>NW_027555625.1:21821038-22538538 GCF_003287225.1 Phascolarctos cinereus | reverse complement strand
CAGAAGGTAACTGAAAAAAGCATCCTATTCCCCAAATTCCTATCAATTAGCCTTGCTTTCATTCTAGATCCCCACAGTAGCCATATAATCAAACTGAGTGCCCATAATGGACCCTCAATCCAAAGCATTCCCAACAGTGATAAACTTTGAGTAACAAATGAATACATTTTCTTTCTTTAACCAGTAAGGAAACACACTACAAAGATTAAGATTATCCATTGGTGCCTTTAGGGGAAGGTCAAACTGGCATATTCGCAGAAGGAAATCCTAAAAATGTCATATCACAATAATGTCATTAATCAACCCATTATAACCAAATGGTACTACCAAGTCATGAGATGTCCCAGTAATATCATTTGACCAGTGGCCCATTTATAAAATGGTTCCCATGGAACCAATGACCATCATTAAGTCACATCCCTTAACATCATGTTTTTCCAGAACCAATTAATGACTAGGCAGGAGAATGAATGGATATGGTAGTGTCCGTGTACCTTTCTATACCAAACCTCTGATATTTAAAATATTAACGCTAGTCTTAACCTTTTCAATGTGCACATTTCTGATGTGGCATGCTGTTATCTTCACTATCCCATCAGTCTTTTAGCCAAGCTATGCCAACTCTCCTCTCTCTCTCTCTCTCTCTCTCTCTCTCTCTCTCTCTCTCTCTCTCTCTCTCTCTCTCTCTCAATGAACTTTCTGAACTGAAGAAAGGCCTTTGAAGGCAATTGCTTGGTCACTAGTCGGTGAGGCTTAGAGAAGACTATGACAAAACTAAAACAGGCTAGCTTGCTACGGGGCCAGGAATCATACCTCGAGCCACCTCTGAGAGGCCAAGCAAGAGTACATGACAAAGGATCCCCCAGCTGTGAGTGACGGAGAAGCAGCAGAAAGGTCTTTCAACTCCCAAGCCAATGCTCTTGTTGTTCTGCTGCACTGACGAGGGTACAGAAGTTAAAGCACACAACTAGATGAGAAGGCAAGTTAGAGGTGATACTAATCTTAGGAAGCAAAAACAAAGAACATTAACCCTCATGAAGAACTATGGTCAATGCCAAGCATACAGAGTACGTGGGCTAGAGAGTTACACAAAACTCTGTTTGGTGGAATTTCCTGGGACTGGAACATTGTGAGGAAATCAGATGCCTTCCCATCTCAGCAGAAGGTTCACCTTCTGCAGGAAGCCTTTCCTCATCCTCCTCAATTTCAGTATCTTTCCTCTGAGACTGACTCTAATTTATGCCATCTACATCTTGAGAACCAGGACTGTCTCTGGCCTGTCTTTGTATTCCTAGTAATTCACATAGGGCCTAGACTTGGTTCAGATCTATCTGATTATCACAAGAGAGATGGTCCATGAACATCAAATTAAAGCTGTCCCACTGTTACCGGGAGCTGAGTTTTCTAAAATCTTTTCAGAAAGGGAAGACTATTATTTCTGTTGAGAATGTTCTTAGATTAGTTTAGTCACCTCATTTCTGAAACTTGTGAAAAGACTAACATATGAATAATAATAACAAGCCGTATCAAATGATATGTGAAATAGCATGACGATTTTTAATGACTGAAGGGAAGATAGGTGTGGACAAGGGGAGATGACTTTAGGTAGCACATCCCTGTATTCACAGAAGAATGTGAAGAGGACAGGGACCAAGGATCTCTGGCCCCATTCTTCAAGGCCCAGCTGGTCCAGATCCGGGCCACACACCCTCTCAATCCCAGGAAGCCCAACCTGGATCACCTGAAAGCTCTTTCCTCTCTGAACGCTACCATTCTTCACACCTCATTTGTGCCCATGGCTTTCCGACCTCACTAAGCTTCTCAAAGACCCACGGGCTCCGCTGTTGTTGGTTCTAGAAGGCCTGGCCTAGAGAGCACAAGCTTAGGCAGAGACCAGCACGTCAAAAGGGTCTGGAGCACGTCTGCAGTGACACAGACTGTCTGCTGCCCCAAACACTGACTTGTTTTTTATGACTCCTGAAGAAAAAGGAAAGAAGGCTCTTCTGAGGTCCACACACAATGCCTTGCACCTAATAAGAACTCACAATAACAGCTAAATTAATCATCACCCCCTATCACATAGGAAAGCCAATTATTTCTTGTGAGGACTTCTTCTTTACCCAGGCACTGATTCTGGCTAAAAAGCCACTCCATCCAGACCCTTTGACATAGATTCCAGCACTGGGGAGATGCCTCAAAGAGGTCACTAACAAAAAGGAAGCTTCCATATAAACCAAAATATTAACAGCAGCACTTCACGTGGAGCAAAGAACTGGAAACAAGGCAGAGGCCCTCCACCTGGGGAACAGCTGACATGTGGTGGTCCACGAATGGCCTGGAAGACAACCATTCTGAAGAAACAAGAAGCAAACAGATGGGATGGACAGCACAGAGAAGCCCGGGAAGGCTGCTGTGCGCTGACGGGGGCCAGAAAGCGTAGGCATGAGGGTGTACGTGAGCGTGCAGACCCCAACAATGCGAAGGAAAGAGCCATCGTGGAACTGAGCCTTGCCTGAGCCTGGTCCCTTCCTCCCCCCAGTCCTACACAGAGGTTCGGGATCCACGGGGGTGGAACGCTGCATGTAACGTCACATCTTTTTGAACTATTAACTGGTTTTGATGATTTTTTTTCTCTACCGTTTTTATCTTAAAAAGAATTCCTTGTTACACAGTATGGCTCTCTAAGAAGGGAAAGGAATGGTGTACAAAGAGAAATCCAGGTGTTGTAAAAACTACAGATATGAATAACAATCTTTTTAAAGTTCACATGCAAGTAGGACATGATGTTATCCTCTTTAGAAGATAAAATAAAAACCTTCTTTAATACACTAGGGAGGAGGAAGAGTTAAGAGAAGATTCTCCTCTCCCTCTCCCTCCTCCCCGTCTCTCTCTCTCTCCTCTTTGCAGATATCTTTTAGAACACTGCATATTAATATTAGCTTTCTCTGATGTACTATTAGCTTTGCTAAGCTTTTCTATCTTTTTTTGTCTTATCTTCTCAAAAAATTGTTTTTTATAAGGTATGGCCTTCTGCTTTGGGAAAGTGGACAGATACAGAAGAAATCTAGACAATGTGAAAACAAAAACAGCAATAAAAATCTACTTTTAAAAAATATTAAAGTCTTTTGACATCATAGTTTTGATGTGGTCTGTAATAATCTTTTAAAATTTGTTGTAAACAGGTCTGCTTATGTTCACAGGCAAATTATTTATATTCTGAATTTCCAACAACTACAAGTATGGCATCCCACAGCTACACAAAGCAAAAGTGTCCGGCCTAGGGTGAAAAGTAGAGGAAAGATTACTAATTCACTAGCTAACATTTATTTGGGAAGGTAAAAACTGAGATTTTCAATATTCAATCTGGATCTAATGTGTCTTAGCTACTTAGAATACGTATCTAGAACACAAACTCAGTAGAGTCGCAGGCTGCTGTGCTGATGGAGTGACCTCTGCCCCAACAGCAGAAATCCATGTACAAACTACAAGGGACTATACTATCCAGTGTAGCCTTCTAAAGCTGAAGACACATGTTATGGGAAAAAATGCTAAGAACACTACACGTGAAGCATACAAATCAGCATCACCATCAACAGTATCATTATCATCATCATCATTACTGTCATATCACCAACATCACTAACACCATCACTACCACCAGGACTGCCACTATCACCGACATCAACACCATCATCATCGCTATCGTCACAACCATCGCAATCATCATGATAATCACCAGCATCACCACTCGCATCATTATCACCATCAACACCATCATCGCCATTTTTATCACCACTATCATTAGCACCCTTACTGCCATCACTATTACTACCACCATAATCACCACTGTCATCATCATTACCATTATCACTGTCATTACCACCACCACCACAACCGACATGGCTGCCTCCTGAATAATTAGAAGAGTGGAAAACTAGAGGTTTGTACTCAGCAATGCTATCTGAAATATCCATTAGGGGGAGAAGGGGGTGGGGGGAACCACTAGGTATCCAATAACTGGAGAGTATCTATAATAAACTGTGATACAAGAATGTAAGAGAAAATTATTGCACCCTAAGAAGGAAGAAATATCAAGAGCACCAGAACTCCAAGGAGATTTCTGTGGAAGCATACAAAAGTCAAAACAGTAGAACCCAAAGTAGAACCCAACACAGTGCTTTAAATAATATCAGCAGAGGGAGACAGCATCAACAGCAACACAGGTAATGTTCGTTGCAGCAGACAATGTTGTTGCTCCCTTGTTCAAGTACATGCCCATGGGCCTTTGCTTCTTTTATCAGTCAGCAAATAACCGACGGGCATAATGGATGGACGATCCTTTGCAATTACTGTTTAAGATGTGGCTGTCCCTTATTATTTACAGAAATAGGAGTTTGGGATGGTGGTGGTTGTTGCTGAGTGGGCTGCTTTTTTACTTGCTTTTGTTCATCTCTGCTCAGTTTTATTTGGGAAAAACAAACGACTCTCTCAAAAACCCCAACAACAGACCAGTGGTGTGTTGTCTGTAATGCACTGTTTTTCTATGACACTTATTCCATCGTCTTATGCACACAGTTCTTTCTCCTTGCCATTAGATGGAAAGATCCTTGAAGCCTGGGACCATATCTTGCAGCTAAATTGCCAGTTCCCAGACCAGTGCCTGGCCCCCAGTGCTCAGCACACAGGAGAGAAAGTGAACATCATGTTTTATGGAACTACCTTTTTTTTTTTTTTTTGGCTAGGCAATGGGGTTAAGTGACTTGCCCAGGGTCACACAGCTAGTAAGTGTTATGTGTCTGAGGCCCGATCTGAACTCAGGTACTCCTGAATTCAGGGCCGATGCTCTATCCACTGCACCACCTAGCTGGCCCCTGGAACTACCTTTCTGAGTAGAGAAGACCTAACCCTGGGATCAGCTACCAAACTGCTATTAATGGACATGAGTCAGGTAATGATTTCAGCCACAATATGCACCATGACAAATATATGAGAAGACAAGAAAAGAGTCCTGACACGAAACTGAGAGGCAGTGGGGCCAGTGGAGAGAGACTCCAAGACCTATCTGGAGTCAAAAAGAGCTGGGTTCCAGTCACGTTTCTGACATCTCTCAGCTATGTGTCCACTGCTCAGTGCCATATATGTGGATAGGATTAATATCACTGTCACCATTACAATTAATGCAGTCCCTCCCTCCTATCTCTGCTACATCTTCAAAATTTAAAGAAAAACTACCCAAACCTAAGAAGACGCTGTTCTTTCCATGTGCATGACCCAGGGGTGGGGAGGCAGGGAATGAAGGAGCCTAATGACAACTCACCAGTACAGAATATATATGCAAACATCGATAAACAGGAGAGAAGTCCACCAATTCTTGAGCCCCGGGCACCTGTGAATAAAATAAGAGGGAAGATTAGCAAGCACACTGACAAAACCGTGGCTGGCAAGAGCCATCGCATTAACATCTAACATTTCATTAGAAATCATTTCCATCTAAACAATGCATCTCCTCCGGTGTACAGCACAGTGTTCTATACAAAATAAGTATTTAATGAATGTTTGCCAATTTTGATCAGTGCTTTTTTTCTTTTCTTTTTTTTTATCTTTGGTAAGGCAATCAGGATTAAGTGACTTGCCCAGGGTCATACAGCTAGTAAGTGTCAAGTGTCTAAGGCAGGATTTGAACTCAGGTCCCCCTGACTCCAAGGCCAGAGCTTTATCCACTGCGCCATCTAGCTGTACCATGTTTGCTAATTTTGACTTGACCATCATGGGCAGCGTCTAGAGCACAGTTCATCCAAATGGAAGGTTTCCCTACATAAATCCACTGAGAGCAAGAGATTTCATTTACCTCTCATCCCCAATCGAACTTTACATCTGCATTCATCACACCCTCTCTCTGCTTTGTACTGTATGTATTCCCATGCAGCTTTTCTTCCTAATGAGGCGATAAGCTTCCTCAGAACAGATGCATATTCTGTTCTTCCTGGTTCTCTAAGAGCCTCCATGTGTCTCTGAGTGCAGAAAGCTTTGTGTTGACTATGCCGAGCTCTAGGACTTCATGGAGCCTCTTGAATGAGATCCATAATCATTTAACAGGAAGAGTGAAGTAAATGAAGAACACCTACGGCTCAAACTACACTAGGATGTGTTGTATGCAGTCGGAGGGACAGCCCAGAGACATGGTCCATTTTGGACCCATGCTATTCGTAGATGATCCACTAAAGAGAGGTCAGAAATGACAGACAGAAGGCTGGATGGCCTTGATGTGCACATACAATGCTCTGCATGATCCCAAGCTTCTCCCAGTAACTAAAGCCCGTGGTATTAACATTTTTTCAGTGATGCTTTATGGTTTCAAGAGACAGAATACCAAAGTCTCCAAAGAATTAAAGTTGAAGGTCAGCCAAAGCACAACAGAGAGGTGCCCAGTGGGCAGAAGTACGTAGCAACCATTACCAACCTCAAATATCACAAGAATTGTAAAGTGTGTTGTCAAAGAGATAGGTGACCAGAAAATGAGGGCCACTCATCTGGCAAGAGGGAGGGACAAATGACAGACAGTGAAGTAAATGAAGGCCTTCTAGGGCACGGCACTTAGGGGACGACAAGGCCAACTGGAGGCCACAGATCCACTGAATTACCAAAGTTGATCTCCAGCTCCCAGAAGGATCTGCTGAGTTCCAGCCCAGGGGGGGTGGGGGGAGGTGCTATGGGGCACCAGATACAAGACTCACATGAGGTAGGGCAAGGCAGCCACCAAAAGGCCTCTGAGGCTCCTTTCCAGCATGACCTGTTTGATTCCGGGGACTCTCAGGTCAGGTGAGTAACAGCCAATGGCGAGGAAAGGGACATGTAAATGAGGATTTAGGCAAAGCCACTGCTGTGACGACCAGAACACTGGTGATCCACAACACATTAATCGCGGAAGGTAAAGCCACAGCTAGTCAACTGGAGTGGAACTAGGCGATTCTGGAAGGGCAAATGATGACTTTGCCTCTGAAGTGCTGATCTTTGCAGGACAGGTCAGAATGATTTTCTGTCTCAACAAAGACAAAGAGAGTCTAGACTCAGAAAACAATAACAAATTAATTTTTTAAAAAAAGAGACAACTTGGCAGTAACACCAAAAGATGAACTTAGACATGGTACTGAAACAAAACAGATGAAAATGTAACTGCACACTAAGAAGCAAGGAGAAACTTATGTTTCCAGGTTAGTCAAGAATGTGCATGACCATGGACAAAAGACAATCCTTTGGCACCCAAAGCCTCAGTTCCACTGCCTGTAAACTGGAAGTACTGGCACGTGACTTGCCAACCTTAAGAAGGATAATAAAACTGAAATGAAATAATCAATGTAAAAATGCTCTGAAGAAAGAAGATTCATTGGACCACAGACTTGGAACAGACCCACTCATTTAATATGACCTCCTCATTTTACAGATAAAGAAACTGAGGACAGTAAAGAGAAGTGCCCAAAGTCACACAGATAACAAGTGGTAGAACCAGAATTTGAATTTAGGTCCTGTGAACCCCAAGTTCAGTTCTCTCTACTAGACCATGCTGCCTCCTGCAATTAAAAGCACTACATAAAGATAAAGTGTTGAATGGTTTCTGGTACTGTTCCCAGCTCTCAAGGCAATGCGCTGGGCTTCTCTACGCTATTAGCTCTAACCAGTCTCACTGGCTCCCGTGGCCTTGGCTGGCATTTCTGTGCAGATGACTCCCAAGCCTGACTACTACTGACATCCAGGCCCAAGTCTCCAACCGCCAACAAGACAGTTCTACTCTGTCCACTCTCTCTTGCTCTCTCTCTTTTTTTTTTTTGGCTAGGCAATGGGGTTAAGTGACTTGTGCAGGGTCACACAGCTAGTAAGTGTTATGTGTCCAAGGCCGGATTTGAACTCAGGTTCTCCTGAATCCAGGGCCAGTGCTCTATCCACTGTGCCACCTTGCTTCCCCACTATCCACTCTCATAGGCACATAAAATTTAACACATCCCATAAATCTTCTTCGAGTTTCACTATTTCCTTCTCTATCATAACTGTTCACTCCTGTTAAAAACCTGGAGTTATTTTCCCCACAAAATCCCGCCTGACTTCTCCACCATGCCTCATCACCCCTAAGATGCCCTCAGCCTTGAATAGAGCCATGAACCTCAAAACCTCCCTCTAAGGAGGGCACGAAGCTCAGCACATCTCTTCATCTCCTCGCTGTCCCCCATTTCTCCATCATGCCCGTTGATTAGAAGTTCCTTAAAGGCAGCAAAACTGTGTTTTTTGGGGGGGAGGGGAGTTAATTTGTATCCCCAGTGCTCAGCACAGCACCCAGCACTTGTCCACCAGTTCTTGGAGAACCTAAGGACACAGCTCATCTCATCTGCTGCCCTGAATTCAAAGACAGCCACAAGTGCATCCTCTCAGATCCTTATTTGTCTTAGTCACCTATTCGCTGTTCTTGCCCTGACCTTTCCAATACAAAGCACACTCATCTGGGAGAGAAGATAGGGTAGCAGACAGAAGCAGCAGGGTAACAGCTGAACAGTTTCAGCTTCTCTCTTTGACTCTCAGCTAAGGTTCTACACCTTTTGGATCCTTAATTTTTTCCCTATGACAAATAACATCTCATACTTTGTTTTCCTTGGCTTTCCTTGCCAGCTTGTACTCACTCTGAGATTTAGCACTTCTCCAAATTAATTTTCAGGGCTGTGCCATACTTTTGTATCCACCCCCCGTGACCCAGCCTTATTGTCATTTCTGTTGTTATTGTTTAGTGAGTTAGTCAGGTCCCACTCTTCCTGATACGATATGGGATTTTCCTGGCAAAGCTAAAGCAGCAGTTTGCCGTTTCCTTCTCCAGTTCATTTTACAGATGAGCAAACTGAGGCAAAAGGGTAAAGTGATTTGCCCAGGGTCACACAACTAGTAAGTGTCTGAGGCCAGATTTGAACTCAAGTCCTCCTGACTGCAGACCCGGCACCCTATGCACTATACCACCCAGATGCCTAAAAATCTAATTTTAGCTAGTGAGTTCTCTGTATATCCACACTGCTATCTTTAGACAATCCAGTTCCTCTCAAGACTCCCTTTGCCATCTTATTGGGATTATTTCTCTTGGTCTCTTCAAAATGTCATTTTGAAGTGCTGAGTCATCCTGGGTTGACTTTCCCTGTGGAATTTCAGTTCCCAGAATTCCACTGCCCATATCATCTTCTTTGGGAATTTATATTTCCAAAATCTAAGGTGAATGTGAAGACGAGCCTTGGTATTCCTTTTCTTTGGGCCATGGCCAGTCATCTTGATCCATGTCTACCCACTTGACTCCCATAATTCTGGAGGACAGAGTGAGACTGATGACTTTGCAAAGCCCTGTCTTGCCTCACTTAAATCTAATTCACCTGCAAGTTATGACATCACCTTCCTGATATCACTGGTCCTCTTGGAAAACAAAGGACCACCACCACCACCACCACCACCACCACCACCTCCACCAACAATAACAACCTTTTCTTTCACACACTCTAAACTGCAGAAAGGCACTTCCTTCCAGAGTCCCAGCAATCATTTCTTCCTCACTGCTGAGACTCAGATCCTGAAGACAATCTCCCTCCTTGGTTCCTCCACCTTTTGAAGGATAATATTATCTCAAAAGCAAGGATATTATAAGCTTTCCTACTTTTGGCCGAGGAAGAGTAGATCAGAAGGTGTCTGGATAACTGAAGCTCCTCATCATGACTCCATAATGCTTTTAGTAACCTAAAATATTTATGAACCATTTCATGAACACATTTATTCAGTCTTTCTGACTGCGACTGAAGAGTACCCCAGTGACAGCATCACTCCACTTATCATAGCCTTGCCGCTTCCCTCAGTTCCTGGACTTCCTCACAGGAGCATACCTTCTTAAAATAAAATTCTCCCACCCCTCGACCCCATCATGGTCTTTTAAGAATAAAGTCTACCACTCCAGAGTGATATTCTAGTTGTAGGTCTCATCCCACCCAAATGTCAGCATGAAATCTTTAGTTCCTCTTACTTGTTACATATAATTTGTACATAAGCTTCCTTCAAAATGAAAAAGGCTACTACAGGGTTCTTAAGTTCAATTCACACTCATAAAGGTTAGCTTGATTAATAAGACAGCAAATTTCCCTTGGACTTCGTGAGGATTCAAAACTCACACCCTCTCCCTTACCCCAGGACGCCGACAGAAACAGTCACACGGAGACAGGCTAAGCTCTCAGTATTCTGCTTTGGAATAATCTAAAGGTAATGACTAAAAGGTTTAGAAGAGGAAAGCCACTTTTTCCCCCAGCCTATTTTCAAGGTAGTTTAAAACCAAACCTCACTTCTCTCCATGGTGTCTAACCACAGCCAGCCCTGTCCAACTGAAACTGTCCATTTTTCAGTCATCATGATGCTGTGGTCTTAGTTGTGTTCCTTCTTGGGCAGTCTGTATTTTTTGTTGTGTTTGTATTCCTAGTGTTGGCATAAAGCCTCGCACCTGTAATGGGTATTTAAGACATGTTTACTAAATTGGATTGACTTGATCCCATTAAACTGTGAGCTCCTTGAGGACAGGGGCTGTGTCTGGCTGCCCTGAGAGGACATACCTGCCTGCTCTGCAAACAGGAGGGAAGAGATCTGGGCAAGGGGAAAAGCACCAAGGAACAGAGGCATACTGAGACTCAATCCTTCACTGACTCCCTGTCACCAACTGTCTGGGTGTCTTTCTGGAAGTCATTTACCATCTGGACCCCTTTACCGAGGAAGGGGGAGGAAGGGATAACGGATATGGCTATCCTCAAAGGGGTACTATGTGAATAAGGTATGTAAAACACGCTTTGGGCCAGAGGTACGCTCTCTCTGCCTCTACTTATGAGAAAGAATTGCTTATACCAACCAAAAGGCGGACAGCGACATACACAATACGTGAAGGAATGCCACATGTTTAGAAGGGCAGGAAATGGGCTTTCAAAAAGCTAAATGTGAAAAGAAGGGGAGGGGGAAGCCCCAGGACAACCCAAGGAACAATATTCAAATAACTGGAGTCGCAAGCTTTAAAAAGTTTCCTGGACACAAATCAAGGGGCATGTCTTAACATCTACATTTTACTGTCTGGTTCAAGATACGGTCTTAAATTCTGTCTTGGCTGTTTATCCCCCAAAGTTTCAAACAATGATTCAAGCAGATTTAGGTTTGGCTGGGTGCAAAGGGAGGGGCCCAAGTATACATTCTTAAACTAACAATGACAGTCTCTAAATGGTTTCTGTCTCCTAACAAAAGCCATAACTCCACCTTTATCAGCTTCATCTAATTTTTCCTTCCCAACATAAAAAACAGAGACTTTGCATTTTACACACGTCCATCTTGACAATTCATTATCAGCCACAACCCCACAACTGATAAGAGAACCTTTGTGGTAGGACGCTGCCATTTCCTCTGGAGAACTTTTTTTTTTTCTGAGATACAAAAATGTGATTAAAATAGTTAAGCATTTCCTCTGCCCAGTGGTCAGGAACTCAAGATATTAAGATACTGGATGCTCTTCCTTAGGGGTTCAAATAGGTTCCAGAAAAGAATGTCTGTCAAACAGACTGGTGCCAATAACTTAATTCAGATAGTCAAACCCAAACTTCAGTCTTTTTATCTAGTTGTTTTTTCCTTAAGAACTCAAATGAAATACCAGTCTCTTTAAATGCTGGTTTCATCACCAAGGACAGCAACTGCCAGCTACTTCAAAATAGCTAGTTCTTAGGCCAATTTAAAACCTTTTGCCTTTAGGGAGGAACTACAGAGGATCTGAATTCTCCAAGGAATCTCTGCCCTAGGTCATAACACAATCCTCCCACCATTATATAAAAAAGAGGTAAGGGGACAAAATGAAAGGGAAATTGGTTGAAGAAGTATTTAGATCAACTAAGGTTTGATAAACACCTAACAGTAAGGAGATAGAATCAAAAAATAGAATGGACCTTCTGCTTTTCACGTCAATATCAGGCCACTATTGGCTCTCTCAAGCCCCAGATGCCCACCTAGCTAAAACCCTAAATATCCTACTCACCTGTGGTCTTCAGGAAAATGTATCCCATCCACTTACTCAATGTGTGCCTGGATTCAACGCCTAGGGGTTGGTTAAATCCCACCCCCTTGTATTCTCTCCATCCTGGGAATACTGAATCCTATACTATCCCCTTCTCCTTCCCCAGCCCCTACTGCCTGATCTCTCATCTCCAACTACTTCATTCAACCTTACCCTATCAATGTCCTCCTCCAAATTTTCTTACTGGTCTTAATTTCTCTCCAGGCTACACATCCTGCTCTCCACACTTTCTCATCAAGCATGCCACAGAAACCTCTTCCCTTGGACTTCTCACACTGGAAATACCCCCCACTCAGCGGCTTCTTCCTCCGTCTGGTTCGTCCTCAAACCTGCCTTTTATGGAGGATGCCCAAGCCAAGTGGCATCCTTGAAGCTCTGGACCTTCTCTACCAGGCCCTAGCATAGGCACCCTCCCCCACCCCCACTCAGCTTCCTTTTGTGGGATCTCTTCCCTCATGAGAATGGAAGCTCCTTAAGGGTAGTGACTACCTCCCTGCTAGTAACTGGCATGGGGCCTGGCACCAAGTAAGTGCTTAATAAATGCTCACAGACCCGTCTTGACTTCGTTTCCACAAGGCCCTCTGGGAAATTCAGCTCTTAAGTTAGCAAACTTGCCTCCATTTTAGACATCTTCTGGCCCTCACTAAGCTTCCCCAAACATTCCTTCCTTGGCCATCCTTTTTCAATCAGTTCACAGGGGGGAAGAGGAGCAAATCTCCTTGCTTCCTGTCGCCAGAGTCAGATTCCTGCTCTTCTGCCACCGATCAGCAGAGTCTGCACCTCCATAGCGATGACTCTATCCAAACAGGTCAACCAATCCAGGCCCTGGTAGATATCATTTACCAGTCACAGGCTATTCTTTCTCCTTTTCCATGAGTGCAGTGACTGGCTCACACTGTTCCTCTCCAGCCTGCCAGTATTCCTTAAGTTACCGAGAGAACTGGGGGGGGGGAGGGGGGGCGCGGCAAGTCTCTCTCCACTCCTGTCCATTCTCCATTCAGCTACTAAAGTAATTTCCCTAAAGTACAGGTCAAGCATGTCACTCAATAAACTCCAGTGGCCCCCATCCCTCCAGGATCAAATAGAAAATTCTCTACTCGGCATTCACAGCCCTTCATATTCTGTCCCCTCTTACCTTCCCAGCAACCCCTAGACACACATTCTTCAATCCAGTGACACCAACCTGTATCCCTCCACACTACCTCCAATTCTTGAACCCCCTGCACATCCTCCCTTCTAACTATAATATCTAAATTTAAATTCTCCCCTCTATTTCTCTATTTTCCTTTCGATACCATACATATACCGCAGTTTTGCCTATCCTTAAGAAAGCGTCCGGAGGATCCAGCCATCTGTGCCAGTCATTCTACATCACTCTGACCTTCTTGGCTAAACTCCTTGCGAATGACGTCTACACTGGATGCCTCTAGTGCCTCTCCTCTGACTTGATTCTCAACCCCCTGAAATCAGGTTTCTGATTTCATCATTCAACTGAAACTGCTGTCTCCACCGTTTCCAACAAATACATAATGAATACCCTCATTCTCCCTGACATCTCTGTAGCATGGGACACTGAGGACCATTTATTCCTGCTGAATACTTTCTCCCCTCTGGGTTTTCATGACTCTGCAGTCGCTTTGTTCTTCTCTTATCTGACTACTCATTCTCGATCTCCTTTGCTAGATCTTTATGTCATGCCCATGAACTATGGGTGTCCCAAGGCTGGGTCCTACCTCCCCTCTCCTTTCTCCCTCAATATGATCTCAGTGATCTCATCACACCTCCTACAGATTTAATTCCATTTGTTTTTGCAGATGATTCCAAATATATGGAGCCCTAGTGTTTCTCTAGGGCTCCAAATCTACATTCCAAATTTTTTAATAGACATATTAAACTCAATGTACCATAGGCACCTTAAATTCAACATTTTCAAAACAGAACTTAGACCTTTTCCCCAAACCTACTCCTCTTCCAGACTTCTCTATTAACTACAGAAGAAACCATTACCCTTCCAGTCACCTACATTTCAACAACAGAATCATCCTCAATTTCTCACTGGCATTCACTCTGATGAGGATGAGACCGGGACCCCAAAAAAGGAAAAACTCTGGACTTTCCCCATGCCTGAGGCTATAATACTATCAACTGGCCTTTCATTATCACCTACACCCAATTCTGCTACCTATCCCTCCCTTGTCTATTACCTCCAGATGGGCCTGGCCACCTCCCACCCTTAATCCAATCTAGACTCCTTTCTCCCTTGGCCACTTGGTCCAGGTCCCAGGGGTTCTGTTCACTCCAGCTTACTGGCCACTCCCATCCAGATCTTCCTGAGACCCCTCCTCCAGTCACCCCAAACTACTTGGCCACTCCTAGATCCCTCCCACAGTCTTTCTGTATATAAGGTCCATCTTGTCTCCATTCAAGTGCTCAGATTCTTAAAATCTGGTCCACTTGCATTAGTGATACAAATGCTTAGATTCCTTAAGAGTCTGCCCAATATGACTGATGTTCTAATAAACCTTGTCTTTGGCTGAAAGAAGGCTGGGGTCGAATACATGTGAGCAGGGTCCCAGCACCCTTAAATCTCAACAATCACATATATTTCCTCACATGCCAAATCTCTGCTTGTCTATTTGCACAGCCCTCTTTTACAAAATCACCCTAGTTCAGGACCCCTGAACTACTGCAACAATTCCTCACTGGTGTCCCCAACATGAACCTCTGATCATCTATCTTCCAATACTGCCTCTATGGAGAACTCAATCCAGAGAGGTGAAAGGATCCGTCCATGGACGTGTCGGCTGCACTTCCAACCTCTAAAGTTGAGGTTCTTAGGACCATAAACTGCAGCCCAGGGCAGGCACTGGGTTACATGTCATCTTTATATCCCTAGGCTGACCAACTGTCACTGAAAGACAATAGGCTCAGGAGCACCAGAAGGGGCAGCCCCTCAAGAACATCAATCCTGCTGCCTCCTGCTTGGTCCTCAACCATCCGGAGAGGGAGCTCCTGTGCAAAAGGGGCTGGCCACCCCGACCAACCTCCATCCAACCAAAGGCTATACACAGGCCATGAGAGTTGGCATGGCTGAAGCAGCCAGGCCTCCTGAGGGAGAGACAGGAGGCATATGTGCCAAGCAAGTCAAACCACCCTCACCACCCTGACAACCATCCTGAGTCCAAGAACCTTGAGAATAGCAATGCTTCCAGTCCAAGGTCCGCAGGCAACACCCTGGGAAGCAACCCCGATGGAGATGCAGCCAGGCAAGCGCTCCTGCTGGGGTTATGGCCATAGCCATCTCAGTAGAATTAAATCCAGCCAACAAAAGGCCTCGCCACCCAAGCCAGGAGCTCTTCTACAAAACATTCCTTGGTGCCCATCAAGGGCAAACTATTGAAATGAAATGTAGTTTAACACAGCACAACAGTTTTTCCCAAGGTGAAAAAGCATTAGCACCAAAATAGCCACAGAAACACCAAACCAGGAGTACAATGAATATGTTCAAGCTGCTATTATCCTTCTCACAAAGGGTGAGACTTCTTCCTCTACAGCATCTATCTATCTATACAACGGCACCAACCATTATGAGGCAGAAAAGAGGAAATGAGAGTCTAGTGATGAGAGAACCAGGGAAGAAAATGAATCAATATTAAAAAATGGATCAAGACAGTGGTATTTTGGCAACTGGTCTTTAGGGTTTCATCACATAAGATTTATAGGAAAAACAAGAAGATTCCTAGTAGTAACAGAAAAAAATAGAAGGATAGGGAACAGTCAGGAATACAAGGTATGGTTCAGATTCAGATAAATCTCACAAAATTTTAGTACCTAAAACTTATGATATATTCACATTCTCCAATCACTAGCCAGGTCTCTCAAATGATGCCAATATTAAAATAGTGAAAAAAGAATACAAACATGAGAGATCAGTGTTTTATCCTATCAGGGTAAGACTTAGTAAAGGTGTACATGTAAAGAGATATTAACTAGACGTGGGGCATTTAAAGAGTTGTGGTGGTTTTAAATGGATAATGTGGGACTTTATCAGCTACAGCTATTCAGTCTTTTTTTTTCTTTAACCAGGAAGAAGAATTAGAGGTTGTTTTAAAAAGATGTTTTTGCCCTTAAACTTAGAAGATTTATGTTTACATGAAGACAAAAAAGATTTGTGATATTTTTGCATGGAAGCTAATTACCTACAGCCTAAATATGAATGAATCAATGATCAAACTCCCAGCCCATTTACTGGGAATCTGTGGGAGGCAAGAAAGGAAGATGCCCTCTTTTTTCAATACCACAGAAGAAATTCATCATGGAATATTCACCTGCTCTGCTGCTGTAGACAGCAGATGAGGCCTAAGGCCCATTAGCCTGCTTTCGCTCTGCTGTTCCTGTGTCCCAGAACACACACCATCACAAGCATTATTTCAGCATCCCTTGGGATATTTATTCCTTTCTTAAGAAACCTTTCAAGGCCTCTGGACTGGCATAAAGAGTACAATAAAGCCTCTTCTGGAATCTAGATATGTTGTTCACTGATGATTTGAGGCACTTTCCATACTGAAAAGACTTTGGATTACCAGTTCATCCAAAAACACATTCTGGGTAGAAAGAAATGAAAACAGACACTTGGTGCCCATTTCAGAGCATTAGGCAGAACTTCAAGCTATTAAAATGTACCAGACATTTTTCTGAAAAGAGAAAAAAACATCTAATTACCTGAAAGGACATCTTCTTTGCATTCAGGAGATTAGTCTCACCTGTCTGCATTATGTTTAGAACTCAGAAAAACACCTGGCAAATATCCTCCCTATAGCAGTGTGATCCTCTGAACTCCTTTACTCCCAAATTTAGCATTAATTTGATTTTCCTATAAATGGAGGGAATACAGGACACATTCAGACATGGACTATATGTTTTAGAATCATGAGGTATATGGCCCACAACTGGCTGGAAGTGGCAAATGCAAAGTGTCCTGCCCTGATGGATAATGGTATTTAATCCTGTAATTTTGATTTCCCCTAACAAATTCCTAGGGAGTATATTAATTCATTCATTTATTACAGTCCAAAAAATTCTACTGTCTACATTAAATAGAAGAAAAATTTTTTCTATTGCTTAGTCAATAATACAACTCTTGTGTCTGAAGGAAAGGACCCCAATGTTTTCCTCTATAGATATTTACTGCTGATATGAAAAAATTCCTTTTAAAAATCTGCAGGACCAGGCTAGGTATATGAGGGTAATAAGAGAAGGGAATAAGGCATGATCCCTATATGCAAGGAAATTACAATCTAACTATGTAATAACCCTAATTTACATAAAACAAATGCTACTGCATGAACTTTAAGTTCAGAAAATGAAGAAACCTGTGTGGACTAGAGTGGTTACTCAATGATTTATTAAGAAATTGGAACCTGAGTGATGACTAGAATTTAAATCAATAAAGGGAGAACACCTCAGATTGCTTACTTTGGCATCAAAGAGAAATAGTCATAAGTTGTGTATCCCAGAGATTATATGCTCCTTACATCACACAGCTTTCATTCTAAACAGAAATTAACTCCATTAATCTCCCCTGAAAGTTGGGGAAACTAGGGCAGAAGATTCTAAAGAGAAAGACCAGATGCCATTCATTCACCAAATACTTATGTGCAGCTACAGAAGACTTTCTGGAAGATAAGGAGATAAGAAATCATGGCGGTCGGACATGCTCTAAGAAGCCTTTCCTGATCCCCCTTAATGCTGCTGCTTTCCTTCTCCTGATTATCTCTGATTGATCCTGCATCTGTCTTGTTTGTACAGAGCTGTTTGCATGTTATGTCCTCCATTAGACTGTGAGACCCTCCAAAGCAGCTAGCCAGTCTTTTGTTTGATTTCTATTCCCAGCACTCAGCACAGTGCCTGGCACGCGGAAGTGCTTACTAAGTGTTTCCTGACTGACCTGAACTCAACAAGTCTACAGGAAGAGAGTAGAAGGAAGGATACAGACACAGAAAGGGAAAGAAACAGAGAAAGAGACAGAACCCTCCTGGATAGCTGTTGACACTCTCTCCTGCCTCAATTTCTCTTAATACTATACACTCAGTCACTCCCCACACTGCCAGTGGAATGTAAGCGATATAAGGCTAAGAGGCTTTCTGTATCTCTAGCGCCACATTTTGGACACTGTGAAATAATCTACTGAAAGGTGACTGAACTTGCACACCCTTTGATGCAAGGATCCTATCCACTGCTGGGCACATCCTCAAACAAAAGTGATATCTTACTCAAAATCATTTCTAAAATTCAGTTCCAAGAAGCTAGGAAAGAGGTTTGATTTGCCATTAATGGATCATATGACAAAGCTCAGATGGAAGGCCGTATGCCCCCTGAATGAACCAATTCTTACTTAAGGATTTCCCATCTTACTGGACACATTAACCTCTGTCCCTTTACTGAAGCACAGACTAACAGAAAGAGCCCTAGATAAAAGGTCTCAAGGCCGGGGCTAAGGTCCTGGCTCAGACAACAACTACTGAAATACTCCATGCTCTAGTTTCTACATTTATAAAATGAGGCTCCTGGACTCCCAGCATATCATGGAACCAGAGAGTTACAAAGTAAAACACCCCCAGTTCTTTCTACCAAATCTCACCTGGCATGAACTGAACCCCCTCCACCACCATGCTGGTAAGCCCCCTCTGGACCCCATGCCCCAGACATACTGGGGCCTCTACCTTGTGGGTATAGAACCAATGCTGATTGGTATGGATTGATAAATGCAAAGCATGGAGGGACTCTCACCCCGACACCTCATAGCTTGGTCTCTCTTCATGTAGCCACAGCTGCCATTTGGTTTTTGGCAGATTTTGGCTGTGCCATGCCACTGTTGACTCAGCGGAGTTGTAATCCACTAACATCCAAAGGTTTTCATATTCTTTCTACTACACCATGCTCTAATTATTGAAGATCTTCTTTTTGCTTCCTAGATACTGTCTTCTATATCTAGCCAGTCTCAGATCCACCTGATTACATCTCACATCCCTTCCAGGTATCCCCATCACCATCTTCTTACCATTCACCCTTCAGATCTCCAAAACACCAGGCCCCAGGCAACTTAACCCACCAAGGCTCTGGGGCCAAGCTCTCCTGACATGGGTGAGTGAGAACACGCTGCCAGAAGCCTGCCTAGCTCCTGTTACACAATCAGTCCAGAGGTCTACCCAAGTCATCTTCTGCCATGTACACAGGTCCCAACACTCTGCCATCCCACTTTTCACCTCTGCCTTCAGGAACAGTAATCACACCAATGTTACCATTGCTATTGGGATGGGAATATCAATGGACCCTCCTGTGGCTCGTTTCATACAGCAGGAGAATAGCACATCCTCATCAAAGAGGAAAGCGCCTCAAGCATCCCACTTCTCCAAGATGCTGCCATCCTCCTTTGGGTCACACTGGTCCACTGTCTAACAGCCCCATGAGGCCTTGGATTTCCTCTCTGACACCCTTCACTTTTTTTCCCCCTTGAAGCACATATTCCATCCCTTCAAGAAATACTGTTTTTCCCCGAGACAAATTATTTTTAGAGAAGCATTCTTCCTTTTAGGAGAAAACCAACCAAATTTCATTTTGTGCTAATCATAAGGACTCAGCAATCTCTGCACTTCCCTTGGTCACCCTCTTTATCTGCCATATTTGCTGCTCATGGGTTCTACCCTTCCAATTGCTAAGGGTGTCAGTAATCTGAGAAGCCCAATCACTGCTGGGGGGGGAGGGGTCTCCCAGGTGCTCATTTATAAATGAAAACTTTTTCTCTCCTTTCAATATCTATCACATGATAGATGCTGTCCCCTGGCCTCATGCTTCATCACTATTTTACCACTTAGATCACAGTGAAAGTGGCTCCCCTCTGACATTCTACAGTCATGCCCACATCCAGTCTACAATCTATGCCCACACACCAATAAGTATTTCCTATCATTGGCACCTTATTCCTGCCCTTCAATTTTGCTGCTTTGTCTCAGGAATTAAAAAAAGTGCCAGAGCTGACATCAACCACCTGAAGTCTGAATCTCTGCTTTAGTACTTTGTACCTATGGGATGCTGAACAAATCATTGACTCACCCTCTATCTGATCAGTAAAATAAGAAGGCTGACTTAGAGAACCTCTAAATTCCCCTTCTGGCTTTAAATTTATGAACCTACAACCTGCTGAAGGATTGCAAGTAAGGTTCTATTAAAAGAAGAAAGAGTAGGGCTAAAAAATAAGCAGACATTAGAAGAAGGGCACTAATCAGGACTATACGCTTTCAGAAAACAGAAGACGAAGGTCACTATCGCAATTAATGAGACAGCCTTTTTAAGGTATTGGTAGATAACATTTATGCTCTGCCTTTGTTTACTTAGGCAGCTAGGTGACACCATTAGTCAAGAAGACTCGAGTTCAAATCTAACCTCAGACACTTACAAGCTGTGTGACCCTGGGCAAATCAGTTAACCTGGTCTCCCTCAGTGGGGGTGATAACAATTACACCTCCCTCCCAGGATTATGAAGACAAAATGAGATATTTGTAGAGCTTGGCAAATCTTCACATGCTATATATAAATGCTAGCTGTCATTATGATTATTATTATTATTATTAGAAGGGGCAGGGATAAAAATGATAATGTTTAGGGGGTGGAGCCAAGATGGCAGAGTGAAAGCAGTGACTTGCTTGAACTGTCCCCCAAACCCCTCCAAATACTCATAAAAAATGGCTCTAAACAAATTCTGAAACAGCAGAACCCACAAAAAGACAGAGTGAAACAAATTTCCAGCCCAAGACAACCTGGATGATTGATCAGAAAGGTGTATCGCACCGGGCTAGGAGCGCAGCGCAGTGCGGCGTGGGCACACAGGCCGCAGCAAACCCGGAGCAGGCCTCAGAGGACTGAATCGCGGGCAGCTGTCGAGGTTTCCAGACTCCTCAATCCACGAATGCCAAAGGCAACTTAGAAGGTCAGTGGGAAAACTCTGTTTCTGTCAGTGCTCAAAGAGGAAGGCAGGGTTTCAGCTCCATTCCCCAAGGGCCTGGCCCTGGGGGGCAGCTGCTTCCCGAGCTTCCAGCCCACAGACTGAGGGGGAATCCAGTGGCTGATCAGAGAGGAAGTGCAGGGATCTCTTTGCCAGTGCTGAGGCAGGAATCTCTTGTTTTGCCTGTGTGTGGATCTGGGTCACAGTTCTGGGCGGCGGTGCTGGGGTGAGGAGGACTGGCTGGTGGAGCTTGTAGTGGCTGTGGAGAGGAACCCCTCCTCACATTTACAGAACAGAAAGGAATACTTGTGCTCACAGGCCAGGAAAGGAGTAAACACCTCGCCCCTTATCATACCACCTTGGAAGAACTGAAAATTTACAGGTCCCTACAAGTATCTCTGAAAACAGCTACACAAACCCCTGAAGCTTGGGACAGTACACTCTCCACATTGGAAGCAGACTCT
This sequence comes from Phascolarctos cinereus, assembly GCF_003287225.1. Lineage (NCBI taxonomy): Eukaryota > Metazoa > Chordata > Mammalia > Diprotodontia > Phascolarctidae > Phascolarctos > Phascolarctos cinereus. The sequence goes on along the minus strand of NW_027555625.1, from coordinate 22,516,973 downwards.
TACCTTAACAAAGAGTTTAAAACTCAAGTAATTGGCTGGGATCATGAGCAAGCAGCACAAAAAGAGTCAGACTATATTATCTTACTTTGGTGACAAAGAAGATCAAAATATACAACCAGAAGAAGACAACAAAGTCAAAGCTCCTACATCCAAAGCCTCCAAGAAAAATATGAATCAGTCCCAGGCCTTGGAAGAGCTCAAAAGGATTTTGAGAAGCAAGTAAGGGAAGTAGAGGAAAAACTGGAAGAGAAATGAGAGTGATGCAAGAAAATCATGAAAAACAAGTCAAAGCTTGCTAAAGGAGACCCAAAAAAATACTGAAGAAAATAACACCTTAAAAAAGCCTAACCCAAATGGCAAAAGAGGTCCAAAAAGCCAATGAGGAGAAAAATGCCCTAAAAAGAAAAATTGGCCAAATGGAAAAGGAAGTCCAAAAGATTACTGAAGAAAATACTTCCTTAAAAATTAGAATAGAGCAATTGGAAGCTAGTGACTTTATGAGAAATCAAGACACTGTAAAACAAATCCAAAAGAATGAAAAATTAGAAAATGTGAAATATCTCATTGGAAAAACAACTGACCTGGAAAATAGATCCAGGAGAGAGAATTTAAAAATTATTGGACTATCTGAAAGCCATGATCAAAAAAAGAGCCTAGACATCATCTTTCAAGAAATTATCAAGGAAAACTGCCCTGATATTAGAACCAGAGGGCAAAATAGAAATTGAAAGAATCCACAGATCTCCTCCTGAAAGAGATCCCCAAAGGAAAACTCCTAGGAATATTGTAGCCAAATTCCAGAGTTCCCAGGTCAAGGAGAAAATATTACAAGCTGCCAGAAGGAAACAATTCAAGTACTGTGGAAACACAATCAGGATAACACAAGATTTAGCAGCTTCTACATTAAAGGACCGCAGGGCATGGAATATAATATTCCGGAGGGCAAAGGAGATAGGATTACAACCAAGAATCACCTACCCAGCAAAACTGAGTATAATCCTTCAGGGGAAAAAATGGTCATTCAGTGAAATAGAGGACTTTCAAGCATTCTGATGAAAAGACCAGAGCTGAATAGAAAATTTGACTTTCAAATACAGGACTCAAGTGGAACATGAAGAGGTAAACAGGAAAGAGAAATCATAAGAGACTTATTAAGATTGAACTGTTTACATTCCTGCATGGAAAGATGATATTTATAACTCATGAGACCTTTGTCAGTATTAGGGTAGTTGGAGGGAAAAATTATATGTATGTATGATAGATAGATAGATAGATAGATAGATAGATAGATAGATAGATAGAGATAGAGGGCACAGGTGAGTTGAAGATTAAGGGGTCATATCTGGAGAATAAAATTAAGGGATGAGAGAGGATGATACTCAGAGAAGAAAGGGAGAGGTAGAATGGGGTAAATTATCTCACAAAAAAAAACAGAAAAGTCTCTTACAGTGGAGGGGAAAGGGGAAGGTGAGAGGGAATGAGGAATCTTATTCTCATAGGATTTGGCTTAAGGAGAATAACATACACATTCAATTGGGTATGGAAATCTGTCTTACCCTACAGGAAAATAGGGGGAGAAGGGGACAAGAGAGCAGGGGGATGATAGAGAGGAGGACAGATTGGGAAAGAGGGTAATCAGAAGCAAATACTTCTGAGGAGGGACAGGGTCAAAAGAAAGAATAGAATAAATGGGAGGGCAGGATAGGATTAAGGGAAATAGAGTTAGTTTTTTCACAACATGTCTACTAAGGAAGTGTTTTCCATAACTGCACATGTACAACCTATATTGAGTTGCCTGCCTTTTCAATAAGGGTGGGGGGGGGAGAAGGAAGGGAGAAAATTTGGAACTCAAAGTTTTAAAACACATGTTTAAAAAAATGTTTTCACATGCAACTGGGAAATAAGAAATACAGGAAATGGGGTACAGAAGTCTATCCTGCTCTACAGGAAAATAGAAGGGGAAGGGGATAAGAGAAGGGAGGGGGGAGAGATAGAAGAGAAGGCAGACCAGGGGAAGGGGTATTCAGAATGCATGCCATCTTGGGGTGGGGGCAGGGGTGAGAAATTTGGAACTCAAAAACTTGTGGAAGTGAATATTGAAAACTAAAAATAAATAAATTTTTATTTAAAAAAAATTTTATTTAAAAAAAATGATAATGGTTAAATAAATTATCCTGGTTGATGACCCAAAGTTTCTCATTACAGGAAGCCCACGCATGCCCTAAAGGAAAGATCGGAGTCAGCATGTGCCAGGTAAGTCAAAGAACTGTGATCATCTACATCACCACCTCCCCTTAGGATCCCTGGGCCATAGCTGGGGACCCTGAATCCAAGAGCCTTGGGAATAGCAGTGCCGCCACAGCCACTAGCATGAACTCCAGCCCAGGCTCCCCAGCCATTCTTGAGGGAATCACTGTGCAGAACGGACTAGCTCTCCAAGCCATATCAACACCAACTGCTTAGCAGCTGCTCCTCCCAGACGGGGAAGGCCGAGAACCCGAGGATGGCTACCCTCCCCAGATCACTCGTACTGCTCCTGGGGAGTGGGGGATGAGGGGTGGTGGTCTCTGTCTCCTCGGCAGCCACAGCTCCTTTTACCTAAAAATTAAGGTTCTTGACATCAAACACCTTGGCTCTGTCAAATAGTTCAATATCAGAAACAGACATGGCTTAATTAATAGAAGCGATTTCTGACCTTCCATCTGACTTGGGGGGGGGGGTGCATCTCCCCTGAACAGGGGAGAGCAGAGACTCTCCTTTTTATTTGTATCCCTAGCACTTAGCACTTCATAAAGACTTTCTTCATTCACAAGATCATCGGGTTAGAGCTGTGAAGGAGATCTAGTCCAATCACTCATTTTACAGATGAGAAAACTGAGGCTCATAGAAGAACTACCAGTGTCATTTACCAGTTATCTAACTTCCACTGGACCTGTTTCCTCACCTGTGAAATTAGGGATGATAACAGCATTCTGCCACAAGAGAGTTGTTAGGAGGATGCCTCATAAAGCAAAAGCAGCAAAAAAAAAAATTTAAGTGAGCTCTTCTCATCACTGCCTGAAGCCACCGAAGTAGCAGCATCAGGATGAGAGACTAGGCCCTGTAACTCCAAATGCAGCCTTCTCCTTGCTGCCTCCCTGAGTATCACTCCCCAGGGCTGCCTTTTTCATTTGGGGTCTCAAGATTTTTGTGTAATGTACCTTGCATAGAAGTTGTCCCCTGAGTAAGTCCCTTGGGGGACCATAACATAGCTAAAAAGATTCAATCTCCCCAGAATCCATTCATGCTGCTCTTGATGAGACCTGCTGAAAAATGTGAGGAATGAAGGTCAGCATGACACAGTAGGCCGCAGAAGACCTTATCTAAAGGATTTCTTCATGCCATGCAAGGAATATGCCAAGAAACCAGTCTGGAGACATCTAAATAAACAACTCACTGCATGAGGTTTGAGATCAAGAATGCCTGTTAGAAAGAGATCCCAACTGAGAAGTAAATAAATATATGGCAGGGATTCCAAAAAACAAAATGAGTCAGTGGGAATTCATATGACAAATGAAATGCTGAACTCTGCCATAAAAGATGAAAGCAGGAAAATAAACTGAGCCTTAAATCCAAGACAACGCGACTTACGGGTAAAGGCAATTTATGGAATATTCACTCCCTGTCCCATTCATCTAGTACCTCACTTCCAGAAAGTCCCAAATACTTCATCCCCTTTACCGCCTTCATCCTCTTTGGACCCGAGAGGAGAAGGAAGCAACAAGGAGACTAGGGAAGAAAGACACACAGGAGCTTGCCCTGAGAACCTAGAGTGAGTCCATGGCAAGACTAGTGCTAAGTGGTCACTGACAGATGAAGCCTCTATGTGGATATCATGAACTTCATCTCCTCACTCAACTACCTTCTACTGATGGTCTGTTATCGCAGAAGACAGGAAGTATGGCTTCTTTGGAGGGCTTGGGGGCTCCATCCCACAGCACGATACAGGGCACTTAGTTAAGTACCCCAAAATAAAGGAGTTAGCCTGTTCTCTTGGAAAAGGGAAATGTCATCAGGAAATGCTGTGGTCTGTCATAACTAATGGGTCTCACAAAGGTACCCTCCAGGTAGGCTGGAAAATGTCTCTGAAGGCAAATGACCATGGGGACATCACCGCGTACAGGACTGATCTATGTCTCTCGGTACCAAGAGGCCACTTCTCTCACCTTCTCTGTCAAGTGCAGAAAATCCCATCCATCCCCCAGTCTTCAGGAAAATGCCCAATTTCCCTCAGAATGGGCTCCTACAAGGCAATTTTCAAGACAAGTTCGATTCTGTGGCAGCACCAGTAAAGAACCTGTATCTCTCCACTGCAGAAGGTTCAGGTGGATTCCTAGCCATGGACAGAGGCACGATTCTCTCTCACTTGTGCACAAAAATGCAATCACTCTCAAAAGGTGACTTGTAAATGAGCTTTTCGAAAGAGAACCAAAGGCATTAAAATCCCCCAGAAAAGCATCTGGTCCTGAGACATGATAAACATCTGTGAAGCACACAGTTAAAAGCAGAGTCTGGAACATAAGACAAGGAACACTCTGGACAGGGACGGTTAGAAGGAAGGTGAGAATGTTCACCAGTCTCCAGGACACCAAGACCAAGGAAGCCCCTCTGAGACTCCTCCCTCATATGCCAACAAGAACATGATACACACCCATTCATCAGATGTGACAGTGGCAGACAGCAACAGTTTGAGGGAAGATGAGGAAGCTTCCAGAAAGCTGAATCCAATAATTAGGGATTCACCTCAAAGGGCAACGAGGTGGCATAGTGGGTGCGATGTTGGGCTCTGAATCCTAAGACTGGAGTTCAAATCCTGACTCAGCCAGTTAACAGCTGGGTAGCACCAGCCAAGTCACTTAACTGGTTCTTAGTCTCGGTTTCCTCATCTGATGATAATAGCTCCTGCCTCACAAGACTGTTGTGAGGATCAAAGGAGATAACATGTAGAGTGTTTGGAGAATCTTAAAGCACTCCATAAATGACAGCTATTGTCATACTGACTACTACATCTCTCCTTAATAATTCATGATGGAGCGCTCGATCCTCACAAATACATCCGAACTCTTCTGGAACCTCTTTGTCTATGCCACTTCTGTCAAGCCACCATGGAGAGGCGCTCCTCTGATTAGTCCCAAGATGTTTACTACAGGTTCTGAAACAGGGCCAACCAATCATCCATGAGGCCCCGAACGATGCTCTTATCACTGTGTCACCAATCTCAAGAATGTTCTTCTACATGGCCACTACTCGCCTAGGCAGATTCAAGACAATGGTCCCTTTACAAAAAAGAAGAATCCACCAGTGAGCTGAAGGAGTCCTCCAGGACTAACCTGCTTCACAAATCCAGGAGAGCTCTGAACTTCCGGATGCCACACTGGCCCACAACCCAGGGATGGACTGTCTATCAGCCACCCAGACACTGCCGTCTGTATCTGACCCTGCAGTAGGCATCTCACAGCCCCCAGGTCCAACCCTGATTACCTCTTCATCCTCTTCTTCATCTTCAACATCCAGAATCCCGGAATCTTGTTCAGACTTGGGACTAGTGCTTTCTATCTCTGTATCCAAGCTGGTAAATGCATCTTTCTTGGATTTTTTCCTGCTGCCTATTCTGGGCTGTTGTGAGATGATGTTATCCAGGTTCCTTTGCTGCTGAGCCTAGGACAGAAGCAGAAAACAGGTAAGAAGGGAATATTCGCAAGTTTTTTTTTTAAACAAATGAGAACTTCTAGAAAATAAATCAAAGACATATGTCAACACATTAAGTCTTCAAGAATCCGTCGGGGCAGTGAATATACTTTTAATGTCCTAATGTGACCTGGCAAATCCACTGCTGAAATTTCCTTAATAAGAAGGTAACCTGAGAACTTCCTGTTAAATCCTGTTAGATCCCAACTCAACTTACTTGGGAGACCTCAGACAGGTCCCTTTGCCACTCAGGGCCAGTTTCATCATCTATAAAAATAATAGAGGTGGGCTGATTTTATTGTGCATCAGTTCAGCTAAGTCTTCCATGCTTCTCTGTATTCCTCATTTTCACTGATTCTTATAATGTCAAGAAATTCCATTACACAAGGAAAGCCAAAAACAATTTACACAATGATGTCAACACTGTAAATGGAAAAAAACCACCCCAAAACAACTGAAAATATTACAAAATTACAAAGAACAAGCCTGACCCCCCAAAAAAAGAGATGAAAAGACACTTCCTAGCTCCTCTGTAGAAGTGTGGGTAATGTCCATACATGCAGTCATCTTCATATATTGGTCAGTTCTGCTGATTTCCTTCTCTTCTTCCTTTTCTCTAAAAAAGTCTTCATGCTATGAAAGATGGCTCTCTGGAAGGAGGAGAGCATGGATACAGGGAGAAGTATAGGCAATGTGAAAAGATATCCCTAACAATTTATCTTTAAAAATTCAAGGGTTTGGGCTCAGTGTTCTCTAGGATCACTTCCAACTTTAAATAAATGCTAAACAGCTTGAGTATGTAGGGCTGTAAGCCTCGCAAAGCATTCTACACGTGTTCACTTGTTTGATTCTCACAACAACTCTGGGAGGCAGCTAGTATTATTGTCCCCATTTTACACAGAAGAAAACCAAGGCACAGAGAGGGTAAGTAACTTGCCAAGGATCGCACAGCCACTATGTGTGTGACGTGACACTCCTCACACTTCTCAACCTAATCCTTCCAAACGTGACATGGCCTCCAAAGCCACTTAGTCCAATCCCCTGATTTGCGTAGATACCCTCTGGCTCCAGAGTTCATGATTTCACAGGAAACCACGCTGCCCTCTTTATGAGGTTAAAGTGATCTTTCGGCACAGCAGCCCACTCCTTTGGGTAAAGGAATGAGTTCTGACAACTTTTGTTAGGATAACAAATGCCCCATCTAGACTCTACAGGTTCAGAGTTTTACTGAGATTTGCTTTCCTTCAATTCTATGATAGTTCATCCATTTCCCTTAAAATATTCCAGTGAAATTCCACTAAGGAGATGAAGAAGTGTGATACTGAGGAATGAACTAGCTGACCCCACTGGAGTTTCTATGACCTTCGTCTCTGGGAAGCAGGAAAGAAAAGGTTTCCCCTTTCACACTTGTAAAGGGGAAGGAAGTGTTAGAGCTTAGCTCAACACTACTAACAGAAAACGGACTGGGATTCAGGCAGGCACAAAAAAGACAAAATAAAAGATTGCAGAGAATCAACAACAAGGTTGTAAATTCCTACTCTGTATATGACACTTCTCCACTGGAGACAGGGAGAGAGGAAACCAGCTCAGCAGAATGGTTCTTGTGGCTGATGGCAGGAGGCCTTCAAACCTTCTGAATGAGTTCAACATCAATGGCAAGAATAAAGCAGTGGATGCCAATGGGTGTTAGCCCAATAACGTACTGGATGAGCAAGAAAAGTAAAAAAAGAAAAAAAAATGAACTATGAGAGCTAATTTCTTCCAGGAACATGAAAAAGAAAGACCATGCATACCAGAGGCTTGCATTTAAAAAAAAAAAAGGAACTTTTTTGACTGTCCATGATCCGTTGGCATCATGGTTCAACTTACCTCAAGGACACAATGGCCTCTGTTACTTAAACAAAGATACAGAAGGAGACCAGAAACCTTTGAATTGGCCTTGCAATTAAGCCCACACTCGCAGCTATTCTCAAGCTCACTTAAACCCCTAGGGTAACAGAATGTCAATTCTTTCTCTCCAAAGAAAAGGCATCTACTTTCTCCTGTGATTCTGTAAATTGGGCCAAGCCAGAAAGCTGGATAGTAGACAGTCAGGTAAGGTACTACGGGTCAGAGAACTGGGCTCCCCAAATAAAAATCAAAGTGCTAGAAGTTCTATCCTGGCTCTGTTAGGGTCAATGGGCAAGTCATTTTGCCTTAAAGCACCATGGAGCCTATTTCATTCTATGAAAGGGAGCCGTCAATGCTGGTCTGGCAAGCAGACAGGCCGCTGGATGAGTGAGCACCACAGCGAAAGCACAGAATGATGAATCGGCCCATTGTCACTGTTGTGGATACGAATGCAAATTACCGCCTGACAGCAACCAAAATGCTTCCAGGGGCGGATGGGAAAAACAGATAATTAAAAAGCAATCAACACAAGAGAGTAAGTGGAGCCCAAACAAAGGCACTTTAAATAAGAAGCCACAAAAGTCCAGCTCCACCACAGAGCACCTCCAGAGGAGGATGGCTAGAGGGTGGGAGAGGGCAAAGCCCCGAAGGAGGGAGGACAGTTGTCCTGGTTTCTTATTTTTTTTTTTTATGCAGTACAGTTGGTACTGGGGACCAAACATTGAAATGGTTTCTTGAATATTTCTCCCTCTTTGAATATTCTGCTGCTTAGCCCTCAATGACCCCATCCTCTCCTCACAGCCTAGCTCTTTGATCATTAATGCCTCCACTCCCAGGGCTCCCCGCTCTTTCTCTTCTCATCGAGGTAGCTGTTAGCACTTGTGGGTCCTCAGAAGTTTCAGTTCCTGGACTCTCTCTTATGTTCTGTCCCTGTTCTCAGGACTTCAATGATCATCTGTATGTGAATAGTTCCCCAATCCAAATCTCTGCTCCTGGCTTCCCTGCAGACATTTTTAACTCTCTAGGGAGACTCTCCACTTGGCTCCCATCCGCATCTCAGACTCAATCTCTTCCTCGCTCTACTTCATCCTGCACATAACCCTACTGGGTAAATATTTCTAACACATCCTTCTCAGCACGTCCATTATTGTCTGGACAGCAGTAGATTCACTGATGGCTTTATCGATAATGGTAAAGTCCACACTGGAGCCTGATATTCAAGACCCTCCAAAATCTGCCCCAATCTTATTGCTAGTGTCCAACCAGAACCAGAATGCAAATCGAATTATCCACTCCAGGCGGACTGATCTCTTAGGAATGCTCTGCCTTCCAAACCCTATCCCTCAGATTGAGAGCTGAACTTGGAATCACTGAACCTGAGTTCAAATCTTTTCTCCGCTACTTACTTCATACATGTGACCCCGGGTAAGCTGATGAATCTCCCTCTAGGCCTCAGCTTCTTCATCGTAAAAGAAGAGATTTGGAATAGAGGCCTCCTCTATGGATCCTAGATCTTTGATCGTATGATCTTCCACGCCCTTGTCTAGCATATCCCAATAGCAGTCCTTCCCTCCTCTGACCACCTACAGCACATCCTCCTTTTCCTGTAGAACTATAGCACAATTTTTGACAATTATGCATATTGTTTCATATTATTAGTTATCTTTTCATGTGCATATGTCTTGTCTACCCAACTTGAGGGGGACTATGTATTACACAACTGTAATCCTCCAAAGGAACTTAAATATTTACTGAAGGAAAAGACACATACTATAAGGCAACCTTTTCAGGTTCTATCTGTTAACGATGGTAATCAAATTCTCCCCTATGGACCAATGGAGAATTGATGAGAGGACATCATTTATTTATTTGTTTTTCTCCAGGCCTTTGATTTCATCAACAGAGAGCTCTCCCAGGGAGGAAACATCCTTGAAGACACCTGGACTATTCGATGAGCCAACCAGACTTTATTAAGAACCTTGTGCCAAGTAATGTGCTAAGTGCTAGGAAATCAAATACAAGATACATGGTCCCTGATCTCAAGGAGCTGGCATTCTACACACACACACACACACACACCACAAAGTGATCACTGCAGGTGAGAGGACCAGCAAGAAGGGAAATTAGGAGAAGTCTCTTGCAGGAAGGAGAACTTCAGCTGGATCTTTAAAAGACCTGGAGGTGCCAAGAGGCTGAAGTGAACAAGGAAAGCACTCCACGCATGGGGCCGTTACCTGTGCAAAGGCCCAGGGACGGGAGAAGAAATGGGAATAAGGGAACATCAGAGAAGAGGATCTGCCTCATCAACAGCATTGGGATACTCAGCTTGGAACAACAGGCTAGAGCCAGACTGGGAAGGGCACTGAATGCCCTAAAATGGGCTGAAAAGGGAGAGGTACTGAGTTCAGGTCCAGAACTTCTGATCTTAAGGGAGTTTCCTGAGACACTGAGAAGGTGCTTCACCCAGAGTCCCTCCGAGTTGGTATGTGCCAAGGCTGGCTATCAACTATGCCATGTTGCCCCCAATCACCTGGCCAAGGATACATGGAAACAAGCAGAGAAGATTTACCTTGGGATCTTGGGAATGCCAAAAGAAAGTGATCTTGTGAAACACCTACAAGCCTCAAGGATACCAGGTACCATATGCCAGGTTAAAAACATGAAATTTAATGCCTAAGGGCTGTAAGGGCCTTTATCTTGGCCTAATACTGACCTCTAGTGGCTAATAAGAGCTGAAGGTTTGCAAACTCGTGGCTCTGGTCACACAAGACAGCCTTGAGAATCAGTAAATCCTACGTAGGAAGAAAAAAGGGTGTAATCAATCTTACCAACAAATATTTATTAAGCACCTACTACGTGCAAGATACCGTGGCATGCTCACAGGAGGTATACAAAGACAGAAATCAAACAGCTGCTATCTTATGGAGCTCATGAAAAGGTTGACTTCACCAACAGAAAGACCAACACTGGACTGCTAAGATGAGCATATCTGAAAAAGTCTGGGAGTATCCTGCCCACTATGGGAGCAACTAAGGCACGGCAAAGTTCTGATCAATGGTAACAAATACCATGTAACTTTCCCCCGTTCAATTTTCTACCTGCACAATGTTTAAACTCATTTGCATCAGTCAGCCCACATGACAGTCTAGACAATAATATTTCCAGAAAACAGTGATGTTTTCTGAGGTCCAGAAAGGTTTAATAGTGGGCCAGTCAGTGGCAGGGTCAAGACAGAAAGACCCCAGACCCAGTTTTCATTTGCCTGATTCATCCATACTCTTATTATGGGAATCCCACAAATCACTTTAGTAACTCCAAGAATGAGAGGGCTTCAAACAGGGGATTCTGCATTCCTCTCTTCACCTACCCCTGCAATCAGCCACAGTATCAGAAAACAGAAAAGAAATGCAAAAGAACAAAGAAGCAGAAGAAATAGCTCCTAAGTAGCATAAGCTGCTTTCTCACAAATGTGCCCAGGCAAAGGAGGTTGGGGTGAGAGATGGGGGGCAGCTGATAAATATCAAGTGAGATGATTTCAAAACAGAGATTCTTGGTTCAACCTTCCTCTGGCCTCAAAAATACTACAACAACTATATTATAGGGACCTGTCACCAAAACATCCTTTAGTGTCTCCTTCTAAGTGGGTTGGTCTCTAGCTACATCCTACGAATTTCCATCTGCAAACTGGGGGGTACAAAGACCAAAATGAAGCCATGCCTGCCCTCAAGGAGCTTATATTGTCTCCAGAGAGAGAATATGAGCATGTACGAGGGGAAACACATCTATACATATACATACATATACATATACACACATACACACAGAGCCAGGATGGGAAGGGGAGGGAGGCTCTAGCAACTGCTGATGGGGAACAGTTAAGAAAGGCTTTCTGTAGGAGTGGCCCATCTCAATTTTCTTTGCTTATTATAATGAGCCTTCCCTAAAATTCATCTTCTGTGCCTCCTGGAAGTGGCTGCAAATTCTCAAAGGCGAAGGGAAGGTTTGAGCCCAGGCCCCTGCGCAGCTGTGTGGGGACCAAGGCCAGACTAGTTAGGTCTGGAGAAGCTCAGCAGGTTTTGGCCCTCAGAAGCTAAGAAGAATCACTGTGGCCAGTCCATGAGGATGTGGCACCCAGAAGAGGTCACTCATGCTTTCACAATCATGGGCTTCATAAGGCGCCCACATGTTCGAATGATGCCTCTCCTCCTGTGAGGCTGTCCTGACTTTCTCACATTTCGGTGTCCTCACAGGAATGATTTACTCTGGGCTTTTCCAGACTAATTTATCAGTCCGTCAGTCAATAAGCATTTATTAAAGCAGCTGCCACATACTGGGCCCCAGGAAAGGAGGTAGCAGGTGGCATCAATATCCTCAAAAGCCTGGGCTCGTCACATATATTGTCCTTGGAGCCCTTCAGACCAATCCACAAAACAGAGCATAAGCTGCACTATCTCTGGCTCGTATATGAAGAAATTAAAGCCCAGCAAGGGAAAGTAATTTGCCCAAGGTCCCACAGAGATTAAGTGAGAAAGCCTGGACTTTAATATGAGCCTTCTGACACCAAACCCAAAGTCTTTCCATGCTTCACAGACAATTCTGTAGCCTGGTAGAACTACAGTCTTTAACAGAAAGGGCGATACCATAAGTAAACTAGGGGAGCATGGGAAAATGTCAGATCTATGAATAAAAGGGAAGAGTTTATGGCCAAACAAGAGACAGAAAAGATTATGGGATGTAAAATAGATAACTCTGATTACATAAAATTGAAAAACTTTTTTGCACAAACAAAACTAATGCAGCCAAAATTAGAAGGAAAACAAGAAACTGGGGGGAAATTTTGCAACAAGTTTCTCTGACAAAAGCCTTACATCTCAAATAAGAGAACTGAGACAAATTTATAAATTTATGAAATTTATAAAAATTTTATAAAAATTATAAAAAATAAGATCCAATCCTTAAATAATGGTCAAAGGCAGAAGTTAGAAGAAGCAATCAAAGCTATCAATGGTCACATGAAAAAATGCTTTAAATAAATACTGATTAGAGAAATGAAAATTAAAACAACTCTGTGACACCACCTCATAGCTATCAAATTGGCTAACATGACAGAAAATAAAAACAAATGGCAGTGGGATGAGGAAAAATTGGGACACCAATGCATTGCTGGTGGAGTTGTGAACTGGTCCAACGACTCTGGAAAACAATTTGGAACTACATCTACAGGGCTATTAAACTGTGTATACCCTTTGACCCTGCAATAGCAGTAGTCTGTATCCCAAAGAGATAGAAGAAAAGGGAAAAGGTCTCATTTGCATGAAAATATTGATGGCAAAGAATTGGAAATCAAGGAAATGTCTATCAACTGAGGAATGCTGAACAAGTTGTGGTATACGACTGTGAGGGAATACCATTGTGCTGTTGAAAGTGATGAGTTGGATGGTTTCAGAGAGAGACCTGGGAAGACTTGTATGAACTCGAGTGAAGTGAAGTGAGCAGAACCAGGAGAACAACACACACAGCAACAGCAATATTGTAAAGACGACCAATCAACTACGAAAGACTGAGCTACTCTGATCAAGATGATGATCCATGACAATTCCAAAGGACCCATGAGGGAAAATCCTATCTACATCTACAACCAGAGAGAGAAGAGATGAACTCTGAATACAGACTGAAGCGTACTTTTTTTAACTTTATTTTTATTGTGTCATTTTCTTTGTGTTTTCTTTTGCAACATAACAGAAATATGTTTGGCGTGTATAATCAAAACCAAAGTGCTTGCTTTCGGGGGGGGGCACAAAAGGAAGAAAGAGAATGGAACTCAAAAAAATGTTTTAAATGATTGCTAATTCTTTTTTACATGTAATTGGGAAATACTTAACAAAATAAATAAAATTTGTTTTTATAAACCACACATCTACTTCAGATCATTAAGGGAAATTTGTAATTTCCTGGCCACTACAAGTATAGACCACTGTCCTCCTCCTCCTCCTCCTCCTCCTCCTCCTCCTCCTCAATTCTAGGCCCAACTCAGTATCTATTTATACAGACTGTCACAGACATACATACTCAACAAGCTGTCCATCCAACTGGGCAGCAGATATTCTTCATCATTTGGTCTTTCCTGTATGGATGTTCAGGCCAAACTATTTTGAGATTATTATTTATTATTATGCCATAAGTAACAAATACAAAGAATTCAGAGAGACTTTAGAGAAGACCTGGATGAGCTAATAGAGAGCAAAATGATATAAAATGGAAGGGATGGGGGAAGGGGGCACTGGATTCAGCACCATGGAAGAGCTATGAACGTGCAGTCAGGAGGCCCAAGGTCAAAGTCTGCCACAAATGACTTCATGGTGATGGGCACATCCATCACTGCCCCTCTGGGCTCTGGGCTCCGGGCTCCTCATCTGGCAAAATGAGCAGGTGGACACAGAAGAGCTCTAGGGCCTCTTCTAGTTCTAGGTGTCATCCTATGAAACCAGCAGAGCCAGAAGAAAAATCTAAACAATGATCCACGATGGTGTAAAGAAAAATAACATGGAAACACTTCAAAACTCTGCTCAATGAAGTATCTAATTGTGATTTCAAAGGATTGACGATGAAGCATGAGAAAGACAGGAATGGAAGGGGAATCTTTCCCCTCAAAGAGCTTACATTCTATGGGACAAGGATGATACAATACACGCACAAGTAAGTAAATGCAAAGTTATCCAAAAAAATACAAAGGCATTTCAAGAGGGAATGCAAACAACTGGGGGTACCAAGGATGGCTCTGTGCATGACGAGGCATTTGGGGTGTGATTTGAAAGGAGTACAAAAGGTGGCCCACACACCTCTTTGCAGTCTACGAATTCGGAATCGGAAGTGCTGGCTTGTTTGTCTGGGTTCTGCACACACATGTCAGAGACCAGATGGAAGTCCAAGTCTCCCTGAATCTAAGATCAGTTCTCTATCCACCATGCACACTACCTTTCTACTTTAAATTACTGTTGAAAATCAGGTCAAATGCCTAAAAACTAGAGTTCTGCAGAAAAGAAAAAACAATAATGTAAAATGTAACAATGTAGACTATAGTGCCTTCACCAAGTCAAAGTTTTAACTGTGCGATTAAAGATCTAGATTTGAATCCTGGCTCCCAAACATTATGTGGGGCTTGTCTTCTCCTTAGTCTTTCTACAAAGTGTAAATCTGTATTTACCTAATATCCTCCTTCAAGAAAACCAAATGTGCCTTCACAGAACTTGCAGATTTTCCAACACTTCTGCCTGAGAGGAAGACAGTAAACACTGTGACTCTATTTTTTTATATTACCTAAATAGACATGTGAAACCTCAACATGATTCCTACAGGAAGCCACAGAATTACATCATTCTGGCTCCCTGAAGCTAGGACAGATCCTCTCCTCTCCAGAATGGCTTAAATATACTTTTACCCATAGGCCAAAAGTCTTCATTCAAGCCCTACCAACACTCTGAATCTATATTTGTAAAGAATAAAAACTGGACCAAAATAGGAAGCAAGCACCCACCAGGTATTACTTCTGACCCCTCGGAAGGTCAAGTACTACAAATTCCACTAACAAGATCCAGAGGACAGCTACCCTTCTCATCCTGCTAAGCACGCTATCAGACCTTCCTCTGGCCCGGCCTGCTCAGATGGAAAAGAAGCCAATTAGCTCCTCGCTTTACCTTCAGTATTTCCTGTCAGTATGTGTTGTATAAAAATCTTCAGACAACCTGACTTCCTCACAGGAATGTTACAGAAATAACAAAGAGAACAGAACAAACACGTGCGATGTAGTGGAAAGAACATCCGACCGAGGGAGGATCTCGGCTCTCATCCTCTCCTGGGCAGTCACTTAGCACATGATCTTCAGCAAGTCATTTTCACATCTCTGTACCATGACGTTCTGATTTAAGAGCAATGTGAGTGGCCCATATGACCTCTGCAGTCCCTTCCTCTAAAATACAGGGCGTGATTTTCTGACTACAAATGATTTTCTACTACAAATTTAAGAATGTTGTAATTCTTTAACCACCGGAGCCCAAGGCCCCTAATTAACTGAAAGAATTCATGTCAATCTAGAGCACAGGTCAAGTTAAAGTTCTAATCTTTCTATCAGAGACATGATTTTGTTTGGGGGCTCCCAAGACAAGCTACCATCTTTTATCCTCATCAACCAGGGCTTAGCACACTGTTCCAAGGTGCTTAGGGAAAAGATATTCTCAAAATACAAACTAAAAATATTGAGGCAGCTAGGTGGTGCAGTGGATAGAGCACCAGCCCTGAAGTCAGGAGGACCTGAGTTCAAATCCGCCCTCAGACCAAACACTTGACACTTACTATCTGCGTGGCCCTGGGCAAGTCACTTAACCCCAATTGCCTCAAAACAAAACAAAACAAAACCTAAAAATAATGATAATAATCATGATATTCGTAAAGTACTTTAAGGTTTGCAAAGTTGACCTTACATAAGATAGGATGGTATATATTATATTCATAGACACAATGCATTCACATTATAACAATGTGCACCCCAAACCATATTATGCCATTAACAGATGACTGTTTAAATCTTGGAGAGCAACAGCGCACCCAAACACACTTTACTAGGAAGAAATACCAGGTGATTTTCACTTCTGCAAAAACAAGTCATGCTTGGGTTTAGATTTCTACTTCTCACCAAGTCCATCTCTCATGAGAGGAGAGAGGGCTGGGCACAAGCCCTTATGGCAGAACAGAAATTCAGCCTCAGGAATTACTTTCCCAAGCTCACTTCCTCTTGCTCCCTTTCTACTCACAGGTCTAGGTGAAGGTAAGTATGTATATATGGTATGACTAGCCAGACATGGTAAAGAAGAACGCTGTGCTTCAAAAAAAGAGAGAGAGCTTCAGAAATGACATCAAAGAAAAAGGAGACACTCTCAACAGCCCAACAAAAAGGGAAGCAGCCTGCGGGAAGCCAATCTCTAAGAGAGGAAATACATACCTTTATTACGGTTTTCTGGGGAAACTGGTATGTGTTTCTATTATCTGGCAAGCTATTCTCACTATGGCACATGACATACTGGGATCCAAAATTTACCAATACAGAGAGAGAAAAAGAAATATCAGTCAAGGGTTAATGTTCCTTCTTTGAAGTACTGTATTAACCGGACCAAGGCTTGGGAACCCATTATATATAAACCAATTAACTTTAAATAGGGAAGAAAAAAATCAGTCCCAAGAGGCATATATGGCTGTTTAACTATAGGCCCAAGTCCCACAAATGCATGCTACTGATCACAAGGCAAATTAGGAGAGAAAGCATGGATACCATAGAGCACTTCACCCACACAATGTCAAGTATCTCCTTCAATGACAGCAGGGTGATGAGATTTCCTGGGAACATGATCATGGTGACGTCCAGTGCAGTTGGTAGAAAATAAAGAAGTCTGTATTCTATGAGTCAGGGAGCTTTCATTCAATGATTGGTGAAATTCTTGAAAGTATTATTGAAGCTGAGGTTCTTAACCTGAAGTACATGGTCTCCTAAAGAGATACACAGATAGATTTCAGGGGAACCATGAACCCAGAAGGGAGGAAAACTACATCTTTGTTTTCACTAACCTCCAATGGAAATTTAGTTTTTTCTTCAATTATGAATGTAGACAACAAATATGATTCTAAGAAGGGGTCCACAGGCTTCATCAGATTACTGAAGAGGTCCACAACACAAAGAAAGGTTAAGAGCTTCTATATTAAAAGGATATTTCTTAAAAATCTCAAGAAGAAAGCAGTGATCAAGAGTCAGCATGGCTTCAGCAAAAACAGGTCATGTCAATCTGACCATATTTCCTTCATGGCAGAATTGGAAGACTGGTGAATCAGGCGAATGTTATAGATACAGTTTTCCTAGTTTGTTTTTTTAAAAAAGCACTTAAAAATCACTGGTACAATGCTTGTGGAATTGATAGAGATATGGGCTAAATTATAATCTAGTTAATTAGATCATAACTGAATGGTCAAAATGAAAAAAAAAATTCGTAAATAATGGTGTGGTGGTAACTTGGAAGGAAGTTTCCAGTGGGGGCTACAAGCACCTGTGCTGGGCGTGTTCTGTTTGACATTTCTTATTAATAACTCGAATGAAGACCTAGAGAGGGATCAGATTTATGGATAAGACAAGACTGGGAAGAAAAGATAACACCGGATAACAGTATCAAAAATCCAAAAATATCTTAACTAGGTATTTTAACTACATAAAATATCTTAACTAGATATATCTTGGCTAGAATATTAACCAAATTGAATTTTAAAAAATCAGTGAGAAAAAACAGACGAAGTCTTACATATGGGAGAAGTTTCTTGCAGGCAGGTTAGCAGTTAGGCAAGAGGGAGCATCACAAGAGGGGTCCACATCATACAAGACATCAGAAACAACTATCTGAATCACAGTCTCCCCTATGAAACTAAAGCTGAAATAAGGAATCCTGAGACTAGCTGTTCACCCAGCAATTATAGTGCCGTAAGGCTATACAAAGCACTTAACATGTTAATTCATTTGATTTTCACAATAATCCTGTGAGGAAGGTGCTATTATTACCATCCCCATTTTACAGATGAGGAAACTGAGGCAGGCAGAGGTTAAATGACTTGCCCAGGGTCACACAGCTATTAAGTACCTGAAACAGAACTTGAACTCAGGTCTCCTTGACCCCAAATCCTATGCTCTATTTACCGAGCCACTCAGCTGCTTGAGGTATCCCTATCAAAATTCATTTACCAAAATGACATGATTCAATAAACACCCATTAAGTAGATAGTATATGTAGGTTCCATTTTAGATACTAGAAGAGATATGGAGCTTAGATAAAATATAAACCTTATCCTATTAGTAATTATAGCGCAATTGGTAAACATGTAACACAAATGGTAGAAAATCATAGCTCTGCTTGTAGACAGGGAGCCCCTACGATGGGGTGGGGTTGGGGGGCACTTCACAGAGGAAGTGACAGTTCAGGGGCTCTTTAAAGGACAGGCATGAGTTCTACAGGTTGAGGGATAAGGGAGTTTAGCTTCCAGGCATAGGGAACAATCTGAACGAAGGCAGAGAGACAGGAAAGTATGGGGAAGGCTTGGGGAGTGGGATAGGACTGATGCCATGGGCATAGAACATGGGGCACTTCCAGGACGAGCCTGGAAAGATGGGCTAGCACTAGGTCAGGTAAGAAAGAAAGGTGAACATGAAGTCGAAGGAATCCGTCATTTGCTTGGTAGGCAACAGGGAAAACACTGAAGGGTTCAGAGCAGAACCCTTCATTTGGCAGGGTTATAAGAGAGAGATTACAGTGGGGGAGGCTGGAAGTGGGAAGAATAAAAGCACCAGGTTAGCACTGGACTGACTCAGTCTTCGGCTGAAAACTTGATTTTACAAAGGAGGAGGCTGTAGGGGATGACCTCTGGGTTCCCTTCTACCACTGAGTCTATGATTAGTCATTTAAAACCCCCCACAATGCATAACATTCTTGGCCAGCCACTTGGAAGTGTGACGCCTTGATTCTCTGCACTCCTATCCACCAGCAGAATTGATAATGACATATGCTTTTTAAAAAAGCAACTAATTAGTTCTTCTGTAGCCAGTAGATAAGGCTCTGTAGAGGCTAATTTATTATTCAAACAGAGCCGAAAGATGGTTGTGGTTAACTTCGGTGGTTCTGATTAGTTACTGTGCATTTTCTGCCATGATTGTTTTATGGGCCCTTTTAATGGACTGGGACACACAACTTTAAAATACTGTTTTACAATATCCCTTTGAATGGAATACATATTCCTTAAAACAATATTACAAAAAACAGACTCGCTAAAGGGAAGAAAGAAAAAAGTTAATAAAAAATGACAGCAATACTGGCTGAGGGCCAGAGACCCATTTGAAAGTTATAAAAAACCTTTCTGGATCAGATAGGCGTGTGTGCTATTACTGCAAGGTGTAAACGCCACCCACTCACACGCAGGCTTCTGTTTCCAGTTTGAACTGCAAGCCGCCACTTGTCACGAGAGTGGAGGATCCTTCCAGTCCTTGTCACCTCTGTGGGACTCTACCTTTCACACTGGGCAACGTGTCCAAGGGCAATCTGCCCCATTCAGCAAGAGGTCCTAGTTTTTAAACTAGCTCTAAAGAAAGCTTTCACTCTTTCACAAAAGTCATTCGGTTTCCATATACTCTAAAAAGACTTAAAATCTAGATTTGAGAAATGTGCCAGCAGCACTCAAGTAAAGGTCTGAGGGCTCGTGGCCTGGTCATTAACATCCAGTCTGTGAGAACAGCATCCTGAGAGCTCCCATGCCCTCAGTGACACCGAGACTAGAATCTTTCTTCAGAGGACACTGCATTCCTAATGAGGTAGTGCCAGGGAAGTCGGCTTTTCTGGAAAAGAAGGAAAAGGTCTCCATTGGCCCCGACAACTCTCTTTTGCTCTTGTATCAAACCTGCCAGCACGCGCCTGGGACACTGGGCTGAGTGCAGAAGGGTTCCTAAGCCAGAAAGGGTTTGATGACACCAAGCTGTTTATGGATCCTCAAACATTTCCTATCTAGCTCGAAAGCAAACAAAATCAGCCTACATCTGTATACACTACAAGGAAGGACACATACACGTGCATATGTGCACAAGCACACACACACACACACACACACACACACACACACAGTATAAATCTGCCTCACACTCACATTAGACATGGCTTTCTAGGTGTCCAGAGGCAAGTTAATGAGTAAAATTTTGACACATTCTGGCACTTGTATAAAGGTGAATTTCTTTACAGGTGGTGGGTCAGGAAAATTTAGTCATTTAATGAGCAGAGGATACTCCACCAGAAATAATCAAAACTAAGATCCCTTGGGCTCCAATGGACCACTAGACTCTTCCATGCCCATGACTGCCCTGACGTACAGCAACTATTCTAACAACAGCATCCAGGGGCCACAACCTGCACATGGGAAAGCAAGCATGCATCACCTCACACAGGAAATATGGTTCAGCGACTATCAAACACAAGGAAAAAACCCAGAAAATCTAAGTCAATACGTGATCATCTCTTCTATCCTTCGAGCACATTTCATCCAGATATGGTCAGAACAGAGATGACATCTTTCCATTTTACAGCCACTCAATTTCATCTCTCAGTCTCCTTATCTGTAAAATGAAGGGTTTGGACTAGGCAATCTAAGAACCGATCAAAATCTAACTCTATGACCATATTTGTGGAGAAAATGGCCATTAATTTGACAAACTATCAGAAAGGCTTGGAGAGTTCTTTGCTCCAAAATGTCACTGTTACCTACACTGCATTTCTGCAAATAGGAAGTTCAGAAAAGGACTGTGTGTGAAGAACACCCCCCCCAACCACTGACCCACCCCAGAAAGTTGCTAGTCTTAACTACTTATAAGACAAATTAAAATTCGCTTTGGGATTGCAAACAGTGAATGATTTACTTAAAGTTGATCACAATTGTCTAATTTACTAAAATGTTTAATTAAAGGGCATGGCTGACTGCTTGGTTCAATTAGGATTTTTGAATCCCAACATCTTTCCCAAAAACCTATCGTACTTCTGAATTTCCAAATTTTGGTCGAGGGTACCATGGCACGCTAGGTGTCATGGGGCAGCTAGGTGGCACAGAGGATAGCATTCCGGGCCTAACGTCAGGAAGACTTCACTGGAGATATGGGAACAGAAGACCCATGGGCCCAAAGTGACTCAGTAACAAGTCCAGAACACTCCTGGAGTGAAGGATAAGCACTGATTTCAGCAGAGTCACTTTGGTTTTCATCATCAAGCTAAGGATAAGACGATATGGTGCCAGTAACTTACAAGATGCTTATGAATTAGATAAAGATTAAAGGAAGCTTGTGCTCTAGAAAATACGGTGTTACCCAAATCCAGGTCACCAAGTCTCAGAAACATATGGCATTATTTTCAACAGGAGCAAATGGTGTCTTCATGCCAGAATCAGTAATGGAATTGGGTTCCCCGTCTGCTCAATCAGCCTCATCATAGACTAAACCCAACAGCAACGGCACGGCGCTTACAAGTTGGAACATTCTCTCACCGCCAAGAGAATGGACCAACTGTGTTGACAGCTTCACACTCAGATGCCTGTCAATTAATTAAAATCCACCCCACTCCCAACAACTGGTTGCTGCTTCATCAACTAGTCTAGAAGAGCGAAGTGCTCAGCATACAGCGATCTGATACGAACTTTAATTTCCACTAACAATCTCTAAATCCGTGCCAAAATGTACTTCTGGTCACCACCACTACACGCAATCTCCTGTTACATGTAACCTCGTTTGCTCAAGCAGATTACTGACTTTTACTAACATGCCCAAAGCACATACAGAGAAAGGAGCCACAGATTTAAAGCAGCAGGCCTCTGAGGCTAAGCAGCAGCCCAGGACCAAAACGAACCGTTTTCTCTGCCCAACTTCTGCAGTCGGGCCTGGATTAAATTAATCTGAGCCACCAATCGATAAAAAGGACAGCATCGGGGGACGATGACATACACACTTTATAGGTCTGGGATCTGGCTTTAACCTGCCGTACCCCGGCCCCAGCCCACCCCCCAAAAAGATTAAAATAACCAGGGTTGACTCGTGTATGGACAGATGTGGTATTTTTTTTTAAGTACTTTCTTCTCCACCAGGGAATATCAATACCCTTTTAAGCAGGACTACACTTAAATGTGTGTCCTGACACTCATGTCAGGGCCTGGGTAAAAACCTTTTCATGTGAACCATTAAAACGAAAAGATCCAGACTAGAGGCCTGTTTTTTTCCAGGGAGTGAGGGTGGAAGAGAATAATGTCAGTTTAAAAGATGGAACTGTCCCTTTAAAAAACTGCCAGGGAGATGAAAAGCCTCCCCCCTCAAGCCCTTTCCCTGCTGTGGTCTGACGCTCATGTTACAAACAGGGGACTGGAAGGAAGAAAAATAGTGAGTCCCAAATCAGCCTCCACCTCCAAGCCGAAGGGAATTGAGCCATTCTCCAAAGGTATCCCAACAGAGCTGACCCTCTTGGGTCCTGCGCTCCCCAGGCACGACCTCCAAAGGCTCACACCTCCAAACTCTAAACTGCTGAATCATTTCAATAGCAAGTGGCGTGTACCTACCTGCCTGCTGGTGAGAAATAACAGTCATTCTTTGCTTCAGCCATCATTTCCTTGCTCCCTGCTGCCAAGTAAGGGGCTGCCTGCTGTCAGGCCTGGAGACCTTGCTGGCCGACTCTTCCCCCAGAAAGTCTGAATCAAGGCTGTCAGTTCAGAGGGCTCGCTTTTGGGTGCACAGCCCTCTGCAAAGGCCACTCTGGGCTTGGGGAAGACCACAGAAAGGCTGCTGTTTCCCTTACATACCTGTCACATTTCAAGGACCTGATTTTCTTTTTCTTTACTTTTTGAAAACTATTTTCTTTTCCAAGTCTGGACATACAGGCCTTAGCTTATAAGAAAAAGCTAACAAGTGCCTTTCGAAAATAAACTCAAAATGCGTTTAACTTCTTTAGCAAGATGAGGCCCAGATCCTGGGTCCTCAAACCACTCATTCCTACTTCTGTGATACTGAAGGAAATTTCTGCCATCTATCTAACTCCCTAGACACCCCAAACGGTCTGGTGGTTCTAACCATTCTGGAGGGAAATACAGTAAAAAAAAAAAGGCATGCCAAAGACCTAGAACAGAGCTAACGACAACAATCAACAGCAAGAACCTCCATGAAAACTCAGATTTTCCCTGAGACTCAAAGCTGATCATTTCTCCTAGAACCCAAAAGGAAAATATCAGTAACTAAACTCTGAAAGAATAATTTTCAGCTATTCAAAGACAAATTAAAGCAGTTACTTTCTTTCTCTGGTAGAAAGAAAATCCTGTTACCATTTTTGAATGGCTTAAAAAAATAAAATTCTTTTCACATCAAGTGTGAGGATTTCTTTAAAAGGCAGGCTATTCCTTGCTGCCTGAAAAGAAAATTGATATTAATAGCTAACATTTACATAGCATTAAGGTTTGCAGAGGCATTATATATGTTACCTCATTCGATCCTTATCACCCTAGAGGTGAATGTCAGTAATCCCATTTTAGAGATGAGGAAACTGAAGCTGATAGGAATTAAATGACTTGTCCAAGGTCACACAGGGAGTTAGTATCTGAGGCAGGATTAGCAGTCAGGTCTGTCCTACTCCATTTCTAGTACTCTATCCACCAAGTCACCAATGTAACCAAGGGGAGAAAAAGTGGCGACATTCTCCATGACTACATAGAGATGGAGAGTGTTTAGAACCAGGAATCAGGAAGCCCTGGGTCCTGTGTGCCCAGAGGCAAGCCTCTTAACCTTTCTGAGCCAGTCTCTGAAAAGGCAGAATGGCACCACCTGGGAAGCATTCACAGGGCTGCTGTAAGCTCAAGAGAGAACATGCTTAGACCGTAAAGTGCTATCTAAATACAGCTATCATTCTCACCTTTGCAAAGAAGAAAAGGGGAGAAACGGCACGAGTTTACATAGAAGACTGTGCCTGGTTTTCTGACTGGCAGTACAGACACAGCCACCACGCCAACTGGGGGGCACCACAGTCATTATTTCCACTCCCTCAAAAGAGAAAGTCTCAAAGGTCATGACTTGGATGTAGATGTGGAAAGCGACTCAATATTCCAGGCAAGAATAGAATTCAAGCAAATCCTTCAGGCTCCTGACCCAACTTCCCTCTGCTAGTTTCTGGAAAAGAAGGAATGGGCAAGGACTTCACAGCAGAGGAAGCCTAGAGTAGAACCACCTCCCAGGCAAGCCAATGGCCAATTCCAAAGGACCTCCTTTAAAGATCAGATGATAACATGAACTATTTATTCTCCCTTTCCTATGCTCCTTGCCCCCTGCTCCCAAATTATTTTAAAGACTAAAAACGATTGCATCTAATACTTTCACAAGAGGATATATATATAAATATATTAACATAAACAAATAGTCAGTAACATATAATACAAGCATCTCCATTATATAATTAACATGGCTTCAATAAAAATTGCTCCAAAAGTTATCAGTACTTCAGATTCGGATACTACATCATGGGGCGGCTAGGTGGCGCAGTGGATAGAACACTGGCCCTGGAGTCAGGAGGACCTGAGCTCAAATGCAACCTCAGACATATGATACTTACTAGCTGTGTGACCCTAGGCAAGTCACTTATTTGCCTCACAAAAAAAAATCATTTACTGCATTATTTATAAGAGGCTACATATTCTTCTTGCCCCCAAATATCTATGTAAACACATATTATCCACGAGGTTAACAAATATATTTCTTTCCCCCCTTAAAGATAAGGTAACTAAAAGTCAGTAGTATGGGGCTTTTTCCAATGTTATATAATCAATTTGCACTTAAAAGGGAAATCAGGTCTGGATTCACGACTCCTACTCTAATCCAGTATTCACTCCCATTTCTCCCTTAGCTCAGCAGCAAGCTTCCATACCCAACCACTGTGAATATATTTATACTCCTAAGAAAAGACCTGTACCGCCTAGCCAGCTCCCTGCACCAGAGTTTCCTAAGTAAAAGACACACCAATGTTTCCTCCAAGTGATCTGTACACAACATGTAGATGTGGAAAGCAAGGAGCCTGAAGGACACCTAGCTCTTTGGTCATTGCTACTTCTATGGAATCCCCAAAGATCGTGGGATCTTGCTGATTTTTCAGGACACAAGAGAAAGAGGTTTTGTAAATTCCCTCAAAAACTGACCGCCACTACACAAAAACTACTGCTGCTAAGAAGCTTTTCTATAGATCCCTGAGGCCACAACATACCTAGCCACAGAAGAGATCCTTTGTTATCACGGGCACTTTAGTACAACCCTGCCTAATCCTGGCAAGTTGAATTCGGCATAAAAACACCTGGCTCCTCCACAGCTCTGGGAGTCTTTTGCTCATAATCCAAGCCCAACTTTTGTCTCAGACAAGACACAGAGATGGGGGGGGGGGGGTGCGCAAGTACATGAATATGACCCTGGGCTTTCACACTCAAGTCAAAAAGAGGGCTCTTTACTGTCCAGCATTGCCCTCTACAGGGCAACAGGGGAATGAATCTCCCAGAGCAAAAGCTCCACTCCCAAACAACAGATTACCAAGACTGATTTCCACATCTGTGAAATTTATTTTCTGGATGGGTGAACAGTACTTACTCTCCCTCTCTAAGCCACAGACATTTCAAGCAGAATAGTCTCGTCTCTTTCATCTCCAGCTCAGAGGAAGCTTTCCAATGGCCTTGTCAGGCCACGTTTCTAGGTCTGGTGTTTAACTTCACCTCAGTATTAAGATAAAAGAAATAAATATGCATAACACAAACCAGATACAGTCTGTATTGGACAGGCCTATGAAGTGTACTTGACAAAATCTATACAGTTAGTAAATCTATTCCACCTCCAGCCCATAAGAAACCAGAAACTAGTTCTGATTATAATACAATTTTAAAAAGACACTGGGCTTGCCAGACAGATATAATCAGTTTATTTGCATTCTTTTAATGTAATTTTTAAAAAGATTCTGTCTTCCAAGTACTCCAAGCACTGAACCTACTGCAGGAATTCCGTTCCAGCACCAAAAGTGGAATCTTATTTTGGTAAAGCTTACAGAATCTCTTTTTCTCCTTAGTACTTAGTGACTGGCAACTCATCATCCCATTAAGATCAGCCCTTTTCCTCCTGGGGAGGGAACACTTCCAGCACATTACAATCAATATTACTGGCTATTCCCAATGGTTAACACCGAAGAATCTTGGAGGGAGCTGTATTTTCCAAAGCGGAGCCAGCTTTGTATTAGACGTGATCTTTAAAATCCCCAACAACTAAAAAAAAGGCTGCAAAGAGCCTACCATCAATTGGCACGCTCACAGCAGGGCACGCCTTTGTTCAAGTCTCATCAACTGATTTTGGGCTCTTTGGTTTTGTAATTAAAAGGCACCAAAATGTATAAGAAATCTAATGCTGGAAGGGAAAAACAGATCCTCTAAGTGTCATCCAAACCTCAGGACCTGGGGATACTGTAAACTACTTTATTAAAACACAGGTAACAACATTATATGAACCTCAACATGCATTCTTACAAAGCTAGCATAGTCATAACAAGCCTAGGATTGCCATACCCTGGATTGGCTTGTCTGTCAAACGGGACTACGTAAACACAATCCAACATGCACTTATCAAGAGCTTACTGTGTGCCAGGTATTGGCGATACAAACACAGATACAAAATCATCCTTATCCTGAAGAAGGTTACCTTCTCTGGGGGGAATGACGATGGGGCAGATGCAACCATGACGAATAAGTATAATACAGAGTTTTTCTGCAGTGGAGCACAAAGCCCCACGGGTGCAGGGGAGGGCATCCTAGCAGAGCTGGTCACCTCCAGCTAGCCATCTACATACTGCTACCCATGCTAAGAGAAGGCCAGGGGCTGGCTGCAGAGTAGCCTGGTACAAGTCCTCACTGTCTCCTGTGTGCTGAGATCAGAGTTAGGGAAAGCAAGAACCACATATCTCCGCCTTGAATCTAAAAAGGAATTGTTACACACAACTTCAGGATGAACCAGTTGCAGATTCTCATCCCGTGATATTCAAATATATGTAACTGGCTCTACAATAGCTTGTGATCAAGCTCCAAGGCTCTAGGAAGTTTGACTCGATCGATAAATAAGATTTCTTAAGTTCTGTGAAACAGATCCCATGCATCTAAAGCCCATCTGCCGAGAAAGGAGGAAAGCCACAACTAAGACATAAGCAGGGGACGACACCACACAATACATCACAAAACAATATGGTACAATACAGTACAGTACAGTATACAATGATGAAGAGCCAACTGTGTGTACAAATAAGGAGAAGAGAAAGCTAGTCCCTGACTTCAAAGAGTTTACAATCTCATGGAAGGAAACAGAAAAGCCAGGGCAGAAGGGGCATAATGATGGTGGAGTCAAATCCCAGCAGTGCAGCTAGTGGCCAGTGAAGAGCTGGCTGGCCTTCGGAGCCTCCATTAAATGGAGACTTCAGAAGAGTTTTTTCACTGTACCCTACAGCCCACCAATAAGAGAGGCAGAAGTAACCGAGGGTCCTGATGAAGTGTGAGTATGAAAGTTGACACTTTGATATCACTGCTTTTAACATCAATCTGAGAAAGCAGCAAGCTGCAATGGAAAGAGGACGCAATATGAAGTTGGAGGACCCAGATTCAAATCCTGGCTCTGACATTTACTACCTGTTTGATTTTATAAGTCCTTCTCTGGATCTCAGTTTCCTCATGTGTAAAATGAACTGCTGGGAATAAATGACCTCTACAATTCCTACCAGGACTGTGATTACCTTAACCTGCCTCAGAGCATCATGAAGAATGCTAAAATGCTATACAAGTGTGCATTATCATGGCTCGTCAAACCTTGAAAGAAAACATTTGGGGATATGGCAGGGGAAAGAAAGGGAAAGGATGAGTACTTACTGCCTCAAAGGGCATTCTCAGGGCCATGTAGCCAGTGACTTCCCCATCATCACTTCACTGGAAGATGGACATGGTGGGTGTTCCGTGGGCACTGGCCAACATTGCAAATCTTAAAAGTTCTACCTTGGATGCTGGACTAGAACAAGACTCGGGAATCAAAGCCAAACTCCCTGCTTTCTAGTCTGCAGACTCTTTTCACTTCCTTTCTGAAGGATCAGGACATCTGCCCTTGTCCAACCTTGGGGCACATTTTGTATTTCATAGTCATTACCTTGGCCAGTTCTTTTAGGACCCAAAGAGGCGGCTCTTTGGGGCTGCAAGATTTCAAGTCATCAAGTAGGTGCTCTCTTATGTATCTGGGGCATCAATTTTCTATGACTCATTTGTGTTCTGTCGTTTACACTGTAAAGGTCCTTCTCCCTTCCGGAGAAAACAGAAACAAAAAGATGTGGGTGGCACAGTCTTCTAGCTGTTGTCAGCTACAAGGATCCCAAGCACCCCAAGGAAAGCCCTTGCCCTCCTCTGATCCTCTTTCTTCTTCCAACATAGTTTAAAGCATCCCCACAACAACTCTGGCTAGTGCTCAGCTCCCCTCGCAGCCTCTGCCGTTCTGGGTTTCTGTGCTTTTCACAAGACTGGCCATATTCACATTCACCCTCTCTTAATTAATTGTTCACTTCCTTTTAAAATCTAAGGTGCTTAGTGAGCTCCTTGTGTGGTCACATTAGTCTTTTCATATAAATCCCACTTACTTATTTTACCGTAGAGATCAAACAAGACCCCTTCACTACAACTGTTTCCCCTTTGTGTCTTCAGAATTTCATTCTTGAGTATCTCCCATTATTCTTCGGCTGACTTCTCTTGAAGTATCTCTATGGGATTCCACCTATCTTTCCTCTAAAGTTTAGAGTCTAAACCCTTTGAAACCTGCTTTTCAAAAATCTAAGATGCACATCAGACTAGGTCCAGATTTCATCTTCTCTATCACAAACTCTAGAATTGATTGGTTACTTACCCCCAAAGTTCCAATCATTTCTATTCCTGCAACTGTCAGATGACAGAGAGAGAAAGAGAGAGACAGACACAGAGACACAAGAGGGCAAGCAGATTATCCAATCAACTGAAGCCCCATTTCTGTCACTCTCACACCCCTGGGCCAGGCTCCTCATCTATTTCCTCTGTCTCTTCAAACTATCTGTATTAAGTTCCAATGACAAAATCACTTCTGTTTCTGTCACATTTAACCTTTACCCAAACAGTGCCATGTTTTGCCTTTCTGGTTCCTAAATTTCCTCATGTGTATATCTCCTTAATAGAGGGTGTCCCAAAAGTCTATGATCCAGTTTTAAGTTTCCAATTGTCCTGAGACATTTGGGACACCCTGCTCTCCTCATCCCTACCTCCTTCTTTTACCAATTCTTTTTCTTTGCAATAAGGTCTATCACTCCAGTCAGGCTATTCATGAGTTTTATCCCTTCAAGTGCCAGTGAAACCTGAGTGCCCCCATGTGTCTCCTTGCGCTAGGAGCTGTAGACTCTCTTCTACTCTGCCTAAACTTTGGCCTCCTTGGATGCTCACGACTCAATTTCTCGATGCCTCAGCCACTCTTTTTCTTCCCTTGTGGTTACTCTCGATTGTTTCTAACTGGGGGGAGAGACCTACACAGAAACAAGCACAGCCTCCTCCTCCCCCCAAACTTTCCCCTTTAAAGTCACTTTCAAGTCCCAAGTGTATGGCCTTTACATCCATCATCTCATGGAAACTTCAGAATGCTCTGGCAAGGAGACTCCAGATACTGTTATCCCCACTTTACAGAGGAGGAAACTGTTGGCTGGGGAGATAAGGTGGCATGGCCAGGATCATGCTGCCAATAAATGGGAGAGGAAGAATGAGAACCCAGGACTGATGGACTCTCCTTTCACCCCACTGCCTCTCAGATCCACTGGGGACAAATACCCACTCCCAGACAAATTAGAGAGAACTCAAATGAGCTGGCCTACATAAGAAAAGGCAGAAGATGCTGGAACACCCTTGGGGCAGAGCTCACAACACGCCAATCAACTGTCTTCCAGATCTATTGAACAGGCTAAAAAGAAACAGTCCTGAGATGCAGGAGAGTGACTACATTGAGGCACGTGAAGAGCTGGTAGCCCCCAAAACTGGCTAAATATGTCATGGTGGACCCCACTTTCTTACAGACAGGAAAGGCCTAGCCCAAATGTGCTACAAGCCCAGAGAAGAAGGAAGAGAAAAGCAGGGCTCAGTGATGCTTCAGCAGCCTAACTGTCCTATGGACATGTGTGCATAAAAGCAGCCAACATGATCACTGTGCTAGCAGCACACAGCTCTCTCCCACAGAGAAGGAGCCAGTGCTCCAAGCAGAGGGTCAGAAAAGAGTGTCAGAAAATTGCTTTTCTTTTCACCATTTTTATATATTTATATACTAGCCTCAAACTTTGAAGTTATAGTCCCTTCCAAGCTAATTCTTGGTAGGAACACACACACACACACACACACACACACACACACACACACACACACACACGGAGAAAGAGAGAAAAAAGAATAAAAAGAAACGACACTTTAATTATGTAACTTGGAAAAAATGAAGTTAAATTGTTTCAGATGCTTTTTTTTCTTTACTTGTAAAGCTTCCAAAATGGTTTATATTTAATAAATTAAATTTACAGAGGGGGAGGGGGCCACATTTGATCATTTGGCATCCTGAAAAAAAAAAACATGAAAGCAGCTGAGATAAACACCAGCAAAAAAAATCGTTTCATCATTTATACAGTATACCTAAAAGGCCAATTTCTAATTACCTAGATAAAATGACATAATATATTCTTATAGAGGGAAGGGGGGGCTGGGAGCTAGAGGGGGAAAGGGTTAAATAGAGTGAACAAATTTAAAAGGCAACTTTAAAAAGCTTTGAATAAACTCTACTCTTTGCATAAAATGCCAATTACAAAATTAGCAACTTCTCCATATATATCTAATAAACAGTTTACAGCCTCGAACTTTCCGGCATCTGGCAAGCTTTGCCCTGAACTATTGGGGTAGGAATTCTGCCCCTGACTCCATTCATCGTACGTAATGAAGTTTCATTAATGGCCAAAATGGCCTGGTTCCTATTACTGCATTTTTTCCATTTTAAATTAACTGGTTAGTTTGCTGGAAAGTTAAGGGGGAGGACCAGGGGAGAGAGAGAGGGGAGAGTTGGAACCTGCCAATTATAAATGTAATAACATGGTGAAAACAGGATTCAGTGAGAAACACAAAACAGCATCTCTCTCACCCTTGTTTCCCTCCTCCTCTCCCTGATATAAATTTATATGTATATAAAATATGAAGGGCAGTAGAGAAAAAAACGAGGTCTTTCAACTGTGCCTGTGGGTTCAATGCTGGCCTCTAATTGATTCCCACTCCGTCACAGACCCACATGTACGACAGCTGGGGAGATCTGGTCCACAGGTGTTTTGATTATTAGAGCAACGTGAATTTATAAAGAATTACCCACAATCCTTTCAGAGATGAGTCTGCTAACGGCTCATAAATACAGAAGTTTCCGCCTCCCGTCATTGGGGAAGGGTGTGGAGCAGGGCAGCAAAGTGCCTCCAGGTGTCCCCAAATGGAGAAAAGCCAGAGGATTCCAAGGTAATCCCTGCCTCCCTCACAGCCCTCCTTGTCTTGGGGAAGCCCAGCAGGATCATGTGCTCACGATAACCAGCTTTAAAGCTGTTCCCATCGAGGAGGCACCATGCACACACAAATCTACTGAACACAGGATTTAATGTGACCTGCCACGTGTGAAGGCAGAGGGTCAAGATCTGTGGGGCTTGAAAGGGCATATGAACGGACCATGGTGTCAAAGAAAGGAAAGTGATCGTGTGCAGGTAG
This sequence comes from Phascolarctos cinereus, assembly GCF_003287225.1. Classification (NCBI taxonomy): domain Eukaryota; kingdom Metazoa; phylum Chordata; class Mammalia; order Diprotodontia; family Phascolarctidae; genus Phascolarctos; species Phascolarctos cinereus. Next base: position 22,484,945 of record NW_027555625.1, on the reverse strand, counting down.
TGCCCTAATAATGGACCAATGGCTCCAAATTTCTTGAACAACCGCATGGAAGAAATAGGCCATAATGATAGACTGTGTGGTTTCATTCATACAGCGACATAAAAATCCCCGACAAATGATGTCCCCCAAAACACTCTGGCCTCCCAATTCTGCTGCCTCAATGACCATGATTTTTAATGCACTTTAGTCACCCGTAGCAACGGTCACGTACTGAGATCACCATCACCTGTAACCATGCCAGCTCCACAAACTCTCAAATTCCATCTGTGAACACAAGTCGCTATCACTCCAGCTTTCCCTCTGCCTCACTCCTCTAAAACCAATAATTCATTCAGGAAGCATCTACTAAGAAACTATTGTGCAAGGTGCGGATGGAGAGACAAAATAAAACAACTCTTATCCTCAAGAAAATCACATCATATGAGGAGGAAAAGGGCCAGCACATGGAAAATTAAATAGACAACATTTAGGATCAGGCACTAGCGACTAGAGTGGCAGGCAGGGGGAGAGAAGGTGGCGGCTGAGAGTCGGCCTCCGGTAGGAAACTTTGCCAGAAGCCAGGGGCTCTGTGAGGCAGGGCTAAAGAGGGAGGGCATTCCAAGTACGGGGAAGTGACAGAGATCAGAGGGAGTGCTGCGTCCAGGACACAGGAGGCCAATCTGGTCAGCTTGCAGAGGACAAAAAAGAAAAGAATGTGCTGAAGGCCTGGAGAGGAAAGCTGAAGCCAGATTAAGCCAAATAGAGGCATTGGTGTTTTATCCTAAAGTGAAGAGACAGCCACTGGGCATTCTTGAGCAAGGAAGTAGCCTGGTTAAACACAGGTTTTAGGACAGATTTGGCAGCAATATGGAGGACGGGTTGGAGAAGGGAAAGACAGGACAGGGAGGCCAACTGCAATAATCCAGGTAAGAAATGATGAAGGCAACTTCTGGACCACATAACCAATAAGATGGAGGACTAGACATTTTCTCTGGTTCTCACATCCTCTCAAACTTCTCCAAAGCATGAATTTTATGCCAGAGATAAAGCAATTTCAGCTTTCTCCATAGAACAGGGCACTAAGAGTCCAAGCAAGATAAAATCTCCATGAACTAATACCAACAGCAGAGAAAGCCAATATTCCCTAATGCCTAATAACTGATCATTCAGCCCAATGCCATCACACTCTTGGCAGTAAGGCTGCACAAGCTAACCCGTTGTCTTGCAACAGAATGCAACTCTACACCCTGATCCCTTGCCTTCCTCCAAGCACCAGGAAGATCCAAACCACAGATGGTAGAAATGTGCTCAAGCCATGACAGCATTCTGCAACAGAGCACAGCCCAAGTGAAGAACAGAAGAAAGAGAGCACTACTGTCCCCACTTGTGACGAAGCTCAGATCTATACCACTGACCTACCTCCTCATCTCCCAGTGCTGCAGAGGTCCAAAATTCCAAACCCCGGGTATTTTTGCTCAGGCTACAACAATGAAGTATCTGATAGCACTTTGTGTCCCTGGACCAGAGAACTGAGGAACAGAGAAAACTGGGCAGGACAGGAGGGGTGGGGGGTGGGAAGAGACATCTGCATGCAACACTAGCAATGCGCCCAGCCTAAGTAAAAGAGCCCAGCACCCAGCTAAGGTCAGTTCTGTCCCCCAGAATCACCCGGGACAAACACCTAAGCTAGTAAACCGTGAATTGTCCAGCATGGGTCCAGCAGGGCTGAGACCCTCTGATATTCAGCCTCTAGAAAAACCACTGTTGGAGTGAAGAAGTTAGAAAGTGAGCAGCAGAAGAAAATAAAGGGAAAAAGCTGGAAATTGCCAAATTATCTCAAGAGGAAAAAGACTCAAAAACCTTAAGCATAAGCAGATAAGCAAACAGGAGACACATGGCCTTGTGATCTACTACAGTTTCAGGTATTTATGAATAAATATTGCCAAACAAAGGAAAATGATTCACCACCTAATGAGGCTTCATGAATTTTGAGAAGAACATGTAGCCACAGCATGCTGTTTCAAGCTGTTTTAAAAGAACAGTAAGAATTGCGAGAGCAGCATCTATGGCCTATATAGCAGAAATGATTAGTAGAATAGGAAAAACTTGAAACCACACTGGCAAGGCTCACCAAAGTGATAACTAATTAGAAATGTAGATACACAGAAATGAAGGAAAATCTTTATTGTCATTCATTGCTTCAAGAAAAACAATTACATTAAAGGAAAGACTGCTTTTAATACAGGAATATAAGAATATCAAAGATAGGATATTTAAAGACAACTTAAGGATTACTTCTCCCAGAAGAACATAGCCAAGTCAAAAAATCTTAAGAATTCAAGAAATAATACAAGAAAACAGAACTTCTAAACGCACAAACAAAAAGTGCCAATTGAGAGAAGCCATAGATTGCCTCCAGACCAAAGCCAGAGGCTGCAAACTCCAAGATACATAGTGGCTAAAATTGAGAACAACAAACTCTGCAAGTGAACAAGAGAAAGACTTTCAACCATAAAGTCAAGTCAAATAACACAAGACTATTTTACACAGACCAGAAAATGAAGGAGAGAATGGAATAATACATTCCAAAGAGCAATGGAGCTCAAGCTATAGCCCTATGTGACGTACCCTGCATAAATGCTCAAACCATAAATGAATTAAGGCTCATTCAATAATAAAAAGGTGTTAGACACATTACTAGAAAGATGAGATCTGCAGAGATAATTGATAATTTGCTTCTAAAACACTCCAGATAACATAAGAAGGGTAAATAAATACAGCAACCAAGGAAAACAACAAAAACTAAATGACAACAGACAAAAGAGACAACATTATGAGAATTTTTCTAAATGCACAAGAGGAGATGAGGGTGAAAGCAGAAGTCAAAAAGACATGATGATGGTGAAACACACCTGAAATATCATGAATTAAATTTCACAACACTGCCCACAGGTTAATCAATGTGGGTGTGTGGGTGTGTGTGGGGGGGGTGTGTGTGAGAAAAGAGAGAGAGAGAATGAATTACAAAGTGAGAGGGCATATAAAAAGAAAGAGGAAAAGAAGATACAAGGGAATATGTGATGTGCTCTAATCAAGTCAAAGACTAACAATGAAGGGAAAATAACTCTCATGGAAATTATTTTGAAAAACCCAAAATAGGTACCACACAAATTTATTTCTGTAAGGAATACAAAGAAACACTAAATAAGTATAAGGGCCATGAATCAAAGAATAAAAGTCTAAATAGAAAGGGAAGAGAAATAATGAAGAGAATAAGGGGAAAAAATCTTTTCAGAAAAAGTTACAGAAAATTAAATTTTAACAATAATGAAGGGGATGAGAGGAAGCGAGACTCTATTTGTCTATTTGACTGGGAGGAAAAAAAGAGAGCAAGAATTAACCAAATAAAAGCAAGAAAGGAAAAGGAACTAATAAGCAAGACTCAAAAACCAGGGAAAGGGTATCAAACCAAGGAAAATAGGGTTGGGCTGAGGCAAGGGGAAGACAGCCAGTGAGTATATGGTTACCTTAAAATTTTAAAGATTAGGCTAAAAGAACTATAGAGACATAACTTGGGAAGAAAAAAATATTTAGAGACAAATGAAGGAAAACAGAAATCTAACTCTCATAACTTTAAATGTGAATGAATTGAACAATCCAACAAAATGAAAAGGAGTGACAGAATGAGTAATAAAACAAAATCCCACAATCTGAATAGTCAGAGAACAAGTATTTGGCAAGTTTTTTTTCCCCAAAAAATATCATGTAAATTCTAGCAACTGGGATCTAAATAATTTTTTAAAGTTCATTCTGAAAACATACATAATAGCCAGAGAGCAATATGGACGTCATCCAAAGTTGCACATAAGTGATGCCAATAACACAGTTAACTCTCAAACCTGTTAGAGCAGTGCAGAGTTCAGAGACAGCACTGTGGCTTGTGCATAAAGTCACCCTGTGTATCACTGACAAAGCACGTGGCATAGTACTGTGATATGAAGGTCAGAGCACCTAAAAAGCATCTGGACACAAAATTACACTCACAGCATCTTGGTGACATATGAGAACACAGTGGTCATCTACTCCAACACATTATGAAATTAAAAATCTAATCCAGTTCAGAGATGATACAGGCAAGGATATTTAATGTTCACAAAGACAAAGCTCCAGAAGATGCAATCACAAACATTATGTAATCTGAGAAATCATGTCTAAAACTCCCTATCAGAGAAAGCTTCCCAGAGCAACTGAACTCAACATACTATAGCTAAAAGTAGTTGTGGGTCTACTGAGTCACCATCTGAAATATATAACTAGAACTTGTCCAGCAAAGGAAATGAAATCTGACCAGTCTTCAACAAAAATATCAAAGGGATAAAGGCCTCTTAAAACATGTGTAAATTAGATTGCCCTGATTTTCTTTTAAAGAAGCCTAAGAGGGAAGCTAAGAAAGATCCAGATTCAAAACATTACTGTAGCAAAGATGCCAGGACAACTAAACTGTGGGATGAGCAAATAGCAGCTATGGCCAATAGCCCTCAGGACTCTCTAGGTCTATTTCCCATTCTGAGGATGCCTGAAAGAAGTAAATAAAAGCAGGTAGAAAACCCTGGGCTGCTGTTTTAAGGTAGCCCATTACACTGCTACCTGTAGAGCTCCTTATGCCAAAAAAAAGAGAAACACAGTTGAACCATCTTTGTAGTATGGCTAGAGGGCTCTGTTGTTCCTGGGTAGCTTTCTCTGTGTGTCTGCATTCCTGTGAATGAATATGAGGTGGAAGGCAGTGAGGTAAAACGAGTAGAACACTTGAACTGGAGGCAGAGAACTAGGGTTAGAATTCTGGTCATGCTTTTTTCTATCTCTACAGACATGAATCCCAGATCTCTGTGTCTAGTCCCTAGACCCAACAACTAAGGTCCAGTCTCACATCACTATGTGCCTACTGAGCATTTCAAAATGGATGTCCAGTTGACATCTGAAGCTCAATGTGTCTAAAACACACTTCATTATCTTTCTCCTCAGACTCATCCCTCTTCCAAACTACTAAAGGCCACTATCATCTGATCATTCAGATCCAAAGCCTCGGGGTCATCTTTGACTACTCAGTCTCTCACTTCACACTTGCTTCCACTTACCAAACCTTGTGGATTCTAATCTGAACGATATATCTTACATCAACAGCCTTCTCTCCATTCTCACAACCACCACAGCATTCTAAGGCCTCACCATCTCTTGCCTAGACAACTGCAATAGCCTTATATCTGTAATCTCCCCGGTTCAAATGTCTCCTTCTGCTCCAATACATCTTCCACAAAGAGGCTGAAGTGATCTTCTGAAGGCACAGAACTGCCTATGCTACTCTCCTCCTCAATAAACTCCAGAGGCTCCCTATTGTTGTTGTTATTCATATTTCATTTTCTAAGAAGACCAATGACATTACAGGGTTATGTCTTGGCCCATGCACGAATTAGCCGTCAGTGAGTCAGAGCTGCACACAGTCATCAACCTCACGCTTTTCCAGAGTCGTCGAAGTCCAAGGGCAAGACTAAAGGCAAGATAGCTGACAGAGGCTGCAGCAGATGACCCTGGCGTTCGGATGTCTGGCCAAGCTCTAAGCATCCCACAGTGCCTGCTGCAGCCACTTAATGGCCACTGGAGGAAACTCTTCTCACCTGTCCATTCCACCAGGAGACGTCTTCACCTGCTTGGGGCAGATACCTCCCTTACTCACTGATGGGGTCTGAGTTCTGTCAGTTACCCTTAATCTGGTTTAGCCTTTCTACTGAGATGGTGTTACACTGCATATGCTACAACTTCTTGGAGCAACGGGCGATAGGTAGATACCCAAGTTGGAAAGCAACTCTGAAAAGGGCTCAGCAAACCCTCACATTAGAGTTGCTACCCCCAATACAATATAAGCTCCTTGAAGGCAGAGGATTTTTCATTTTTGCCTTTGTGTCTAACAAAGCCTAACAATATATTAGCGTACAGAAGACGCTTAATAAATACTTCATTATGGGACTCCAGATAAGTCACATCACCTATCCGGGGCTCACTTTTCTTGTGAACTCAATGACTTTTTGTTAGCCAGGTTCCTTTCATCTCTAACATTTTGTGAAATCTTGTATGCAGAGCCATAATGAGAGTTACAAAAGTTCTTAGGTACAAATAACACCCAAAAGCTGGGTGACGGGTGATGGATGATGGATGACACGATACAACAACAGCATCCTTGACAATACTTCTGAGTCTACTCCAGTGTACCTGTGTTTGAAGTCATAGGTCCCCAATAATTAGAAGTCTCAGCATGCTGACAAAGACAGACCCTAAGCCTACGTCCCTGACTCTGTGATATTCTGTCGGTCCATGCCAGCAAGATTCCCAAGTACGAAGGAAAGGACCCTTCCTTTTCTCAACAACCCTTAAAACATCACTGACAATGGCTCCCCAGTAACATTAAGCCATTTGTTCAGTACTTGAAGATGCAGTCTGTCTTTGCTACATGACCTGAACCATCCAATCAACAAGCATTTACTAAGCCCTCACTGTGTGCCAGACGCTGTGCAAGTCGCTGGGGAGACAAGTCTTTTTAAAGACAAAAACGAGACAGTCCCTGCGCCTCATAAAAACCTGGGAACACACAATTCATCAGGGCATCTAGGCGTCACAGGCAACACACAGGGGATTCTTGTTCAAGTGCATATTGCACTTCGTGGCCACTGAAGACCCTCTGAATTTTGAGACTCTGTCATTCTGTGATTTATAATGAGAAATTGTCAACCCTATGAAAGAGTGCGTGTAATGAGAGACAGTCTATGTGGAATAAGGGTTTTACTAAGGCCACACTATCTAGTGATCCCCCCCTCAACCTCCCTTGTACTCCTTGCTATTCCTGGAAAACATTAGATTTTCTGAGATGGATCTGGCACACAGATGGAGTCTTGAAAGAATGGGGTGGTAGAGAGGGACAATGGCATGGCCTCCAGCACAATGTTTATAAGAATATCCTCCTGGAGATGTGGGTCTCTGTAGGGTGGAAGTATGGTGTCAATTCCACCCTCGGATGTGGATCAAACAATATTGTCAGCAGTCCTCCTTTTTAAAAGGCCGTTGGGAGTTGAAGAATGACTTAGAAATGAGGTTTCTGCTAATGGGACCAGCAATGACGACTTTGGCTTTGTGAGTTTTTTTGGTAGCCAGGATGGTGGTTACAAGGAGCAAAAACTGATGGCTAGTTCCAACTCATTCTTCTTATTTCAAGGTCAGCACCTTGTTTCCAAAAGCAAGGTTTTCTAAATTCTATTCCAGTTGGTTTTATCCATTCATTCAACAATATTCATTGAGAGCCTATTATGTATAAGGGATCATGAGATTATAAAGATGAATAAGAACTCATCAGTATCCCTTGTTTGTAATAGAAACACTAGAATCTTTCATTTATTTCTTGAATTAAATACACATAAATATCTCAACTTGCAACTGAATCTGCTAGAATGGCAAAGGATAAAATCAATAATTCAAGGGTCTTTCCCACTGCTTAGGGAATGGGTGCTTATTAACACATTCTTTGGCTTATCTGCTCCTTACAGTACCCAGTACCAATCTAAATGGTAACAGAACACTTCAATGATCAGATATAAATTCAGGATAAAAGGCACATAAAATCTTTAAAATGGTTTATGTCTGTGGTAATGACAAGACAGCTAAAAGTACTCAGTAAAACTTCTGGATGTAACTTCATCTTTAGCCTATAATGGAATGCCTGCAAGTCCTACTTAAGGTTTAGTTCTTCCTAGTGAAAAAGCCAACAAGCTATTTCTCTTTTAGACAACAACTTCTTATAAGATTCTTTTAAAGACATCATTACAGGATTGTTGATGTGCTCAATTTCTATTTCCTTGAAGGCAAAGATGAAATGGGCTTAAATTACAAGTTGGATCAAAAGGAAGACCCCGAGAATATGTACTGTTGAAATAAGAATGCTGACCCTACAGGAAAATAGGGGAAGAAGGGGACAAGAGAGCAGGGGGATGATAGAGAGGAGGGCAGACTGGGAAAAGGGGTAATCAGAAGTAAATACTTCTGAGGAGGGACAGGGTCAAAAGAAAGAATAGAATAAATAGGAGGGCAGGATAGGATTATGGGAAATAGAGTTAGTTTTTCACAACATGTCTACTATGGACGTGTTTTGCATAACTGCACATGTACAACTTATATTGAGTTGCATGCCTTTTCAATGAGGGTGGGTGGGGAGGGAGGAAGAGAGAAAATTTGAAACCTAAAGTTTTAAAAACATACATTTAAAAAAAAATGTTTTCACATGCAACTGGGAAATAAGAAATACAGGAAATGGGGTACAGAAGTCTATCCTGCCCTACAGGAAAACAGAGGGGAAGGGGATAAGAGAAGGGGAGAGAGATAGAAGAGAGGACAGACTAGCGGAAGGGATATTCAGAATGCATGCCATCTTGGGGTGGGGGGAGGGGGGAGATGGGGTGAAAATTTGGAGCTCAAAAACTTGTGGAAGTGAATGTTGAAAACTAAAAATAAATAAATTTATATTTTAAAAAAGTCAAAAAAAAAGAAAAAGAAAAAGAAATTAGAATGTTGGTACGTGGTGAAGAGGTAGAAATGTAGCCACTTGTCCTACAAGGTTTGAGCAATCAAGGGAGAGGGGAGGATTAAATGACCTCTGAATTTCACTTTCTCCCCAACAGTCTATATAGATTTTATTTGCTTTAATGATTTTTTTACTAAACCAAACTACTAACTGAAATCTAGGCCTAAAAAAATGAACATTGTAAGATGGGCAGCACAGCATAGCAGAGTGTGCTGGACAATCTGTATGACCATGGGCAAGTCTCACCAGAGAAGTGACATGATATACAGTGAATGAAACCTGGGCCTGGGTCCTAAAAGGCTGAGGCACGAGTCCTATCCCTAATAATCATTTTGTGCCAGGAAGAGACATGACTCTATAAAAGAAACAGTTTATTTGGAGCCAGCAAAACTGCACGCAGGTCCACGTTCTGCTGTGACCTTAGACAAATGACTTCCCCTTTCTAGGCATATTTTCCTCAGCAATACTGCGGGGGGGTTGGACCAGATGACCTCGAAGTTTCCTTCCATCTCTAAATTTTTAATATCTCTGTCCAGAAGGTAAGTCATTAACCTCACTGAATCTCAGTTCCTTCATCTATAAAATGGCAAATCAAACCTTGTAATATCAACCTCAAAGGGCTGTGAGAAAGTTCACACAGAATAATGGATGACAGTGCTTTGCACACCTTAGAGCAATCTATAAATATGAGCTGTCCACAGATCACTCCTACTCAAATGTAAGCTACTTAAGGGCAGGAACCATGTCCCTTTTATGTTTTCTTCAGCACCAAGGACAGTACTTGGTCTGTCTGAGTCAACTCTCCACAACTTTCTGTTCTGGTGGGTTACAAGTTCCACGGGGCAAATGAAGAAAGTTCTCACAACTACAAAATTACAGGCTCTTATCATACTGACATTTGTTGTTGTTGTTCAATCGTTTCTGGGGTTTTCTTGGCAAAGATACTAGAGTGGTTTGCCATTTCCTTCTCCAATTCATTTTACAGATAAGGAAACTGAGGCTAACTGGGTTAAGTGACTTGCCCAGGGTCACACAGTTAGTAAGTGTCTGAGACCAGATTTGAACTCAGAAAGATGAGTCTTCCTGACTCCAGGCCCAGCCCTCCATCCACTGCACCACCTAGATGCCTCCATGCTGACATACAGTATTGTAATCGCAGCACTGAACTCTTACCCTCTCTCATGTACTCTCATGAGGATGTAAGCTCTTGGAGAGCAGGGACTATGTAGACACTATCTTTGTGTCTACATCCATCAAAAACAGTGTCTGCACTTAATAAGTGATTCTTAATTTGATTAAGTTAGCTACTCCCATTAAGTGACAACATGGATAATGCTGGAATTGGAGTCAGCTAAAATCCAGCTTCAGATCCTCACTAGTTTTATGGCCCTGGATAAGCCACTCAACTACTCTTAGCTTCAATTTCCTTGTTAGCAAAATGAGGGAATTGTATCATGAGGCCCATTTTAACTCTGACTGTCTAATCCTATGAATAAACAAAGAAATGATACTTTATGCCTCTCATAGCACTTTGGGGGAAGCATCTTTGCTACATAATTTCATTTACAAATCTACCTACAGCAAGAGAAACCAAAAGATTCCAGTGCGAAGAACACAGATGACCAAAAAGTCTAAAATTATGTACATGCTCAGTGATCCCACTCACTGTCAGATCTATACTCCAAAGAGATCAAAGAAAGAAAAGTACGCACAAAATGCACAAAAGAATGTACAAACATATTTCCAGCAGCTCCTTCTGGGGTAGCAAGGAATCTGAAATTGAGGGAGTACCAATCAATTGGGGAATGGCTGAACAAGATATGGTATATAAATGTAATGGAACACTACCTGTGTTATAAAAAGTTATGTGGTTTTAGAGAAGGGATGCTTTCAGAAAAACCTACAAAAGAAACCTGGTGGCCATTATCTACTGAATCTCAGGATGCTCTTCCTACTTCTTCAAGGGCACACAGTCCCACTCGATCTTCCTCTCCACCCCCAATACTTCTGCCCTCATGCTAAGGGAATTCAACATACATTTTAATGCTCTCTCAGATACCCTAACTTCCTGGTTTTTCCATCTACTCAGTTCTCATGACCTACTCCTCCATTCCACCTCAGCTACTTACTGAAATGGATATATACTGGATCTTGTCATTACAAATAATGTTACTGACCCCTTCTCTATCTCAACCCCTTAGTACAACTCTACGATATCCTCCCTTGTCCTACGGCTCTACACACTCTTTGCTCCCTTTTCTTATCACCAATCGTGGCTTGTCAAACCCCAACCTTAGATTATTCCCACTATCTGGCCTTCATTCTTATCCACATATTTTTAAATGGAACTAACGAAAATTGAGAAACTGTCATGATTGGCTCTCTTGCATAATCTCAACTGGGCCCTCATGGAAGCAGTGATCATTCTACTCTTCTGTAATTTATTGGCTCTCCTACTCTCCATAATGGCTGTTCCAAAGCTTCTCGACTTTCTTCAAGCCTCCCAAAGCACCTCCTTCCCTCATATTCTCTGATAAGCCCCTCACCTCTTCACTGAAAAAACTAAAGCCATCCACCAAGATTCCTTCATCTCCCCTCTGTCATCTCAAATCACTTTGCCATATTCTTCTCTTATCTCTTCCTTTACTCCGTATCAGATGAAAAGATAGCCCTTCCGACATGCCAAGGTAAACCTCTCCACAAGCATCCTTCATCCCATCCCATCAAAGCTTCTCCAGCAGACTGTCCACTCTGTCAACCCCAGTCTCTCTAATCTTCAGTCTCTCCCTACTGGATCCTCCCCCACTGCCAACAAATAAGTTCATTTTCCTTCATCCTTCACGTTATCCAGCAATCCCTGCTAGCCATCAATCCTATGTCTCTCTGCCCTTATCAACTAAATGCCTTGAGGAAACTATTTATAATTGGTGTCTACACATCCTGTCTTTTCATTCATTTCTAAACTCTCTGCCAATCTGGCTTTCAACCTCATAAATCAATTGAAACTGTTCCCTTCAAAAGAATTTTTACAACTAGTGTCTCTGATAAGGGCTTTATTTCTAAAATATATAGAGAATTAAGTCAAATTTATAAGAACACAAGGCATTCCCCAATTGAGAAATGGTCAAAGGATATGAATAGGCAGTTCTCAGATGAAGAAATTAAAGCCATCTATAGTCATACGTACCACATCACACCTATCAGACTGGCCAACGTGACAGAACAGGAAAATGATAAATGTTGGAGATGTGGAAAGAGTAGAACACTAATGCACTGTTGGTGGAGTTATGAAATGATCCAACCATTTTGGAGAGCAATTTGGAACTATGCTCAAAGAGCTATAAAATTCGAGGGCTGTATCCCAAAGAGATCATTAAAATGGGAAAAGGACCCACATGTACAAAACTATTTATAGCAGCTCTCTTTGTGGTGGCAAAGAACTGGAAATTGAGGGGATGCCCATCCATTGGGGAACGGCTGAACAAGTTGTGGTACATGAACATAATGGAATACTATTGTGCTGCAACAAATGATGAGCAGGCAGACTTCAGAAAAACCAGGAAAAGATTTGAATGGACTGATGCTGAGTGAAGTCAGCAGAACCAGGAGAACTTTGTACGCAGTAACAGCCACGCTGTGTGATGACTTTAATGCTGAAAGCCCTTCTCAGCAATGCAAGCATCTAAGATATCTCCCAAAGGCCGCATGATGGAAAATGCTATCCACATCCAAAGAAAGAACTGTGAAGTTTGAATGCAGATCGAAGCATACATTTGCTATTTTTTTCCTTCTGTTTTGTTTTGTTTCCTCTTTCTGGTGGTTCCTCCTATTGGTTCTAATTCTTCCTTACAACATCACCAATGTGAAAATGTTTAATTAGGAATGTATATGTACAGCCTATATCAGACTGCGCACTGTCTTGGGGAGGGAGATGGGGAAGGAGGGAGAGAAAAATTTAAAACTCAAAAGCATATGGAAGTGATTGTTGATAAATCAAAATAAACTAATACTTTTTTTTTTTAAAAAAAGAAATTGTTTCCTCCACGTTTCTAACGATCTTATGATGACCAAACCTAATGGCTGTTTCTCAGCCCTCCTTTTTCCTGACCTTTCTGCAGCATGTAACACTGTTGGGCACTCTCTCTCTTCTAGGTTTCTGGGACACCATTCTCTCCTGGTTCTCCCATCTATCCGACTGCTCCTTCTCAGTCTTAGATCTTAACACATAGCATGCCCATGAACTGTGTGGATCCCCTATGACTGCTTTAAGCCCTCTTCTCTCACTATTCTTTCTCACTTGGTGATACATCAGCTCCCATGGGTTCAGTCATCATCTCTCTGCAAATGTATCCCATATCTACATACCCACATGTGGTAGCTCTACTGAGCTCCAGCCCCACGTCTTCCCTTGCCTTTTAGCTATTGAACTACATGTTCCCTACGCATCTCAAACTCAATCCAGAATAGAATTCATTAGTTTCCTCCCAAAATGCTCCTCTCTTCTGAAATTCCCTGTTATTGTCAACAACGACATCCTTCAAGTTGCCCAGGCTAACAGCCTCCATGTTGTCCTCAACCTTTCATGTCCACTCACCCAACATAACAAATCCTTTGTCAAATCTTACCATTTCTACTTTCACATTTCCCATTGACCTCTTCCCTCCACTTACTGTAAGCTCTCATCATCTCTCTTGGATTACTGCAATAATCTATTTGGTCTCCCTATCTCAAAGTCTCCTCTCACTCCAATCCCGCCTCCCTTCAGCTGCCAAAGTGATTTTCCTAAAGCATAGGCCTGACCATATCATACTCCTAATAAGTAAATTAAATTACTCCCTGTTGCCTTGAGTATCAAATATAAAGTCTCTCTATGTCACTTAAGGCTTTTTACAAGCTGGCTCTTTCCTACCTTTCTAATCTTTTCACACTTTATTCCCATCTGTTCTATCTACCTCGGCCTCCTGATTTTCTCTTAACCACTACACTCCATTTCCTGACTCCAGGCCTTTGCCCTAGCTAGTCCTCATGCCCAGAATGCTTTACCTCCTCATTATCACAGTTTCTCTGGCTCGTACCTTCTCTTTGGGATGATTACAGTTCACGTAGTCTGTATCGATTTTGTATATGACTAGTTACTTTCACATTTGTTTCCTCAATTACAATGTGAGCTCCTTGAAGGGAAAGATTGTTTTTACCTGTCTTTATATCCCTAGCATTTCATAAAGTGCCCGGTACATATTAAGCATTTAATAAATGCTTATTGAATGACTGACATCTAATTTATTAACAAATCAACCAACCAATTATTTATTGAACATCTACAATGCATTCAAGACTGCACAGAATATAATAGTTTAAGACATGGTCTATTACCTCAGGGAGCTCATAAGGAAATCATAGACAAGAAACAAATAAAACTACATGACTATATAATTATGGGTAAACTATAATTTTATTAAGACTTTAGAGAAAAAAGGCCAAACCCTAGCTGAGATAGTCATAAAATTATTCCCAGAGGGGTCAGGAATTAAGAAAGGTGGGATTCAGAAAGGTGAAGAGAATATTTCAGGTAGGGGAAAGTGATATGAAAAAAGGCACAAAGACAGAAAGGAGTTGTGCCATGTGTAAAGAAAGCCTGTCAATGGTGCTCTATTAACCACAAATAGAATGATACTCTCATTAACAAATTCCACTAAGAAGTCTGACTTCACCACCAGGAATCAGAGACCCAGTGTTGCCCTCTTCTCATACCTGCAATGAGTTCACTGTAACCTGTAGTGTATGAGAGACCTTTCCTGGCCTTGAATGTTCATAAAGAGTTTATCCCACAAATGAATTGAAAAAGTCACAATATCAATCCAATTGCAAACTAAAAGGAAGCCAAGCTCAAAGCCACATATTTAATAAAGAAGCCTTGATGATGACACAAAGTACTATGGAAACATAATGTGCTTTGCAAATGTCAGGCAACAGCCATAATGAAGGTCCAAGCAGAGCTATGCACGACAGCCACAATGCTGTCTCCTTGTCCCAAATGAAGCATCTGTCTGACCAAGGGTGACATCAGAGAGGGAGGGGAGCACAAACTGAATGGCTGGCAGCCCAAAAATCATTAGATTTTTATTCAAAATACTTCCTGAGCAAAGTGAATGGAAAATTCCCCAAGACATGGGGATTTCTATAAAATGTGGGTTTTTCCCCCCCTTTTCTTTTCTTTTTCTTTTTTAAAATTTGGTTGTTGTTTCTAGGGGATGTTTTAAACATCTGTAAACCAACCTTTGGAAGCACAGTGAGACATACCAAATGATCACTCCAACCCTTTGCCCATTCAGAGCATGTCAGTCTATGGTGCAGTGAATCATCACTGCATTGCACCCAGATGGATGTGGAAGGACAGCTGGGAAAGGAGGAAACAGGCAGTGGCTGAAGCCAGCCCAACAGCTTGATGTGGTCTGTAACCGTCTTCCTCCCTGCACACTCTGAAGACTGGATTTGGGGAGAGCTTTGGAGGCAGGAAGACCTCTGTTCTCATCCTGTCACAGTCGGTCTTTGTAGTCAGGATTAAGTCAGTGAAGTCAGGCAATTCTTTAAAAAACTTGATCTATATGAATAAAGGCAATTTTTGCATTGGTTCCCAAGACAGATGAAATAGTGGGATCAGGAATACCTGGGTTCAAATCCTAACTCAGACACTTACCATGCTGTGCAATCAAAGACAAGCTTCCTAAATTCTCTGAGTCAATTTGCTCATTTGTGAAATCAGGGAGATAGACTTAATGGTCTTTAATGTCCCTTCCAGCTCAAAAATCTCAGATGCTAATTCTTGATTTGATTAGAGCATTTATATTGCCTCTCTCTGCAGATACTACACCAGTCCAAATGGAACCTGCTACTGGCTCTTGGGGTGCAGAGGTGGGGAGTCAATCCTGACTGGCAAGGGAAAGAAGGAAGCCAGAAATCTGAGGAGCCAGGGACCAAGGGAAGGTCAAGGAGGCAACAAGAAGGCTTCTTTCCAAAAGCCAGAGCACAGCCACTGTGAGAGCTTTCTCCTAGTACCTCCTTACCATCTGTCTTTCCTCCCTCCTAGATATTGATTGTTCCATTTCACAAGATTACAATTAGCCTATAAAAATGGGAATCAAGCCAAGCCAGTTCACAAGATAGGGGGAAAATGATTTCAAACAGTGAAAAGTTTTTGCAAAATATAAGGCATAAAGTGTTTAAACAACATACACACAGATGATGATGATGATGATGATGATGATGATGATGCTAATAACAGCTTACTTTATATAAGTTAGGATTTATACAAATTGCCTTACTGATGCCCCCAAACAACTCTGGGAAGTGGAGACTATAAATCAGATGTTATTATTCCCATTCTGCAAATGAGGAAATAGCCTCAAAAAAACTAAATGACTGGGCCTTAGTCACGTAACTAGTCCTTAGCCAGTCTGGGCTTTTGGGGTAACAAATAGACCCTTGGGTAGTTCACATAATTAGTTAAAAAGAAATATCTTTTCTCCAAATGCATCAGGTCTGACAAACAAACAATGATATCATATTTCCATATGGTTCCGCTTGAAGGCATGGGGTGAATTCAACAACCTATCACCGGAAGAGTATGTGAAAGCAGTAACCCATATGACAAACCTACCTATTTGGTAGATAATATAATAAATTAATAATAGCTAACATTTATATACTGCCTACCATGAGCAAGGTACTGTACTAAGCACTTTGCAAATATTATCTCATTTGATCCTTAGAACAACCCTCCAAGGTAAGTGTGATATTATCCCCACTGAGGAAACTGAGGCAAACAGAGGTTAAGTGACTTGCCCAGGATGACACAGCTAGTGGCTAGTGTTTTAAGCTGAATATGAACTATGGTCTTCTTGACTCCAAGCCCCGGACTACCTCCACCTGGCTGCCTCTGCTTCTCAGCTCCCTATTAGAGCTCTCTGAAAGAGTAAATGAGATACTTCTTAGAAAAGTCTTGAAACTCCTAAGAAAAATGGGCCCTTAAAAAATGTATTATGCCTGAGAACACACATCATGATCATCAACCCAAATTCTCCGGGATGATAAATGAAGAAGATTATAGATATAGATATAGGTATACATGTAGATGTAGATGTGGATGTGGGTGTGGATGTGGGTGTGGGTGTGGGTGTGGGTGTGGGTGTGGGTGTGGGTGTAGATGTAGATGTAGATGTAGATGTAGATGTAGATGTAGATGTAGATGTAGATGTAGATGTAGATGTAGATGTAGATGTAGATATAGGTATAAAATTCAGCCATCCCTGCAAAAAAACAGGAGGATTTAAAATTCACTAGTTTTAATTATACGAAGATCAAGAGTTAAATACATCTACATTTTTTGAGATTTAGTACATAATTCCTACTTTTAAAATGGTAAGCTAAATTGTGTTTTGAGAAGTCCATTTTAAAACATGAAAAATGTTCAATTAAAAATAGAAACAGCAGCACAAGGCCAACATTTGGAAAATTTTCAGGTCCTATTGTTTATTGGCACGCCAACTGATTTTAATAAAAAAAATATGGTTGCAATTTGAAGAAAAACACAACACTTTTATGTTTTGCATAAGAAAAGTCCCTACAATGCAGCCTCTGGGGCACTTAAAAAAAGAGAGATTCTGAAATGGTCACAGCGTTCTCTGGCCAAGAGCCTTAATAGAAAACTAAAAGATGTGGGTAACAAACTATTCCAACTATCCACAACAAGTGAAATTGGATGTAGAAAAATATGTTCTCAACATTTACTTCTGTTTATGATGAAACTAGAAACATATGACCCCAAACAACCTATTGTGTGAACTGGTAATTAAGCGTCTACAGATGGTCCCTGGGGCGGATCTTTTCCACTCAGCTCCAGCAAAGGTCAGAGGATGGCTAGGTGACCACAGCTGCCCAGGCACTCTGGAAAGTGACACAGTGTCCCAGAGGTTGATGTGCCCAACCCCTCCTCGGGCCAGTGGTTGTTTGCATCTCATAAAAGCCGGTGAGTATGGAAGAGGGAGACAACTGGGTCACTGTTCATTTTGCAATGTATTTTCTTCAAACGAAGCATCAGGGCAAGAAAAGCAGGAACAAACAACATGAGAAAAATCAGGCTACGTCTTCAAGCGCCAGCTGACGATGCACACGAGGCCAGAGGACTGGGCTTTGTCAATGCAATGGAAGGCACCCTGGACTTGGGAGTCAGGGGACCTCAAAATCCAGCTTCAACCACTTACGCCTGTGGGAACATAGACAAGTCATTCCTCCTGAGAGGAGGGTGTTGGGCGGATGATCTCAGTGGTCCCCTCCGACTCACAGTCTAGGATACTTAGGTAACCTTTCTTTGGCTGCACAGAGTGCATCTGGAGAGGGAATGCCTTGGACTCTCAAAGGGCTTCACCACTACTTTTCGGGTCCTTTGTTTCCCTTCTGATTTCTTCTGACCTTCGTCAGGTGTGAGCAGAGATGATCAATGGATTTCCTGAGGTCCCAAGGCAATCCAATGACAGAGCTCAAGATGCCCGCCCACCACAGCTGTCTCATAGAGGTTAGTTCTGCCTCTGCCGCTGAGCCCAAGGCTCAGTGGGATCCTGTCTGGACATGCCATGCCATTCTAAAACCAAGGTGTCCTGGCCATGACATAAGATTTCAACTGGTCCAGCCAAAATGGTCGAGAAGATTCAGCACTCAAAAAGCCGAACACTTGAGAGAGGGAAGCAGGCGACTCACAGACCCAGCCCAGACCAAAAGCCAGAAGAACACTGTCTTCGCTTCCTGACAAACCTGCTGCGCACAAGTCTTTTTGTCTTTCTCCTCACTTCTGCAATAAAATGCCACCTCAAATCCACCTCAGAGGGACAGGACATAGATCAAGCAGTCACTGCAAAGACCTTTACCACGCCAAGGACACTCAGCTGCCTCACCAATCAAGAAATGCATGGTTCCTAGGAGGGCCTAGAAATTCTGGGCATCAACATTAAATAAAGCCAGGAATGCAGTGTATTGTGACAATATCATCATCACCAGTAAGATAATAAATGAAGAAAACAAGTATGACAAGAGTTAACAAACCATCTTCTTTGAGAAACTGGGTCCAATGAGTAGGTCAGAAGGGAAATTGCTTCCTGGGAAAAGGAAAGAGCCGTGTGAGAACACAGAGCTAGTTACATATTTGAGTGAAATACCAAAGAAAGCCTGTGATGAGAGGAAGGAGTCTACATGGTAAGGGGCAGATCCCCCAGAGGGTTCCAGAGCAGTATTGGGCATTTACAGAGGATCTGATGCTGATGATGCCCTTCCCAACCATATGGATTCTTCCTCAGCAGCCCACTTTGAGGAAGATTCCAGGAAGGTGTTCTCCTGGCTCTGCTTCTAACTCCCCTGACTTGGTCACCATGCCTCAGATGCCTTCTTGTCCTAGAAGATGCCTCTTCCCCTATAACCTTCTTACCTTGAAGATCCATCCACGACCTTGGTCATTTCTTCCCACTGGGGAATGCTTCTCGCACCTTCATTTTGAGGAAAGATCTGGACCAGTCATACTTCCTTCCTCTCCCAACTTTGCCTCTGCCTCTCCGGATTTCATCGCCTTTCTCTCCCCACCCCTACCCCTAGCTTTTCAGTTCCCTTTTATGTGTGGTCTTCCCCAGTTAGAACACAAGCTCCTTGAGGTCAGAGACTTCTTCGTTTTTGCTTGCAGCTAGGTAGTGCAGTGGATAGAGTTCTAGGCCTGAAGTCAGGATGACTCATCTTCCTGAGTTCAAAACTGGCCTCAGACACTTACTAACTGTGTGACCCTGGGCAAGTCACTTAACCCTGTTTACCTCAGTTTCCTCATCTGTAAAATAAACTGGAGAAGGAAATGACCAACCACTCCAGTATCTCTGCCAAGAAAACTCCAAGTGGGGTCGTGAAGAGTCAAACACAACTGAAACAACTGAACAAGTTAAATGCTTATTGACTGGCTGGCTGAACAGGCCTCTATCATCAGCCAATAGTCGTCACTTATAAATGAAGAAACCAAATCCAAGAGCAACAGAGTAAGGCCAACACAGAGCGAGGCTGAACATCACAACTCAAACTTTGTCCACTAAAACACCAGACACAGTGCAAGACACTCCAGGGCTAGACATCACACATGAAAGGAGGCTGCTGACGAAAAGAAAGGCTCCATATACAACAGCACGTTTGGACTGATGTTTTACGAGGTAACAAAGAAATTGGAACAAAGTAGATGCCCATCCATTGGGGAATGGCCAAGCTGTGGTACGTGAACATAATGGAATACTACTGTGCCATAAGAAACAACGAATATGATGAATACAAGGAAGAAAGGGAAGACTTCCATGATGATGGTGCTAAGCAGAGTCAAGAAAAACTATACCTATAATGACTACAACAACAGAAATGGAAAGGATAAAGCCACAAAACAAGTGGAAATCAATACCTCAAAATGACAAAGAGCTAGCTTGGCCCAGAAGAGGAGATACCAGAACACATTTCTTCTCATTCCTTAGAGGCGCAGAACACTACACAGGATGTCAGGTTTTATTTCTGACGTACTGATTGGTTTTGCTAAATATTTTTCTCCTTCCTCTTAAAAAAAAATCTTTGCTACATGAGATAGCTCTCTGGGAGAGGACAGGGAAGGGATACTAGGGAAAATTTAGACAATGGAAAAAACAAACTATATCAATAACATTTATTTAAAAAAATAAAGAGGGTCAGTCTGGCTATCCCAGGTATTAATGGGTGAAGAGCTGGGGGGGGGGGGTTATGCACTTGCAAGTCTCTGAAGGAGTCATGGAAAAATAGGCAAGGTCCTCTGGTCTTTAACGAAGTGGAACAGATATTGAGAAGAAGTTAACAGAACCCCAAATAACAAGCACCATAAGCAATTAAGAGGAACAACCCAAGCGAGACAAAGCTGATTGCTGTTGTGGTTTAATTACAGACTTAAAGTTTGAAGAGAATGCAGTGTAGGCGATATAACTGGGCTTTCCGAGCCACGTTTGCACAATCTGGAGGAGAGGATTAAAAGTAAATGAAGCACAGATCTACTCAAAATCTCAGAAAGGACTCCGAGAAACACAAGCTTTCCTCAACCCAAGAGGTTCCAAGACTTTCCTCTCGTTCCAAACTCAAATTAGTTCCACTTCTAATTTGGTGAGGAACTGCACTGCTCCTTCCCGATCGATCCCAGTGTCTAATGACCAGGAAAGATGAAAACCTGAAGTTAGGAAGCCAGTGCTTCCTCCATCAGGTCACAAACCAGAGAAGGCCATGGAGAGAACTCTGAAGAGGGAGAACGGTGAAAGAAAGAAGATGGTCGATGCCAGAAATGCCATCAGACAAATGAACTGGAATCAGTCAGAACCCCAACCGGGCCTTCTCAATTTACCCTAGCTGAAGAAAGAAAAAAACAAGATTCAAAGAGGAAAAGTGTCAGGTGAGCTAAAGGCGTGAAGGTAGTCAGAAAAGCCCAACTTTCAAAGAACGCTGCTCTCAGTGCCATTTTTGCCCACACCACTCATGGTCCTCACTTGGTCCACAGCACGCGCTCGAGCCTTCCTGTCCCTCCCAGCCTCGCTGGCCAAATTTCCTAAAAGGAGAGCTTTAATGCAGCATATTTACTTCCCAAGAAAGATCATTACATTGAGTTCAGTGAGCTAACTTCAAGAAAAGGTGCTAAACCTCCAGTAAAAGTGCAGCTAATCCACGAACAATATGCAGACAACATCCTGGCCTCAAGCACTACCTGGAGCTGCACAGATGCAGACAAATACAGGGCATGGGTCAGACTTTCAAAAAGCTCCCCATCTAGTGGGGAAGACAGAACCAACAATTCACTTCAATAAAGAGCTCTGGGGGCTTCTGGGTGACAGCCATCATGCTCCACAGCTGGGGCAATGGATGACGTTGGACTCCAGAATCTTGATCCCACTTCAAAAGCACAGCCCCCTCCCTGAGGCTTCTCCTGACCTGCCAGCATCATCCACTGGAACCTCTTCCTAAGAATTCCCTTCTACTTACTTAGGACATGGTCTGCATGGACCTAGACAACTAGTCAAATGAATAAATGAACGAACTAATGAATGAACTCTTATTAAGTGCCTGCTATGTGCCAAACTGCTAGAAAACAAATGAAAAAAGCGAAAAAAGTTCTGCTCTCAAGAAGCTAGCTTTCTAATAACAGAGGTGGGTGCACATTTTTTCCTATGACACAACGTAAGTGCTTTGAGGGCAAAGCCTTGAATTTTTGTCTTTGTATCTCTAGCACTTTTCACAGTGCCAATGGGCACACAATAAGTATTTATTAATTGACCTGGTAAAAATAATAAGTGCAAAGGAGCCAGTGTAAAGTAAAACAACAATTAGGGCTGCTAGGTGGTACCGGAGACATAGCACTGGCCCTGGAGTCAGGAGGACCTGAGTTCAAATCTGGCCTCAGACACTTGACACTTACTAGCTGTGTGACCCTGGGCAAGTCACTTAATCCTACTGCCTAGCCAAAAGAAAAAGAAAAAGAAAAAAAAGTTAAACAACAACAATGAGCATTTATAGAGAGTTTTAAGGTTTGCAAAGTACTTGACATGAAATATCAGAAGATACTCATAATTCTATTAGGTAGGTGGTATTATTATCCCCATTTTACAGATGAGGAAACTGAGTCTGAGAAAGACTAAGTGGCTTGTCCAGGACTGCACAGCTCTTAGGGGCCTAAGGCAGGATTCAACTTCAGGTCTTTCTGACTCCAAGTCTAGTACTCTACCTACCAGCCACCTAGAAACCTGAAGCCAGAGGGACTATGAAATTCCCCTTGGTTTTTGTTTTTGATGATTGGTAGGGTGGCCTTCATGGAAGAGGTAGTACCTGAGCTGGATCTTGAAGAAAAAAAAGGTTTCACTTCAGTTTTCTCTGATAGTCAAGAAAGTGATTTTTAAAGCAAAGGACTGTCACAATCAGAACTACCAGTCAGAAGGACTGTTTTAACAAGAGCTCAAGGATGGAAATGTCAAGGGGAGACTACAAAGAGGAGGCCCAGCTGGTCAGTCTGTCTGTCAAGGTAATGATGGAATAAATTCAGAAATCTGCTGAAGACTAAATCAAGCTTTGAATGCCATGCTGTGAACTCTGCACTTTAATCTGTGGGCCCTGGGACGGCAAACATTACCATACTAGGAGCAACTCCAAACAGCAATAAGAAAAGATCTATTATAAAAAAGGCTCAGAGACAAGCTGGAAACAAGAAGGAAATAAAATGAGACTAAATACGGGGAAACACAAACAAATATGTCTAGAAAACAATAATGCAAAACAGAATTTCAGTCATAAGGCAAAATGAGTACGAATTAACAGCTAAAAGGAAGAGAATCTAGCATCTCAAGAGCACATTTGAAGAGCATTTACAATAGAACAGAGCAAAATCTGAGCAGCGGCATCAGTGACCCAAGAAGCTGCATTCCAGGACCTCGAAGAGTCTGGGGGGGATGCCTGCACCTTCTCTTAATTCCTCAAGGGCCCATTTTTCTCCGGCTTCTCTCCTCTTCATATCACCCCATCCAGATGTGGGGGAAGTGACAGGAAGTGACATGCCTTTTGCCACTCCCTACTCCTTCACCCCATCCCACATGAAGAGTTACCCCTTTTTCTTACAAAGGCAAACTCTTCTATGTGCACAAGTAATCCCATTTCACCTCCTTTTCTCCAACAGATTGTCACTCCTCCCAACCCCTATACCATCCTGACTTTCTCACTTATCTTCAATCAAGTCCTATCTACTGGCTGCTTCACGAACACCTATGGTGATGGTGGTAGTGGTAGTAGCAGTAACAGTAGTAGCAGCAGCAGTTGTAGTAGTAGTAGTAGTAGCAGTAGCAGCAGCAGCAACAGCTAACATTTATATAGTGCTTACCATGTGCTCTGTGTTAAGTGCTTTATAATTACTACTCATTTGATCTTCACAACAACCCTGGGAGGTAGGTGCTAATATTACCTCTTTTTACTGATAAGGAAACTGAGGCAGAAAGAAGTTAAGTGACTTGCCCATGATCACACAGCTAGTGAGTATCTGAGGCTATTATTGAACTCAGGTCTTCCTGACTCCAGGCCCAGTTCTCCATCTACTGGACCACTATATCTCTCCCGTCTTCAAACAACCTTCATTTGACTCATCAATTCCCATTATCATCCTCTATCTCCCCTCTTTTTTGTGGCTAAATACTTTGAGAAGCCAGTCCACAATGTGTACCTCCACTTCCTTTCCTCTCTCTTCTCATATCTGCTGTCTGGCTTCTGAACTCATCATTCAATTGAAGTTGCTTTCTTCAAAGTTAACAGTGATTTCAGGATGGCCCCAATCTAGCACTCTTTTCTCACTTCACCTTTCTTCACCTCTCTTTTGCCTTTGACACTGCTGATCATCCTCTTCATGCTGATCTTCTCTTCTCTCCACGTTTTCAGGACACTGCTGTCTCCTACTTCGCCCACCTGACCAATCCACCTGTGTCTCCTTTGCTGGACCTTCTTTGTGGCCACACCTACTAACTGCGGGGTCCCTAAGATTCTGTCCTGGGCCCTCTTCTCCTTCTAAACTCTCTCCCCTTGGGCATAATATTAGCTCTTGTGGTTTCAATGCTCACCTCTATGCTGACGACTCTCAGATCTCCTTGCCCAGCCCTAATCTCTCCCATCTTGCAACTCCAGCTGTCTAGTGGTCATCTTAAGCTGGATCTATCACATACATCTTAAACTTACCATTTCCAAAACACCTACTACTCTCCTCCTAACTGTCTGACTATTCTGGAGGAAGACCATCCTTCCAGTCACCCAAGCTCACCACTTTGGTGGCATCTACCAACTTCTCATGTTCTTATCCCCCAAATCCAAACGGTTCTCCAGTCTCGTCACTTCTACCTTCACAACGTCTTTCCAATATGTCCCCTCTTATCCTTTAACCGATCTCGCCCTAGGGCAGGCCTCACTCCTTCACTCCTGGACTACTGCCAAAACCTGTTCTTGCTGCTTCAAGCCTCTTTCCAACCCATCCTCCACTCAGCTGTCACCCTGATCTTCCTCGAGCGTAGATCGACCACATCAACTGCCCCCTCACTCAACAAATTCCAGTGGCTCTCTGGTACCTCCAGGATTGACTGTAAAATTCCCTGTTTGGTCTTTTAAACCCATTCCTGGTTCCTTCCTTTCTAATCTTCTTATACCTTTCTTCCCACCACAGATTCTGCCACCAGTAACATCAGCACCCTTCCTGTTCCTTGTATTCAACACTCCATTTTCTGATTCACAGTGCTTCCATGATGGGAGCTCCCTCCCTCCTTATATCCCCCCTCACACCTGGCACAGTGCCTGGCAGATGGAAAGTGCTAGTTGGCTGAATGACATCCTGGTATTCACAGACTGAAAAAGCACCAGTTTAGTATGAAAACTTACAATGCAAAGTAATAATGTTACCTACTTTCCAACTTCCATGTTTTGATTCCGTGACTCATTTTAATTTATTTGACCAGTTTCCAAAGAGTCAAAAGATACAAAATTTAAAAATCAAGATCCATGATATCTGGGCAAAGAGACAGTTAAGAACTTCATTCAAACAATGTTTAATCAATAGTTACAAGTAAAAACCATTTCAACCTATTCCTCAGCCAGGATGACCAAAGTCCAAAACTGATCATGGTCATGTACTCGATATCCTACCACAGTTCAGTGGGCTTCCACATTTTTCATAATTTCACACTCATAACTAAGTATTATATACATACATACACACACACACACACACACAAATATATGTGTATGGTGTATAGATGCATATATGTTTATTGTATAAATACATATATAAACTATGGGCTCATCATTCCTGAAAATGGTCAAGAATCGAAGAACAGCCTCTCTGTCTGGAGCTAGCTGAAATCCTCCTTGGAGAGAAAATTAGACAACTTACTTGAATTCTGTAATACAGTGATTTCTCATAATGTAATATTGCCAGTAGATTAGGGGCAGGAGAACAAACTGTCTTACATTTCAAAAACTATAGGAAGAGGATAGATCTACAGTCCCCAAAATACCACGGAAAATATTATTTTGTGATCTTAAAATGTCACATGTAATAGAAAGCGCATGCACGCGCACACACACACACACACACACACACACACACACACACACACACACACACACACACAAGAGCGCATTAGTGACAGGGCAATGCTAAGCAGTCCAAGGGTACAAAGAAAACCCATTAAGCACCACCACCTAGACCTACCTGTAACAATCTCAGTTTCATTTATGCTTTGGACAATCAGTTCTCATCCTGCTATCACACTGGGACACTGAAAGCTGGATGAAAGTCACATTCAAAAGGTGTTTGTTTTTCAATCTCATGGGAATGTATGTTTGGAGCCTTTCCCTCTACACGGTCACTGCAGTCACTGGCACCCAAACAGAAAGGGAAGGGGTGTGGGAAAGTCAACAATCACAGACAGAGAGAAACTGAGACAACAGTAACCAATAAGACAGAGCTCAGTGGTGTTGCTGTTGGACGAATGACCTCCCGGGGTGATGACTTGACTTCCACACAAACTGGATTTAAGTTAGGTAGGGCTGCACAACATCATTAGCCTCACTCTCTTCCAGAGTCATCAGAGTCCAGTGACAGGACAAAAGTCAAGATGACTGGTGATAGCCAGGATACAATGGATGACCTTGGCCTGCATCAAAGAAGGTAGTGTGGGGCCAGCTAGGTGGCACAGTGGATAGAGCACTGGCCCTGAATTCAGGAGGACCTGAGTCCAAATCCAGCCTTAGACACATAACACTTACTAGCTGTGTGACCCTGGGCAAGTCACTTAACCCCACTGCCTAGCCCCCCCCAAAAAAAAAGGGAAGATACTGTGCTTTATGAGCAAAGCAAAATCAGTGGCACAATGGAAATTAGAGACATACCAATCTAGAGACCCCTCCATCCCATATGTTCAAATGGACTCTTTGTGCCCAACCTGTGATGGAGCCTCCTGAGCTCATATTGGTATGATCCCCCATAGACTGACATACTGTACCTTGACCCCAACATCATGACATCATTGGTCCTCTTTGAGTATGAAGGACAAACAACAATCTCTGCCAGAACAGCTAGACGCCCCTCCCCTTACCCTGTCCTTCTGTGGCAAAAAGAAGCAGAAACCAATTCTAGCCCCCCCCAAAAAATAGCATGTAGAAAAGGTAGGGATACAGGAAAGGAGAAGCTTGGTCTGCCTGGGGTGGTAGTCACTCAGTAAATATTTACCAAGCACATACTATGTGCCAGGAACTAAGGACAGAAAAATACACAAAAGACAGTCCCTGCTCTCAGGAGCTCACAGAGTAATGGGGGAAGCAACATGCAAGCAACGATAGACAAACAAGCTATAGATGGGATAAACTGGAAATAATCAACTGAGGGAAGGCACTAGAATGAGGAAGGAATAAAGGCTTCCTGCGGGAGGCGGGATTTTAGCTGGGCCTTGAAGGAAGCCAGAAAAATTAGGAGATAAAGAAGAGGAGGGAGTGCATTCCAGGCACAAGGGGGCAGCCAATGAAAACGCCCAGAGCTGGAAGAGTGTCAAGTTTGAGGAACAACTCCGAGATCAGTGTCCCTGGATCACCAAGTACATAGAGGACTATAAGGCACAGGAAGACTGGAAAGGGACTGGAGGAGGTTAGGAAAAGCTTTGAACATCAAAGTATTTTATATTTTATACTGGAGGTGACAGCAAACCACTGGAGTTTATTGGTTGGAGGAGATGATATGGTCACACCTGCACTTTAGAAAGATCATCTTGACAGCTGAGTGGAAGATGGGATGAAGAGGGAAAGATCTGTGGCAGGGAGTCCAACCAGCAAGCTACTGCAATACTCCGAGCATGGGGTGATAAGGACCTGGAACAAGAGGTTATTAAAGCAGAAAAGGAGGTATATGTGAGAGATGTTAAGGTAATATCAACACGTGTTGGCAGTATGCTTTGTTGCCACGATGTTCAGCCAGAGAACTTGGAAATGGAGAAAACTGGGACATGATGCCAGCATATGTGTGGGGATTTGCCAGGTCTCAAGCAAAGGGTATTGACATCCAATTGAAGCCAGTTCTGTGCCCCTAAAAGTCATCTGGGGAGAAAGTCTAAGGCTGGGGAAAAGTACACTCTTCAACATTTGAAAAGGCTGAGACTGATTTAAAGTACTTTATCTGGGAAATCTACCATCAAAGGAGGAGTCAATGCCAAAGTGGGTCCAGGACGCCAAAGAAATTAAGAAATCTTGCTCTAAAAAGTTTTTCAGTAACAGAATGCCTGGGTCAGACCTGTGCTTTAGGAAGATCACTATGGCAACTGTGAGGAGAATGTTCTAGAGAGGGGACTTGCTGTTGACTTGTATCTGTATGTGTATAAATTGTGTATTTGTGTATAAATATGTAAACCTACCGGTGTGTGCACGTATTTAATTTAATCTGATGAAATTGTATAGATAAAATAAACCGGGGTTATGGGAACTTTTTTAGAAGTTAATTATTACTATTAAAGAGTTGAAAGAAAACAAATCAAAAAAAAGGAGTCAAAAAGTGAACAACAGGGGAATATAAGAGGGGAAAAGTTTCTGCAAAAACAAATCCAATAAAACTAAGTTTAAAAGGGGACAAAATGATTAGGAAAAAATCCGTACTGCTGTTTCCCTGATAAACATCTCACTTCCAAGATACATAAGGAAATGATTCAAATTTCTAAGAATAAGAGCCATTCTTAAGAGCCAGGGAGAGACTTGAAGCAGGGAGACCAACCAATAGTCTATTGCAATACGCCAGATGTGAGGTGATGAGGGAATGTACTAGAGTAGTGGCAGTGTTAGAAGAGAGAAAGGGACATATGAGAGGTGGGGGAAATAATAACAATCAATTTGATATGTGGGCTGAGATTAAGGAGTCAAGAATGACACCGAGGTTGCAAGTCTGGGGGGCTGAAAGGATGGCAGTGCCTCAGCAGTAACAGCAAAGTTTAAAGGTGGGCATCTGAGAGGATTCTGAGGGAAACATAAGTTCTGTCTGGACATGCTGAACTTGAAAACCACGGGACCCTTCCACGTGAGATGTTCCAAAGGCAGATGGATATGTGTGGATATTGCTCATCAAAGCCACATGAAAGGCTGTTCTCCAGATGGAGAAATCTGGGAATCACCTGAATGGAGGATAACAGAATCCATGAGATCCCCAAGGGAAGCAGTACAGAGGGAGGAGAGAAAGGGGCCAGGATGAAGCCTTGGGGGATACTCAGTAAGCAGGTAGGGTAGGAGCATCCAGCAAAAGGAACTAAGAAACAGTCAGGCAGAGAGGAGAGCCAGGAGAGAATCATGGCCTGAAAATTTAGAGAGAAGAGAATATCCAAGAGCAAAGGGCAATCAAGACTGTCAAAGGATGCAGCAAAGTCAAGAATGAGAGTGGAGAAAAGATTCGGCATACAAGAAATGACTGGAAATACTGGCGAGGGCAATTTCAGTTGACTGATGAAGTCACAAGCCATACTGCAAAATATTGAGGAGACAGTGAGGAAAAGAAATGGAGGCACTGAGAGTGGGCAGCTTTTTCAAGGAATTTAGCCAAGAAAGATTTACAGTCCTGCTGTGTTACGTTTTCTTCAAGAATCTGAAGGGTCATCATACAAAAGAAGCATATAACTTGCTCAGCTTAACTCCAGAGAGCAGAACAACAGGCAAGTTTTAGAGAGACAAACTCACACTGGGGATAAAGGAAAGCTTTCTGAATAGATCCATGCAAAGCTGCCTCCAAATAGCTCACGTGCATACAGTACTCTAAGGTTTACAAAGTACCTTTACATACTGGATCACACGTTGGGTCCTCAAAACATCTGATGCCTTATTAATCCTCCCAAGCTCACAAGGATTAAGTGACTTGCCCGAGGTCCTATTGGAGGACTCAGTAGTGCTCCCATTCTAGAGGTCTTTAAGTCAAGACTGGAAGAATTCTTTCAGGGTTGCTGTAGAGGGGATCACTGTATTGGGTGGCCCTCCCAGCCCCTCACCACTCTGGGACTCTGAGGAATGGTCCCCTGCAAGAGGCAGCGCAGGCTAAAAACAAACAAGCTCGATGAGGGTGGAGATGAACTGAAGAACAGGGTAAATTACCAGGTATCACTGCCTCCAAAAGATGATACAGCGAAAGGTAACCACTCAAAGAAATCACCCCTTGCTGTGACTGTTAGAGGGAGAAGTGTAACTGGGTTGGATAAACCATTGGTTCAACTCACTGACACTTCTTACATAAAACTGTTTAAAATTTTTATTTTTTAAATCGTGTGTGTGTGCGTGTGTGTGCATGTGTGTGTGTGTGTGTGTGCGCGCCTGTGAACATGTGTAAACATCCTTAATTTTTTTTTCAGCAGCTATTTTTCTCCTGTGTATTTAGAAAGTTTACAAAGGCCTTAAGATTTTTCTGTTTCCAAGCCATCATTCTACACAAGCTCCTGTCAATAAATTACATCTTCTTTATTGGTCTCTGTTACTTCGCTTCCCCCTTTTCCCTCTGAAACAACAGATGCTTAACAATTTGTAATCAATTAAAGAAATGAAAGCAAGAGCTGATAAATCCATCTCAAATTCAGTGCCCCAGCCTGCCAGGCTAATCCAACAAAAGATTTACTACTAAAAACTTCAATAAATTTTGGGGAGTTCTTTGATACAGTTCACCTGCAGTCCTTAAGTAGAAAGTTTCAGTTACCAAAAATGTGGCCATTGTGAGAGGACGAGAAGAAATGGCATTTCCTCCCTCCCTCATAAATTATGACCCTACCTGCCCTGGAGCTAGACCCCACATTTATGTGAAGGACTCGGGAGAAGATTCTCTCAATAACTTTCAGGATTTCTTCTCCTGAGAAATTCCAAATGAGCCTGAAACAGTCTTTCCACATTTGTCCTATAATTACATAAAGGAATACATTTCCAGAATCCTACCAGCAATTCTGGCGAGTTCAATGCTTTTAGTCATCTCTTTCAAGCGATTTATTGCCAAGACCCAGAGAGGGACTGCACCCCTCCCTCATCCAGAGGGAGGGCAGGGAAACATCAGTTTCTTGTTTCTCCTAATATTCTCCTTCCAGATTTCCAACTCATGAGAAACTCCCTAGTGTAACACATCTGGAACAAGAATATTGTTCCAAATTCTTAAATGTGTGCCAAGAACAGCTTTTGGCCACACCAGTTACCTCCAAATTCTTGCACGCTTCTGAGATCCCAAATGTCAGACAAGCTTCTAAG
Source organism: Phascolarctos cinereus (assembly GCF_003287225.1). NCBI lineage: Eukaryota > Metazoa > Chordata > Mammalia > Diprotodontia > Phascolarctidae > Phascolarctos > Phascolarctos cinereus. The sequence continues at coordinate 22,454,014 of NW_027555625.1, read as the reverse complement.
GTCATGGACCTTACTCTGAATTGCAGTAGCGTCAGAGTGCTTCCTAATCCCTCCTGGTATAAGACCACCACAGTAGATTCATCAGAAATGTACCTCCAGGAATACCCTGACCTCCAGTTAACATTTGGTCAACGTTTATGCTAAACAATGGTTTCCAATTGAGTTTACTGTGGTTTCTAACTGAACTATAATTTTTCCATGCCTTCAAAGAGACTAAACTTTTCCTATGTTCTGGCTATCCTTCAAAGTCTTCACTAATCTATCCCTCTCCCTCATCTTCATCCCCACATAGACAGTAGCCTTTTACCAAACACCGTAAATACTACAGATCACGAATAATCATAGCTGCTACATATGTTCCTGAATATTACTGGAAAACACCATTCAACACTCAAAAATTATTTGAAAAAAACAGGTCTATCAGTAATGAGAAATAACCAAAAAAAATTGCAACATTTAGGCAAATAGATGTCCTAAATTACTATTTTTTTCTAGGAACAGAAGGAAAAATCAAATCCATAAATGGAAAGGAATGACATTCTGTTCTCTAATTCTGTTGGATTTACTGGGAAAAAGAAAAACACCAACATGAGCTCAACATATTCAACACCTGGAATTTAGGGTTCATTTAAAAATACATAAAGGAATAGTTTTCTAGTTGCCATATATATCCTTAAACCTCAACTTTAAGGAATTCAAAAATACGAATATTCTGATGATTCGGGACAAAATAAGTTCTAATCTTTATCCAAGTGAAGAAAACATGTATTTTGAATCTAACTGCCAAGTCTCTTTTCCACTTGACTAATTGTCTAACTTATAATGCCCTGAGGTCAGCAATGTCTCTATTGGGGTAATGATTCTACAATTATTTATTTTATATAGTGTGTGTTTCAATAATGGTGGAGGAATAATTATATGACACTATGCCTTCCATCAAGGGGATTATTGTTTGTACATTAAACAATGAGAGAATAATACAAGTGTATGATTAAGTGTCAAAACTGGTACCACATAGAATACATAACTTTAGGAGTTAGGGGAAAGAGAATATTATGGGTTTTGGACAAAGTTCTTAACCTGGAATCTGAATCTTTAAACAATACTGTGATAACTATGTTTCAATATAATTGGTTTCCTTTGTAGTCCTATGTATTTTATTTTATGCACTTAAAAACTTTGTTCTGAGAAGAGGTCCATGGACTTCATCAAGCTGCCAAAGGGGTCCATCACATGAAGAAGATGAAAACTTCTTGGCCAAAATGAAAGCAAAGGCTTCATTTGGGAGGTGAAATATGAGCAAGGTGCTGGAAGAAGGGGAGGCTTTGGATTGATGAAGAGGAAGAAGGAGGTCATCATAAGAAGTGACAACCACAAAGTCATGAGAGAGAAATGACTAGAACCATGGTGCAGGCAGATTCAAATAAGAATAAGACTAGCTTGGCTAAAAAGTATTCATGTTTATGAAAGGACAGATAAGCATAGAAAAGGTATCATGAGAAGAAAATAAAAAGATATGCAGAAAAGTTTGAGCATGATATAGCAAGAAACTGTGAATAATTTTTCAAAAGAAGTATGCCATGATAAAAGCAGTAATTTAGGAATAAAATTCCATGTCACCCAAAGCAAAGCCAAGAGGTGCATGATGGACAAGAGTGGGGTGCAACATATTGCTAATAAAAAGCAGCACAGGATGGCATAAAGGATGTCAGAGAAAAGTAGGGCTGGAGAAGAAAAAGGTCAACCATGTAACAAGACTGAAAGATAACCAATGGATAGCCCATGTGATTCACTGCAAATATCAAATAAGAAGAAAACTGAAGAAAAAACTATTTGTTTATATGAAACATATTTGAAATACACAATTAACACAGAATTAAAATGAGACTAGAAGAGAACTTATACTTCAGGGGCATTGAAAAAAAGTAAGGGTAGCAATCATAGACAAGAAAACAATAAAAAAAATAAACACAGTTTTCAAATGTAAGCAAGAAAATTAAATTATATTTAAAGGTACCATAGATGATGAAATTATCAATATTTATGTACCAAAGGGGGTGGTATCAAGATTTTTAAAAGTAAATCCAACTACAGAAAGAGAGAGTAAAACTATGATAGCTGGGGTCCTTGAGGTGCCTTTTTCATAACCAGACAAATCTAACAAAAAGTTTGTGTTTGTGTGTGTGTGTGTGTGTGTGTGTGTGTGTGTGTGTGTGTTTTAAGTAAAGGATAAAAAAGAACTGTGGAAAAGTCAGATATCATAGATGTTTGGTGATTACTAAAAGGGAATGAAAAGGAATATACATATATTCATGACACACTGAACTAATACAAAAATTGGTGTCAAACTCAAAGAAAATGTGATGGCTGCATATTAACTTTAAAAACTGATGTTATCTACGTTGTGTTATAACTGCATTTATTTTATTAAGCACTTCTCAATTAAATTTTAGTCTACTTCAGTTCACACAGGAGTTAGAGTTTAACACTTCTGATGTATAAGGACTTTTAAGTCATAAAAAGAAAAAAGAGAAATAGTAAACAAATTCCATACTAACCACAACACGATAAAAATTACGAATAAAAGTCATTTTTAAAGTTTTATTGATGCCATTTGTTTTCATAACCATTCATCTGGGACATTCCTCCTACCCCATCTTCATCACTAGCCATCTAGCTTTCTCTTGTAGCACCTCCCAAAAAATTAAGCAAAATAAAACAAAACAAATATAATTACAGTGACAACATAAGACAATACATGTAACATTCTAATCCCAGCATTCTCCATCTTTCCAAGGAAAGATTTATTTCTTCATCCCTTCTCTGGGATCAAATTTGGAAATTTACAATTGCATAAGAGTCTGACTTCCTTTTAGAGATTGGCTTCATTTTGTTCTTCCCATTTTTTACACAAAAGAAGAGCATTTCAAGAAAAGATTCAAACTTAACGTGAAGAATAATTTCATCCTGAAGAATGAGTGGTTCAAAGAACAAATCACAGAAGCAAGACATAATTTGATCTAATAAGATTTGATCTAATAAATGAGTGGAAAAATACCAAAACTACTGAGATACAAAGAGAACCTTAAGCAACATTGTAGATCTCTAAATATTTGCATCAAGCAGAAGGTGGAAATTGAGTTGGGACTTAAAGAAAGACAGAGAAGTCAGGAGGTAAAGATGAGGAAGGAGAGACTTTCAGGCGTGGAGGACAGCCAGAGAAAATGCCTGGAGCCAAAACTGAATACCTTATTCATAGAACAGCAAGGAAGCCAGGAAACTCAACAAAGATAAGAAATAAAACAAATGTGAGGAACCCAACACACTATGTGACAATCCAACCACACTGGAAAAAGGATGCATCTTGGTAAAGAAGTACAGATTTCCCTTTCAAGGGCCCAGTGGTTAAAGGGAATTTAAAGAGAAAAAAAGTGGCAGAGGGATGGTTTAATTTGTTCCAAGGGACCTTCTGACATCTCTGCGTAGCTCTTTGATTAATCCAATATTAGCAGCAGAATTAGAATTAGTTTTAGAAAGATAAGCAAAATAAACTACCAGGTGGTTGTGGTTGTGGCTGCTGTTGTTGAGTGGCTCATGACACTGTGCACCATATTTTCCATTGGGGTTTCTTGGCAAAGATACTGGGGGGGCCGGGGAGGTTGTTGCCATTTCCTTCTCCAGTGGATTAAGGCAAACAGACATTAAGTGACTTGCCCAGGATCACACAGCCAGTCAGAGTCTGAGGCCCTATTCTGAACTCAAGTCTTCCTGACTCCAGGTCCAGCACTCTATCCACTGAGCCATCTAGCTACGTCAAAATTAACAAGTACAATCTAACAATTTCTGAGAAGACAAAACTACAAACTCAAAATAAGTCAACGAGAAACAGAATGTGATCTCGGGCTGCAGTAAGAGAGGCACGAATGCCCGGCACTAGGGAAGTGAAAGCCTCATTGTCCTCTGTCCTGGTCAAACCATGGGTGAAGAACAGGGTGTGGAGCTAGAGTGCCCAAAATAGGTTAGAAAGGGCCTTTAGGTCACTGCACACACATGAGGACTGGTTGAAGGAACTAGAGAAGAGAAGACTGAAGAACATGAGAGCGGCCTTCAAGTATTTAACTGGAAGAGTGATAAGCCTTGTTTCATCCAGCAGTCCTGCCCAGCCCAATCCTATCACAGAGGATTTTAAGTTTCTCAAGTTTCCAAGCTATGATAAGCACTGGGGACACAAAAAGAAGCAAAAGACAGTCCCTGCCTTCAATGAATTTTCAGTCTAATGGGGAAACAACATATAAACAAATTGATACAAAGCAAGTTATATTCAGAATAAATAGGAAATAATTAATGAGGGAAGGCACTAGAATTAAAAGAAGCAGGGAAAAGCTTTCTGTAGAAGACAGGATTTTAGCTGGGACTTAAAGGAAGACAGGGAAGTCAGTAGGTAGAGTTGAAGGCCCTTTAAAAATCCTTGCTGACTGACGGACTGATTGATTGAATTGAGCCCCCTGAAAATCAGTAAACATACTGGTGATTCCAAAAGCTGAAATTCAGGAGGCAAGGAGGAAAGATCATCTCCATGCCACCACCTATTAAGGTTTTCTACTAAAGCAAGAACAGTTAAACTTCTTAGTCTGGCACTGAAAGCCCTTCCCAACCTGATTCCAGCTACCTTTTCGGCAGATTAGACGTTCATCTCCTCATGCTGTGTGGTCCAGACAAATTGGCTGACTTCTGAATCACAGATTTTCACAACTGGAAGGGAAAGCTCAGTGGACCAACACCTAAAAAAGAATGTCTCTACTAACAATTGGCCAGCTTGTGGCCCACTCCCTCTAATTCAAGCTGACCCTTGGCAGCCTCCATCTTTGCTTCTAGCTCTGCCCTCAGGGATGAAACAGACAGACCCACCCCTCTTCTGCAGGACAGCCTGTCAAATACCTGAAGACAACTAAAAGATCCCTCCTCAGTCTCCTCTTCTCTAAGTTAAACAACCCCAATCCTCATAGTCCCCTTCAACATTCCAGATGCTCTCAAATGCACATTCTATTCAATTCAATCACCATTTATTAAGGGCCCACTAAATGATACGGTGATAAGTGTTGAGAACATACTTAAGAAAAAGAGACAGCCCCTGCCCTCAAGGAGCTTACAATCTAATTGAAGACAACATACAAAAGGAAAACAGAAAAGGAAGAAGGGGGCCCCCAGCAGCATGTTGGAGTGGAAGCCAAGCAGAGCAGCTGACAGAACACAAAGTTACCAGGAAGGCTCTGAGCCCTGGATAAAGAAAGGTCTGGGGAGGAGTTTAGTGCCCACCCTCTAACCAGAGGGGAAAGGCGACTGAGAGTGAGCTGAGAAACTGAAGGGATCAAAACCTGAGATTCCAGGTGATCGGTTCATTCTGGTGGAAAGGGACACTTTGTTCCATGGAGTCAAGGCCCAGCAGAGCAGCTGATGAAAAATTTTGCATGGAATTTTTTTTTGATGGAAAAGTTTATCAAGCCCTTCCCTGGAGCAGAAGTTGGGGTTCCTCAAACTTGATATTCCAACTCCCATCCCCAGATCTCCATTTTTAATGTTTTTGGTTTTCTTTTACTTCTTGTCAGTTAAATTTCTCTTCCTCCCACCTCTCCCTTATTGAAAAAATAAAAACAGAGCTCTTGTAACACATATACAGCATGAAGCAAAATCCATTCTTACATTGTACAGAAATGTCTATGAGTCTCTCATCTCTCTTTGCCTGGGCTATGTCGTCCATGCCCAGAATGCACCGTCTCCTCTCTTTAGCCTTTAGAATCCACCTCCGAAGTCTTTCCTCATCTCCTAGGTGGTCAGTGTTCCTTCAAGTGGTACGCATATAAATCTGTGTCCATGTGCTGTACCCACCCCCCTTCCAACCCCAGGAGAGGGTACACTCCTTGAGGGGAGGGCCTTTTTTTCCATCTTCTCTTTATATTTCTAGCACCTGGTACAGTTCTTTGCTCACTGCAGGCACTGGATAAATGCCTTTCGGATGGGATTGGCAAGCAAAGACATACCAGTCACTAAGACAAGTATATTTGGGGGTACGAGCACAGCTCTGAAAGCCTAGAAGAGATTATCTTAGAATAATAATCAGAGGTATTCTCCTTTCACCTTGTCTACTACACTCAATTATCATTCAGGTGTGGCCTAATGCCAATTATGCTGTCCAAGGAAAGTCTGCCATGGCTCCCAAGCCTCAGTGATGTGTCCCAGGAAAATAAGCTAGGAAATATACAAGAGTTAGCCAAAAACAAACCATGACTTAAGGTGGGCTAATCCTGAAGGCATCTGGAAGATTCAACTGGAAAAACAATTTAAAGGGGCTTCTCTGACTAACAGTTCTTACTGTAATACTTCAATGTATATTCAATAACAACCTATGGGGGCAATGCCCATGAAAACCATAAAGACTGGCGGTTTTCGATTTGATTTGAGGATAGAAGAGAACTATGTCCAAGGTGCTATTATCTCTGACAAGGAAACAGAAGAGATGCCCTTCTGAGGTCTCGGCCGGCCCCAGAAATCTGGAGCTCTGGCTGCACATGTCTGCATCCTGAGAATCAATACACATGCTACTCTACACACTGTCTCCCTAACCTCCTCCAGTTCACACCACTAACTGCTGAGGGAAAAAAAATTCGGTTTTGCTTTTTTTTTTTTGTATCTCCAGTGCTTAATAAATGCTTGTTGATTGCTTGGTTCTGATTTTCAAAATAATAAACTTCAAATCACCCCCCCCCCGGGAAAAATAAACCAAAGGAAACGATTACACTTAACACAGACAGTCGTGAGAAAGCCAGTCTCATACAAAATAGACTTCATGACCATCTGGCAACCATACAGTATGTGAAAAACTGTTATCATTCTAATTGAGTTTGATTTACTTGTCTAGATAATTGCTTTAGTATTAATTAAATGTGTACCCACCCCCACCCCCGCCCCGATGCCCAGAAAGTGAAACCTTACACTCAGCTGATTATACGGTGTATACACTGCTCACTCAAGTCAACATCACTGGGCTCAGGTTACGGCAAAATGACTCTTTCTGTATGGATTATTAACATTTTAGATTGTGACATCATTGTTTTTTCAAGAAATCATTTATGATTTAAATAATTTTAATTAAATAACCTGAAAAATGTTGCCCTGTTGCTTAGAGACAGATCAAGAGACTTATCTATCATCACACCAAGTATATTTTATTTTCAATGGTTGTTCTTAAAGTGGAAAAGAGATGGCTTTTCAGTGTTCAGTTCAGCACTTCAAGGAAGGAGAGAATCAAGTTCAGGAAGCCATTTCCTACCTTATCAAACCTCTATCCAAGGTGGTTTCTTCTCCCTTCTGTAATATTTGTCTTTAAAGGATTTAAAACATAAACAATATTCACTTGCAATCATGAGGAAACATGGCATAGTGGATAGAAAGCCTACCTTAGAACCAAGAAGACTTGGTTCAAGCCCCAACCTCTAACGTATAGCAATTTTGTGACCCTGGTCAAGTCACTTGCTCCTCAGTGCTATGAGCAGCTCTAAAAGACTAAGTTGGAGAGACAATGCCAATCTACATTGTAGAAGATGTTTCCTCATCTAGGGAATTCCCTAAACCAATGAAATCCCAAGTGCAGTCCCCATCCAATTCCTACCCCCCCCAATTCATGGAGCTAAAATGACCTCAGCATCATCTAGTTCCCCCACTTCACCCAGCTCAGTGAAAGTGCTAAAGAGTCGCCAGCAGCTGAGACTCTCTTCCCTTTTTTAACATCTGCCTGAATGGGCATCCACTCCCTGGAAGCAAGCCTCATCCAGGCTTGCCTTACAGCCATCACCTGGCAGTTCTTCCTCCCATCCCACTTCGAACCAGCCTCTTGTTCAGTGAGCAGCGGAATACAGCTGCTCACCATACGTGGTGTAACACTTGAAGATGGCTATTAGCTTACTCTTTAAGCCTTCACTTCTACAGTCAAAATCCTTCCAATCCTTTTAACCTTCCTCTTTGGTTCTACTTTCCAACCCTTTAATCATCACAGCGATTCTCTCCTCTGAACCTTCTCCAAGTTCCCCATGAATCTTATGGCAAAACAGAGAACTAAAAAGTACTCCAGCCTGACCAATACACATGAAATGGTGCCATATTTGGGGGATCCTACAGACTCTTTACACATGACGATAACGTGTCAAACCTTTGTTTGTTGTTGCTTGTGGGTTACAATGACCCAGACACCCTTCAGTGTTCTATGTTTTATTATGCATCACTTATCCCTATCAGTATATTTTGTTTATATCTGTTCCCTCCAAAACACTTTGCTTGCTTAGGGCTCCTGGTACATTTTGAAGGTAAACCTAAGGGTATGTTTTAACCCATGTGAACATGGTTTCACTCTACCCATCATGGATCAGTTTAGCCCTCTTGAGAAGCATGGAACTCTTACATTCTCTAGGGCTCCTAGCAAGTCAACTGGTCCTAAACCAATAATCTCCAAAGTGGGATACATATCATGACACCCCTCTTCAACTCAATGGAAAATAAGCAGATGTAGGTCTTCCCCTACCCACAACAGACACAGCAGAACACAATGGCACATCTTTCCTTCTCACCACTGACCTCCAAAAGGAGCCCTCCACAGCAAGTAGACCCAGTGGGGTAGTTATAACCTATCTAGGGCCCAGCCACACTACAAGATATTAAGAGATGTCCAGGTAAAATCTGACAATATTCTCCACAATGTTCCTGTGTGCTGAGCCCCAGAATCTGCTACAAGTGACTTATGCTATCCAAGGCAAAAGTCAATGGGTAAGACATCCCCCTGACCCTTCCCTCCCTCCCTCCCCCCCAAAAAAAATCCAAACTTTACTTTTTAGGTGACAGAATGAGAAGTCCAAAGCCAAAAACATGGATGGGCTGCAATTTGCACTCCAGACCTCATTACCTCCTCCTCCTCTGACCCATCCCCTAATCAAACATTCTTCTGGACTTCTCTGTTTCCTTCCAGAGCACCCCCTTTCTTTCAGCTTCACAAAGTTCTTAACCTCCTCATTACCTTTAACTCAACTCAACTCAAACTGCCCCCTCTCCAGTGGCCCTTTCTCAACACTCTTCCTTCCTGATTTCTCTGTGGCCATTGATACTGACCATTAACTCCTAGGTACTTATTCCTCTTCTCTCTGGGTTGCTGAAAACTTCCGTATCTGTACATTTTTGAAAAACAGAAATGGAATTTCCCAATTTGTTTTAAAATTTTCTAAACAAAAAGTTTTAGTAGCTTTTGAATCTACTCGTTAAAAAATTAAAAATATAAGGCTTGATTGGTTTACAAGAACTGACAACAAGGAAGACAGAAATTTCCTAGCTGAATGTTGACAAAACCCTTTACACAACTGGTAGATGGGACTGGAAAATGAGATCACAATCTAGTTAGCACAACCAACAATGTACTTCTTGCATCTGGAGCAATGTGTCTTTGTGGGATAACTTTTTCAGCAATGACAGACATAAAAATAAAGGTTCAAAAAATTAACTCCAAAAGAAACCTTTAAAATACAGCAGCACAAATAATGAAGCATATTTAATCACATTGCTCTTGCTAAAAAAAAATCAAGATTAATATTTTAATGAAAGACAAAAAGGGTTTTGAAATATTAATAAAATATTTTTCATCTTCCTCATTCTTTCTAAATGTCTATTTTGCATAAGCTTTATAATATATGTAAATATTAGCAGACAGTACATTATATCACTTATAAATGAGTATATACTGTATAAATATATTGGAATGTATAATCAAAATGCTGGGGAGTGCAATCAAAAAATTCAGAGATGATTGCTATAAACAACTCAATAAAGGAAAAAGTAAGCAAGCAAGACCATAATTTGTTAGGTATTTGATATAAAACATCCTTTATTGCCCCCATATTACTTAGAATCCTAGGTTTAAAGTAGGAAGGGACCCTAGAGGTCATTGAGGCTAAGTCTCATTTTTACAGCTAAGGAAACTGAGGCACAGGGACCTGGTCACACAGGCAGGACGGCAACCAAGGTCCTCAGATTCTAAACCCAGTCATCTTCCCACTGCACCTCACTGCCTCCAACAATAAGTGCAGCTGAGCACCAAGTGAATAATCGGTATCTCCAGGACCCCAGCTAAGTAGCTACCAAAGCAACAAAATGAGACTGTGGGAAAGAGCATTTGCACTGTTTCTCTCTCACAGACCATTTGGAAATTCCAAATCACTGACAACAACCTGATGATCAAGATTTTCTCCCTCTGCTGACAATGTAAATTGTGTCCTCCTGCCACCAAGGCAATTTATCTGGTTCCCATTTCTCTCCTGCCCACCTAAAAGCTGGAAATAATAATGCCTGTCACCTATGATTAAGGCTAGCAGAGATGCGATCCGACTGGCAAGAAGGAAGAAAGTGCTCTTCTGTAGGCGTGTTCCCCACTCTGGGGCAGTGAGAAGACGATACAATCACACAAAGTTAGCGAGATAGCTCGGCTTTGATCCCCAGCATCCTAAGATCCAAAGCTGCCGCAGGTCTGAACTCAGCAGCCACCAGCCTAACCAGATTTCCCCACACACATACTCCGCTGAAACTAACCAAGAAGGGATGGAGTGAAAATCCAGGGCCCAACTGTGGCCTTCCCCTTAAGCTCTTCAATGACAGATGCCCACACAAAAGCCCTCTGGCGTTTCTTCCCTTTCCTCTCAGCTATGTTATTTTCTCTGCCTACTAGTCTTAAGCAGCATTGCAAAGGGGAGAGCCATATTCCCCAAAGTTCCAACACGTGTGTAGATCAGCTCCTGAGGGTAGTTTCCTAATTTTTCTCTTCTTTATGATCAGCGAGGTTAACCAGAAGAAACCCAAAGGAAATTGTCTGCAATTACTTTTTTCCTGGGCGGGGGGTGGGGGGGGGGAGGTGAGGGGGCCTTCCATACTGACATATGAAGTCTATGTCTGGTTTTGCACTGTTATTTTTGGCTCTTCCAGAGAAGGAAACCAAACAAAAAAGCTCTTTTTTTATCCTTTTTGAATACAAGAAATGTTTAGATGCTAAGCACTTGGATTGGGGTTTTTTCCCCTTTTTTGACCACACAACAGTTTGCCAAAGCTGTTTTTCAAAGTAAAGTACCTCAAACATAATCCCCAACAGCTGTTATCACCCACACCCCAGGCTTCCAATAAACACGCCAGCCACAAACCTCCACTGGCAAGATGAGGAGAAGACAGGACTTGATAAGTTAAGGAAGCAGAAAGAAGGGTCTTTGTGGAACTGACTGGCCATAAGGTGGCTAGGTAACATTTTCTTGGAGAATAAAGACAGGAAAATCAACAGGAAATAAGCCCCACCAGGTAATGCAAAAAGAAAAAGGAACTCTGGAGAAAAGGAGGACAAGGTCCATGCAATCTCATTCACTACACTCTTCTCCCCTTAACATGGGTGGTCCTTTTCCAGACAATGTGTACAGAGATCAGTTAGTTCACAGCACAAGTCCTTCACCAAAAGTGATCCCTATATCCTTTGTTCCTTATGGACAGATGTGATTTCATCATTAATCCAGGATATATATTAAGTGTCCTGGACACACCAAGGGTAATTGGCTAAACAATCCATGAAGATTAATCAAGCATCTAGTGTGCACAAAATGCTGCTAGGCATTATGGGAGACACAAAGAACAAGACATCTCAGGTGGTTAAAGAAATTAAGCCAGAACTGGCAATGCCAAGACAAATGCAAAGCCAAACTTTAAAAGATCCTAAAGAAAGAAGAATGACAGATGATGAAACTAAATAAGAATTCAAAGACATGGAAAAAGTGCAAGAGATATAATGAAGCAAATTACCTATACAAAAACTAAGATTAAAAAAACAACCCTGAAAACCCCATAGATGTAACAAACACCAGACTTGATTACCAAGGAAAATGGAAATGCATACAATGCAGAGCAGCTGGAAAGACAGGACTGAAGATTGGCAAATTAGCCAGATAACTGGAAAATGTGCAGACCCAAGTGACAGACCCAAAAAATAGATCACAGAATAGCAATCTTAAATAACTGGAAGAAACAAAAGAACTTGCACACAATATGTTAGAAAATTGGCAAAAAAAAAAAGGGGAAAAAAAGTAGAAATAACCTGCAGGATGGCCACAAGGAAAAATCTAAGATTCAACACATCTAGAAATGCTTTAGTCACACTCCAGCACTACAACAACAAAGAAAACTCCTACAAGGACTGATGTGGCAAAACAAACACATTAATACACTGTTAGTAGCACTGTGAATTGGCCCAAGTATTCTAGAAAGCAACTGAGAAGCAGACCCCAACCTGTGTATACTTTTTAACCCAATTATAACACTAGGTCCATACCCCAAAACAGTCAAAAGAAAAAAAAGGGTCAACATAAAAAAAAAATTATAGCATCTCTTTTTGTTATGGCAAAGAACTGGAAACTAAGAAGGTGTTCATCAATTGTGGAATGACTGAACAAATTCTGGTATATTCATGTAATAGAATAGTATGACACCACAAGAAATAATGAAAAAGCTGGTCTCAGAGAAAGCTGAGAAGACTTGTATGAACTCATACCTAGTGAGGTGAGATCAAGAAGAAAAACTCCTATTCTAATGAGAGTCAGGTACAGGTCCAGACCACCTGAAACAGTCTTACACTATGGAGGATAATAGAAGCTGCTTCTAGGAAAGTCATGAAGTACACTGGCGAGAATGGAACATGCGCTGACATTCTGTAACTGGTTCTGGCTGGCCAGTCACATGGTTGAGAGAAGACGTTTTTGCCTGGCTGCGTAGCCAGGACTACTGGTGCCTTCAAAAAAGGTTTTGAGACACCTTCAGCAACAGGGTCAATGAATGAAGTGACCTCTATCTAGTGAGAGACTAGGCTGGAAGGGAAAAGACCTCAGCTTCTTTTCCCTCCCCACTGAGGGCACATGCCCACCCCACCCCCTAAGAAAGGGTGGTTTCTTTGGCCTTTTCATTCATTCTTTCCCATTCGAGGTGCAGGGAGTGGAGCTTCCAATCTAAGTCAGGAGTGCAACTTACAAGAAATCAAGAGCTGGCAGCCAGCCTCCAACATCACTGCCCCAAGGGACATGAAGCAACCTCTGGGACTGACCCGTGGGACCTCAGTCCAACAGAAGGTCTCCTCTGGATATGAACGTTATGGGACCAGAGCTATGTAGGGACTGGGCTAAGATTTTCACATGTCCCAACCCCACAAAGGAGGTATAGAGTGGATTATATACCCGAGGTTTAGGGGGAAATGTTTACCTGTTTGCTTCTGCTATCTTTGAAATAAATATCCCTATGTAAAATACTTAAAATAAAATAAAAATAAAGTGATTCTGTGAATGGAAGATGGCAGGTTGGTGGCCCGAGTGTTCCACTGGTACCTTCATGGTTGTCCAGAGAAAACAATGGAGGTTTCAACATGTTAACTGGACCCCCCTGGCAAACTTTTAGAAGGACATGGACAAGAGGGACACAGGATGAACAGACAAGGATGAGCTGCGATCCGAGTTGCTGGAGGGAACTCTCAAATGGGTAACAATCATAGAAATACCTGAGTGTTTGAGGGGACTGTCCAAGCTCACTTGAATATGTATTTCAGCATTTAACACAATGCCTGTCATATAGTGCTAAACAACAGTAAGTGCTTAATAAATGAATTCTCTATCTACCTATTTCTTATATTTTTCATGATATTTATTTATTGCCCTCACTTTGTATACTGCACCCCACTCAAGCCCACCATGAATAAACACATGAATGGATCCAAAAAAAGCATTCATTAAGCACCTACAATTTGCAGGACAGTTAGGCACTGGTGATACAGATACAAAAGTGAAACAGCTCTTCCCTTACAGAGTTTACATTCGAATAGAGGAGTCAAAACAGAAAGGGAGTTAGAGGGGGGCAGGGACCAAGGAAGAGAATTGTGGTTTGTAAAGTGACAGGAAATTGGGAACAAAGCCTATAAGGCAAAGGACTGTCAGGCCCTTTACAATAACAACAGTAACAAGGATTGTATTTCTGTCCACCTAGAAGGAGGCAGAAAGGGAGGGAAGCTGAGACACAGAGTAAGGGAAGGTACTAGTTTCCTAGGGAATGCTGGTTGGATGAGTAAGCACTCACTCACCAATATGGACAGTTCAGCCCCTGGGCACAGAGTTCCAAAGCTGAGTGCATTAACTAAGTCAGTCAGTCAATAAACATTTATAAAACACAGGAGTAAAGGTGGAAATTTGATAGAGGTAACAGTGAAGAGGCGAACAGGGGGTATTATGGACAGAATTTGGTGAGACATTCTGCCTACTGGTGGACACTTTTGTGGACTGACTACATCATAACATGGAAGGGTACATGAAAGGGGAGAAAGGAACAAGGAAATAGACATGAGTGAGTGATGTACTGTACTGGAATCAAATGAAGGAATAGCAACTCGGAGGTGACCTCTGTGCTCTCAGAAAGAGAAGAGTCTACAGGGGAGTAAGAAAGACTTCCCCTGAGGAAGAAAGGGGAAAGACTGAGAAGGAGGGAAGGGAGGAGAAGGAGATCTTACTCTGGAGATGGGAGAGGATTCCACTGCTAAATATTCCTAGGGGTGAAAAGGTATGAGAATAGTATACTTGATTAGGCCTGGGGGATTTAGTGCTTGAAAAATCTATTTGTCCTAAGGATACTGGGGCAGGGAGAAGTTGGAACTGCTAGGGGTAACTGGCATCTGGATAAGTGGGAGAACATGAACAAACAAGAAATTTCCAGGCAAATGTAGGAAGAAAAAAAAAAGGTCAACAAGAGTGGTATAGATGGGCAGTGGACTGCATAATCAGGAATGTGGTGGGAGAGGGGGCTGTGGGAGTGTCCTGACATCTGCGACTACTGGCATTGTTCTGGAAGTAGGACACAACAGAAAAGGGGGATCCAAGGGGCATGCCCTGCAGGGCATTGACAGAAAGCACCTAGAATGGATACCTTAGAAGATTTGAATACATGAAGAATACAGAGAAAAGAGAGAGACTAGATCAATCAGAGAATGAGGGTCCAGAGTAAACAGAAGAGAAGACAGATAATGAAAAGAGAGACAGAGACAGAGAGACCTTTTCTGGAAATAGGATCAAAAAAAGAAATTTTAAAACTGAAGAAAAGAACTAGCTGAAGAAGAGAAGAGGAAGAAGGAATGTCAAACAAGAAGAGGGGATCAGGGATGAGGGGAAGAGAGCCAGTGGGAACAGGACCACCTTAAAAAAAAAGATTAAGGTAACTGAAGGAACACAATAACATAATACTGTGTCTACAACAAAATAAGGCACTTGAAACTGAAAAGCTTTGGCACAGACATTAATGCGTCTAGGACCACTTCTAGGGAAGTGGTAGAATAGGGAAAAAAATCTTTGCATTGAATTGAGGGTTTGGTATCCAAGACACAATAGATAGACAGACAGATAGATATAGTTATATATATTTATGTTATATGTTTTATATATATGCACATACAGGTTGTTTTATATTGTATGTACGTATGTGTATATATGTATATGTGTGTGTGTTTGTATATATATTTATATATATACATACACACACACACACACATACATACATATGAATGACTAAAAAGCTGTTCCCCAATAGATGAATGGTCAAAGGATATGAACAAAGAGTTCTCAAAAGAGAGGGAGAGAGAAGGAAAGGATGGTTGGGAAAACTATGATCACATAAGAAACAGAAAATATCAATAAAAACTCATTATAAAAATAAATAAGGTTCCTATCAGTTTCCTGCCCTTTTCTCCTATGCCTCCTCCCCAGAAAGCTCTGTAAAGGATCAGTAATGATCCTTCCTTGGTCCCTGCCCCCCTTTAACTCCCTTTCTGTTTTGAATGTAAACTCTGTAAGGGAAGAGCTGTTTCACTTTTGTATCTGTATCACCAGTGCCCAACTGTCCTGCAAATTGTAGGTGCTTAATGAATGCTTTTTGGATCCATTCATGTGTTTATTCATGGGGGGCTTGAGTGGGGTGCAGTATACAAATCCAGACAACAGACTAATAAGCAAAATGAGACATGTCTTGGGATGTGGGCAATATGGGAATTTGTTGTGCTTGTCTACGCTTTTTTGTTAAAAGTGGTTTAGTTTTTCTTTTTTTTTTTAAATGGGAAAGGGAGGGATAAGATGGGAGAGAGAAAAAATAAATGGTTGATAACTTTAAAAAAGTATAATTTAATTTAAAAAATGTTTGTTGACTAACTTAATAATTTGAAGTGTAATTCTGTGATAACTTTCTGCATGGCTTTTGGTGAAATTAACGAGCTATATCATGCAGAAATATCTTCCTGGATCTCCAGGTTTTGCCAGTCACTTAAAAACCCTCCCCACAGGTCCTCAAGTGACTGACAGTATGAGCAAATGGGGGCAGGGGCCATTATGGAAACCTCTGATGGCCAACTCAGACCAAACCAGAGAAAGCGCTTTCTGACACTTTGCTTGACTTTGTTCTGACCTCACTAAGAATTATGAAGTGAGCAGCTGGCTCTCTTCTGATTCTGTGACCAAGATCAAGAAATTCAGAACCTAAAATCAGATAGTCACTAACCAACCAAATGATTCTGCTTTAGAGGGAGGATCAAAAGGGTCATCACCCAGGGTGAAATAAGGAGGCCATGGCTCCATGCAAACCAAGGGTTGAGCCAGAGTTGTAAAGCAAAGACCCTCGTCCTGAGAGTCACGGGGGCCACCATGACCTCCTACAGATGCACTGGACTTCGAAGAATTAATTCCCTGCAAAGCACCACCCCCTGGGTCCAGTCAAAAATACAAAACAAGATTGCAATGTTTTCTGAAAACAATGTTCAAAGACCCCAGTCCACAGCCGTGGTGCTAAGGGCATCCATTCCAATCTTCTGACTAACAAATCACTGAGAGTGCAAAGCCTCCAACAATAACAAGCAGACAACCAGACCTTAGGAGCCATCAGCGCACATTTCACTCAAGAGTGTCCTGTTATATTTTCATGTAACTTGCACTCCATCTGACTTTTATGAATACACTCAATGTCCTCATCCGGCTTCTGGAATATGTATTTTAGGAAATTCCAAAGTGATCTGACACACACCAAATGCACATGCACAGGCACACACACACGTGGTCCATGGCACCAGGAGCAACAGTGACAACATCAGGTTTGGCCCTCGAATCAGACTGAGCCATGGGTCCCCTGAGCTCATTTCTGGGGGCCAAAGAAGCGCCAAAATCATTCTCGGAAAAAGAGTCAACCAAAAAATCCCTTACCAGCAGCAATATGGGTCTGACACACCCACGTGGAGCTTTCAAATCAGGACAATTCACGAAAGGCCGTGGAAAAGGGAAAAGAAGATTCAGTACCACATGTCAGGCTGATTAAGAGTAACAGTGCACAGCACTGAACTAGGCACTCTGGGGACCTACCTGACCCAGAAATGATGTACTCTCTACAAGGGAGGAAACGTGGATGTCTAAATGTTAACAGAAAGACCTAAAATGAAAATCTCCTTGCCCCAAGATAAATCAAGCTGTAAGCTGAGCTATGAGTGACCATGGCGGCCTGTCTCTGTCTTTCTCCCTCTTCTTCAAGCAGCTAACAGTTTTCGTCCACTATAAACATCCTGGCGCAGAGCAGGCACTTACTAAATGCTTGCTGCCTCTCTTTCCCCATTCCCCAGATCCCCTCCACATCGACACCATGCACAATGCCCAGTCACGGGGATCCTGCCGCGGCAAAGGCAGGGACCGATGTTCACAGCCCCATTCTATCGGATTCCCCACCCCTTACTCCTACTCCAAAGCGTCCATGAGGTTCTTTATCTTGTTACTCTAATGCAAACAGACTTTGGGGAGTTTTTTCACATCCAAAATTTCACTATTGCAGTGACCGCAGTGCTGGCAGTGGCTCCTGGGCTGGAAGGGAAACAAGCTTTCAAATAATTTATAAGTAACCATTTCAAGAACACATCTTTTATTCTTTCATCCCACAAAAGTCAGAAATTTAGCTCAGTACCACAAGCTGTCGACTTCCCAGCACACCCGAGGTCCCACTTAACTCTCTATTGTAAACAGTGTAGTATTTCGCTACCACATCAATAAATAAAATTCTTGAAGGAATGAGTTTTGCGTTTGATTCACATTTGTTCTGCACATGCCACTGACCCGAAGGTATTCCTAATGTTAACCTCTTGAAAGCTTCAACTTTCAAAGAATCAGGCACTCAGAACTGAGCCGTGAGTCTGCCCCTTGTTGGCTCATCTAAAGTGATGGCACGTCACCAAGGCAGACTAAGCTGCTCCTCTGTCCTCCTCAAGTCCACTTACTCTTACTCCTAAAACACTTTTCTTTTCCTCTGAAGAAGCACCACTTTCTGAAATCACATCTGCAGATGCAATTAAAGATGGCAGTGGGCAATGCACCATTACTGGAGCTGTGAACTGCTCCAGCCACTCTAGGAAGCAATTTGAAACAAAGGCCAAAAAGTCGCTAAAACTGTGCTTACCCTTTGACCCAGCAGTACCACAAACTAGGCCTACATCCCAAAGAGATCAAAGAAAGAGGTCCATAGATATGAAAATATTTACAAGACATTTTTGTAGTAGAATCAAACTGGAAACTAAGGGAGGTGGGAAGGTGCCCATCTCTTGGGGAATAACTAAATAAATTACAGTATACAAAAGTAATGGAATATTATCACACTATAAAAAATTATAAAATGGACAGTTTCAGAGGAAATAGGGAAGACTTCTATGAACTGATACAGAGTGATGCAAACAGAACCAAGAGAACAATTTATACAATAACACCACTGTTTAAAAAAAAAAACTTTGAAAGACTTTAAGAATTTTGATTAATTTCATGACAAACCATGAGTTCTAAGGACTGAAGCTGAAACAGGCCACGGACCTCCTAACAGAGAGGTAATGGACCTAAGGTGCAAACTAAAGCATATATTTTTGGACATGGTCCAAGAAAGACTACTTCACCTGACTGCAAATTTGTTATCAGGGCTTTCTTTTTCATTTCTGTTGTTTAACTGGGGAGAAGGAGAGAAAATATATGCTTGTTAATTTGGAATATTAATAAAATTAAACTTAACAAAATTTTAGATACTAAAAAAAAATGTAAATATAAGGAGACTCCTACAAAAGACATCCCTGAAGATTTGGTTGCTTACAATTCTCTGAGATCAGGAAGGGCATGGGTAAGTTTGTTGGGCACTGTTTTCTGTTAGTTTCCTTCGGGTTCCATGTAACACGGTAACAGTTTGATTTGTCGGAAAAATAGTAGCAGCTCCCTGAAAATGAGGGAGAAAACCAGTAACACATTTATCTAGTACCTTCCTCGTATGGAGCTCAATTTGCTTCATGTATATAGATGGCCTCTCCTGTTCCAGACAATCCCCAGTGGGCTCAGGGGAATCCCCAACATGAGGCTCCTCACTTGACAAAAAAGATCAGATACTCCCAGTGAGACAATGATCCCAAAAGCAAGGAAAGTCAGTAGGCAGCCCACTAACCACACCAAAGCCCAAGGAAACTACAGCTTTCCCTAGGCAGGAGCTACCTTCTAAAAAGTTGTTATTACTTAAAAAACTGTTTTGTCAAATTCCAGGCAGCTGGATGTGATCAGTAACAGCCTCCACTCAGCCTCAAAAAGGTAATCCCATGAAAGGGTAAGGAAAAAAAACAAAAACCAGAGCTATGAAGCTCAGACGAAGGGAACAAGGAAAGGAGAACGGCCCGGACAATTCTGAAATTTCCTTACAGGAAAAGGATATAATACAATCCTGATTCATTATCATCTTTATAATAATAATTTCAAATGTCTACCAAAAGAACCATCAATGGCCACGTGAAACTCTTCTTTCATTCTAACTATAGCAGCACGACGTCCTATTTTTATTTGATCGCTGGTTTCTTCAGGCCTTGTCTGGAAAAGGATGGCTTTTCCCATGCCTTGCTCAAGCTCGTCAGCATCCCCCCCCCCCGACGACTCCCCCACTGCAGGGGCCCTAAAGGGGGCCAATGCTCCATCAAAGAGAGCTCTCCATAACTTCAATAAAGCGATGTCTTTCATTTGCCATAAAAACACTGAAGAAACGAGGCCTGAGGGACAGCAACGTCAAAATAGAATGTGAATATGTGGCAACTCTAGGGAAAAGACATGGCGAGCTGAACTCAAAAAGACTAACGAGACACTTATTAACAAACGGTCCAAAGCCCCAAACGACTGTCGATCAGAAACGGTTCCAGTGCTAGATTGGCCACCAAGGCTTCAGCAGCATGTTCGCCGGCCATACGAGCCGGCCACGCAAGCCAGCCAGGCGAGCTCTCTGGAATCTGGGGGTGGGTGAGTGGCTTCAGTCACCACAGCAGCCAACAAACCAGATGGAAGGTTCCCGGCTGAACCACCCATACCCCAAAATCAAGTAGTCATGGAAATCAAACCTACTCATGACTATCCACTACTTGAAAAGGGCACCAAGTTGGAGGAATGTTTCTGATTTATGGAGAAAGAAATGAGGTTGCACTAATTTCATCAAGTTTGTTTTTCCATGCTTCAAAGCTCCAAAAATATGAGGAATTAACACCAAAAACAAAAGCAAAACCAAAAAAACACCATTCCATTAGCACTAGGATCCCTGACCAATCTCAAACACAGATTCTGGAAACATAGCTACAGGAGAAAAAGCAATAGCGACAGGTGTCCTTTATAGACACCAACAACACATTTTATACTCACCAGTTTCCTCTCTGGTATCCCTTTAAAACAAAAAAAACAACCCAGCTAACTGATCCAACTACTCTGGAGAGCAATTTGGAACCATGCCCAAAGGGCTATAAAACTGTGCATACTCTTTGATCCAGCAATACCACTACCAGGTCTTCATTTCAAAGACATCCAAAAAAGGGGAAAGGACCTATTTGTACAAAGATATGCGCAGCAGTTCTTTTTGTGGTGGCTAAGAATTGGAACTCAAAGAGATGCTCCTCAGCTGGGGAATGGCTAAACAAGCTGTGGTATATGACTGTAATGGAATGTTACTTTGCTGTAAGAAATGACAAGCAGGATGATTTCAGAAAAATCTGGGCAGACTTACATGAACTGATGCATAAAGAAGTGAACAGAACCGGGAGAACGTTGTACAGAGTAAGAGCAATACCATCCAATGAAGAACTGTGAATGACTTGGCTATTCTCAGTAATACAATGATCCAAGACTATCCCAAAGGACTAATGATGAAGCATGCTATCTGCCTCCAGAGAAAGAACTGATATTGACTGAATACAGGCTGAAGCCTGAGATTTTTCACTTTCTTTCGTTTTTTTCTTATATCAAGTCTTCCTGCACAAAATGACTAATATGGAGATGTTTTACACAACTTCACATGCATAACCTATATCGGATTGCTTTACTGTCCCAAGGAGAGGGGAGGGGAAGGAGGAAGGGAGGGATAGAGTTTGGAACTCAAAACTTTAAATAAAAATGTTAAGTAAAAAATAATTTTTAAGCAGCTAAAACAAACAAACCCATCAAGTCCAGACCAGGTAAGCATTTCTCTGGTTGGTTGATTTTCAAAGCCCAGGTGTAACTCAGGAGGCAAATGGGTAGGTACCATTTCCTAGTATCTCCCCTACCTCCAGATGTGTCTAAACTTTGAAGCAGGCAGATCCATGCCTTTAAGATTTCCAGGGAATAAAATAGCCTAATTTTCCAATCATGAATGTACAGGACAGGTAAAAAATCTCCCACTGCCACAGGAATGCAGCTCAATTGAGACCTCCAGCCTCAAACGGAGAGGACAAGAATGCAAGCATGAATATGGAAATGCCTGAGAAAAGGAAGACAGAAATGTGATTGGTCTTTTCCCTTCCCATCACCAACAGTAGAAGGAGAGGAGAGGGGAGGTGAAGCAGACAGATTTTTAGAAAAAAAATATTTCTCCCCTCTCAAAACATGGAAAAACTAAGGGATTTCCCTTATCTTTTCCTGGTTCAGCCCTTGGCATTTACAAGGAGTCGGGCTCCTCAAGAACTAGGTACTGCAATGACTTCCAGCAAATCATTTCACTTCCCTAAGCCTCAGTTTCCTCATCTGTAAAAAATGTCATAAATCTTGCACTAGTCTGCTTCACAATATTGTTATGATGAAAGCATTCTGTATACCTTAAAGCACTACAGAAATGTCAGCCATTATCAGCAAATAACTCAAGTGTGATCTTTTTATGAGCAAAAAATGTTATAGAAACCTTTATACTTCTAAAACTAACACTATAAAGGTTGTGAAAAATTGTGTGTGCATGTGCATGTGTGTGTGTGTGTGTGTGTGTGTGTGTGTGTGTGTGTGTGTGTGTGTATCTCCCTTCCTGAATACCCATTTTCCTCTTGAGGTATGAGGATTTTTTCTTACTCCATGACTTCAAAATTCTAGGAGATGTTCCATCTTTAGAGAAGAATTAACTGAGCCTAGTGCCAAAGGTCCGGTGGTAGCACTTCCCTAGAATGGATTGGAAAAAGTTACAATTTGCCTTCAAGGTACTTAAGGGACTATATATAAAGAACTTTAAACTTGAACATTTAACATTACAAACCAGAAAACCTGAGATTATAAATAACTGCTAAATTTTATTTATTACATGCTCCCACTGATGAATGACTAACCCTCATAGATCTCACATTTGCTTAAACAAGTTCACCTGAAATCTAGAAATGAAGAAGCAAAATGAAATACTCTGGATTTGGTAAATTACAAGAAACTTTTAAGATGTAACTATTTCTAGGTAAAAGGGCAATATTAGAAAACTTTGCCAAGTCTAAAAATGGAATCAGTTTTAACCACCTAAGAGGTAGAAATAATAAAATCAGACCTAAAAGAAGGGCAAGAGCACAGATCTCTCATAAGTGAGGAAGTCCTCGAGCCTAGGCAGAAAAGAGGGCAGAGGAAGTCAACCAGGGGAGCATCCATAGGTGCCAGGAGAGTGACAGAAGATGGAAGTGTTCAATAGCATGGATAAAGACCAGAGAGTAATCAGACAGGCCTTTGCATCTTATTTGAAAGATGAAGAAACTGTGGCCCACAACGTGGCTTGTCCAAGGTCATCCAGCAAGGGAATGGAAGAGGAGCCGACCGACACCAGGCCTCCCGGCTTCGGGGACGGTGCACCTTCACCTCTGTACTTCACCTTTTTAAGGAAACGAGTATGAAACAGGGAGAGCAGAGAAGAGGAAGAACAGACAGAACCTTCCAAGGAGAATTATTCATTCGAATTGAAGACTAAAAAGACCCAGAAGGCTAAATAACAAACCGAAAACTTAGAGAGAAGAGTATTTTTGTCACACCTCCCCCAGACGGGCTGAGAGCCCTCGGAGTAACCACAGAAGTCGTCTGTAGCTCATTTCCAAGAGCCTTTACCCAAAAGTAGCCCCAGCATGGCTCTGCAGAACAGCTCTCAGCCATAGTGTTACCGAGGATTCCCTGAGCAGAATCCACACTGCACGAATGCTCCTCATCAGCCTCAGTGTAAGGAGAACAGTCCAGATAAGAGCAGACAAAGACAGCAGGCACTAAGCTGTCAGGATGCTGACCTCTGCCCCAGCTTGACCCTAGGACCTAAGCCAGTACCAACTGCGCTTTGTCCCGGGATCCATTAGTTGTATGAGCATTCTGTTCAGACTGCCCACTATAAGATGCTCCTCAGGACCACGAGATTAAGTGGTGATGACCAACAGTTAGATTTGCCTGGGCTTAGCTTGACCCAAGCACGATCCCATCTGAGGCTGATCTTTGTGACCGGGTGTCCTCCACACAATCGGACGTGAATTACTTCTAACACACAGCAACACTCAGTTTGATCTAATAACTGAGCAGCACTTTGTGACATACGTCTCAGAGCAGGTCTGAGGTGGGATTCAAAGCCAGGCTCTTCCTGACTCCCAAGACCAGCCCTCTTTCCTACTCTGACCCTCTGTTATTTGAGCAAAGACAAGGCCCAAGGGGGCTAAGTCCCTCCTCCAGCAGAAGCATCATAACTCACCTCCTACAGAGCTACAGTTCTATGGAGAGCAGGAATTCTTAAACTTTTTTGTACCCTAGACCCCTTGGGCAGTTTGATGAAGCCCTTTTAAAATAATTTGTGTAATAACTGAAGGAAATACTAAATTTCAATTACAGGTTGGTGAAAATAAAGATGAATTTTTCTTTCCATTCAAGTTCACAAACCCCCTGAAATCTGTCCACACTCCCCAGATTGAGAACTCTAGGTCCTCCATCGCCTCCTCTAGCCTGCAGGCTCTGGGTTTCTCTTTCTCTTGGCTCTATCCTTAGTCTGATTCTTTTCCCTACAAACCTGAACAAAAAAGGGGCAGCAAGACGGCACAGTGGATAAAGCACCAGCCTTGGAGTCTGGAGGACATGGGTTCAAATCCTGCCTCAGATACTTGACATTTACTAGCTGTGTGACCTGGGCAAGAGACTTAACCCCGACTGCCTAGGCAAAACAAACAAACAAACAAACCCGAACAACAGGGAAAGACACCTCCTCCCCAAACACACCACTGTCGGTGGAGCTGTGAATTGGTCTATTAGATTATAAGCTCCTTGAGGGCAGAGACTTTGCCTCTTTTTATTCCTAGCACTCAGCATAGTGCCTGGCAAACAGAAGGCACTTAAATGTTTGCTGATTGACTGGTGGTTGGTCCAGGCCAGGGGTGGGCAACCTGCAGCCTTACAGCCACATGTGGCCCTCTAGGTCCTCATGTGCGGCCCTCTGACTGAATCCACACTTCACAGAACAAATTCCCACCCCTGGTCGAGGCATTCTGGAAACCAACGTGGAACTACACCCCAAAAGTTACTAAACTGTATATACTCTTTGACCCAGCAATACCACTACTCCCCAAAAGAGACCGAAGAAAGGGGTGCACGACCAATACGGACAAAGACACTTACTTAGAGCAAATCTTATCAACTGGGGAATGGCAGAATAAATTCCACTCTATGAATGTCATGGCACACTATTATGCCTTAAGAAAGGATGAAAGAGATAGTTTCAGAGAACCTAGGAAGCCTTGTATGAACTAACAGGGAGTGAAGTGAGCAGAATCAGGAAAACAATTTCTACAATAACAACACTGCAAAAACCAAACTATTTTGAAAGACTTAAGAGCTCTGATCAACACACTGACCAACTCTTGATTGTAAAGGCCCAATGAGGACCCTCATCATTGAGCACCACCCACCTCCTGCCAGAGAAGTGACGGCCTCAGCATACACATGACCAATTCAAGAGTCTTTGCAAGTCCACTATATTGGTCTGATCAGCCACAGCCAGGCACACTGTACCTTGACCCCAACCTCATGACGTCACTTTGGTCCTCTTCAAGCACGAAGGACAAACAACAACAACAGGGAATTTGTTTTCCATGGAGGAGAGAAAATCAATTTTTGTTCACTGAAAAAAATAAAATCTAATTTTTAAAAACGCCTATAAAACCTGGCCCACCTTTTCTTCCCTGCTTCCTTCCCACCCTCTGCATGGGTGCCTTTTTCCTTTTTGTTCTCACCCAGGTTACCCTGTCACCCATCTCTGGGCTGCTGGACTACCCATTCTACATGCCTGAATGTGCTTCCAACTCATACATTCGCTCTCTTCCCTTAAATGCAGATCAGGTACCATCTTCTGCGTGAAGTCTTTCCCAATCTCCTCAACTGCTCCTGCCCGCCCTCCCAAAGTGCCTTGTTATTTACGTGCTTTGCATGAGTTTTATTTGTTCACTTTACATTTGTGTCGTATATTTTTCTGTATTTACTTGTCTCCCCGTTAGAATGGTCAGAAATGTTTCCTTCATTACAGTTTGACACCCAGCATGAGCATGTGTTCCTTAGTAAGTACTTAAAAAATACTTGTTGACTGACTGATTCTAGAAGTCTGTGAGTTCAGCTTTCTGGATCTAGATAAAAAAATATCTCAGGGTCCCAAAAAAAACTTCAGATGTGAACATGGGACCACACTCTGTATTTCAGAATAACGGAAGAGGTGCCGGAAGAACCCACTTTCAAATTCTCACCAGTTTTAGGCTGCCAGCAGTTTTTCCTGCCTTATCTCTTGCTGCTCCCCTCCACGGACTCTACCCTCTGCCAAACCATGCTATTCACCATTTCCTCAAACTCTCTGTCCCTCTTGCCCCAAACCTTCATTAGGACCTACTCCTTCCCACACATCATTTAATACCCAGCAAGATGTCATTCCCTCCTTTAAAATTTGACTCAACACTTCCCCCAAAAAGAGATGTAATCAGTCTAATATCACGACATTCTTTTGAGCCCCCTTATGACATGTATTATACCCTATCCTACACCATATCTGTACTGAGTTACTTGACTTTAGGCCTTATGCTATCATATTATATTATCTCATTATGACAACAAGACTATAAACTGTGTTACACATACATCTGGTTCTTGGGCAGCACCTAGCACAATGTATTTAGTTAAACATTTATTCTATGTTAGCATGTTGTCTATTACCAGAAATGCCCCCCATTCTGAGGGATCATATTCTGCCCCACAGATGGCACCTGAGCTGAGCCTCAGAAGAATAAGGCCAGGGCTTCTGTAGGACAAGAGGAGGGAGAACAGATCTATTTCTTTCTTTCTTTCTTTCTTTCTTTCTTTCTTTCTTTCTTTCTTTCTTTCTTTCTTTCTTTCCTTCTTTCCTTCTTTCTTTCTTTCTTTCTTTCTTCTTTCTTCTTTCTTTCTTTCTTTCTTTCTTTCTTTCTTTTTTTGTAGGCAATTGGGGTTACGTGACTTGCCCAGGGTCACACAGCTTGACAGTAAGTGTCAAGTGTTTGGTCTGAGGCCAGATTTGAACTCAGGTCCTCCTGACTTCAGGGCCGCTGATATATCCACCGCGCCACCTAGCTGCCCCAGAACAGGTCTATTTCAAACAATGTCTTTGGGAATATAGGGATGCAGGGGATGGAAGGTTAAGCTCTTGGAATAACCACCCATTTTGGCTACAACACAATATGAGAAAGGAAATCAGATGAAATAAGTCTGGGAAGATGAATCAATGGCAGACTATGGAGGGCTTGACATGCCAGGCTGATCATTCTGTGCTTATTTAACTCAGTCTACATTGCAAATAAAATGTTTTCCAAGAGTGATTAATGAACTCCACCGCAATAAACAACCTTTAGAGACTGAGAGTTCAGCTCAGCTTCTGGTTTATTTCCCCAGCTACAGGAGAGAGACTGCTACATGACAGTCAAGAGAACTTGGGGCCAAATTCCAGTTCTGCGACTCCCTGTGTGACCCTGGACAATTGCCCTACCCATCTGGGTCTCAGTCTTCTCATCCTTAAATGGGGGGGGGAAGAAGAGGGAAGGTATTATTTGGATTACTTTTAAAGTCCCTTCTAGCTCAATGTCTGATCATCCTTGGTCCAGAATAAGCATTCTGGGAAGATCCTGCTTCTCTAAAGAAATCTGCTTTGGAAGAGCCCAGCACTGACCATTCATACAAAGGTCCTTGAAAAATACTGCAAGATGAGAATACATTGAATGGGACTTCAACTACTGTTCTGTTCATCAATCTTGGATGTCTCTGACAACAGAAAAGTACACTAAAAGGCATTAGAAATCCCAGTTTAGGTAGATTATTGCTTCTAAAGAATCAAAAAGGCACCTCCTAGGAAAGTCCATCAGTTTATGCTATTAATGTAGCCAAGAGCTCCAGCCAAAAGCTATGCTTCTCCATAAGGTATTGATTGTTAAAAGTCAAGAAAATTGCTG
Source organism: Phascolarctos cinereus (assembly GCF_003287225.1). Classification (NCBI taxonomy): domain Eukaryota; kingdom Metazoa; phylum Chordata; class Mammalia; order Diprotodontia; family Phascolarctidae; genus Phascolarctos; species Phascolarctos cinereus. The sequence goes on along the minus strand of NW_027555625.1, from coordinate 22,426,161 downwards.
GAATCCCTCCCTGAATAATCTTTATGGCTTGCAGGATCTCCTAAAAATGGTTTCAAGCAGTTTGATCCTTTGAACAGTTAGTCAGACTTCAAGACCGGGGGGGGGGGGAAAAAAACACTAGCTCTTCCACATAAACGGGCACAGAATACCCCAAGAGTGTTTTCTCTTGTGTTGTGCCAGCAGACCACTCCAAGCTGAAGCCCACTACAGCCTCTCTTGCTGCACAAAACAGATTCAAATGACTTTTGCTGAAGAAGTCACCACTGGACTTTGAACACAGAGAAGGCTCTCACTGTTTCCCATCCACCTTGGGGCCCTGAAGGGAATCAGAGATACAGGGAAAGACTCAGCACTGCACTGTCAAAGGATCGCCTTCCGAACAGTCCAGACCTAACTTCACGATCAATGAATGAATGCTTCCTTCATTTTTGCTTATTGTATAAAACTACCATTGCCATCCGAGCTGGCCTGCCACCTGGCTGCCTCTCTTTCCCAGAAGACTGCAAAAGAAAGGATCCAGCACAAGCAGACACGGAATTCAGTGAAGCCCCTTTAAGTCCCCATCCAAGCGCTCCCCACTGGCTCCAAATGCCATGGACACGCTGTCAACACTATCTTCTATGCGCCCGAGAACAATTTAAACAAACGCTGCTTTGTTCGTTTGTCTGGAAAAGTAATTTTTCGAGAAAACAGTTCAAAACTTTCAGCCCTAACATTACCCAGTGAAGAACAAATACATCTTTGAAGCATCAGAAGCAGCGCACATACTAGGCTTTGTCTTGTTAAACAAAAGAACACCGTTTTCTTTCAATCATTTCCAGCTGTTTGATCTGGACTTCATGAAATCAAAAATTAACAGCATACGGCATCTGGCTACCTATGCAGGCTAAATATAAAATCTGAAGACTTCAATAAGATTAGCAGGTCTAATGGTTCAATAACTATCTCCTCCCACTAAAAAAAATCCTAACCACTCATCCCTCTTCCCAAATAGAGGCAATAACCTGAACTAAACCATCCAACTACCCCTTCTGCCACCATCATCGGATGCCAGCTTCCCATATGGGAAGTTCCCCAGATCACCAAAAACAATATAAAACCTCTGCCTAGCAAACGGCAACCCAAGACACAAATCCGTGAGGCCCGAAGAGCCCAGAGTCACTCCCCTGACAGAACTTTAGGGCTCAGAGGGTTCAGACTAAGCATCCCTGTGATAACAAAAGTATCGAAAGCAAGAACTCAGAGTCACGTACGAGCTTCACAGAACAGACTTCCCTTCCTCATTCCCCCCAGCCTCTCAATGCCAGAGGGTCGACAATCTGAAGATCTGGGCACCAGCAGGGATCTCAAGGACCATCCGACTACTTCAAAGTGGTGGGAATTTTTTGGTCTTGTCCTCCAAATCAACAGACAAAAGAGCCACTTACTCTCTCGGAACAATTTCTTCAAATGATGACAGTCCTATTATCTAATGCAATTCTCACCTGCTCTAAGATCAGCCCTGTTCTTTCTCATCCCATCTTTAGGGCAAGGAGAGAACAGCAACTCACAATCACTCTTCCATCAGCTCTTCATGGAAGTGGCAACTATTAACCAGTTACTATGAACCAGTTGTCTGAGCTCTCCTTCACTCAGCAAACTTAGGTTACACCCCACCTTTAATTTTCTTTGCTGTGGCTCTGTGGAATCCTCATCATGGGTAATCCTGGCAGCACCCAAGATTATACTAAGAACACAGCAAGCTTTGCCTCTCAGCTCCTACATGCTGTATGACTAGGGAGCACATTTGGAAATCCTTAGTCTAGAAACCTGTGTCTGGAAACACAAATTATTAAGGAATATCATCAGCAGTGAGGTCACAGAATGTCATCAGTAAGCCCTCCAGCATTCGTGGCTTGTAAAAATAGCTTCTCCGCAGTGCCATGCATAAAGAAATATAGAGAAATACAAAGCCACTCAGAGACAAAATGAAGCCTCTTAAAGACACACAATTTAAAATATAGAAAAAATAAAAACTCTGCCATCCCTGCAAGAGGAAAAGGCCACAAATGGTTCTTTTTAAAGTGTGCACTGCTTTTAGTAATACTTCTATTAGGCTTCCTAAATCAAAGTTTCTTTTAATGGCAATACCAAAAACTCATAGTAAGTCCCAGAAACACCCATCACAAAGCACACTAACTTAAAAGAAGTTGCTGGCCTTGTTTTCATCCGTCCCGCTCTTGCCACAGCTCTCCCCAGAATCTGACAACCTGATGACATCAATGTATAAAGTACTCAGGGGCACTGGGTCAAATGAGAAAGCGATAGAGTCACAGCTGCTAATGTTTTATCTTCACTTGAAATGCTCAGAAAATGCAAATGGGATGCACCAACAGCTGTTCACACTTTCAGTTTTTCCTTGCAAAGCCAGTCATGAAATATGTGTTCCTGAACATCTGTAACACAATTGCCAACTCCCGTTCCAAAGCTGATAACTACTGCTGCCACTTGCAGCACACAGGCTGATCCCAAGCTTGTTCAGCCAAGCAATGGGAGCAAAGTAAGAGAGATGGGGCAGCTGGGCTGGCACTGATGCTGGCAAGGAGGCACCAGGGAAGCAGACAGCCTGCCCCAGACCGCCTACACAGGTGCTGACCGCTGGAATGAGTCGGAAAGTTGGACACACGCACAAATACCCAGAACCACTGAGTGTACCATGTTAACTGGTATGGTTGTGTTAACATAGGCACACTGGGCCTGGAGTCAGCAAGACCTGAGTTCAAATCTGACCTTCAACACTTACAAGCTATAGGACCCTGACCAATTCACTTCTGCTTCAGTTTCCCCATTTGTAAAACGGGAATAACAATAGCACCTATTTCTAAGAGTTACCGTAAGGATCAAATGAGACAGAATTTGTAAAGTGTGGAGCACAGTATCGGGTACATAGATGCTTAATAAATGCTTGCTTGCTTCCGTCCTCCCTGTTAATATTTGCACTAATACCTATTGGGATTATATTAGAAATAATGCCAATTGGCTATAATATGGACTGGGAGTGGGGGGGGGGGGAGCATGAAACATACAAAAGATGACATTCCTCCCCTCTAAAGGCCCTCACTCTCTAAAGAAATGGGGGCTGAACAAGATGGCCCCTAACACCCCTTCTATCTACCCCACCTGGTCCACCTCATTACACCCAACTCAGGGCATTGGTGACTTTACCACGTCGGGCACTCACTCCAACTGAACAATTTCACACCCCATCCCTGAGTTCAGGCGCTACCGAAGCTTTGTCAGTGCTCTCCCATAAATCCTCCGTGGAGGATCTAATGTGTCAGTGTGAGTGTGTGTGCATGTGTGTAAAGAAACCATTTTATATGAGGAACATATGAAGAAAATGGAGACACTTAGCCAGGCTGAGCCAAACAGAGCTATCTTCAAACATCTTGAGTTGGCTACCATGTTTGAATAGTATTAACAATTATTCTGTGTGGCTCCTCCAAATCACAGATGTTGGACTAAAAGGCAGAAGTTACAGGGAGGCAGCTTGAGGATAAGCAGAAGGAAAATTTTTCTAATAATTAAATGAAAATATCCAAAAAAGGAACTTACTACCTAGAGTGTTTCATCACTGGAAGAATCAAAAGACCATCCCTCAAGTTTGTTATACAAAAAATTCCAGCATAACCTAAGTTCCTTGAGGGCAGGCACAGTTTGTCTTTGAGTCTCCAAGGCAGTGCCTTGCACATAGTAGGAGCTTAGCAAATACTGAATTGAATCCCTTTGCTGGGCTATAAAGTGAGACTTGATGACTTGTCTTCCAAGATCCCTCGTAATTCTAAGTATCTATTCAAATTATGGCATGGAATACGGGGGGGGGGGGGGGCGCAAAATGGACTAGAAAGAACATTGTTGTATAGCAGGCCACTCGTGGCCCTCTGGCCTCTTGAGCATGCCAAAGGATTTCACCCCGAAAAATGTAGAGAAAAACATCCTTTGTATGTAGAGGAAACCCTCCGGCATGCCTCTAAAGGGCCACGAGAGCAGAGCCACAACTTATGCAGCCTGGTGTACAGCAACAGTCACTAGAGTAGGAGGCCAAGGGGTGAGCGATCGGCTGATCAGAGGCTGGGATGATGCCCTTCGCCCACGTTGGCTGCCCACCTTCAGAGGTTCTCAAGCCAACAGCATCCATCCTACATGTGGAATCAAGGACTATCAAACACCAGACGTGGTATATCAGGGAAGAATCCCGAGGGACCACCAGCTCCCTAAGATACCTTCATTTTCTTGGCTGTAATATCACACTGCTGAATTAGATTGAACCCATGATAACCTTAGCTTTTTCCTAAGGCCTGCTAGGTACCATCCTCCCAGCAATTCAGACTCATGAAGCTGCTTTTCTGGACCTGGGGTAAGACTTTACATTTATCTTTATCAAAGGTCATCTTTCAATTCAATTAAAATGAACATGTATCATACATGTACAAATTTAACAGCTGGTGCCCAGTGAGCCTGTCTGAGCTGGCTCCAGCTCACCTCTGGGTACACATTCTGTAGGCAAATAAGGACAGAGGAGGCAATCAAGGAAAGAGAGCATTTACAAGAACTGGCCTCATACTCTGGCTTACTAAGATCTCTTTTAATTCTGAATCCATCGTACCAGCGTGAGCATTCAACCAGTTCAGAATCCAGTGAAATGTACTATTACCTACCCATGGTTCTTTCTAGACTGGCGCAGCAGATAGAGTGCCAGGCCTGGAGTCAAGAAGACTTGAGTTCAAATCCAGCCTCAGACACTTAATAGCTGTGCAACCCTGGGCAAGTCACTCAACCCTTTTTGCCTCAGTTTCCTTATCTGTAAAGTGAGCTGGAGAAGGAAATGGTGAACCACTCCAGTATCTCTGCCGAGAAAACCCCCAATGGGGTCCTGGAGAGCTGGACGTGACTGAGCGACTCAACAAGCTCTCTCTGTGCTCCCCTCAAAAGAGGCAGGAGAGAATCCATCAAACTCTTACCACGAACGCCAGTAAATTGGACCTACAATGTCCCCCAATTTGCCAGTTCAGCAAACATGTGAAAAAGGGAACAAGCCAAGTGTGACATCATCAATTCTTGGGCTCCCTTCCCAGGCCATCAGCAGCCATCTTCACTTCTGTCTTGCCACTGGACTGTGATGATTCTGCAAGAGAGAGTGAGGCTAGTACCACCTCCCACCTCTCAGATGGGCCAACATGACAAAACAGGAAAATGATAAATGTTGGAGAAAATGTGGGAAAACTGGAACACTAATGCACTCTTGGTGGAGCTGTGAACTGATCCAACCATTCTGGAGAGCAATTTGGAACTATGCCCAAAGGGCTGGAAAACTGTGCATACCCTTTGACCCAGAAATATCACTTCTAGGTCTGTATCCCAAAGAGATCATACAAATGGGGAATGTACAAAAGTATTCGTAGCAGCTCTTTTTGTGGTGGCCAAGAATTGGAAATTGAGGGGATGCCCATCAGCTGGGGAATGGCTGAACAAGTTGTGGTATATGAATGTAACAGCATACTACTGTGCTATAAGAAATGAGGAGCAGGCAGATTTCAGAAAAACCTGGAAAAACTTACATGCGCTGATGCAGAGTGAAATGAGCAGACCCAGGGGAACATTGTACACAGTAACAGCCACTGTGCAATGACTAATTTTGATAGACTTAATTCTTCTCAGCATTGCAAGGATCTAAGATAACTCCAAAAGACTCATGATGGAAAATGCTGTCCACATCCAGAGAAAGAAATATGGAGTCTGAATGCAGATCGAAGCAGACTATTTGTTCTCTCTCTTTTTTTTTTTTAATTCCTTCTCTCTCATGGTTCCTCCCATTGGTTCTAATTCTTCTTTACAACATGACTAATGTGTAAAAAGGTTTATTGCCAATGTATATGTTGAGCCTATATCAATTTATATAATGTCTTGGGGTGGGGAGGGGAGAGATGGGGAGAAAATTTTTAACCCAAAATCTTATGGAAGTAAATGCTGAAAATTAAAATAAATAAAGAAATTTGGGGAGGGGGTGGCGCTAATGACTTTGCGCAACTCTGCCTCACTTAAATCTAATTCACTCAACATCACCCCGTGATGTCACTGGTCCCCTCTGGGAAAAAAACCAAAACAAATACTACTACTATCCCTTCAATAATATGTCCTGATACTCTTACCAGGAAGTACAGCCTGGCTCACGGCTCACTACACAGCTCGCAAACTCTGTTCTTTTCCATTTGTCCAAAATTGGGACATTCGCCTTATTCTAATCCTCTACTTTTTCCAGTCCCCGTGATCTTCCAAAGATGACTAAGAATGGCTCCGCAATCAAAGTAGTTGATTTTTAAATAAAACTGGCTATTTCGTTCAGTATCTTAGGATATCAAGTTAAAGACCTGAATTCAAATTCTTCCTCAGGGAACTTACTAGCTCTGATTCTAGACAAGTAACTTTAGCACAAGTCTCAGTCTCAGTTTCCTCACCTGTAAAATGGGTAAATAATAGCACCTAGCTCATAGGCTTGTTAGGAAGATTATTATTATGATTAGTTATTCAATTGTGACAAGTGACTTACAAATGACTCCTAAGAGAAGCTGAGTGTTCTCTTCCCAGTTCCTAACTTATTTTGGACAACAACTCCCAAAAAAGGACTTTTGTTCTGAACATTCCAATCCAAATATCATTCTCAACACCATCCAAAAAAACCAAAAAGCAAGCTAAAAGCTGAGTCTTCCTGCCTTCTGGGGGACCCTGAGGATGAATGAATCACCCAAAGTGTATGAATTATCCACAATGTACGTGAATGAAATGCACTATGCCCTCCAGAAGAGACAAAGGAAAAATGAGCCCCAATTGCAATCTTCTGGCCTCCACTGTCATTTCATTCCTTCTTCCAGACACCGGACCAAAATAGGGTAATGAAACCAATCCACACCAACAACTCTGGGGAAGATTCAATCACCCCAATAATCGTCCTGCATTCCTAAGAGGAGTGTGACAGCAGCCTCTTCCTCTTTCAGAGCAGTGGCCAGAACCCACATCTGCACTGTTGCCCTATTCCCAAAATTCCAAAGTATTCCACACCATGTGGCAATCTGGGTAGCAGCAAGGAAACCATTTGCTGAACCCAGAGGGCTCACTTGAAAGCCAGGTCTGGACAATCAGTATACAATATATGCTCGCTGGGTAAGTTTCAACCATAAAATCTCCCCCCTATGCCTCTAGAAAGTTTAGAGTGCATATTGGATTGCAGCTGCAGTTGGCAAGAAAGGCTGCCCCCTGAGCACATGTTTCATTGGGCTGTGCTAATGCGTTTCCTGACAGACACTAGTCACAACAACAAAGGTTTGGTCTTGGATTTGCCGAGAATGATATAGATGTGCGAAAACTGCAGCTAACGGGGGCATCCACAAAGTGAACGGCCAGCCTACCATCAGCCCATGCCAGGAGAAGGCCAGCCCAAGTCTGGCCCAGTCCTATTTAATAAAACTGTTTCTAACCCCATCACCAGAACAAAGTAGACCTGCCCATCCTGTCTAAAAAGGCTCTCCTTTTGGGGGTAAATCGCTGTGGTCACAGTGACTGGGGAAGCCCTATAATCACCCTGACTTAAGAAAAAAGGGAAAGAAAAAAACCCAACACCCCAAGTTCAAAGCCTAGAGTTCCACTTTGCACCATGAGCTGGCCAAAACACATGGCCAAATAAAAAGGTGCTGTAAAAAGGCTCCTGAGACACATTAAACACAATGGAAATAAAGTCTGAAAATAGTATCCTTCCCAGCTGGGTAAGAAATCCAAAGGATTCAGCCTTCTGCTCTGTCTTCCTAAGGTTCCATTTCTAGTATTTATCCTATATAAGATACACAATCCCAGGAGATGAGGACTATGACCAACATCAGACCAAGCTAAGAAGACACCAGCATGTGAGTTAATGAAGTTTCTAAGCATTTTTCTTCTTTTTCCATACCTTCTCTTTTATACCTTCTTTCCTTCTAGCATCCTTTTCACCTTTTCAATCAGCAGAGGGGGGCAGCTGTCATTAAAAGGCCACCTTTCAAGAGGAAGTGTTCAACGAGGACTTGAAAGAAGCTTCACACTGAGGCAAGAGAATTAGTACAAGAGGCAAGGAAAATGCCAATAGAAAAAAGGGCAAAGAAATTGGTGGTGTAAAAATTGCCACCTGGATTGACACCTGAATCACTACCCTGAGAAGAAAACGTGCCATGTCTGCAAAAGTGCCACATTGGGAGTCCAGATAAACCAGGGTTCAAATCTCAGCCATGACAACTACTACTTATATAAGCTTGGGGAAATCATCGAACCTTGCTGGGTCTCAGCTTCCTGCTCTATACCACGTGGATCTGAATATGTGCAAGACTTACCTCATAGGGTTGCTGCGATTCTTAAGGTGATATACATGAGCTCTTGTTAGGAAGAACAATAATATTAATAATGGACATTTCAATGGCTACTGAATTGCAATGAGGCACCTAAATGGAAAGCATCCCATAAGGAATGGAGCCCAATCCCATTGTTTTTAACCATCACATTCTGATACCAAAAAAAATGACCTCTAAGTTCCTTAGCGGTAAGACTCATATTTGCTATTTTGCCTGCTCTATGTACTACTACACTTTCAGGGCTGAATGAATGGCCCAGCAATGAATGCCCACTGAATTAAAACCAAAGAGTCACTACAGTTAAGGGACTCTGTATAAAACAGGAAATTTAGGTTCAGTAGATGACCTGGGGGCTCAGGACAGCACTCTGTACTATTTCTCTGAGCCCAGATCCCCAACCGCAGGAGTGGTAAGGGAAAAAAGTGGAAGGAAGACAGCAGTCACAGCAGTCACTGTGACTTTCTTTCTGGAACCCCTGGAGAACTCTTGTAAAACCCTAGGGTTCTGAAGAACACAATTTCAAAACTAGTGATATAAATTAAACCAGAAGGGAATCATTTTCCATGCCCATTCATTATTTCCACTAATTAGCTAAGCTTTTAAGGGCACCAACCAGCATCAAAGTTTGCCCTCTTCGCAAGATGTGTTCCCATAGGCCTTTGGGTATCTGAATGAATGAGAGGTCTAGGTCAACTCTCATTTGTCTTCTACGTCTCTTTTTCTGAAAACCCCAATACTTTACCTTCTAGGCATCCGTGCTCCTCTTGGTCTCCCTTTCACTCTCCTTTCATGGTTGCTACTCACTTGGCTTAGAAAGGTCCCTGTCTCTTGAACTGCACCAAAGCCGAAATCCCGGACATCCACAAGTGCTAGTCACTCACCTCTCTCTACCAAGTTGCCAGAACATTAACTTCATGGAAAATCAAGGACAATTTTTCTCTGCTCATATGACTGAGTCAGAGTGCCCTCCATGCCACTTGGCCATGATTTCTCAAGCACTAAAAGGCTTCGGTAGCGGGCCAGGAGGAAAGAGCAAATTCTAAGGATGGGCCAGATAAGGCCAAAGGTTCACAACAGGACAGAGAGGCTGGGACTTCTGCTGCCCTTCCAACACCTTTTGTGACTCTACCTGATGGAGTCAGAAATTTAAGAGTACCTCCAAGTAGCACTAGTTTCCCACTGGGGGAGGCCACCATGACCACCACCACCCAAATCTCTGCTCACATTCTAGGCAGCTTTTCTTAAGTACAACCAGAAGTACCTTCTAACAAAAACACACACAGCTTTGAATCAGAGCATGCGACAGATTTATGGAATATGGAAGACATTAAAGTATTCGCTTTCTCTCTGAAAATAAAGAGCACAGACTCATAAACAATGCCTGAAAGGCATTTCAGCAGCTTCATCCACGCAGGACATGTTTTGCTTTCTGAGACAATCAGGAACTGTTGGGTACAGGAAGCCATAAACAACAAAAATTTGGCTTAAGAGGGAGGACAGAATAAATGGTTTTTATGGAAATCACTTAACATTTTTGGAGTCCTCTGTGTGTGTGACGAGGACCACAGGCCGCAGCTGAAAGCAAGCCAGTCTTCCAATATGTCCAATAGTGACCTCTCGTGACAGTGGCACCAGGAAGATCACCAGCAGGACCTAGCTGTCAGCATTTCCATCAACAGCTACCATTTGCCGAGCTGGAATAATTCCCTCTTTCCAAATTTCTCCAGACAGAGAAAACCACTTAGGGGCTCCTCAGGATTCAGATGCAGCCAAAAGCTTCTCTTTTAAGTCCCATCACACATGAAGTCTGGGGCTAGGGGGGTGAACTGCTTTAGGCTGCCTGAGATTTTTAAGGCTGGGAGGCGCGACAGTCATGATAGAGCAAACCACACGCAGAATTATTTAACTTTATAGGACTGCCACAGAAAGAATTTACTGAGTTAATGCAATTTTTTAAAACCCTCTACCACAAATAGCACCATTATTCGGGGGGGGGGGCTGTTTAAAAAACACAACTGTTTTCAATAGCTGATTTAGAACGGGCTTTCTATTCATATTAAAACTTTTAAAAAATTTACAGATGGGCAAAAATTATATCACAGGGTATTGTCCTAGCCTCACAGGCTAATAAATTAGGTTCTTTTCCAATATCTGCCATATGACTTAATTTAGGAAGGCCAAGGTCACCCACTGCATCCTGGGCCATTGCCAGTCATCTTGACCTTTGTCTTGCCACTGGAAGTCGATGACTCTGGAGGAGAGAGTGAGCCTGATGACTTTGCCCAGCTCTGCCCTGGTCACGTACAATTCACACACAAATCAAGACATCTCCCTCGTGATGTCATTTCATTGGCCCTCTTCGAGAGCAAAGGACAAACAACAACAATGTATGCCTAAGGTCCTGAATAGCTGAAAGCCTCAGTTTCCTGCCCATATTATAATCATGTAACAACATTCAAACAGCACTTACTATGTGCTAAGCACTTTACAAATATCATCTCATTTGATCTTCACAACAACCTGGGAGGTAGGTGCTATTATTATCCCCATTTTACAGATGAGGAAACTGAGGCAGGCAGAGGTGCCGTGACGTGACTTACCCAGGGTCACACAGCTACTAAGTGTCAAGAGGCCACATTTGAACTCCGAGCTTTCTGTCTTCGGGCCCAGGGCTCTGTGTGCTATGGTGCCCCCTAGTGCCTATCTAATGAATACAATTAGTGTTCAGAGAGGCCGACACTGCACGCAATCTGCACACGAGGCCCTGCTATGACATGATGAACCTCTTAAGCCAACATGCTCTAGGACAATCTGTAACACAGGGAAAGAGTCCTTGCTTTGGAAAACTGAGCTTAGTCTCCAAGTCCAGCACTTACTAGTGACAGGAGGCTTGGCAGGTCATTTTACCTTTGAAGAGGCACAACAAGGGAAATGCTCATACCACCCTCCAAAGACAAAAGGCCTGTTGCATTTGCGTGTGTGCATATGTGTGTGTGTGTGTGTGTGTGTGTGTGTGTGTGTGTATGTGAACTCTTATTACAAGGATATGTGAAGACGATTCCTCAATCTCTCACACAGGGAAAAATCTCCTCTTCTAACCCCATCCTCCCACCTCCATTTTTGCTATTTGATAACTTGGGATAAGCTGAGATAGTGCCCGTTTTAAATACATAGAAGGAGACCAGACTGACCACTGTTGGATCTCTGTATCACCTGTCTCTGATTCAACCATGCCCACAGGGCAATCTTCTGACTATTTTCCTTAGAGGAAAACTACCTTTCGGCTGGAGATGAGTGAATGAAACTTTGAGCTTACACAAAAACCTGGCCACTGTGTGTGCCGGGGGTCAATTTATCTCAGTGAAATCAAATAAAGAAAACAGGAGGTAGGGGATTCTGAGAGAATGTGGGAACCAGTGGCTGAAAGAGTCATCAGAAAGCACTACTATCTGCTGATTCCGGACATGAGCAGGAATGATCAGTAACTCAGATGCCATCAGCAAAAACCTTCAAGAAAAGCAGGCTAACTGGCAATTGGCGGGGGACTCTGGAAAGAACATGAGGTTTGTAATCTGAAGAGCTGCCATCTCCTGGACTGTGTCTTCCCCAAGCTAGCCTTCCATTCCCTAAGCAGTAAAATAAGAAGACGGGGGTTGATGTCTAAGGACCTTTGCGGTTCCGAGTCCTAGGACTATATTCCACCATTCTCTGTGTGGCACACTTTCACTTTTGGGTTCATCTTCCTCCATTTAAGGGAGAATGTTATATCATCTTAATTAGATTCCTGCCTTCTCTCCCTGTGCCTCATTCCTCCTAGCCCTATTCATCATCCTCACCAGGCCCTTTAGTTCCTTATTCCTCAGGGTTCTCCCAAGCTATTATGCATGCTCTAGATTCACTCTCAAATTGACTGCATCATTAATCAGTTACACTGCCTTAGTCTTCTTCCAAACCCTTTGTTTCTTTGTCCTATTTCATGCTCATTCCTTGCCAAACCATAATCTTATATTAGCCCACCACCATCACCACCATCTTGTCCACCCTCTCCACACCTACTGACAAATCACAACTATACTGAGTCCACTACAAATTTATTGTATCTACTCTCAACTGGGCCTTCATTGCAGCAAAATAATCCTTTTGCTCTTTCCTAACTGGCATTCTTCTGAGCTCATATTCTAAACCTTTTCTTCTCTCCTCAAGGCCCCTATAACAGATCCACTCCATTTCAAGTCAGAAGAGGCCCTCCCTCAGCTCTCTGCTGAGAAAACACAGACTACTCATCACAAACTCCATCTTTTCCCTGTTCTACATCTCAACATGATTGCTTTTTTCTTCTCCGTTACTACAATCTCAGTTAAAGGGGTGACCTTCCTCTTTGACAAGGCCAGCCCTTTAAAGTGGACCCCAGGCTCTCATGTTCTCTGGCAGAAGGAATCACAAAACACAGACTCAGAAGGGGCCTCAAGCAGGAATCCCTACCATGACACATTGCCATCTAAAGATTTCTTATGAAGGGAGAACCCACCACCTCCAGAAGCATCCCGCTTCACATTTAGACAGCTCCAATTGTCAGGAAAGTTCCCGTGACAGCCAAAATTTGCCTAATTTCCACCTAGAACTCCTGGGGCTGAATGCCACAGAAGAACACACCTAAATCCGTCTTTCATATGACAACCCTTCAAATATCTGAAAGCAGCTCTCACATCAGTCCCCGACCTCTCAACTCCTCATTCTTCTGCTCTGCAAGGCTCTTCACCATCCTAACTGTTCTCTGGACTCATGCCAGCTCTTCATTGCTTTTCTTAAATGGGGATGCCCAGATCTGAACACAAAACTCCAGATATGGCCTGACCAAAGCAGAGCACAGCAGGATTGTCGCTGAATTTCTGGAAACAACCTCTCTCTTAATGCAGCCTGAGATCACACAAGCCTTTCTGGTCACTGCATCATACTGACCTTGAAGTCCACTAAAACCTCAGGATCCTCATCAAAAAACATTATCTAACCATGTCTCCTCCATCTTGTACTTGTCAAGTTCATCCTTTTTTTTTTTAAACAAATCAGACTTTTTATTTATCCCTACTGCATTTCTTCTTACAAGACTGAACTCAATGCTCTAGCCCATTGCTGTCTTTGGGGCATCCAGTGCATTAGCTAGCTCTCTAAGATGCACTGCTTGGTTTCATCTTCACATCTGGTATCATTCCTAAGAATGCGAAGCAGCCCAGTGCCAAGCAAAGATCCCTGGGACACTCCACTGACATTTCAGCCATTAACGAATATTCTTTGACTCTGGCCATTCAGCCAGTTCCAAATCTATCTAATTTTATTATCTTCTAATCCATATCTCCCCATTTTTTCACAAGAACAATCTGAGATATTTTAACAAAGGCTTTGCTAAAGTCTGGGTAAACTACATTTACAGCATTTCCCTGACCTACTGAAGATGTAACTCGGACAAAACAGCAGGTTTTCTTGGCATGGCTGCTTTGTGATGGAGCCATGATAGCCTTCTGACCAACCTACCATCATCCTCCCTTTCTCTCCAATCTCTAATGAGGCTATTCTCATGGTTCCTTTCTTATTATCTAGAAATGTCAGGTCTCTCCATCCTCAAAAAAATCCTACTCTTGATCCCACCATCTCTTCAAGCTGTCACCTAGCATTTATTGTTCCTTTCACAACCAAACTCCTAGAACAACTGTTGATACTCTACCTCCACTTCTTCCCTTCTCAATCACTTCTCAGCCCTTAACATTCTGCCTTCTGACCTCTTCACTCAATTGAAAGTGTTCTCTCTCCAAAGTTACCACTGGTCTTTTAGCTGCCAGGCCTAATGTTGTTTTCTCTGCCTTCATCCTTCCAGAGCTCTCTGTGGCCTGCAATATTGCTACCTCCCTCTCCTGTCTGGGTCTTAGGATATCACGCTCAGATCTCCTCCTGCCTGTCTCCTCTCCTCGATCCTCATTCATATCCTCCATGGTTCAGTTCCCATTGCTCTGCTCTAGCATCTTTTTCTTCTTTCCCTCTGCCTTCCATGATCTCATCAGCTACATATGTTCAATTATCACCCCTATGCAGATGAACCCTAGTTCTGAACACCTAACCCTCGTCTCCCTCCTGAACCCCATTCACAAATCATCAGCTATTACTGGACATCTCTACCTGGATATCTGATGAGCATTTCAAACTCATCACACCCAAAAAACACTCAGCATCATCCCTACCCCACCCATAAAACCTCTTCTTTCTGCTTTTTCTTTTTGTTGGTGAAGGCATCACCATCTTTCTAGTTACCGAAGTTCTCAGTCATCCTCAACCTTCTCCCCATCAACAATCTCCATAGTCAACCAATGGAGAGCTTTGTCAATTCTATAGCCACAACACTTCCAGCCTCTGTAGGATTTTTCCCACTCACACCCTAGTTCAAACCCTCAGCAGCCCTCCACCGGACTGCAGCAACAGCATCGTGACTGGTCTCCCGACTCGAAACAAGCACGTCCCCACCTCATCCCACATTAAGTTACCAACATGATGCAGCTCTAGCAAAGAGACAAGCGCATCACTCCCAGGCTCAAGAAGCTCCAGGCACTCATTACCTTTGGAATAAAATGCAAACCCCTCAGACTGACATTTAAAGCTTTTCACAATCTAGTTCTAAGATAATCCAACCTGACGCCCCCTCGCACATTCTAAGGTTGAGTCAAATCAGCCTTTCGTCTACTGTGCACATCGTTTGTATAGAAGTAGTTATTTGCACGTTGTCAATCAGGCAAGCAGTTATCAAATGCAACTGCAATACATTAAGGGCCTACTATGTGCTGGGCACTGTGCTCAGCACAAAGAAAGGCAGAAGAAGAGAATCCCTGCTCTCAAGAAGCTCACAGTCAAATGGGGAAGGACAACGTGCCAACGAGTAGGGACAGAGAAGATATGGGAAATAATCTGAATAGCCCTCTGGAAGCCCGAGGAGGTTTCCAGCAGAACATGGGATGTCAGCAGAGATTTTCAGAAGCCAGGAAGTACACCAGTCAAAATGCACAGAGCTGGGAGGCAATGTCTGGTGTGTGGAGTAAAGAGAGGACCAGGGTCTCTAGATCCCAAAGTATATGAGGGATACATGGGATATAAAATGCAAGACGACTGAAAAGGGAGAAAGGGGCCAGGGTATGACAGGCTTTAAAAGTCAGAGGGACAGCTAGGTGGCACAATGGATAGAGCTCCAGTCTTGGAGTCAGGAGGACCTGATTTCAAATCTGGCCTCAGACACTAGACAGTTACTAGCTGTGTGACCCTGGGCAAGTCACTTAATCCCAACTGTCTCACCAAAAAACAAACAAAAAAGTCAAAGAGAATTTTCTATTTGATCCTGGAGCTAACAGGGAACTCCCAGAGTTTACTGAACAGAAGGGTGATGAGGTCGGCCAATTTAACAGTAGATTGGAGGATGGCCTAGAGTGGAGAGACACTTGAGGCAGGGAGAGCAACTAGAATCAGTCAACTGATCAGTCAATCAATAAACATCTATTAAGTACCTGCTGTGTGCCAGGTACTGTTCTAGGGATACAAAAAGAAGCAAAAGACAATCCCTACCCTCAAGAAGCTTACAATCTAATGGGGAGACAACATGCAAACAAATCCATACAAAGTAAGCTCTATACAGCATCGATATCATTAAGAGAGGGGAAACACTCGAATTATGAGGGGTTAGGGAAAGCTTCCAGTAAAAGATGGGATTTCAGTTGGGGCTTAAAGGAAGCCAGGGAAGTCAACAACTGGAGATGAGGAGGGAGAGTGTTCCAAGTATGGGAGACAGTTAGAGAAAGAAATAGCCCAGAGGCTATTTCTGGAAAAGCCAGGAGACCTGAATCGAATAGCATCTCGCAGGGAGTGAGGTAAAAGAAGACCCTAAAGGTGGGAGGGCATTTGGTTATGAAGGGCTATGAACACCAAACAGAAGATTTTCTCTTTGATCTTGGAAGCAAGGAGGAGGCCCTGGAGTTTATTGGGGGAGATGGGGAGATTGGAACTTGCGCTTGCAGAAAATCACTTTTTGTGCTAAATGGAGAATGGATCAGAGTGAGGAGGGAGTTGAGGAAGGCAGAGCCACCAAAATGTTACTACAACAGTTCAGGTGTGAGGTGATTAGGGGTTAGTGCACCAGGGTGCTGGCAGGGTCAGAGGAGAAAAGGGAGCATATACAAGAAATATTTCAAAGGTAGAATTGACAGGATTTGACACCTGATGGTACATGGGGGGAGGGGGAAGAGAGAAGTCGAAGATGACACCTTGGTTGCAAGCCAGGATGACTGGGGGAATAGTGGTGACCTTAACAGTAAAAGGAAAAGTCACAAGAGGGGAAGGTTTGGGAAGGATGAGAATGAGTCTTTGGACATGCCGAGTTTCATCTTTCTACAGAGTGTGGCTAATGAAAATTCCTGAGAAACAGAGTTTCTAAGTAAATTATAATCAATTATATTAATTATGGCTAGCATATAATCAATAAAATGATCTCAATTGTTCCTCTTGGTAACCAAAGAGAGCTATCATGGGGTACCTTGAACACTTATAAAGCCTTTGGAAAAAGGGACGGACCTGAAGGTGAAAATCAACTCTGACTGGTTAACAAGTAATGAAAGAATGAATATTATGAGAGGTGGGCTTGTTCTAATGAGGGGCTGGGGGACATAACTCTGATCACTCGGTCCTGGGCACAGAGACTTATCTCTATCCAGACCACTTGCATCTAGGGCAATCTAGACCAAAGAGGGAATCCACTCCCACTGGCACCTGTCTGAATAAAACACAATGGACCAGAATTCACCAACTCACCTAGACTAGAATTTCGTTATCTTTTGATCAGATCTTAAGTTTTCCCAGTTAGGTAAGTTTTGCCCAAGATTTCAACTCATTATCAGCCATGCATTTCAAAGCTGGCTAAATGACCTACAGGGGCTGATTTCTGAATCAAGAAGTAGAAAAGGGAAAAACGTTAGTCTTAATTCAATAATTGGTTACTGATACAATAGAAATAATCATTTCATTCAGAAATAATCATCCAGTCAGAGATGTCCAGTAGGCAGATGGAAATGTGAGATGACAGGTCAGAAGAGAACAGGGCTGGATAAACAGAGATTAAAATCATTGGCATAGAAATTATCAATGAATCCACAGGAACTGATGAGATCACCAAACAAAATAGCACAGAGGGAGAAGAGAAGTGGACCAGGACACGGCCACAATTAGTGGCTGTTTATAACTCGGATAAAAATTCAGCAAAAGAAACTAAGGCTAGGTTAGGAGAGTGCCAAGTATCTAGGAAAAGAGGATGATCAATGGGGTGAAAGGCAGACAGATCCAGAAGGACCAGGGATTGGAGCAAGGTTATTTGGTTTAACAGCGAAGAGACTATGAGAAACTTTGAAGAAAGCCGGTTCAGCTCAGTGATGCAGTTAGAAGCCAGACTGAAGAAGGTTAAGAGGAAAAGAAGGAAAGAAAAGGAAGACATTTTCAAAAGGACCAACGAAAAGAGAAATAATATTGTCCCTGCACATTCTGCAGACTGACACCTGCTCCCGAGAGTTGGATCACAGCACTGGCAGGAGAGCTTGGCACTTACGACCTTCCAGACAGGTGCTGGCGGAGCTTCCCATGTCTGCTTTGGCTGTACATGCTCCACCCAGTTTGGTCAGTGACTCGGGCATAACCGTCCAGTCACAAGACGGTGGGACACTCTGAGGCATCACTACTAACACACTGGATGACAGAAGCAGGTTCCCAAAGCCCTTGACAGCTAAGAACAGCAAAATCACAGGAGAGATGAATTTTAATATTCATAATTGTAAAGTGTTACACTTGTGTTCAGGAAATCAGCTCCACAGATACAGGACAGGGAAAGCCCAACTAGATGTCAGCTCTTACAAAAGATATTTGAGAGTTTTAATGGCCTATGACATTACTATGAATCAAGGAGAGGAGGAAAACAAAAGATTCACTGTTTGATCCAAGACTGCATGGAAGGGGTATGATGTCCGCAATGACAGATGTGAAAAGCCAGCCTCACTCTGCTACCTGGGCAGACCCCGTCCCGTCTGACCTGGGGCCACCATAACCTGCTAGCCTTGCACGGGCTGTGCATACGTCTTTAGACCACACCCCTAAGAGGGCAACCAGAGCAGTCAGAGAACCAGAAGCCATGACACACCTGCACTGACTGAGGGCAGGAGGAATGTTTATTCCAGAGTGGAAAAAAAGGCTTAGAAGAGACATAATGGCAGCTTTCAAGCATCTAAATGGATATCACCTGTAAATGGAATCAGACTTCTGTTTGGTCCCGAAGGGCAAAGCTAGGCTCATACATTCACAGCCAGAAGGGAACTCAGAGGCTACTCAGTCCAATGCCCTCACTTTACAGAGGAGAAAACAGAGTTTCAGAGCAGAGATATGACCAGCATGAGGAGAAGATCAGAGATCTGAGCTGAAGTCAATCACTGAAGTTACAGGAAGGCAGAGAAATTGGACTGGCTTGTTTCCGAAGATGGGAGATTCCCATCCCTGTGGGAGTTCTCCAAGGGCTGTCCTACGTCTCTTCCTTTTCTTTCTCTACACACTCTTCAGCCCCTATGGCCTTGCTCATTATCTGGATGCCAATGACCCAAATCTAGATGCCCAGTCCCAGACTATCCCCAGAAGATTCTGTCCCATATCACCAACTGCCTGTTAGACATTTTGAGCTACATCTCCCAGAGACATCTCCAACTCAACACGTCCAAAAGTTAATTTATTGTCTTTGCCCTCAAACCCACCATTCTTCCAAACTTACCTATTTCTGTCTAACATACAACCATTCTTCCAGTCTTGGAAGTTCCAACCTTCCCTCTGTAACTCTGCATTAATCTAGATGCCACACTCTTCCTCACCTCACCTATCAAATTAGCTGCTAAATCTTGCCATTTCTGCCTCCAAAATATCTCTCACATCCAAGTGCTTTCTGGAGCCAGCTTATATTGGCTTGCAAGAGCCAACTGTTAAATTCTCAGTGTGACCAATTACCTCAAAAATAGGCAAATGCTACAAATCAAGGCTTGATTTATTGCTGGGCTGATCTTCTAAACTTAAGAAAGTAATGAAGAAAATGTTAACAACGCAGATTAAAACTAAAAGGTTATTGTTCTTTTTTTTTTTAGAGAGCTATTTGTTAACCATTTTGCACCCCCCCTCCATGCCTGTTGTTCCCATCTGAGTCCTCTCCTCATTGGTTTCCCTGCCTAAAGGCTCGCCCCCATGCATTCCATCTTGCGGAATCCTAACTATGAGACTCCCCAAGTCAACCAGCCCCAGGGGGACCCTATCGCCTCTAGAATCAAACATAAGCGGTTTGGCTTTTGGAACCATTCACAGCCGGGCCCCACTCCATCTCTCCAGCCTCACTGGACATGTGTCTCCTCCTCACACTCCATGATTCCGCCAAGCTGGCTTCCTCTGTTCCCAGCTGGCTGTCCGCTAGGCCCAGAATCAAACCCTCCTCACAGACACCCTCTTTTACTTCACGATGCAGCTCAGGCACCACCCTCTGCATGAAGCCTTCTCTGAGCCTCCCGGACTGCCTGAAATGTAACTACTTTTTATCTTTATGTTGTGTGTGGGGGTGGGGGTGTGAGCACGCTCATGTAGGTATGTGTGGAGACAGAGACTCTTCCCCAACACTTGCTGACTGACTCATGCTGCCCTCAGCAGGG
Organism: Phascolarctos cinereus; assembly: GCF_003287225.1. NCBI lineage: Eukaryota > Metazoa > Chordata > Mammalia > Diprotodontia > Phascolarctidae > Phascolarctos > Phascolarctos cinereus. The sequence goes on along the minus strand of NW_027555625.1, from coordinate 22,406,009 downwards.
GTCTTCAGTCAAAGCCGGATGAGCTAAATGGTCGGGCAGAGACTGACCTTGATTCCTCCAGAAGTCCAGGCCAGGTGCAGTGGTCAGCGCCATGGGAGCCTCTATGTTAACCATCTCACTCTTGATTCTGACGTCTGTTCCGGCCTCAAGTATCATTAGATCAGTTGGCATTTCTCCATGCCACTGCATACTTCTTCTCTAAGGTCATTTTTCCCTGCTAGAAGGGCACCCTCTTTACATTGCAAACTCAAGAGAATTCTTGTTTTTAGTTGAATGTAGTTCTGGTTCCACTAAATAATATTAAAGATCCGTGACAAAGTAAGCAGTGGACTGATGGGCACCCTGTTCTGAGTCACTCATCTTCTCCCACGAAGGGCAGGCCTGGCCAGGTTTCTAAACAGTCATTTTCTGGAAAGCAGCCACATCTATGCAGTGTTAGTTGCCCAGAAGGAAGGCCATTCTTTAGCAGGGGCCCTGGGTACCAGTGAGGGCTTATTTATACATTTGCTCCAGAGCAGGCTGCTGCAGGGAAGCTGCCCATAAGCATCTACCAGGCCTCACATTCCAGTTTTAGTCTCCATTAAAAAGTCTAACCAAGACCTAAGGGAGTCAGACTTTCCTTTTAACATAGAAAAGTAGTAGCCAAATAAGCAAGGATGCAAGTTACAGCTGCATCAACAGCAGAGGACTAAAGAGGAGCTTTTCAATAACATCTGATATATTAAGTGGGGGGGAAAAGTAATTCATCGACTGTTATCCCCACTTAACCCAGCAAAACCTGGACTCGTCCGTATACAGCCAGAGCTCTGGAAGCTCTGCCAAGTACTTCTAGATAAGGGCTGGCATCTAAGGAATCTGGTACAAACTGTAAGCTCCTCTGAGGTGAATTAAGCCAAAGTGCCGAAAGACAGACAAAGGTCCCACGGATGTCCACGCAGTGCCTCCAAACCCGAAATAAAACTTTAGAACAGAAATGCACCAGTCAACTGAGCTAAAAAATAATACACCTGTTAAAAATAGATTCATATCAAATGCAAAGAGAAACAGTAAACAGAAAACCAAAAGGCACTTTTTCACTTAGACATCTGACACAGACCTCTTTGATCTCACAGTTCCAAATCCCTCTTCCCAAAAAGTCAAAATTGACTTTATCTTGGTATAGGGTGTAAGATGTTGGTCTATACCCAGTTTCTGCCACACATTTTTCCAGTTTTTCCAGCAGTTTTTGTCAAAAGACTGAAAAAAAAATAGCAGAAAACTTGAAGTATCTCATATACATATATATGTATATGTGTGTGTGTGTGTGTGTGTGTGTGTATGTGGTATGTCCGTACATGTATAGAATATAAATATGAAGGCATGGGAAAGACGGTGATGGAATCAATGAATAAAAAAGCATTAACGAAGTACTCAGCATGTTCCAACCGTTGTGCTCCGGTAGGGAGAATGAAAGACCTGCAGTCAAGAAGACCTAGCTCAAATCTACAGTCTCTGTGACAAGTGACTTAATTTCGATTTGCCCATTTCCTTGTCTGTAAAATGGGTATAATGATAGCTCCCACCTCTCAGGGGTATTGTGAGGATCAAACGAGATACAGTCATAAAGCACTTAGCACGCAGCCTGGCTTACAGCAGGTGCGAAAGAAATGCTTGTTCCCTTGCTTTCCCTTCCCTTGCCCTAAATATAAGATAGGCCGAAAAGTCCCTGCTGCCGAGGAGCACACTCTACTTCAGGGAAATAGAATAAACACATACAAAGGCATGACTGCAGGGCAGATGTAAAGGCTCTTACGTCCTAAGGTACAACCCTGGGGTTAGGGTTAGGGTTAAGATCAGATGGCTTGGACCCTGAGGTCTTCCCCTTATATAGATAGCAGACACAGAAGTGCAGGAGGAGAGCAAGGTATGGAGGCAAGGCATCTGGTAAAACCTAGGGAATCTTAAGAATCAGTGATAGGGCAGGTAAGGCCTCCATCTCACTAGAAGGAATGGAACTGTAGAATTCCATCTCATCAGAGCCCTATGAGTAAACAGCCTGAGAGAAGAGAGGAAAGGAAAGGAAAGGGAAGGTTGGTGGTTAAGGTGGGGAAGGGGGCTGGCCAGCAACAAGGGAACCATCCTCAGGGACAGCAAGGCTTGCTGCCAGCTCCCTATCCCAGATGGACTCTAGAACAACTCATTGTGAGGATGAGCATCAGTAACTAGTCCATGTTGTTCTCCCCAAAAAGCCCCTCAACACAGATGCCTGCAGGAACCCTAACAAGACACTTAATATATAAATTTAATTTAACCCCCCCAAAAAAGCAGCAGCTCTATGCTTCCCTGGTCAGTACACATGGTTCCTTAATGCAGTGACAAGTTTCAGTGTGATATCTTTTCTATGCCCTCCTCCAGCCCAGATCTCCACTGGATCACCTCAGTGGAGATCCAGCTGCCTTGACTTTTTTTGCTTATTTCCCCCTCCCTAGACATAGCCTGTTTCTCTCTTCTGACACTGCTCAGGCCTTCTTCACCTCACACTTCTATTACTGCAATGGCTGCTGGGGAGTCTCTCCCCACTCCATTCAGCCCCCACAGTGATCCTCCTAAAGCACAGGTCTGACCATGTCAACCCCCTACTCAAACAATTGTGGTAGCTTCCCCCCACCTGCAGGAGCAAATATAAACTCCACTCTCTGCTTGGCTCCTTCCTGTCTCCATCCGCTCATGCCTTATTCATGCACCCCATGTACCAAGAGATCCAGCGCCCGTGGCTTCCCCGCTTCCACAGACTAAGACCCAGAGACAGGATGCTTCCACGCCCAGAATTCTTCCCTGCTCAAATTCACTGTCCTAGATTCCTGGCTTCCTCTAAGTCTCAACTAAAACCCCACATTCTGCAAGAAGACTTTCCCAATCCTCCTCCATCTATCATTTACTGAAAGGAACCTCAAAAGGAAAAGTCTCGAAATTGTCGTAGCCAATATTTAGAGTTACCATATCAAAGATATAATACTGCAAAACAGAAAAAGCTTAAGAACTGGAAAATTAAGGGGGTGCCATCAGGTACCCTGAGGCTGGAGGCTGCTGGTGGCACAATGGGTAGAGCACCAGGTCTGGAAGAAAGAAGACCTCCATAGCTATGTGACCCTACACAAGTCACTTTACCTTGTCTACCTCAGTTTCCTCTTCTGCAAAATCAGGATAATAACAGCACCTACTTTGCAGGCTTGTAGTTGGAATTAAATCTCCTGGCACACAGGAGATGACAGACAGATACTTATTCCCTTCCTTTCCCTTCCCTTCCTCCACCAATTAGGCGACTGATAAACAAATGGTGGCATGTTGATGTCATGGCATTTCAGGAAACCTTGGGTCCTATGGACTGGTGCAGAGTGAAGGGCACAAAGTGGGAAAACAATGTCTACAACGGCCCCGACTCAGTGCTCAGCGGCCCTGGCCAGCTGTGGCCCCTGAGGACCAAGGATGAAGCAGAGCTGAGCAAATGCAAGCGAAAGGCGTTCGGGAGCTGAAAAGAACTTCAGAAAAATCAGAGATGACAGATCTCTGGAAATTACTCAGCAGGACCAAGGGCACTTGGGATCTCGTAGTTGTACGTCCCATCTTTACAAAAACTGACATGTACTGAGGCATGAGGACCTCACCAAAAAATGTGGAAAAGAAATACTAAATATGTTATTCCTGATCATAACACAATAAAAATTATATTCAATAAAGAGCTCTTAAAGGAAAAAACTGAAAGTAACTGAAGACTAAATCATATAATTCTAAAAAACTAACATTCAAAGAACCCATGATAGAAACAATAGAAAGTTACCCTAAAGACAACATAGCAAAATTATGGGATGATGCTAAGGCAGTTCTAGAGGAAATGTTATATCTGTGAATACCTTCATCATCAAAAAGGAGAATGAACAAATCAATTGAGAATGAAATTTTAAAATGAAAGAAGAAAGCAAATATGACATCTCCAACTAAATAATACAATCAAAATTTTGAAAACTATATAATAGATTAATGAAATAAAAAGGAACAAGACCACTAAATTGATAAATAAAACTAAGTTTTTTTAAAAAACCTAATAAAATAAACAGTTAATCTGATTAAAAGAGAGGAAAAACAAACTATTCATATGTAAAATGAAAAACGAGATCTTATCATTGAAGGAAATTATCAGAAATCGAGAGGTCTTCCCTGAAAGTGAGTATGCACATTATCATCACTACTATTTAAAGCAGGACTAGAAACGTCCCCTAGAGTAGCAATAAAAGTAAAAGAAACTGAGGAAACAAGCACAGGTAAAGAGAAAAAAAAATGATGCAGATGACATAACAGTGCGCTCCTTATCCCAGAGCTTCAGCTAAATAATAATAACTGTAGCAGAATTACAGGACAGAAGATAAAATACAAATAAATCAGCAGGATTCCTACATATAACTAACAAATTTCAACAAGAAAAGCTAGCAAGAGAAATTCCATTTGCAATAATCACAGAAAATTTCAACTGCTTGGGAGTGAATCTTCCAAGATTCATCCAGGGCTATATGAATTAAACTAGAAAAGACACTTCACTGAAATAAAGACCTAAATAACTGGAGAAATATTAATTGTTCATGGTTAAGTTTAACCAATACCAAAAAAGTGACAATATCACCTAAATTAATTTCTTTTATTCAGTGATTTTATAGCATTAGAAAAAACACTAACAAAATTCATATGGAAGAACAAAACATCCACAATCTCAAGAATAATAATGACAAAAAATAGGAAGGAAGGAAGGGGCCCATGGGTACCCCAAAATCAACCACAAAGCAGTAATAATTAAGATGATTTGGTACTGATTTAAAAAAAAAAAGAGGCAATCAGCGGAAGAGACTATGGATGCAACATTCCAAAGCAAACAAACACAGTAACTTAGTGTTTGAGAAATTCAAAGACCCCAGTTACAGGGGGCAAAAATAAACCCAGTTACTATTTAACTAAAATTGATGGGGAAACTGAACAGGAGTCTGGTGCAAATTAGATTTAGACCAACACATCACACTACATTCCAAGATAAACTCCAAAGAGACACATGACTTAGGGAAGGTTACATCACAAACAAATCAGAGGAGCAGGTAAGAAATTAGCTTTTGGATTATATGGATAGGCGAAGAATTCACTACCAAACAAGTGATAAAAAGTATCTATCACACAAGATAAAATGGATGATTTCCATGATATAACCAAAGTCTGTGGACAAACAAATCTCATATATAAACTATGAAAGGGAAATAGGTTCTTGCGGGAAAAAAATCTTTCCAACAAGTTTCTCTGATAAGTCTCTTTTCCAAGATACATAAAGAAGCAATTCAAATTTATAAGACTAAGAGCCATTCCACAAAAGATAAATGGTCAAATAATATGAACAAGCAGTTTTCAAAGGAAGGAATCCAAGCTATCAATAATTACATGAATTATATGCTATCAATAATTATAATACTCTAAATCACTAATAATTCAAGAAATGCCAATGAAAATAACTTTGAGGGTCCACTTCAAACCTATGAGGCTGGCACAGATGATAAAGAAGAAAATGATAAAGTTAGAGGGCTTTTAGCAAAATAGGCACACTATGGCACCACTGCTGGAACCAAGGTGGAAACTACAGAAGCAATTTGGAACCATGCCCAGAAATACACCTAACAGTGCACAGCTTTTGAATCCACGGATGTCTCTACTAGGCCGATATCCTAAAGAAATCAAAAAAGAAGAAAAGGATCTACACGTGCAAAAAGATTTAAAGCAGCTCTTTATAAGAGCCCCAAATTGCATAAGGGAGTGTTCTACTGGGGACAAACAGTCCAATCTAAATGTAATGGGAATATTATTGTTCCATAAGAAATGATGGAATGGACAATTTCAGAGGAAACTAAGAAGACCTGAGAAGCAAAGTAAGCAGAACTCTAACATTTATAAAACAGCATTTTAAAAAAGGAATTTTCAGAACTCTGATCAATGAAATAAATCAGGAGTATGAAAGACACAAGGGCAGCTAGATGGTGCAGTGGACAGAGCACCAGGCCCAGGATCAAGAAGACATGAGTTCAAATGCAGCTTCAGATACTTACTAGTTGTGTGACCCTGAGAATGTCACTTAATCTGTTTGCCTCAGCTTTCTCTACCATAAAATGAGCTGGAGAAGGAAATGGCAAACCCCCAGTACCTATGCCAACAAAACTCCAAATGGGGTCACAAAGCATCAGCCGTGACTAAAAAATGAATGCACAACAACAAATAAAAGACACACCACTCACCTCTTGACCTGGAGGTGATGAACTTAACATGCAGTGAAAGACGAGCATTTTTAGAGATGGCTAATGTGGAAATCTGTTTTGCTGTACTATGTAAAGAGTAGAAGAAACGGGTCTCACGTAGGCCCAATCCAACAGATGAGGCTGGACAGCTAATACACGAGAATGGCCATCACAGAAAGAATACAAGTCAAAATCTAGAGGAGGCAAAGTTTAGGTATCCTATGGGGAAATGGGAAAGGCCACCAGAACTCCTCAGTGTGAGATAGTGCCCTTCCTCTCTGCTATTTCACTGCTACAGGCCACCCCTTTCCTACCTGCTACTCCAGACTTGGAGGCTCCAAAGGAAAGGACAGACGACCTACAGAGCCTGACCCCGTAGTACCAGAGATTGGCCTAGTCATTCTAGGCATTCCACGGTCCCACAATTGAGGTTACCGTAGAAATCTTACTCTTCCATTGAGGGTGGAGAGATTATGTTCAGGCCTAGACTAGACAGCTAGCAATGAAGGCTGACACACTATGTGAATGGAACAAGAATCAAAGCTGTAAGAAACGCAGCCTGCCAATTTTTGCTGCTCAGCCAGTTTACTATATGGGGAAAAAGCTACAGCATACTCTGTAATTTGCAATGAACGTAAATTTTTAAGCAGGGGAAGAATGTAGTGGGTCCACAGGTTATGAAGTCCCTGGCTTATCTGGTTAAGTCACTCTTCCTCTGAAGGCTCTGATGTCTTTGCCCCTTCCTTTCCTGGTAAAGACAGGCTCCAGTTGAAGAGAGAGGAAGACCATCTCCTGGGCATGCACTTTGGGTATTTAGTGTGCATGAGGGACAAAGGGCTTACCTGCAGACACAATATGTTTTATTTCCCAGCCTAGTAAAAAGGGAAAAGGGAGAAAGGGAGTGATAAGGCCGCTACACAAATGACAGCTGACCAAAAAGAAAACACTCTAAAAGACAAGAGAACTCCGAAAGGATTAAGGACTGGGGCACTGAGTGCAGGGGTCAAAGAGCCCTCCCTACGTCCCCCATCTCAGAGTTACCTCAGAGTACAATCATCCACGTTGACAAACTGCAATCAACATCACCTCTTTAAGGCAGTGAGAGACTTTGTAAAGATTGCCATCAAAATGGTTTTTAAAAGTTTTAAATGCTTTTGTAGAAAATTGACTTAGGGCACAAGGTTGGCTAAATGAGCAGAGAAAGCGCATGTCTTTAAAAAGAGTGCAAGGATCCCAGGCTGGCCTTTGCGCACATCCAAAGGCCAGCGAGGTGAGCAAGAAGAGAGAAGAGGGAAGCCTCCCAAGCCCATCAAATGCAATTATCCAGGACACAGCTTGTCCCCTCGCTGTCCCGCCCATTAGACTGTGAGCTCCTGGAGAGCAGGGCTGGCCTTTTGCTTTTCTTTGGATCTCCGATACTTAGCACAGTGCTGGGCACAATAAATTCATCCTGGTTCATCCCACCAGACCACACTGCCTCCAACATCCCTCACTTCACACAGAAGTGAAGCAAGTGGTGTTTCCTCCCCAAGAGCTCACTCACCAAACCTCTCTTCAGAAATATTTCTGAGGCACATGTCCTGTAAAACAGTGTGTACCTTATGGCTGTAGTTTCTGCGTGGGTGGCTACCCTTTATTAATGTAAAGTCCAGGGGGACCAGAAGGCCCATGGGAATCCCTAGGTGTACAAGCTGATCACTCTATCAAAGACCAAGAGAAGAAAGAAACCACCTGGAACTTCTACAGCAAACTCCTTGTACATTGAGTCAATACCCATAGACCAATAGCCACCCCCTAGGTTTTCCAACCCCACAGGAAGAAGGCTAGATCAACATAACTTCTCCCTCCAATCCAGGGTGCAGCGGGGAGGGGAGTCATAGGGGAATGGAGGAGAAGGTTAAGCCAAAACGACTCTAAAGAATCAAGTTATCTTTATGGCTGGAATACTGAAGCCTAACACCAAAGGAAAACAAAGAAATGGAGGTCCCAAGTACTATGAAATTCAATAACAGCTCCAAAATGGTGGGCCAGGAGCCAGAGGTTTCTCTTTTTGCCTTTTTTTTATTTCAAATGAGTAAGAGAAAAAGAAGAAATTCAGTTTAACAAAGAAACATGATACATCATGGAAAAAAACTTAAAAGCAAAACAGACTTTGATGGTCTCACCTGGAAAACTGTCCATATGTATGAGGGTTGGGGGGGGGGTGGTGTTTGAGTCTATTTTTTTACAGCTTCTATTGTGACATCAGTTTGAAACAATGAATGCATCTGCATTCCCCAATTTTGCCACCAGCCCCACACTCTTCCCAGGGCCCGCTTCGGCGCAGAAGCTGAGAGCTGGTAAACAGGCAATTCCAAAAGCCAAAAGGCCACTTCCCTTTTCAGTCATGCTCTAAATGAACAACATAACATGCTGCTCAGACGGTCCCAAGAGAATGACTGGCATGGCTAGCTCCATCCAATCCTGGTCGTCTGCCTTACGTCTGTCATCATATCAGGCTGACATTCTGTGCTCTCTGCTCCCCCTGGCCCATTTATGTCACAGGAGTGAATCTTATATTTGTGGGTTTCCTTCCTTTCAGTTCAATTCAAATGCTTACAGAAGTACCTGCTAAGTACAAGAAAGTAATGGCTAGAAAATCCATTTTCTATAGATTTCTTTTTCTCCCTGCCCTTCCTCATTTTCAGATCTCATTCATCTGCCTCTCCATTCACGGCACAACAACTAGTATGGACATGGCTTTTCAGTTTGCCAGGCACTTGCTTTCCTCATGACATCCCAAGGAGACAGGGGCTATTATTATCCCTGTTTTGTGGAAGAGACAAGTGATGAATTCCAGTGAAATGCCTTTCTCCATGGTCACAAGCAACTAAGTAAATATCTTGAGCAGGATCTGAACTCAGGTCTTCCTGACCCCCCAAGTCTGGCACTGTTGCCACCACACCACCTGGCTACAGAATACCTAAACCCCCCTCTCAGAGATGAAGGTCACACAACCAAAGAAATGTCCTGAAAATAGGACCTTTTCCTTAGGACCAGTGCCTTTAATGGACAAAACAAAAGTTTTGTTTTGAAACCAGTCCTGGCCACTTGGAAGCCCAAAGTGAGGGTCTGGGAAGCCACAAAGAAGAGTGTATTCTGAGCAGGGGCCCCCTCGACGATCCAGGCTGACCTGCAGCAGTCTCAGCTGGAACCTCCTCTGCGGCTGCCTGGCTCCCCACGGCCACAGACTCTTGCTTCATTGGCCAGGCCCAAGCGAGGCCCATGGCAGTGCATGTTTCACACTTTTTTACATCTGCTCAGAGGGAATGGGCAGCTGAAGGACATGATAAAGCAACCGATTATTTCCATATGTTTGGTTTTTTTTAAGTAAATGTCCTTTCTTTTCGATTAAAACACCATGGGAACACAGGGACTGCTGGAAAGGCCTGGCCGTTCACTCCCCGGCCTTGGTGCCCATATGCCCAGGGTCACCTCTGCCAGCTGCAGCCTTGGGGATGCCTAAGACAGACAAACTTCAGCTCCTCCGCTGTAACAAGACGTTTCTCTGCATGTCATCTGGCAGATGCAGCTGTGGGGCCCTGCCAATTTGCCCTGGAGCCCTCCGTTTTAATCAGTATCACATAAAGTTTAACACATGCTTTGAAATGTGCACCAGATCCAAAGCTTCGCCTCAAGGGGGGCCTGCTGAAAAAACACATACCATCCCAGCCGCTGCTCCACAAGCAATTATCTCTCACCTTTGGCTGAACCAGGAGAGCTGTCAACGCCAGCACACTGCCAACCAGAGGAAAGGTGGAGGGGTCAAAGCAGAAGGCGAGCCTGGAATGCGCCCACTGGCCTCACTGCTCCTGGCTCCCCTGGCCCAGGTGCAGGCCAGGATCAGCCCCAAGAGGCTCCTCAGGCACCGTGGCAGCACACACTGTGTGGCGACATCCAGGCCCAGGTAGGAAAATGGACAATAATACACTAATCAGGTGGAATCAGCATCCACGAACCTGGTTTCTAGGAGAAGAAAGTTAAGTAAGTCTCACACTGGGAAAAGAGGAAGGTGACTTTCTCTTCATTCCCCATGCAAATGAAACTGAAGAATTCATGCTGAAGGTCTTCCAGTTTTCCTTTGTTGTGTGTTTCCAAATACAAATTGCTACCAATAACGAAAGGTATATAAATTGCCAAGGAGGAAGAAAAAAGCCTAACAGGTCCAGAACTGACACAAAATTCCGTGTGTGTGTGTGTGTGTGTGTGTGTGTGTGTGTGTGTGTGTGTGTGTGTGTGTGTAGAGGAGAGGGTGGGGGGAAGATGGAGGAATTCTTTTCCTAAGATGATGATTAATATGGTGAAACTGACTACATGTTTCCTAAGGAAGGCCCAGAAGAACCCAGCCCACAGAGAGGCCACCCAGACGCTGGCCTTCATGACAATAGTACTGCTTACTGGATGTCACATCACCCACTGAAAAAGAGAGATAACGCCCCCACTGGCAACGAGCTCAGCATCCCTGGAAGGCGCCCAGCGCTAGCCACCCTTTTCTATGAATCTACCCCTGACAACGAAGAAGCCCGCAAAAGGATTTTACATCATACAGAACGGAGGGGCCAGGAGGACAGAGCTCTGGGGCAGCTCAGGCCCAAGCCTCGGTGCACTCAAGGGAGCCATGGTGAAAGCAGAGAAGGAGGATCACTCAATCCTCACAGAGGAGCTAGCATCAGGTTGTCCAGAACCCCAAGATGTGGCAGAGTGTGTATCCATAAGCACCACCCTACCCAAACCCCTGAGACATCATTCTCAGAACTCAGAATTCATTTCCCTGATCAATCTTACCTCACTGAGGCAGCTAGGTGCTACAGAGGGTAGAGAACCAGATCTGGGCTCAGGAAGACTCATGTTCAAATTCCACCTCAGACATTTCATTGGCTATACGGATTGTGGGCAAATCATTTAACCTATATTTCCTCATGTGTAAAACGGGGACATTAACAGCATCTACTTTACTGAGTTGTTACGAGGATCCAGTGAGAAAACTGAACAGACAGCAAGCCTTAGACTAAGGGGCCAGGCCCTCAGCCACCGGCATCATGGGAAAAACCCACCCGAGGAAGCTCCAGGGCCACCGGGGGAAAGAGTGAAACGTCTGGGCTCTAACATCCCAGGGAGGGCCCCATGCCCACGGTGGGGATGAGCACTCACTGTCTTCCTAGGCGCACCACCACCCTGTCCCCTCCCTTTGACTGCCGCATGTGTGAGTGTGTGTGCTGTGTGTGGGCGTGTGTGCACACGTATGTGCGCACCACCCTGTCCCCCTCTTTGACTACTACGTGTATGTGTGTGCACCACCACCCTGTCCCTCCTTTGACTGCCGCATGTGTGAGTGTGTGTGTTGTGTGTGGGCGTGTGTGCATGCATGTACATGTGTGGTATGTGTGCACCACCACCCTGCCTCCTCCCTTTGCTGCGCATGTGCATGTATGTGTGTGCATGTGTGCACGCATGTGCATGTGTGGTGTGTGGGGGTGTGGGTGTGTGTGTGTGTGTGCGCACCACCACCCTGCCTCCTCCCTTTGCTGCATGTGTGTGTGCGCATGTGTGCACGTGTGTGTATATGTGGGTATGCGTGTGTGTGTGTGCACCACCACCCTGCCTCCTCCCTTTGCTGCGTGTGTGCATGTATGTGTGTGCACCACCACCCTGCCTCCTCCCTTTGCTGCATGTGTGTGTGCGCATGTGTGCACGTGTGTGTATATGTGGGTATGCGTGTGTGTGCACCACCACCCTGCCTCCTCCCTTTGCTGCGTGTGTGCATGTATGTGTGTGCATGTGTGTATATGTGGGTATGCATGTGTGTGTGTGCACCACCACCCTGCCTCTTCCCCTTGCTGCATGTGTGTACGTGTGTGTACGTGTGTGTACACGTGCCTGTACACACCTTGCAATGCCGCTGGAGCGGACTACCCAGTAATCCCCACCCTGTAACTTCCCCTGCAAGACTAATAAACTGCTGTGGGGATCAGCATTTCCAGGTGTTAGTCCATCCCTGCAGACCCCAAACCCAGTCCAATTGCATGTGCATACTACTTCACCCATCTTAAAGCACCACAGACACGCAAGCTTGCATTTCTGTTATCGCTATCGTTACCACTGCTCACCGCTACTCCAACCCCACCCCTCTTCAGTGCTCCTGCTTATCCAGTCGGTCAACTCTTCTGGCTTATCACGCCAGGGCTGCTGAGAGGGTCCAATGAGTTAATACACGCACAATGCTTCACAAACTTCCAATCAGTATATGAATGCTAGCTATCATCATCATCATCATCAACTGGGCCTCTAGGCCAAGAACCCCCCTCCAGGGACATCTCACTGAACCGTACATAACAGATGCCTGATACCAAAGGCCAGCCAAAAGGAAGGGCCCTCGTGCCACAGAATACACCAGAGGGGTCAGCCTCTCTGCCATAACAAAATCAATAAGAATACAAGACAGAGAAAGTTACTTTACGGTTTTCTAAGTCAATAACCACCCATTAATTACCCAATAATCCGTTTCTCTTGGAGTTTGAGACCTCTTCTCTACACAATGCAACCAGTGAAGCCTAGGATGGAAAAAGAGCATGTCAAAGTGATAAAACAACTATGGAACCATATAAAAAATACTTCAAATCAGATCACTACCAGTAAGACAAATACAAATTAAAATATATCTGACATTTTACTCCAAACCTATCACAGATTAGCAATGATGACAAAAATGGGAAATGCTGAAGGGGCTACAAGAAGGGGATCATATGAATGTACTGTTATTGGTGGAACTGTGAAGTGGTCAGTCATTCTGGTCAAAAAATCTTGAATTTCTTCCCTTGAATATCGCCTGTTTATATCTTTTAGCTGTTCATCAACTGGTGAATGGCACTGATTCGTATTGATATAAACCAGTTCCCTACATATCTTGGAAATATGACTCTTATCAGAGAATTTTGCTGCAAAGATTTTTTTTCCACAGTTAATTATTTCCCTTCTGCACTGGATTTGTTGGTGAAAAAAGAAATTTAATTTTATGCAATCAGAACTGTCCATTTTCTCTTCTGTGATCCTCTCTGTTCCTTGTTTGTTCACAGACTCTCCCCCATGCACAGATCTGAAATATAATTGCTGCCTTTTTCTCTAATTTGTTTATGATGTTATCTTTTATATCCAGTTCATTTATCCATTTGGAGCTTACCTTGGTATGTGGTGTGAGGTGTTGGGTCTAAACCCAATTGGCGCCAGTCTGCTATCCACTTTTCCCAATAGTGTTTTTTTCCCCACAGAGTGAGGCCTGGGTATCTCGGTTTATTGAACACTGGGATATTAGGTTCAGTTGCTTTGGTATGATGTATACCTGGTCTGCTTCACTGATTACTTCTCTATCGTTTTAATCAGTACCAAATCATTCGTACGACTACTGCTATACAGGATAGCTTGACATCTGGTAGTTCTAGGCTCCCTTACTTCCTAATTTTTTTCATTATTTCCCCCCCTGAGATTCCTAACCTTTTGTTCTTCCAGATGAATTTCATTATTATTTTTCCTAGCTCTATATGTAATCTTTTTATAGTTTGTTTGGTATGGTGGTGAATAAGTAAAGTAGTCATTATTGTCATTTTTATTATATTAGCCCAGTCTAGCCAGGAGCAAAATTTCTCTGATACTCTAACACGCAAGTTTTCAAAGGAAGAAATCCAAGCCATCAACAACCATGTGAAAAATGCTCCAAATAATTAACAATTAGTGAAATGAAAATTAAATCAACTCTGAAGTTCTACCTCACACCTATCAGATTAACAAAGATAACAAAAAAGGAAAACAACAAAAGATGGAGGGACTGCGGGGCAAACAGCGTACTGATAAACCATTACTGGAGCACCATTACCATCGGTACAGCTACTCTGAAAAGCATGTTGGGACCATCTCCCAAAAGTTACTAACCTGGGCATCCACCCTCTTTGACCAGCAATGCCATTACTAGGCCTAGATACACCCCAAAAAGATCAAAGAAAGAGAAATGGTTTTTCTATGTAGAAGAAGTATTGCAGCAATTTTTGTAGTGGCAAAGAACTGGAAACTGAAGACGGGTCCTTCAGTTAGGGAATAGACAAACAAATGATACACGACTGTGCTTCAAAAAAACCTGAGAAGACGTATGCAAATTTGTGCAAAGAAAAGTGAACAGAACAAGAACAATTTACACCATAACAGCAATACTGCCCAAGTGAACAGTTTTGAGAGACTTAAGAACTAGAGTCAATGCGTGATCCAACCACACAACTCCAGAGGATCAGTGACCCAGAATATCACCTGCCCCCTGGCACAGAAGCGATGCACTCAGGAGGCAGAATGAGACACACATTTCTGGAAATGGCCAATATGGGAATCTGTTTGCTTAAGCATAGATTTCTGTAATTGGGTTTTGTTTTTCAGTGGGATGGGAAAAATGCTTGATGATTTTAAAAAGAAAATTTAATTTTAGAAAAGAAAATATAGGGATATTATTGCACCACAAGAAATGACAAACATGAAGAATTCAGAGAAACTTGGGAAGAGACCTGTTATGTTACACAAGTAGAGATAAATACACACAATCCGGAGAACAATGTCTATACATTGAAACATGTGAAGAATGCAGTGACCAATGAAGTACGACTCCACCCACTCAACTGAAGCTGTAAATCACAGGAACAGAGTAGGGCAAACGGTGTCCAGGGTGGTCAAGGTGTTGGTTTGTCTTCCTTATGGTATTCCTTATCATATTCCTGTATTTCCTTGTTACGAGGGAGGCTTCTAGTGCAGAAGAGGTAATGGGAAGTAATGGGACGTTACCACAATGTAAAAAATAAAGAAGCATCAATAAAAAAAACTCATTTAATGAAAACTAAGCGGTACACATGGAAAGAGAAAGGGGACACGGCAGCCATCCCGCTGACCCCAGTCTGACCCACGCTGCTTTGGTCTATTATAAGAGCATCCTTGGGGGACACTCCTCCTGCTCCCAATTTTCCTGAAGCATTTGACGCCTCCCTTCCTCCAGGTCTAGGCCAGCACGCCAATCTGCCAGAAGGTCCTACCGGACCATGTTCTCAGAACTTTCGGGTCTCTGCTGTTTCCTTGTTAAATGTGGTTCATGCAGTTTTGCTCTCCTTTCTCTTCTAGTTAACGGTTTAAATAATATTAGGTCACAGTACCCATAGAGGAAAAGGGGGCAGCGTAATGCAGCTCTGGACTAGAAAAGTCAAAAGGGAACGAGGACAGCTGAAGAACAGGAGAAATGCTCCCACTGTACAATGCCACAACATATCACCAAGTCTGGCAATCAGTCAATAAATTAAGCACCTGCTATGTGCCAGGAGCTAAGTGCTGAAGATACAATAAACTAAATGGAAAAGACAAGTTGTCCTTGCCCTCAAGGAGCATACAATCTAATAGGGAAAGATGAGACACAAAAAGAAGCTAAAAGGAGTAGGGAGGAAGGGGGGCGGGGACAGGGATGGAACCCCGAACATTTATCACCATGATGTAATCCAGGGGCGAAGCCGGGTAGGAAGAGAGGTGGCTGGCCTGGAAGCCCTCCTTAAATAGAGATTCTGGGAGCAAGGGGCTGGGGAAGGGCCAAAGAACGTGCCAAGTGTGTTGAGGAACCAGGACCCAAAAACAACCCACTGCTGTCTGTAAGGACAAGAGCACTCTTCTAAACGACACAGGGAGGATCGCTATCACTTAGCAGATGCTTCATTCACGAAGAGTCACAAAGTGGAAAATGAGAGCCTTGTTTCTGATCAGAGGTTCTTAACCTGGGGTCCATTCACCTTTTGTTTATACTAGTGAGAACTGCTTCAGTATAATTGGTTCCCTTTGTAATTCTATGTATTGTATGCATTTATACATGTCCTTCTGAGAAGGGGTCCAGAGCCTTACCCATTCTGCCTGCCCCAGGGGTTCAGGATAGCAGAAAGTTTAAGAATTCCTGTATTTGATCCCTACACAGTCCATTCCAGCTCTGAAGTTCTAGGCTATTATCTATGACAATAACTTAAAGTAAGGAAGAACAGGAAAGATGCTTAAAAAAAGAAAAAAACTAAAACCAAAAGCAATAAACTTGACACACTCCTAAGGAGCGGCCTAAGCAAAGAACAAAGAGTGCCTAATGCTTAAGGCCCATACAACTGAAAACAAAGCCAAGCGCGGCAAATGGGACCGTGGGAATGCGTCCTGTCCTCGTGTGAGAAGAGAGAACCCTACAACTCCTCAGCTGATGTGCGCAGCTCCAACATCCGCCAGAAAACTTACCAAAACACAACTCATCAGAAGCCAGAGCTCATGGCCACAGGCCGCTTGCTCTGGCACTGAAGGCGGCCTGGCAGCAGCCGAGATGGGCTGGGTGGCTCAGTAGAGACTTTCTCAGATTGTTTCTTTCAAGGTCAGGGGAGGCACAAGTTAGCCACATCCTCCAGCCCCAGCCAACAAGCACTGATTTTTCTCTCCCTCTCACAAATTGATCCCTCCTCCGTGGAGGCTGGGGAGTGGAGGGATAAAAAAAGCTAAGAAAAAGAAAAAACAACCTTGTAACAAATATGCATCATCAAGCAAAAGAAATCCCCACCCTGGCCATGTTCAAAAACACATAAGTCATTTTTACATCACCAAGTCCATCAGCTGGCTCTCTGCCAGGAGGTAGGCTGCTCCTTGTACTGAGGAGAGTTCCAAAATCTTTCAAAGTTATTTGTCTTTGCCATATTGCTGTTACCATATAAATCACTCACCCGGTTCTCCTCACTTCACTTTGCATCAGTTCACACAAGTCTTCCCAGGATTCTCTCAACAACAAATATTTGCTAAGCATTTACTATGTGCTTAGCACCAGGGAGCCAAGTAGAAAGGATCCAGTCCCTGCCTCAAAGAACTTACATACTATGGCAGGAAGACCACACATAAAAGGAAGCAGAAGTGGGAAGGGGGAAGCCCTGAGGAGGGGTGTGGTCAAGAAAAAAGTCCAGAGAGTCATAAGGGGGATCCTGGAGAGTACAGAAAATAAGGCAGAGCTGGCATTTTCCTTAAAATGAGGATTCTACGAGGAATCAGCCAATCAGAGGAAAGGGCTTCGGGGCAGAAAGCATTTCATTGTGAGGAGGGTGACGAGATGCCAAGACTCTGGGGAGTCTCTCAAACTCTCTCTTAAAGAGACCAACAGCACACTGCAACATTGCAGTCACAGAACATGATTTGTTTAGCCACTCCTCAATCTATAGATACCTTTTTACTTTCCAGTTCTTTACCATTACAAAAAGAGCTGCTATCAATATTTGTCTACATATAAGTCCATGCCATCTTCTTTCATCTCTCTGGGGTGTAGGTCTACAACCTCTGTTCCTAGGTCAAAGGATGCACACACATTAGTAACTACTTAAGGCAAAGTTCCAAATTGCTTTCCAGAATGGCTTTACCAATGAACAGCTCAAGCAAATATGCATTAACTTGCCTAGTTTTCCTGCAGCCCCTTCAATTTTTGTTATTTTGCTTTACTATCCACTTTGCCACTCTGGAGGGTATGAGGGAGAAACTCCACATTGCTTTCATCTCCATGTTGCTCGTTATCATTTATTGCAGCACTTTTTCATAAGGTTGTCCATAGCTTCAATTTCTTCCTTTGAAAAGTGTCTATCTCGCCTCTATTTATCTACTGGGAAGAAGTCCCACTAAGGCCAAAGAGTCCCCACATTCCTCAGAGAAGGCTGCTCAGAGCACCAATGGCACAACAAATGAAAACCACGCTATGAAAAAGTGGCTCTGTCGATGCCGAGCACTGTCTGTCAAGCACTGGGCTTGAGTTTGGAATCGGGGTCTTGGAGCCCCAGCTACACAAACGTCCCCAGAAAGACAAAAGAACAGCACCCTTTGGTCAGTCAGTCAATAAAGATTTCTAAAACTCTGATGATGTGCGCCAGACCCTGTGCTCCCAACCAAGCTACAAAGATATTACCAAGTGCATTTCATTTTCGTTCCTTGTTTTCCCACAGATAATTCATCAAAGATATCAGTAAGTATAAATATGAGATCCAAAAAGCATCTAGCAATTATGAAGTTTTAAAATTTGTATTTCTCAATCTGATCAAATTCAAAGTAGATAATAATCTAATAATAATAATAACAACTAGCATATAGACAGCGCTTGAAGGTTTACAAAGCACTTTACAAATATTAGCTCATTTGATCCTCACAATAACCCTGGGAAGTAGGTGCTGATATTATCCCCATTTTACAGATGTGCAGGTGAAGTGGCTTGCTAGGGTCACACGGCTACTGTCTGAGGCCACATTCGAACTCAGCTCCTCCCGACTCCAGGCCCAACACCATCTGCTATGCCACTGTTCAGGGAGGTTTAGGGAAGATGAGTGGGAGCAGCTGCAAAATTCAGGCAAAATCACCTTTGAGTCGGTTTCTTTTGCCACAAGGAACAAACCAGACATGGGCTCCACAGAACCCACCGGCCTTTCAGATTTTCAGTCTGGTACGAGCATCTTCTGGTACTTAAGGTGCCGCCCTCCGAGAACGGGATAGCCCCAAGTCCTGGACGCCACTGAAATCAACACCAGGAAGCAACTCCCCCAACACGTGGTGTTTTGTTGGTTGAAGAGCAAATGTTTCCAGGCTTGCGCTTTAAGGCCTAAGCTCTGGGCACAAACACATGCCGGGCCCTTTCACAACCCCTGGAGTGTTATCTTGCTCTTCCATTTGGGCACCAAGAATCTCAAACTTGAACTCTTCCCGGCCCAAAGTCTCTTCACTCAGGGGGCATGTGAGGTGGGCCTCCTCCTCCTCCACCTCCAGGGGCCTGGCTCTACCACAGTCCCACCAAGTCTGGACCTCAAGGAGTTCTTGTCCTCTCACTGCTGTGCACGAGAACTTGTTTTCTTAATTGGCCAGGCTGATTTCCCAAAAACAGGAACCTTAAAAATTAATAAAGAACCATGATCACACCACTTCTTTTTCAATGGCTAACCCTCAGAGGGCTCGATGGTTGCTGACTTCTGAATTCAAACAAACACTCTCATGTAGAAGGGGGTACCAGGCAGCCTGACACACATTTCTTCCCCCTGCAGATGACTGACTACAGTGACCTGCAGAGAATCTTCTCCCTCTGCTTGCACACACACAAATAATAACTGAAAGCTGTTCCAAATGGGCTGGAGATGTGCAATTAGAAAAGTATGTCAGGAAGTGTAAAGGAGCCTGAATTTGTCAGCAGAACAAAAATTTTCCCAAGCTTTCCAAACAAGCCAGCTGGAGCCAGGGTCAGCAGGCAGGCCAGCCGGGGCTCAGCCTGCTGCCACTGCAGGAGGCTGCTCTGGGGACTGGCTTCTCAGGAGGGATGCCGGTGTTTGTCCTTCGTTCTCAAGGAGGACCATGACGTCAGGAGGGTGAGGCCATGACTTGCAGGTGAATTGGAGTTAGGTGAGGGAAGGCTGTGCAACATCACCAGCTTCACTCTCTCCTCCTGAGCTGAGTCCAGGGGCCAGATACAGATCCGGACGTCTGGAGATGGCCCCTCTCAGGAGGGACAGGGAGCAAAGAGGGGATCCCAGGCAGGGGGAGAACCACACTGGACTCAAGGCCTTCTTCCCCCAGGTGCATCCAGTGAGCTCACTCCAGCCGTCCTCTCAAGGAGGAAAGCCCAAGAATCCTAGGAATTGCACAGTCAAGGTCAAAAGGCCCTGAGACAACGGGTGCAAGAGCCAGATACAAAAGCTCACCCATTTGTTCCCAGTTCCCCTTTGCTTTCTCAGAGGCCTGGCCTGATGAAGAAAATGAAACCTTTTATGCCCTTTTTGGTTTAAGGATCTCATCTGCTGAACTCCTAAAAAAAAGTGCTAGGCTCACCACTTCCAAACACTACAGCAGACTAGGGATGACTAGGAGCACAGCTAAGGTTCCCGAGGTCATGCACAGCTCCTTGGAAGGACAGCCCACCTTTTTTCGGCCTTACTCTTCTGCCGGAGGACATTTAGATAACAGTTAAAGAAAACAAGGAAAAGAACCACAGGATGAAGGGGAACAATTATGCATTTGAAGGTAGCTCCCTGGGAAGGCACTAAAACAAAAATGAAGATGAGGCAAAAATGAAAGATATCAATAGAAATTTTAAATTTAAAAACTGCACTTGAAAATTACCTGGAGAAATCATAGGTCTATACTCTGTCCATAAACACGAATACACTTAGCTCAGAGCCCTTCTTACCATCACACGCTACCTTAGCTTTAACCCTTCTTGTTTTGTTCAAATAAATGTGGGTCTCAAGAAATTACAGCAGGGACAGCTAGGTGGCACAGTGGATGGAGCACCGGCCCTGGATTCAAGAGGACCTGAGCTCAAATCTGGCCTCAGACACATAACATTTATTAGCTGTGTGACCCTGGGCAAGTCACTTAACCCCACGGCCCAACCAAAAACAAAAAAAGAAAGAAAGAAATTACAGCAGAAGACAAAACACGCACGATATTCATCTCCTAAGAGAGAAGGGGGCAAGTCCTTTCTCAATGAATTGTCCAAATCTCCCAGCCATTCAAAATCCATGGTTCACTTAACTTAATCCTGAAGTGTCAAACGTCTCCTCCTGACTGATGTAAGTCATTAACAGAATGGAGTGGGAAAGCACTAATTAGGCATTTTCTGCATACCGAGCACCAGGGCCACAGACAGAAAAGACGGTCCCTGCTGTCGAGGGGCTCCTGTTCTAATAAGGAGAGAAAACACAGAGAGGAAGGCTGAGCTTCAGGGCAGATAGAAGGATGGGCACTACAGGGGTGCCAGCGCATGGCAAAGCACAAGGTGCCGAGGTCTGAGCAGATCGGACAGCAACACCGAGTGCAAGGGCAGAACACGCGGTAGAGCCTGGTGGCCTCTGAGGGGTAAGGGTGAGGTACATGGTCACCAACCAATGACTATGAGGAAGGAAGGCAGCGAGTGTCAGGGCTGGACACACACAGTAGGACAGTCAATCAACAGGTGACGAATGAATGAATGCAGCTTTGGTAGTTGAGACAAGAAGGCAGGATTAAAGGAAATAAATAAACTCTGCAGAATCATCAGGTGGTTTGGTATATGAGGGAAGACATGACTTAAATGGTTTTTTTAAATCACTTTATTAGGTTTTGGTTTTTTGGGTTTTATTTTTTTAAGGCATCTCCAGTCAAGCAAACAAGAAAGTAAAGCACTTATTATCTGCCAGGGACTTTGCTAATACAAACATAAGCAAAAAGATAAACAGGCCCTGGCCTTAAGGAGCTTCCAGTCTAACAGGATAAGAAAACACATAAAAGGGAGTGGGGAGGTTGGCTCCGAGCACCCTTACAGGGCATAGTGTAGGAGTTCAAAGACTGCAAAGTACTACAAGGAGAAAAGCAAAGGAGAGAGCATGGTTCGCCTGGGTACTTCCTCAAAATGGAGCCTCCAGGAGGAATTTACCAATAGAGGAGGAGACCACAAGAGATCTTCCAGAGTGAGATGGCCACATGGATGGAAGAACCTGACTCAGCCCTCCACAGGGAGAGCTGATTTCCCCCTCCCAGCGCAGGAGGCTACAATCCTCTGGATTTCTCCATCGTGCCCCCAACATCTCCTCATCCTGGAAGATCACTGCAGCCTAAACTCACAAAACTGACACCTCGAAGGCACCATCTGGCCCTGAGCTCCTTCCCTCCACTGCAGAACCTCCAGGGAAGGAGAGGCCCAGCCAGCTGTCTCTTCCTCTTCCAGCAGCTGCAATCACTGCATTTTTCTATCATTCATAACCACTCCTCAGGGCCTTTCTTTCCACTCACCATCCTTTCTACGTCTTCCCCATTCAAATGGAAGGCCCTTGCCAGCAGGGCTTGTCTGCTTTCTGTTTGTATTTGTCATTCCAGCACTCAGTAAGTGTTTAATAAAGGCTTGTGGACTGACTGAATAGCGTTTAGGCCTTTTTTATCCTGGGTCAACAACAACAGAGGGGAAAAACAAACCTACAAGAGAATCTGATTTGATAGACCCTACTTAAAAAAAAAATGTAAAGAACATGAAGGAAACATTGGGGGCAAAACAAAAGAATGAATCACAAGCTCTTCAGTCACTCACTAAACACTTAGTAAGCATCTGCTATGTGCCAGGCACGCACTGAACTCTGGGAATACAGAGAAAGGAAAAAGGCAGACCCCATCCTCTAGAAACTCAGTTTAATGAAGGAGACAACACGCAAATAACTCTGGACAAACAAGCTAGATGCAGGATAAACTGGAAAGTCAGCAGAAGAGAGGCACTAGAATTAAGAGGGATTGGGAAGTGCTTCCTGTAGAAGGTGAGATCTTAGCTGGGCCTTAGAAGTCCAGGAGGCAGAGGTGGAGGGAGAGCATTCCAGGCCTGGGAGACAGGCAGAGAAATGCCCAGAGTCAGATGGGGACCAGTGGCACTGGATTTCAGAGTACATAGTGGGAGGGCTGGTGGAGGGATCACATTGTGATGGGGTCTGATTCTGGAGGTGATAGGGAGCCCGTGAAGTTCACCAAGTAGGGAGGGACTGATATGGCAGACCTGCAAAGGCTGGCTTTCAGAAGATCACGTTGACAGCTGAATGGAGAATGGGTGAAGTAGGGAGAGACACGGCAAGCAGACCCCCACAGCAGCCACTGCAACACTTCAGGCCTGAAGCTATGAGGGCTTGTACGATGGTGGCAGCAGTGGCAGAGAGGTGAAGGTGACGTATATGAGAGATACGATGAAGGTAAAGTCAACAGAACTTGGCAACACCTTGATTACGGAAGGTGAGAGTGTGGAGTTAAAGATAACACCTGGATGGGGAGCCTGGGTAACCGGAAGGTCAATAAGAGAGAAGTCCGGAAGAGGCGAGGGTTTGGGTGGAAAGATGATGAGTTCAGTGTAGGACACGCTGAGTGTAAGATGTCCAGCTGGAGATGCTAGAGGTCGAGAGGGAGCCTAGGGCTGAATGGGACGATTAAAGCATGAAGATGAAAAATAGGAATCCATGAGAACTGAGGAGATCACCAAGTGAAATTATATAGAGCGAGAAGAGAAGAGAGCTTGCCTGAAAAGACACTACCCAGGTATGACCTGGATGAAGAGCCAATAATGGAGACTAAGAAGAAGCAGTCAGATAGGCAGAAGGAAAACCAACACAGAGGACTGGCACAAAAACACACGTGTGTGTGCACACACCCATACACACACATACATACACATCCACTTCAGTGTGGGGGCACATGCACAAATACACATATGAGTGCATGTGGACGGATGGATTCAGCACACAGTCCTCTCCTCATGCTTCTCATTAAGCAATCAGGAATCCTTTCATTCTCTTGAGTAAGTAGCAAAAGAAGAGACTAGCTTTGGGAATTAAGAATAAATCCTGCCCATTTGGGGAAAAAGGTGTTTAAACCTTAAAGACTGATTTACAGACCATCTTTTTCATAGCACTTTCAGGACAAAGTAATAGGAAATGCTATTTGTTTTTCAGTATAAATGTCTTCTGGGTCTAATCTCATCCAGGAAAGCAAGCCATGGTTATGGTTCCATTTAAATGGATAATGCGGTCCACAGGGGTTAGTGAGGTTCTGACAGGCCAACAGAAGTGACGGGGGCTCCCCGCCTTTCAGCAGCCTCGGGTGAACAATTCCGAATGCAGGCGGCTGGGTTTCTTACCTCCCATCAGCCTCTTTTCTACAGCCAGTCATCGCTTGCACCTCATATGGAAGTTGTTTTTCTCCTGTATGTGTATTTTACAGTAAATTAGATGGAGCTGCAGCTTTGTGGAAGGCACTGAACAGAGTGTGTGTGTGTGTGTGTGTGTGTGTGTGTGTGTGTGCTTGCGCACACGTGCGTGCTCAGCCCCCCAGGGCCAGGTGGTGCGTCCTGATGCACTGTCCTCTCCTCTCAACAACCCCAGGCCCCAGCCACGTGTGCAGGTGGCATCCAAGGGTGAGGTGAGGAGCCAGAGCCCAGAGTGGGCCCCTCGACCTGGGGCCTGGCTCTCACTGGCCCTGAACAGCCCCAGTTGGGAATTCCTAGGATTGTTGAGCTCTCAGCAAACACTTTAATCTTGTCCCCTACCAGATGTTTTCCTTACTGAGCACAAAAACTCCATCAGAAGACTGAAATGAGTGAGGAAATGAAAAAAACAAATGATCAAAAAGGATGCTTGAAAATAACATCAGAGAGGCCCAAAGCAGCGATCCTAGAGGCCCCAGAGAGGATGGGGCAAGGGGATTCTTCTGTAGGAAAAGGCCTTGGCAGGTAAATTCAAGAAAGAGTTCTGGAGTATTTTGTTTTCAAGTATAACTACCCGTAACCTATGCCTACATATTTCTTTTTTTTTTCTTTTTTTCTTTTCTAATCAATTGGGTAAGAAAATAACATTTCCTCTCAAGGCAGGGACAGGGGAAAGATCACACAGAAAAGGCTTGGACAAGAATAACTAGAAGGTGATCTTATAGACGTTAAGCCCATAAGTCAAAGGAAGCTGGATTTTGCTGGGTGCAATACGTTTACTTTTGCTTTTCCTTTTTCTAAAAATGCTCCTTTGGACAGAGAATTTTGTTATGCTGACCATCACAATGTGCACAGCCTGAGTCTCTTCTCCCTGCTCTGATCGTGGATCCATGTTGTCAGAAAACAGAAGCTGCCCTAGGAATCACAGGTTTGCAATCTCTCCTTGGGGGATGGCTGTCTCCGGGAACACGTTTGGAGTCACCTAATCCAGGCACATTCACTTACAGCTCTGTTTCCAGCTAGGGTGACCTTTGTTCCATGTGCTCTAAAGGACCGGCATCTTCCCTGGAGAAATGGGAGGATCACAGAATTGGAAGGGAACTGGAGAGGTCGGCTGAGATGCAGAGCAAGATGGGAGAAAGAAGAAATCTGGAGCCAGAAGAATGAGGTCTGAACCTAGTTTCTGTGACAAATCCTGTGAGTCCTTGTCTCCTCCTCCAGAAGAAGGAAGCAGCAGATTCCGTGGGCTTCCAGTCCTGAATTAGCCACCTGAAGCTCCCTGCCTGCCTCAAGGTCTGCAGAGAGTGCAGAAGAAGAGGCATGGAACCTCTGGTCCCTCTTCTGCTGTGATCTTCGTGCTGATGAAACTCAGTTTGCTCTGCTTCTCATCTCTTTTTGATTTCCAGTCTCTCAGGATTTGCTCCCAGAACTTGAGTGTCACAGACTGAGCAGGAAATCAGATCTCTGCAAGTCCGACTGACCCCTTCAGAAAGACCCGACAAAGACCGGGCGTGTTCTCGAGGTTGTTGGCCTCATTCTCCAAACGGAAAAACTGAGCAGAGTTGGGACTAATGGAACACAGGGCTTTGGACTTCCTGCCCAATGCCCTCTCCACGCTAAAGGCACCTGGAAGTTCTTTCTGTTTATGATTCCCAATCTTCAGCAAAAATGACCAAAATAGTGGATCCAAATCATAGTTTATCCAGGCTTCTTTTTCACTGTCTCGCTCCCCACCTCTAAAGTTATTTCCACAGTGGCTTGAGAAATGGCCCACATAATCAAGTTTACAGCTGCAATGAAACAGTCTGGGTAAGGACAGCTTTCCAGGGCTCACGGAAAGACCCTCCTCGAATAAGTCTCCATCTTCTGTGTATTCCTACAGAGACGCAGAGCCCGACATGTATCAGCGATACCATGCACCTAAAGGAAGAAAAGGGCTCCCCACTCCCCATTTCCTCACATACGCTTGCCCTCTACTATTTAAAAAGCTTTGCCAAACTCATTCACCATCACCAGCCAAAGGAGCCTGCTAACCAATCCAATCCCACCGTAGGTATGAGATCTTTCATCAAATTCCTCCCAAGAAGTGCAACATCATAGGACTCATCAGGTTTCATTTAAAGTTATAGGAAGAAGAAATTAAAGATAATCCTCTCATCAAAGCTATGAAAGGGCAGCAAAGAGACAAACAGATCCCCAAAGTAAGCAACATTTATATGCTGAATTAGCAAAGTGCAGAAGCATTCTACAACATGCCCATACACTTTGTTTTGTCTTGGTGGCAAAAGGAAAATTGCTTGTAAAGACAAAAACATATTAACAAGAAAAGTCTAGAACCAGAAGGCACCTGAACTGGTCATCTAAGGCCTCAGAATTGCAGCTAAACTGGATAAAAGCAATCCCAATATTGGCGACGTGCTTGCTCCGCACCAAAACCAGTCTGCCTGAGACACGACGCACCAAATTCTAGCCTCTGTGGCCCTCAAGTCTGATTTAAATTCGATCATGTTTTTAGATGTCGAGCTGTAACTGAATTGGAGAAAATGGGCCCCTGCTGATGTGGTAAGCTAGCTCTGGAGGAAGACTGACCCTGAGGTCTTGGAAGCAACACCTTCAGAGTACGACATCAAACCTCACCACTAAAGAGGGGCTAGAAGCAGGGGAAGTAAGCCCCTATTACAAAACATTTAATCTCTATTTTCAGTCGCTCAATTGTTTTATCTGGCTTGAGAAAACACTGGCCTGAGCCAAGAAAAGTAAGACGGCAACTTTAAAAATCTATAACACAAGAACACCGGCCCATTCGGGCTTGTAATGGGAGCTCACTACCTATTAAACATAAGTTTTGACAGTTCATCCCACTGACGCTATGAAAAATATACTTGCTTCCATGTGTCTGTTTGAAAGGCAGGCAGGGAACTTCGGCTGTCCAGATCCCAACTTTATCCAATAATGACTCTGGGATTGGCTGTTCTTGGCCCCCTGTGTAGAAATGTTAACAGTGCTTAAAGTGTATACTTAACACACCACACCATGCGAGCGGCCTTTTTCATATGTCTTACATATTTCAAACGTTAAACTATATAATGAAAACACATACCGGATATCATCAAGTGTTAATAAGATTAATTCATTCCTAACAACTCCCCAGCTGAGATCTGAAGGAAAGGTCACCGGGTCAAAGTCAAAAGCAAGCTCAGTGCACTAAAAGACTTTCCTGTCGCTGTTGGATGGAGGTGCTATGACCAACAATTCTGCGGGGCAGCAGGAATCCCCAGAGGGCTGGCACAGAATGAGGCTCCGCCATTTTCACACACTACCCAAGACAAACTTGATGGTGCAGGTGGCTTTCTTGTTTTCAATTACATGAAAGTTAAGTTTCTCAATGAAATGACACTGAGGCCCGTTCTCTCCTGCTGAGGGCCACAGCCCAGGCCGAGGCAGCTGCAGAACGGCTGGCCTGTCAGTGCCATTCTCTGCCCCGCCCTACCCCCACTCCCAATCATTGTTTCCTGTCCAACAGAGTGAGCCAAAGGATGTACCGCCTCCCCTGAACCTGGGCCAAGCCCCAACCATGGACTCAAGGCAAGGGAGACAGATCATTCTGATTATCACAAAATCAAATTTTCAACTCTGTCATCATCAGCCTCAAGGTTTTTACATGACAAAAAACAGCATTTACTTTGTTTGCCATCATGTCAAACCGTGTCTGTTTCCCTGCTTGAGAGGCACACAGCTGAAGAGCATTTGCACAAGCCTAATTTAAACCGAACGCTTCGAGCAGACCCCAGCTCGTTCCTCAGCCCCCTGCCCGGCAGATGCTGCTCGGCAGCAGCCAGGACTTCGTTCAAGCCCGGCGCCCTGCTGAGGGGCCAAGCTCCTCTGGGCTTTCGGAGCCCCACCTTTCAAGGGACAGGTCCTTGACTGGCATCTGCTGAGGAAGCTGGGGTGAAGAGAAATCTTTTCCTGCTCTTTAAATCAACCCTAGGGACTGGATAATTTTATGGCCCATAAAATGGTTGCAGCTTCACTACTAAAATGTGGGAATCTGATTTCCCCGGGCAAACTGATCACCACAAGGAGCAGGGGAGAGTCCCCTTTACTAACAAAGAGATGGATGAATTATGGAAGGCTGTCTTTGCCCATTCAATCCAATACTATTCTTTGCCCCTAATTTCAACGGGACAAACCTTGTGTTCAAATAAATGAAGTCAACTGGGCTGCAAACAGCCCCCAGAAGTAAGATGCTTGAGATTTGTTTTCAATGACCTTTGTCAGCCTTCTAGGGTGACCTGCTGGATTCAATTCAATTCAACAAATTGCTCATTAAGAGTCTCCTACACCTGAGGCATCCTACTAGGTGCTGGGAGTGAAGGAAAGTTAAAGCAGAGCCCTCAAAGAGATGACATTCCGAGCAGAGGCACAAGCAAATACACACTCTCTAGCAGTCCACACTGGAGACTTCCCAATACATCATGGCACAAGCCTGGTAGGGCCTCACCATGATGAAGCCCAGTCTTTCACTGTCTCTGCTGAGATCTCTTCTAAAATTCCATCTCCCAGAAATGCACATCAAAACAACTCTGAGGTACCACCTCCCACCTATCAGATGGGCCAATGCGACAAAACAGGAAACTGATGAACGCTGGAGAAGATGTGGGAAAACTGGAACACTAATGCATTGCTGGTAGAGTTGTGAGTCGATCCAACCATTCTGGAGAGCCATTTGGAACGATGCCCAAAGGGCTGTAAAACTGTGCACACCCTTTGACCCAGCAATACCACTAGTAAGCACTCTATCCCAAAGAGACCATAAAAGTGGGAAAAGGACTGACATGTACAAAAATATTTAAAGCCACTCTTTCTGTGGTAGCTAAGAACTGGAAATTGAGGGGATGCCCATCATCCGGGGAATGGCTGAACAAGTTGTGATACATGAATGCAATGGAATACTACTGTCCCATAAGAAATGATGAGCAGGTAGATTTCAGAAAAGCCCGGAAAGACTTACATGAACTGATGCTGAGTAAAGTGAGCAGAAATCAGGAAAACGCTGTACACAGTAACAACCACACTGTGCGATGACTGACTTTGAGAGACTTAGCTCTTCTCAGCAATGCAAGGATCTAAGACAACTCCAAAAGACTCATGATGGAAAATGTCATCCACACCCACAGAAAGAACTATGGAGCCTGAATGCAGATGGAAGCAGACTATTTCTTCTCTTTTGTTTTTTGTTTTTTCTTTCTTGTGGTTTTTCCCTTTCGTTCTGATTCTTCTTTACAATATGACTAATGTGGAAATATATTTAATATGATTGTACATGTATGGCCTATATCCGATTGCATGCCATCTTGGTGAGGGGTAAGGGGAGGGAGGGAGAAAATTTTAGAACTCCAAATGAATGTTGAAACTCCTCCCTCCTCTTGTTCTACTTCCTGTTCGTTAGTCAGTCAAGAGGCACGGGCTGAGTGCTAAGCACGTGCCAAGCACTGCACTAATTGCTGGGGATACAAAGAAAGGCAAAAACATGACTCCTGCCCTCAAGGCCAGCCTGTGAAGAAGCTAGCAGCAGTGCGGGCATCACCATGTTGCCAGAGAGAAAACAGAGGCTCAGAGAGATCCTGGGATCTCAAAGAGATAGTGTGCGAGCCAGGATTCAGACCAAGCCCTGCTCCGAGAGGGGACACATGGTCTACTGGGATCCCAAGCACCGAGCCAGTCCAGCACCTGGTACATAGTAGGTACTCAATAACGTACTCAACAGAATTCTGACCCCAAGACCAGGACTCTCTCCCTCTCTGCCATGCAGCTGAGTAAGGGTGGAAAGGCAGAGGATGTCAAAAAGCTAGA
Organism: Phascolarctos cinereus; assembly: GCF_003287225.1. Taxonomy (NCBI): domain Eukaryota; kingdom Metazoa; phylum Chordata; class Mammalia; order Diprotodontia; family Phascolarctidae; genus Phascolarctos; species Phascolarctos cinereus. The sequence goes on along the minus strand of NW_027555625.1, from coordinate 22,376,075 downwards.
ACCAAGAAGACAGAATTACTCAATGAGCAAGCTCAGGTTTCAGTAAAAGAAGAATGAGACCAAATAACAGGAATACTAAATAAAGTTACAGAATGCAAGAGGACAAAGACTTCAATAACTATTTTATTGGTTTCCGAGGATCATAGACTTAGAGGTGGAGAGGACCTGGGAGGCCAATGCATTCAACCCCTTCGTTGGACAAATGAGGCAATCACTTCTGCGATTTGCCCTGGGTCACCCAGTAATGTCCGAGGCAGGATCTGAACCCAGATCTTCCTGACTCCAAGACGTCATCTACATGGGAAATTGTAAGTGTGAAAACTCCTTCCTTCAAGGCACATTAGCAAGTCATTTGTAATTTACAGTTGCAGACAGTTACCTGGGATAATGCTGAGATGTTAAGTAACTTGACCATGGTCACACAGTGCTGGGACAGGACTTGAACCTGGGTCTTCCTATATCCAAGGCTATCCACTCCACCTGCCACCACTTAACATTTATCCAACAAACACTTAATGATTGACTAGTGTGCAAGGGGCAGCTAGGTGGTGCAGTGGGCAGAACGCCAGGCCTGGAGTCAGGCAGCCTCACCTCCCTGGGTTCACATCCAGCTGTGTGACCCTGGGCAAGTCACTTAAACCTGCTTACCTCAGTTTCCTCATCTGTAAAATGAGCTGGAGAAGAAAATGGGGTCACAGAGAGTCAGACACAACAGAAAAAGACTCAACACCACCACCACAATCATGTGCAAGACATCATTAAGGATGGGAGGAGCGCTTAGGCGTAGCGAGTCACTCCAGGCAAAGAAAGAAAACCCAGAAGAAGCCAATGCATGCAGCAGACTTGGAAGTACGCAACGAGGACCACGAGAGCGGCGGCCCAAAGGTGGCAGAGGAGACGGAACGAGTTCTGCCTGAACTGACAAGAGCAGGTTCAGGAAAGGGTCCACGGCCGTTCTGTCCAAAACAGCCCACACAACAGATAAGGCCTCCTAAATGGAGGCTGTCCCTTGGAGAGATGTGCTTTCAGACATTTCCTCCGACAGATTTCCTATCTTTTATCAAAAAAACAAAAGGAAAGGCCAGAGTCCCTTTTGTAAGAGATTCCCAGAGCACCAAACCACAAGGCGAAGAAGAGTCTCCCTCAGCTCAGTCCCTGCTCTCATGAAGCTCCCATTCTAATGGAGCAAGACAGCACCTATGGGACTGTTCAGAAGAAGGACAGCAGACCATTCACTCTGTAGGGCTGCAGAAAGAGCAGTTAAGGACAATGAAGGATTGCCCTGAGCATGACTTTCTGGTACAAGGAACACCGGTATTTCTCTGATAACAACAAATAAAAAAAGACTTTTTAACTATCAAGTTTGCAGGACACCCAGAAAGAAAAGCTTGCCTTCACTTCATTTTAAACTCTGCTCTTTGAATAGCATAACACAGGCAAAAAGGAGAGGAGAAAAAACCCCAGCAAACCCAGGCATCTGCATTCTCTTAGAAAAGTATAATTGGTAAACGTCCTCTGCTGGACCAGAAAAGCACTGGAAGGAAGTTCCCCAGGGTCAGCGGGGGCCCAGGAGACAGATGAAAATGACTCCCTCTTTCCATGTGCACAGTGATAAGAACTCAAAATGACCTCCTGAAGAACCGAGAACTGGCTTTTGGAGCCAAAATACAAACACTTTCCATAAACAACGGGATCTTCTATTTACTCTTCAGATGGTACATCATCAGGTAAACTGGGGAAATTTAATAAAATCAGTATGACCCGAATTGAAAAAAAGCAATAGTACTGTAAGTCATTACTGCTCTTTATATTCAGAAACACAAAAGGAGCCCAGACATTTCTGGAAGCTTTGGAGACAAAGACTGAGAGGAGTAAAAACTTAAGGCAAGAACCTTAAGCAATGTGGCCTATTTAGAGTGAGTTCTGCAGGCACACCCACATCCAGCTCACCATCTTGCTTAAAGGACAGGAAAAGAAGGCAACCGAGAGTCCTGCCTTGCACAGGCAGCCTAACTGAAGCCTTATCTAGAAGGTAAATTAGGTCTCCCACCTTACAAAGACTAAAAAGAAACAGGATTTCAACCACAGGCAGACTTTAAGCAAGACAGAGAAAATGCATGCAAGTCACGACTTACAGAGTGCTCCAAGGGCACACAGCAACAGTCAACAGTCAACAGTCTACTCATCCAGTAGGATGGAAATTTCAATTCACAAGCCAGGTGTAGCCCTACTAAGGGATGAGCACCTACTTCACAGGGTTATTGAAAGATCACAGTCAGCTCATATTTAGCACAGTGCCTGGCACAAAGTAGGCTCTTAATAGATGCTTGCTCCTTTCTCTGATTGAGAAAGACAAAGGCAGCATATGAAAATGTGTTCAGTCACTGGGCAAAGAGAAATCTTCGTTTAGTTAAATATTCAAACACTCCTTGCCCATCAAACCTCAAATCTAAAACCTACCTGCTTCATGGCAGTCTCCCCAATTTTGTCTGAGTGCTTTCGGATACTTTCCAAGAAGTCTTTGAGATCGGACATGGAAACATCCTTGATTTCTTCCCGAAGCTTGGGGATGTTGTCCACCATGACTTTGCAGAAACGATAGTGGCTCACTTGGGGCAGGTAGGTGTGTTCCAGGTGCTCTAGAGTTTTCAATGCTGGGTAATGTCTGTAAAAGGAATCCCACAAATTTAGTTCTGCCCTGGATTTCTTAGATTCACAAACTCCTTTCATCTCTTCTAAATGACAACAGTACAAAGTCTTCCTGAGGCAAGCTTTCCAATCTCAATTCATTTTCTTCATGCATAAAGATAGCAGACTTACTATTATATTTAGGCATAACAGTGAATGTAAGGAGAACCTCGGGCCATTTAGCTTTTGTATGTGTTGTCTAGATGAAGAGATACCTAATAATGGAGCCATGGGAGGTGAGGAGAGGAAAAGCAGGCATATTTATGCAGGATACCAGAAAAAAAAATGGAAAAAAAAAAGGGAAAAGGGAAAAGGACTTCCAATGACACACAAGACACAGAAAAAAACCCTCTAACCAAACAGTCATGGACCCACAGAACTGTGATGAATTTGAGCAGATGGCATAATCAGACCCTCTGCACGCTGTTGCCAAAGACTGACTATCGTGTTAAATGTTGAAGTGTTGATTACAAAGATGCCCTGACCCCTCTCCCTAGAGAAGCTGAGCCCCAGAAAACCAGAAAGCAGACTGGAAGTACACCAGAAAGACCAGTCCCACTAAAAGCCTAAGAAGGTAGTTAGCACACACAGACAGTGACAGTCCCAGAGTTCTGGCACGGGAAGTGGTGTGGTACTCTGGAAAGGACGCTGACCCACGGAGCAGAAGACCTGGCTTCAAATTCTACCTCTGAGGCTTGTAACTTTTATTATTTTTACTTTTTGAGTGAGCAAAAGTCACTGAGCTTCCCTGTGCCTCAGTTTCCTCATCTGTAAAATAAAGTGGTAGGACTAGATCAGGGCTTCTTAAACCTCATATGGTCCTGTGTGGGTCTTGACCCAAAGTTTAAGAAGCACTGAAGAGGTCTCAAGTGGAAAAAGTTTAACAAGCCCTGGGCTAGGTCTCTTTTAGCTCTAGAGGTCTGATCCACTGGTCCCTGGAAGCTTCTGGTCCAGTCCCAAGTGAGCACACTTATTCTGTGTGTATACCTATGACAAGGAATTTACATGACAGAGCTGTGAAGTAACCATACTGAAGAGCACTAAGCATATGCAATGAGACTGGGTCTGCTGTTGCTCAGTCTCGGTCCGACTCCTTCTGGCCCCATTCGGGGTTCTCCTGACAAACATACCAGAACGATTTGCCCTTTCCTTCTGCAGCTCATTTTACAGATAAGGCAACAACAGGGTGAAGTGGCTTGCCCAAGGTTACACCGATAGTCAGTGAAGGAGGCCACATTTGAACTCGGGAAGATGAGTCTTCCTGACTCCAGGTCGGGCATTCTATGCACGATGGGGCCCCCTAGCTACCTGAGATTGGTCTAAGCACCTGATGATTGTTTTTAAAGAAAACCTTCAGCTATGCAACCCCTGATTTCTGTATCCAGTAACGACTGGCCCCGTAGTCTCCAAGATGTTTCCTTGCGCCCTGCTTGCCGAAGAGATATATGTACACATGAAGATTCTGTAACTCAGACCCTATTAGAGGAGGAAGGAACCTACAGAGGGTCTACGTTTCACCTTTGAGACTCACCAACAAGCATTTATTAAGGACCTACTATGTGCCAGGCTCTGAGGTGCAGGGTATATAGGTCCAAAACATGAAACCGCTCCTACTCACAAGGAGCTCACATTCCAATGGGGGAAACAAGTACATATAAAAATACATACAGCATAAATATAAAGTGAAGAAAAAGACCAACAAAGTAGCTACATACAAGGCACTAGCAGCTGAAGGAATCAAGGAAGGCTTCAGGCAGAAAACAGTGCTTGGGCTGCATCTTAAAGGGAAAGAAAGCCTCGATGAGGCGCAGGCGAGGAAGAACATTCCCGTGCAGACGAATGGAGATGGCCGCCTCCTCTGCAGGATCTCCATCCTGTTCGTGTCCGCTAGCTGTAAGCGTCCTGGTCACTATCTGGCCACTGAACCCTGATGGCTCTGGTCACTCTGCACAGCCCTGCCTCGCCTAAACCCAATTCACTTAACTGAGCCATGGCCTCGCATTCCCGAAGTCACAGTCCTCTCTGAGAACAAAGGACAAACAGCAACAAAGCATCCTTCAGGACTCGGTCCTGAGCCCTCTTCTCTTCTGTCTCTATCTGACTTCACATGGTGACTTCATCAGCTCCATGGGTTCAATTATCATCTCTATGCTGATGATTCTCAAATCTACCTTTCCTGCCCCAATCTCTCTGTGGACCTCCAATCCTGCATCTCCAACTGCATCTCAGACATCTTGAACTAGAGGTCCAGCAGATACCTTAAACACAACACATTCAAAACAAAACTCATCATCTTCCCCCCTAAATCCTTCCCCTTCTCCTACCTTCTCTATTACTGTAGAGATCACCACCATCCTCCCATCCCTCAGGCCCACAATCTAGGAGTCATCCCAGATTCCTCACTCTCAGCCCCGACATCCAATCTGTTGCCAACAACTGTCTATTTCTCCTCTGTTAACACCTCTCCAATATGCCCCCTCCTCTCCTTGGACACTGCCCCCTCCCTGGTGCATAACCTCATCACCTCATGCCTGGACTACTGTCACAGCTGCTGGTGGGTCTGCCTGCCTTGAATCTCTCCCCACTCTGGTCCGGCCTCCATTCAGCCCCCAAGGTGACTTTCCTAAAATGCAGGTCTGACCATGCCACCCCCTAATCAGTCAATTCCAGGGTTTCCTGTCACCTCCAGGATCAAATACAAAATCTCCTTCATAACCTGTCACTCACTCGGACCTTTCCAGCCTCCTTAAACCTTACTCCCCAACACATGCTTTTGGATTCAGGGACACTGGCCTCTGTGCTGTTCCCCAAATAAAACTCTCCATGACTCGACTCAAGATATTTTCTCTGGCTGTCCCCCCCACCTGAAACACTCTCACTCCTCATCTCCATCTCCTGGCTTCCTTCAAGCCTCAGCTACAATACCACTTTCCACAGGAAGCCCTTCATGATCTCTCTTAGTTCTAGTGCCTTCTCTCTTGATTTTGTTCTACTGTTTATCCTGTATATATTTTGTTTTTACACAGTTATTTGCACGTTCTCTCCCTTACTAAGTTGTAAATTCTTACCATCAGAAACTGTCTTTTGCCTTTCTTTGTATCCCTGGTGCTTAGCACGGTGCCTGACACTAGCAGGCACTTAACAAATGCTTAGTGACTTACTGAGATAGAATACTGTTCATGAGGAGCAGAGAGAAGCCAGTTGGGCTAGACTTCGGAGGGCAGTGAGGCAAGCTGGAGAAGGTAGGCTGCAGTTCAGGTTGAACAGGGCTTTAAAAGATAAACAGAGGAGTTTGTATTTTATCCACTGGAGTAAGGAGGGCAGAAGAATTCAAATGGCCAGACCCGTGCTTAAGGAAATTGGCAGCTATGGTAGAATGGACTTGACCAATGAGAGACTTGAGGCTGGGAGACCTATGAGGAGTTCATCTAGAGCAGAAATGAGGAGGGCCTGAACGAAGGGGTGCTTGTGGGAGTGGAGAAGGCAGAGAGTGCAGTAGATGTTCTAAATCTTGCAATGATAAGACTTGGCAACCGATGAACTATGTGGCCTGAGGAAGAATAAGAAATTCAGATTTACCAAGGTTACAAAGGTGTGAGGATAGAGGAACAGGGCTTCCTTTGACAGAAATAAGGACATCTGGAACTGGACAGGATTTAGGGGGAAAAGATAATGAGCTCTGGTTTCTATGTATTGAGTTTCAGATGCTTCCATGTTTTGAAATGTCTGGAAGGCATGATGATGGAAGACTAAAGCTCAAGGGAGAGACCTGGGCCAAATGTAAAGATCTGTGTCTCCGCTGCACAGATAAGGCCTGGTGCAGAACAGCCCTGGGGGAATGGCCAAGTGAGTGGACATGATAGGGATGGTGAGACAGCAAAGGAGACTGAGAAGCAGCAGTGGGGCAGAAAGGAGGTGACCCAGGAGACAGCAGTATCATGAAAACCCCAAAAGGAGAGAATATCCGGGAGAAAAAGGTGGACAACCATAACAAGCAGCTAGGTCGAGAATTCGGACTGAGAAAAGGCCATCAGATCCGGCGATTAAGAGATCGTTACTGCCTTGGAGGGAGTCATTTTGGTTGGGTATTAACGCCAGAAGCCACATGACACTCCATATCCCCCATTCTTGCCGTCCTAGCTTCCCTGACTCCCTTTAAATCTCAGCTAACATCCTACCTTCTTCAAGCAGCCTTCCCTCTGAGACTGACCCCACGGATTCTGTAAATGTGTTGTTTGTACATAGCACTCTGCATGTTGTCTCTACCATTAGATTGTGAGCTCCCTGAGAACAGGGACTTGGCAGAAAGGAGGGGTGATACCCCTTCTTTGTATTTCTAGGGATGAGCACAGTGCCTGGCACTTCACAAATGCCCCATGGCTTGATCTGAACCACACACATCACTAAAACTTTAAGGACTTCAGTTTCTTCACATAAAAGCATATAAAGTACATGAACTACTATGAACTTCCTCCCACAAGGGCCATGCTCCATTCAAGGAACAAGGTATCCCACTAATAACTTCACTCACATACAATCTATGCACTTTCATATAAAATACAATTCTCAATACCCAGAGGGAATAGCCAATTGAAACCTACTACTTTTATCTTTGGGGGACTTTAAATTTCAACTTTAGCCCCTCCCACCAAACTTTCTGGCCCTGAAACTATGAAAATGGCCAAATGACAAAGAACAAGGAAGATGAGAAAAAAGACCTGAATGAGTCAAGCAGCCCCTGGGAAATGAAGATGTGTGTCCTCCCTCAGGTTGCTACTTTTAAGAGTCATTCATCTTCCTGCACTCTTGCAAATCCTAGCTCCAGGAAGAATGGCAGTGTTTTATGCACCTGCCACGTGGACACAAGAATGTGCCACTCGTTGCCTTTGACATCTTTTCGCTCTTTTGAAAAATTAAGCTCACTTTGACTAACATAAGTCACATTAAAAAAAAAAAAGCTTCCCAAGTCTCTACATGGGCAGCAAACACACAAGCACCAAAGACTTCTACTTAAATGACTAGTTACAGCCATTCAATGCTTCTTGGCCATCCAACTCCGGTGTAAATTCATCCAACTAAAGGAAGAAAACATTGGTTTCTTCCCATAACTCCCTGTTTTTCCTTTTCTCCCAGCCTAAAAAAGGAGTTGTTTTTAGTTTTGCAGATTTGTTTCAATCAATGAATAAAGCAGTGTAAGCAGATCTCCCACATTAGGGTGAACCTCATGGCTCCTAATGCACTCACTGCCTTTTTTATTTGTGTTCATATTTACCCCAATCCCTCCCAAAAATAAAAATAAATGGTGAAGACTGAGGTCTCTTTCCCCAATTCAAAAGGGTTTTCAGCATAAGCTACAGTTAAGTCTCGGGGAAGTTGTTTTTACTCAGATTTTATAGACTCAAAGAACAGCACAATTCACATGGCTTAGTGTAAACAGGACACTGTTTATACTACAATTAGGTACGAAAAGCTATTTGCAATAAAATGTGATTCCTCTGGAGAGAAACTTAAGAATGGACAGAAAGCCAGAAATTAAGCCAAAGAGATAAACACACTTTGGGGTTTAGTTATATTTTGGAACGTTGTTTATAGAATGAGAGGAATCTACCCATGTGGCCTGTGGACACGTTAGGCATCTGCTGATGAGCTCGGAGGCAGCATGCTGCCAACATCTGGCCTGAGGAACAGCTCCACGTTTTTATGTCTCACAGTGCAAAGGCCAATGGTTCCTGGTACCAAGGAATGTCGCCTCATTCCTTCACTGTCCTTTTGTTGGTGTATTTCATGGCCGTCTTGTATTCTTCTCTTCAAGTACATCAAGAAATTCATAACTTCATTCTCCAAGCCAAGCACTCAGTGCAAATAACTAGCTGTACCCCTGACTGTCGGTGGTCACCAGGGTCCAAACTGCACTGGGGCTCTTTCTGAACTTTTGATTAGAGAGCCATACCCCACTTTGACCAAGTACAACATCACTAGAGGTATGAGGGAGGAAATAAAGTCATGTGGCAGGGACTGGGAAAGGAAAAGAAGAAAGCTGGATAATCAGTCCTGGAATAAGTGAGACAGAGAGTACATCCCAAAGACCATGCAAGCTAACCTAACCAAAGCAGAAAGCCCCCAGCCCTGCCTCTAGCCTACCCCCCAAAGCCATCTTTCAGGGCAGTGACTCTCATGAAGAAGGGACCAGCCATCCCCACCAACTCTTACCCATAAGGCAGGAAAGCCACCTGAGCCAAAGCAGAAGGCAGAGGATCCCATTCTAATGGGCGGGTGGGGGGGACACAACAGCCTATCCAGCGGGCTTGCAGCTGAGACCCTCTCCATCTGTTGTCTCCCCCTACCCCCCATTAAAATGGGATCTTCGTGAGCACAAGGGCCATCTTGCTCTTCTCTCTCTATTGCCTAAACACAGGAGGTGCTTTCTCATCCATGCATCCATCTTAGGAAGAGGTGTGTATCAGGCCAAAATGAAGAACATTCTTTCATTCAACGTTATGCCATGTACCCTGGTAATTTGCTGATGCCAAACATCAGGGGTCAGCAAACTAAAGCACCCAAACTCGACAGCCAATGTGTGCATTTGTAAAAGGAGATAGGATGTCCAGTTTCCATCAGGCCCTACAAGTGTGGCCAAAGACCTCTTCAAAGGTCTCTGAGATCAGGCAAGACTCTAGGCTCTATCATTTTATATAAGGAAAACACTAGCAGTGCCCAGCCCAGAGATGAAGTGAGAAAACCATCTGAGAGATGTTTCTTCTTGGCAGAACCCAAGGCAAGCAGGTGCATGAAGAAACGTTCTCCCTGGCCATACCTTTGCATGGTCTCATACCAGCGATCATCTGTCTGTAAACTTTCTTGTGCATCCTCTACTGTGAATAGTGAAGAAGACATTTCTAGAACAAGGGATGATAGCTAATCCCCCTTACAGATCTGTATCACCACAATCTGTGTCTGTGCCCCATTGTCTGACCAGACGAGGAACTCCCTGAGAGCAGGAGCCCTAAGGTACCTCAATTTTACATTTCCCTCAGCCCCAAGGAAGCCTGGAGCTTTGAAGACAGCCAGCAAACCCAGGCAGAGAGCAAGATCCCTGGAGAAACTGCTGGTGGGAAAGCCTAATGGACAGCACCCCAGATGAGGGAATCTTCCTCCTTACTGATCTGAGCACAGCCAGGGAGAAATTTCAGTTCAACACCGAGAGAGACGTTCCGGAAGTCCCTTACCTTTTCGTTTTCATCTGTTCCCTCAGTTTGCTGTACATCTCCAGGACTGGAAAGAAGAGGGGAAGATACCATGCAAGCATTATTTAGAGGAAGGGAAAGACAAATGAAAGCTGAAGGAACTGCCCCCAGACCCCCACTCCATTTCTGCCTCCTCACCTGGTAGACACAGCATTAATTTATCAACCGTGGCAGAAATATTTCTCTGTTGCAGTCGACACTGCTTCAGCTCTTCCATTGCTATTACCAGCTTGGAGGGCAGAAAAGAAAAACTGAATTAGGCCAATGGTTGTAAACAAAAAGCTTTCCCCCATATTCTTCTACCTTGTGTTCAATTCATCAGGAAATCCCAGACAGTTTCACAGTAAGAGCTGCCAAATGGACAAAGGAGCTGCCTTTCCCAACCAATAAAATATCCCCACGCACCTCCTCATCCTCTACCCCCATCCCCAGGTGCTGCCCCACTCTCTCCCCATCCAGGGCTCCTCCCCAATCTTTCTGATATGGAATTTTATCAGGCCTCAGAAAGGACTTTCTTTTTCTGAAGTGTGAGACTCGAGGACATCTGATCCCAGTGGGCATATTGCCACACACAACCCCTCAGGTGGCCTTGAAAGGTGCTGTGTTTGTATCTCTGTTTCTGCAAATGAGCCCAAATTGAAGGGTTAGGGGTATTTCTGAGCAAGGACTTTGGTAACTTTAAGAACAAGGGACTGTTCTTGCCATACTAACTAGGCACTTCCAACGTTTTAAAGGTTGTTATCTGAGGTGATCCTATACGGTAGCCTCCATCTCTTTAAAAGAAGGCTCAAGAACCCAGTCTGGCCATTTACAATGCTCCTCTTTACAAGGCCTCAAAACAGACTAGCTCAGAGAACCAGCAGAACAGGTTTACAATTAGGGTATTTGTTAAAGAGGCAGAAAACAGCTGTGGTTAACAGCGAACAAAAGGTACTCGGGTGAATCAAATCAAACTTGAATGAGCATTAATTAGCTGGTGTTCCTAGCCTCTGGCATTCATTGCAATGGGTCCAGAGCGGGAGAACAATTTTCTATATAACCTTTGGTTCTCCTTAAGACCCAAAAGGGAAACCAGTTTCAATTTAAGAGAAGAAGGGCTGGAGGTGGGATTTTATTTGGTACAGGGAACTCTAAAGTGAGGACCCTCTCCCTACAGTCCCAGATCTCTCCTAGTTCCCATCTTAGGGATTTGCCCAGAACACTGGAGGGTACAGGGATTGACAAGACCCCCAGCCAACGTGGTTGAGGCAGGACTTGAACCAGCCACTTTCTCTGCTCCACCACAGTGCTTCCAGAGATTCTATTTCACGAGCTTTCTTAGGCCCCTGGCTGTCCACCATGCCTGGAACACCTCTCCCTGCTCACCTCCGCCTCCTGGCTTCCCTCCAGGCTCAGCTAAAGTCCCACTTCTGCCAGAAACCCTTCCGGATTGCCCTGCCTTCTGCTAACTATCTCAAGCATCTCCTGGATGCATCTGGTTTGTGCCCAGCGATGTGCATGCAACTCCCCATTAGACTGTGGGCTCCTGGGGGCAGGGGCTGGTTTTGCCTTTCTTCACATCCCCAGGGCTTAGCACATGGCAGGCATCTACTATATACAAAGTATTGCAATATGGCTCCAAAGGGGGAAAAAATCCCTAAGTTAGCATTTCTACAGACTTTCAGGTGCGCAGAGCACGCTACATGCGTTACCCGCAAGTGCTATTACTGTCCCCATTCTCCATATGGAAGAAGCTGGAGCTGAAAGGGGTTAAGTGAGCCCAGGTCACAGTCAAGATCTTGTCAATGTCTCAGGCAGGATCTGAATTCAGGTCTTTCTGACTAAATGCAGCACTCAGTAGTATATCCTCTGCATCACCTAGCTCTCTTAGGGAGCTGGTATTTTCCTGGAGATGTAATCTCATTGATAAATAATCACATTCTATTTTAAATAAGTTAACATCAATTCATTGATTGAGCCAAGTTTCTGCCTTCAATAGTTTTGACTGGCTGCTGCTCTAATAAAGAATAATCAACACCAGCCACATTGGTTCTGATCAGCTGCTCAGTGAATTCATCCCAGGATGGAGCCTCTTCTCTTGTTTCAGCTGTCCGGGCTCTTCACTGACTTAATTTGGGTTACATCCCAGAATCCAAGAATGTTCAGGCTGGACAGGTCCTTCCAAATCACTTGCACACACAGGATGCCAACCACAATGTGGCTCTGCTCCAGCCTCCAGCCTCCACCATCACAAACGCTCACCAACCATAAACAGAAAGAACCCCAAACAAGATTATCAGAAGTGAACCATATGAGGCAGAAGAGGTTTTTCAAAAGGTAAATCGGGCTTACTTCCTTCCCCTCATGCTGTAGTTTTCTATTAGTATCAGTCACTTGATTCTGTGGAGAGAAGACAATTTGAAAGTTATATGAAACAAACATTTAGACAGATTGCACATTGTTAGGGGAATCGAAGACAAATATAATCAAGAATAAGGACTGGCTAAGCATAGGGTATCTGTCACATCTTTTCTGTAATTAAGTACAATTTTAGATTAAATTACATGTACCTAAGGACTCGAAACTTCCAGATCCTTTTTCATACACAGAAAATTAACTTTAACGAAAGATAGGTTTTGAATCATTCTAAGCCACAATACCTGAGGAAATGCACACCAAGCTTTCATGCAATTTGGATTTGTGAAGGCTAACTGTGGAAGGAACATGGCAGCAGATACAAATCCTCATAAGAAATGACAACCCAGAGAACATCAATGACCATTTCTATAAAATAGAGAAAGGGGGAATTTTTCCTCACAGGTATAATGAAATGACCTTCCCCTCAATATGACAAGAAACTGTCTGTTATGACTTTACAAGGCCTGAAATATTCTAAAACTCCAAGATGGGATATTGGGAAGGGGCCACTTTCCTGTGGAGGAAAGGTGTGGTCCAATGTGAAAATGCCTCAGCCTCCTGATGAGAGTGAAGCAGATTGAGCCTGCAGCTGGGCCCAGACAGGTGTGAAATATTAATGGGATGTGTCCATCTGACCTGTGCTTCATATGGCCATGGCCAAAGGCCAAGGCCCCTAGAGTAGGATGGGCCATTCCAGTTTTGAAAGCAGGAAAAGAAAGGTAATCCACCAAGAGTTCTAAAGGAATAACTATGCTACTGGCTAGTTCTGAAATGACAGTCATCCTGAGCCCCAGGGACAGAGCCTAAGCCAGGCTTCACCAAAAAAAGACAGTCAACATTTCATCAACGGTTTTTCCTTCACTTACACCTTCAAAATGCTGGCTTAGACACTGACAGAGAAGGGGAAGAAGAGGCCTCTGGAGATGCAGTTGGGCAGTATTAAATGGAAACCTGTCTCAATGCCCATGTGACAGTAACCAGTGAAAACCCGTATTTACTCCAAATTTATCTGCTTCTCTAATTAGGCTTTTAAACTATGTCCCAGTTGAAGTAAGGGCAGAGGATTTGCAAACATCCCTCCCCAGCCTGAGGAAACTGGTCTGGGCTCCTAAAGCAGCACCAAGAGAAAGGTAAGGAAGGAATCTCACTGGTTCTGGGGCTTTAGATCCAGGGAGAAAGAAGAGACACCTTTCATTTCCAGGCTCCTTCACATGCCCGCCCCCACCAAATACACCAAGTCTTTTGTTAATACTAGACATACAAATGTATTTAATGCGTTTTTCTTTAACGTACAACATCACTAACATGGCTACCCTGGAGCCCTCAGCATCTCCACATTTTGGAGAGGATGTCTGTGTCTCTTGGCAGTGGCATCTAAGAGGAAGTCATGAAGGGGGCTCCGTTCAGATCTGATTCCTACAGCGCTTGCAAGGTACAGATCTACAGAGGGGCTTAATCAATGCTTCTGATGAGAAGAATGTCGACTATTTTTATCCTCTTTTGTGCAAAACATTTAAAGGTGCTACACTGACAGTCCAAGACGTTCCCACTCCTGTTCATCAGGAGAACAGATGCCGTTGCCAAAAGACACAAACGTCCTCTTCAAAATGTGGCGATGCTGAGGGCTCCAGGCCAAGTCACACCTCTAATACCAACCAGCAGAGCAACCTCTAACTATGAAGTATCTGTTTCTGCACCTCATTAAGAGAGAATACATGTTAACATTGTTTTCTGCACCATCCATGGCAAAATGGTATTGTGGTAGAAATCAAACCCTGACCAATGAATACAAAAGTATAACTATACAAATTCACAATCCCTTCAGGAGAACATTGTCAACACAAGATCCTGGCATGTCAGCACAGCACATGACAGGCTCTTATACTGTAGATAAGCACAGATGGGCAGATGTAGAGATATAGAGATATGGGCCAAATGTTGGGTGGATATGAAATCGGTGAATGCCAGACCCAAAGACTATTCATTCAAGGTCAGCATCAGCTTGAAAGGAGATCTCTACTGAAGTTCAGACTAAAGACGAGCATCACTCAAGGGATGATGGAAAGGCACAGAGTGAGTGTGAGCGGGATACACCATATGACAAAGGAGGAACTCTGAAGGACCTAAGAAAACCAGACTCAAGGATGTCACCAAGGAATTGTATGGCAGAAAGAGATGATGGGCTAGTCACATTGCAAGAGTGGAGGCGGACGGCCAGAGTGCTTGTCAGACAAGGCCTCGGTGAACTTTTGGGAGGATATGGACAAAGAGTGAGACAAGCCTGGCAGACACAGTCAGACTGGAGTCCACATCCAGACTGCTGAGATCACAGCTCTGTTTAAGCATTGTGAGTATGAAGGACTTGGTTGAAGGCTCAGATGGCCCGAGTGTCCAATCTGCAGTTGACATGACGTCTACAGAATAGCTAACCCCCGGATGATACAACATCTTGGCAGAACAGCAGAAATTCAATAGGGACAAACATAAAGCTCTACACTCGGGTTCACAAAACCAAGCGCATCACTGGGGAGATGTGGCCAGACAAAAAGGTCTGGGAAAAAGACTGGAGAATGTCGGCAGACCACATTCAGAAGCGCGAGCAACAGAAGTAAAAGCTCCTTTAAGACAGAGCCTACCGTACTCTTCGTACCCTCCGTGCCCAGCGGGGTGCCTTACACCACAGAAGGGCTTGATCACCACTGGATTGCTGCACTGAAGTGTCCAACACAGCACAGAGAACAATAAAACCTACAGCAAACACAGCAGCCGCACCGCAGGCCAGTGTCCTAGGCAGCACACCCCTAGGGCCCTGCATCCAAGTCTGGACACCTCCTGTTTGGAGAGGCACATGTCCACAAGAGGGCAGCCAGAAGGGTGAGAGGACTGGCTGAAGGATTTGGGCAAAGAGAAGATTTAATAAGCCACTGAGATAGTGTTTGAGGTTCCCAAGGGCTCTCATTGCTAGCATTTCTAGAGTGCTTTCAGATTTGCAAAGCACTTCATATGTGTCATCACAATTAGCCTTCACAACAACCCTGGGAGGCAGGTGCTATGATTATCCCCAATTCACAGATGAGGAAACTGAGGCTGAATGAGGTTACTGACTTACCCAGGTTCATACAGCTAGTAAGTATTTAAGAGGGATTTGAACTCAGATCTTCCAAGTCTTGCCCTCTGTCCACTTCACATCCTAAGCTCGTTCTGCGCGGCCTCAAAAAGCAGAACTAGAAACAGCAGCTGCAAGTCATACTAGCTCAACACAGGAGGAAAACTTTCAAATAATGAGAGCTGCTCCTACGTAAACATAAGAGTGAGAGTCTCTGGAAGGCATAGGCTTCCTCTTCCCTTCTCCCCTCCACCAGAGGCTCGGCACTCTGAAAGGAGGTTCTTGGTTAACCACAAGTTGGACCAGACAACCCCTGAATGTCCTTCCCACTCTTGGGTTCTGTGGTTCTCTAATGTACAGTCATAGTCACTAAATGACACGGTTTCCCTTCTACTCTCTCGTCAGCAATGTCCTCTCAAGCCTCCTTTTATAGGAGGCCGGAGCCTCTATGAAACGCACCTGGAAGCAGCTTGGGGGCACAACAGAAAGTAGTCCCTTTGCTCAAGGCGTTACCCTCCCATTGGCAGCCCAACCTACAAGAAAGTTTCCAAACAGGAGCACAGATTATTTATTATATTCTTATATCCTGAGACTCCAACTAGAGGGTGGGGGATAAAAAGGAGAAAATCCATATGGAATAATTTCAGTTTGTTCCAAAACTGAGGCCAAGTCTGAATTCTCTTCTATTAAATGTCTAATCAGGCTTACTAAAAGACAGAGAAACATCCCTAGACTTAGTCATTCTTCCAGCTTCCACAGTGATCTGCCCTACCAAGCTTTAAAAAGGATATTCAGCTTTGTTTCTGTAGATCTCCTCCGACTAATTAATATTTCTCTTTTATTTCTTTTCCCATTCTTACTGCCCATTCAGATGTGTGTCCTAATTCAAATGATCCTCCCTACTTCAGCCGTATTGGCGATGAGGGAAAAAAACTCTTGAGGAGGTCAAGGATTCATGCAACGACAAGGGGGCTCTACAAAGGTACCTGGAAACCAGTCAAAGCTCACTGCCCAAGTCCTCTCCGTGAAGAAAAGAAATTGCTTCTCCAAGAACTTGGATCTGATCCCTACTGTCTCCAGAGTGGGCCAACAAGCCAATATTCCTATGAAACACGGCACTGCTATTCCTGGAGGGAGGGTCAGAGAGTGTGCTCAGAGGATATTCACAAGGCTCTCCTCAGTCTGTATCATGGCATGAGACACCAAATTCATATGCAGCAGTCTCCATTTCTTTGGCATTCACTAATATCAGAGTACTCCCCCTTTAGCAATACAGCAGAGAATTACCAAAATAATTTTCAAGGAACCTCCAAACTGAGGGAAAGAGCAGAATTTCATTTATACTAGGTTCTGGATTCATATGAGCAGACCAGAGGAAGCACCACATGAACAAGAACCTCCCCCCTACCACGGAACGTGGAGACCTACAGATGCAGTAGCTCCCCAAACTTCAACCCTTAGATGGTCACGGTTGGTGTTGTGACTGTTGTCTGCCAGGGCCCTTCCAAACTCGCTGTGCTAACACACTGTGCTAATACAACATTTAAAATACCCTGGAGAAGTAATCAATCACTGAAGGGGTTCCTGGATGGAAAATCTAAGGATCATGTCAGTGTGAATAATCATGTCAAAGGCAAAGAGGGACAGGCAACAAAAAAATCTTACGTATGCATGCATGTACATACACAGTTGTAACAAAATATATGTATATGTGTACATGCATACACAAATGTATATACATGTATCTATACATGCATACATGTGGGTGCTGGCATATGTGGACATACATACATGCATGCATGCATACGTTTTACGCACGCACACATACACACACACACTCTGACAGTCTGGCTTCTGACCTCATCATTCCATCTAAACTACTCCTCCAAAGTTACCAATGACCTCTTGGTTGCCAAACCCCAAGGCCTTTTCTCAGTGCTCATCCCTCTTGGCCTCTGGGCAGCCCTGACACTATCCATCCCCCTCTGCTCCTTGACACTCTCTTCTCTCCAGGTTTCTGTGATGTGGCTGCGTCCTGGTTCTCCTCCTATGTATCGAATTAGTCCTTCTCAGTCCTCTCTACCAGATCTTCATCCGAGTCAAGCCCATGAACTGCAGGTGGCCCCAGGGCTCTGTCTTGGGCCCTCATCTCCTCTCTCTACAAACTAATTCACTTATGATCTCATCAGCTCCCATGGACTCAATTATCATCTCTCTGCTGACGACTCTCAAAACTACCCGTCCTGCACAGACCTCTCTGCTGATCTCCAGACTAGCATCTCCAACTGCCCTGCAGACATCTCAAACTGTTCTCTTTCCCGCCCAACCCCTCCCCTCTTCCTAACTTCCTGCTGAGTGCATCACCACCCTCCCAGGGCCCTCGGCATTGTGCTTGACTCCTCACTCTCTCTCACCCCCAAAACCAATCTGTCATCATGGCTTGTCAATTTCACCTTCGCACCATCTCTTAAATATGTCCTCTTCTCTCCTCTGCCATGGTCACCACATAGTCATGAGGGCCCCAGCACCTGATGGGTGATCTCCTTGGCCCAAATCCCTCTCTACTCCCATCCATCCTCTTTTCGGCTGCCAAAGTGATCTTCCAAGAGGGCAGGTCTGACCATGTCACTTCTGACTCAATAAATTCCAGGGACTCCCTAGCACCTCCAGATTCAAATATAAAATTCTTAGTTTGGCATTCATAGCCCTTCATAACCTGCCCCTTGCTTCTACCTTTCCAGTCTTCCTATACCTTACTCCCCTACAAGTACTTTGCAAAAGAGTGACTCTGGCCTCCTGACTGTTCCTGAAGCAAGACACTCCATCTCCTGACTCCAGGTATTGGCCCTGGCTTCACCTGATGCCTGGAACGCTGTCCCTCCTCATCGCCGCTGCCTCCTGGCTTCCCTAGCTTCCTTCCAGTCCCAGGTAAAATCTCACTTTCTCCCAGAAGTCTTTCTGGATGCTCTACCATCCTGGTTCCTGCCCTGTGACGACCTCCATGTTCTCCCACCGGCAGCCTGTCTGGTCACAACTACTTACATGTTGTCTTTCCTGTTACACGGAGCTCCATGAGAGCAGGAACTGTCTTCTAGCTTTCTTTGACATATAGTAGGTGCTTAATAAATGTCTACTGACTGACTGAAAATATTCTGAAAGACAACTACTGAGCTGGAGCCCAAATGAACAAGCAGCACTTTTTGTAAAGATGATGAATGAAAAGAAACATACAAATAAATGTGTAAATTTGATAACTACCTGAAAGAACAAGAAAGCTTCTTTTGATGGTGGATTTGGAGAAGGTTACAAAGAATTACAATAACAAGACTAATTATCAAGAGATCATAAAGAATCTTTGGGTGAAGGTGGCCCTGTGGTGCTGAGTGTGTATCTGTCTTTATTAGGTGAGGTGCCTGAAGAGCCAATCGACAATGCCCAAGTACAGCTGCTAGGAAATAACCAGGAAATGACGCCTGCAAGATGCCACTCATTTCTCAGGACTTCTGATCAACCTGGGCTCCTCATTTTTCACAGTAACAAACGAAATTCAAATCCAGCATAGTCCTGATTTCCTTTTTTCCCCCTAAACTGTGTCAGTTTCATATCAATAAATTCTCCATTTTCACAGCTCCAGTTTGTAAAGCGACTAGCTCTAACAAGTTACTGAGTCTACAGCAAAGCCATTTCCTTGTGAAAAGAAAAAAATCCATCTTGTGTTTATACAACAGTTCCCTCCCAAGGAGAGCTCCATCCCCCAACGCCACCCAAAGGTTCCTACGCATCAAGAAAAGGACAAACAGCCCTGTTTCTGAGGGATCTCTGAGGAAGAGAAAGGCCAGAGACAATACGGGACAGCTCCGTGAAGGTTTGGTTTTTTGTTTTTTTATTTCAAACAGCAATCAGGCAGGTGACCAGCAGAGTCACCTGAGGGCATGGCTGAAGGTAGCTGCTTTCAGCTCTGATCCTCCACAGGTACCCCCCTCATATGTGCTGTCCAAATCCTCATCTGGCTCTGTTTCTGCCCAAACTCGTCTCTTACCAGGCTGCCATAGGTCCCCAGCCCCTTCCCCACCTCCAGTGGCTCCTCCCCCCTTTCCATAAGCCCTCCCAGCCTCCTCACCTTCAATCTGTGGGCTTCTCCTCTCACTTTCAGGAGCTCAGTGATGGAGTCCACAAAGCCCTGGTAGTGGAAATTACACATTTTCTCAATCTCCCGGTCATGATTGCGGATCCGGGATTCCAGCTTTTCCATGAAGCGACCGTGCTCCTCTCCATCATAGACGGATCTAAAACAGAAGAGTTTCCATCAAGGTAAATCCTCCACCGCCACAAGCAAATGAAGTAGGGATACATTTGTGTCCAATTAACGTAACTGGGAGTAACCGAACCCACAAAATGCAAGTTAGACATTGGCCAGCGCCTGGCACACAGGAAATGCTTAATAAATGTTTGTTGCTTGGTTGACTGTTTGATTCCACAAAGAAAGAGGAGCCAAAAAAACCTGCAGAGAGTCTATAGGAGAACCTCAGAAATGCTTATTAATCATCTAGGTGGTGCAACCTCGGGGGAAAGGCAAAAAGGAAAAAGAATTAGCCTGGAAAAGACCAAAAAGCAATTAAAGGCAGCTAGGTAATGCAGTGAATAGAGTGCTGGACCAGAAGATCTGAGTTCAAATCCTGCCTCTACCACGTACTAGCTTTGTGACCCTGGGCAAGTCATTGAACTTCTGTCTGCCTCAGTTTCCTCATCTGTAAAATGAGGGTGAGAACAGCTCCTTTATCCTAGAGCCGTTGTAAGGATCAAATGAGATGTGGTTTTTAAAGTTCTTTACAAATCTTAAAGCACCATATAAATTGCTAGCTATTAATTGATTTAGCTATAGACTTCAAGTACAAAAAGGAGTAAACTAAATGTTTTCAATTTCTACTAAGAAAGGGAAAATAAAAAGACAAGGTCCAGCTACATGTGAAGTATAATGAATTTAGGGTGCCATAAGGGGGAATTTTCAAAAAGTAAGGGTGTTCAGTACTTTTTTAGAGGTCTTTAAATCAAGGAGAGAATCTCATCTGTGTGGGATGACAGACATTCACGAGGCCTCACCTCTGTGTCCACTCTAACCCCAAAAGATTCCATCATTTGAGAAGCTAAAAGGAGAATTCTTGGGGCAATGGAGACACAGCTAGGCTGCAATAAGGAGGACTTTTATTCAAATCCCACCTCAAAGCCTTCTGAGCTGTGGAAACTCAGGAAAGCCACAATTCCTTATCTGCAAAATGGAGATTCTCAGCATCTGCCTCCCACAGGAGTTGTGAGAATCCAATGAGCTAATACAGGTTAAGCACCTTTCAACAAGGATAAGACATGGGCCCATGATTTCATTGGTATAAGGAGCTCCCAGGTAAGGCAATGTCATCCACCAATGTTGGCCAACTTCTCTGCTATTTATAGTCTCAGAATGTAGCCTAGAGCCCCCAGGGTCACACAGCCAACATGTGTCTGAAGCAGGACTTGAATCCAGGTCTTCCTGTCTCCAGGATCAGCTTTTTATCCCTTCTGCCATGCTTCCTCTTGGGCTACAAAGTTGTTGATATGATAGAGATTATTATCATTATTTGTCTCAGAAATAGTTAATATTAGTAGTAGTGCCATCCTCTGATTTCTTGTGCCAGTGGCGGTCAACACAGTCGATCCTGGTCGATGCCCTAGCATCTTCCCCTTTAACTGGGGGCACTATGTGTACTTATCACCTCCTACTTTTGTTTTTCCTTGCTCGACACCACCTCCTATCAGTCTTCCCATGATTCTCTGAATTCCTCCTATTCGTCATTTCTTACAGAGTATTCTTGTTTCCTCCTATTATTATAATTACTTTTTTCTTAGACCACAGTGTGTTCAGCTGTTTCCTATTGATGAGTGCCCACTGTTTTTCCAGATTTCTGCTACCACAAAATGTGCTACTCTGAGTGTTTTGGTGTAGAGAGCATCTTCCTTTTTATCTCTGATGTCCTCAGAGTATATGTGCAGTAGAGGGAACAATGAGTCAAAGGGTGTGCGTTTTGGTCAAGTTTTTTTTTAACTAATTTCCAACTGTTTTTCAGGATGGCTAAACTAATTTCCAGATCTACCAACAGTGTGTCGGTTTTACCACTGCGTGGGCCTGTCTCCCCACTGTCTCTCCATCACTGGCAGTTTCTGTCTTTTGTCATCTTTACCAGTTTGCTGAGTGAGAAGTGGAACCTCAGGGGGTCTGGAGTTCCTTTCTTTTGAATTTCAATCATTGCTAGTAAATGGGAGCATTAGGCTCATTGATTTAAGGACTTTTAAGCATAGGAAAACTAAGGCACAGAGAGGTGCAGTGAGTTTCTCAGGATCACAGTCAGGGGATCCAATTCACTCACAAGTCAAGACATCACCCCCTGATGTCACCAGGTCCTCTTCGGAAACAAAGGACAACAACAACAGCCGCTCAGCATCTATGGCAGGTTTTGAACCCAGGTCCTCATAACAGGTCTAGCACCCTATTGACTAGCCCAGGCTACCTCTTCCCGCCAAGCTGCCTACCACTGTGTTGGTCCATTTTTAAAAAACCAAATGAACTCTGCGACTGTGAAATCTGGATACTGATAACAGCTACTACGCAGGGTGGTTGGGAAGCTCAGCTAAGCCGGTATATGTGAAAGCACTCAGCACAGAGCCAGGCACACAGTAAGCTCAGCAGAAATGCTGCTTCTTTTCTCTTCCCTTTCTCTGCTGTACCCCTTAGCATATACAAGTTCAGCTTTCAGAGAACACGATAGAGGATTTTTAAAAGTTATTCCAGGGAAGGCAGCCGATTCCAGATCTTCTCCCACTTGAAACCTTCCTAAACCACAAAGGAAGGAACCTTTCAAAGTTGTCGTCGGCCAGTTAAAGAAGACTTTCAACCAAAGACACAACTGAAGAATTGCCACTGGCTGGAGAGCAGTTTCTGAGCGCCCACAACAAGGCTGCAGGTCCATGTGGGTAGAATCCGTATGCCTCATACCAACCACACCTTCCCCTTCATTTCTCTTTGTCTGCAGGTTGGGAAGGTCAATGCTGCTAGGCTGCCCTTGAACAACGTGGGCAGCGGTCTCAAGTTTTGTTTTCTGGGTTTTTTTTTCTTATGATAACCCAACACCAATAAGCTCCTCATCAGTCCCATCCTTACCCAGAAACTCACAATTCTGAGTTCAATTTCTACCTCTTTCCACCTAAAAAGCTTTTGATTTTCTCCCCGACAGGATGCTGTAAGCAATACAATGTGCTTTCACAAGAGAAGAGGAAATTTCTTCAGAGAATAAAAACTTGAGACTTACAAAAATAATAATTCTCTATCCTATTTGAACAAAAATAATAATTCTCTATCCTATTTGATTCAAACACTTATTAATAAGCGTATGAGCAGGGCACAATGAAAGGAACTAGAAATATAAAGAAATGCAAAAATCAGTTCCTTTCCTCAAGGGGCTGACATGCAAGCGATGGAAACACGTCTTGGACCAATAAGGAGCACCATGCTAACCAGAGGAGAAGAGAAAAGTAACCACTAGGGGCTTGATCAGAAAAGCCTTCCCATAGTGCTGAGACTTGAAGGAAGCTAAGGACTGCAGAGACCCAAGTGAGAAGGGAATCTGGGTCCATGGCCTGAGGAGGGTCAGTCTAGGCCAAGAGACATGGCTTTGAGATGGAATACTGAATTCTGGGAACAAGTAAGCCAGTTTAGCTGGAAGAGAAGAATGGAAAGGCAGGTTGGAACTACAATGCAGAGAGCAAGTGGGAGGATTTGTGTTTTATCCTAGCTACAATCCCAAGCCCCAGAATATCTTTCAGCAGAAGGACATAGTTGGAATGATGCTTCAGGAAGATTAGTTTGGCAGGTAAGTGAAGGACAGAGCACATTTGGAATACTCTCTTCTTACGCTAACTGCAAAAAAAGGGGGGGGGGGCGGAAAAGAAGTAATATAGGAGAACTGTGTTTGGTCTGACACTGACTGAAACAATGGACAAAACATTTTCCCTCTGTGGGGCTCAGGTTTTTTCTCTGCAAAACAGAGGGGTCAGACCAGATCATCTGCAAAGGTTCTTTTCAAATCGAACATTCTACACCTCATTTCCATTTTCAATTTTTGTCAACAGTATAAAAACGGTATATATTTCAGGAGCAAAGGAGAATGCTCTAAACACACACACACATTTCAGAAGAGATTAAAACAGTCCTTTTCCCATAACATCTCCCCATCTCCTGCCTGACTCTACCACCCTAAGCCTCTTCTGATTCCAAAAATTCGCTTCAATACTATAATACTTTTAAACCTGAAAGGAATGAAGAGATCCTTATAATGCGTTGACAAGCCAAGTTAACATCTCAAGGCACAAAAGTATGAACCAAGGGGATGAAAAGTCATACTAAAACTATGCATTTAAAGGCTGTGTTTCTATCACTCCTATGAACATTTTTGCGTTATTTTTCCTACTGAACGACCACTAAGGTCCTTTCTCACAGCTTTACCGTAGCTTGGAGGCCAACAGAGCAACCACAGGCAAAGCCAGTCCTACCTCGAGGCACAAAGGTCTCGAGCCTGTCACCTAAGGAGGATGCTGGGCCAAGATGACCCATACACAACCAGGATGCTTGGCTTCCAGGCAAAAACAGTTTTTGGCCAAAGCAACTCTGGCAGTTGAGGCACTGAGCCATGCAAGGGGAGCAAACCTTGCCATTAGAGGAGTTCCTCACATTTGGAGCCAACTTCAGATTCTGAAGTATTGTGCTTTTCTCCTCCTAACCCTACCCCTGCACATCTGACATCTGCCTTACAACATCAAATCAAAGCTCAGAACATTCTTTGAATTAAAACCTCCAACCTCACTCAGTGTCACCAAGCACCAGGCCAGGTACTGAAAGCAAGAGGGCAAGTATCAGGTCTAAACTTCAGAAAGATGACTGGGGCTGGCTATCCCATTTTTTGTTGTTTTTTAGCACTTAACAGTAACCAGGTATCACTTCCTGAATCAATGCCCCCCACCACCACCAAATGCCCCACCAAGCAAATTACATTTACAATAGAGAGAGGCTGCCATCTAGTGATCACTCTTTTTTTTATTATCCTCTTTGGAGGAATTCAGAAGCTGCTCCTCCTCTTCCTCCTCCTCTCCTTCTCCTCCTTCCCCTCCTTCTCCTCCTTCTCCTCCCTCTCCTCCCTCTCCTTACTCTCCTTCCCCACCGCAGAGAAATCCTAAAGAGCCACCAACCACCCTCTCAAACACTACTGAAATGGGACACACACTGGATGAAGGGAAGAGGCCATTTATGGCATTATTACAGAGAAAAAAGTAAGAAATATTCCTTAAAATCAAGCCCTGGATTCCAATTTCCAACCAGGCAGAAGGGCAGTGGGGAAAAGGGTCAAAATGTGTTTGAAAAGCCCAGGTGTGCCACAGGTGAGTACGCTCATTCATGAAACCTCACGTGCACTCATGCATACAACTGGGTTAGCTCTCCTCGTCAAACGCCTGGGAGTGAGCCAGGCCTTGCACCAGGTGAGATGATAGCCAAATAACAAGAAAATGTGTTGGCCCCCTGGAAGCTCCGTTAAATTTTGGCTACCCTTTGGAGTTGGCCAAAGACCTTCACAATATTCTTCACACATATGGCAGGTCAGAGATGGTGCATGTGGCTAGTTAAAAGGTGTTAACATGTTACTGATGTGGTCACGTTACACCCTAGCCCCAAAATTCGTGTTTTCATATACATATCACTAAATCCCTTCTAGGACTAAATTCTTTGAACTATGATTAATGAAGAGATTTTCCACCTGAAAAATGACACTCAGTTCTCCTCTCTACTAAGTGACTACGGAATTATACCATTGGCTCAAGCCCCCAACAGCTTAATGTACTTGAAAATGACCAAACCGACCAAATGCTCAATAAGAGGTAAAAGCATATTGCCTGATCAGAGAAAAGATCTTTAAACAAACTACACGGCTTTAAAAAAAAAAAAAAGGAAAGAAAAGGGGCCACTCACATTACATGGGCCTGCAGTTCCCAGTGCAACTGCTGGTTCCCATGAATTATACCCAGGGGCAGTGTGGCAAATCAGAGAAAACCTCCCATCACCAGCCAAGGCATAC
Source organism: Phascolarctos cinereus (assembly GCF_003287225.1). Classification (NCBI taxonomy): domain Eukaryota; kingdom Metazoa; phylum Chordata; class Mammalia; order Diprotodontia; family Phascolarctidae; genus Phascolarctos; species Phascolarctos cinereus. The sequence continues at coordinate 22,350,489 of NW_027555625.1, read as the reverse complement.
AGAATGCCTGAAAGGCTCTGAAGGCTGCATTTCTAGCAAGCACCTCCCTCAAAAGTGGCTTAGACTCCACTATTCATCAAATCACCCAACACCCTGACATGTCTAAATATCAGGTGAAAACTAATCTCCGTCCATCAGTTCCATGAGAAAACCGATATGGGGAGGTCACAACAAGCCTGGGGACTCAAATAGAAAGCAACCGTTCTTTGACATTTTCTTGGAAGGGGGCAAAAATCATAAAGATTTGGAAGTTATCTGCATGGGCTTCCTCAGGACCATCGCAAAGCACAGCTAGTTCTAGGCACTTTGAGTTCACTGAATTCCAAGAGACCCTTTCCCTGCATACTATGCTTTGCATCACAGCTTAATTCTCCATCCATGTGATGGTAATTTGGATGTTGTAAGAAGATCTATGGGGACAAGTTCAGAACCAAGAAAACTTTCAGACAACAAGAGAAATGATGTTTTTATTTTTGTTTTTGATTAATCTGTAGAACAAATCCCAGGGGTTTTCTGGTCTTTTCTTTTTTATACATATATTTTTAAACTTCTGTCGTGGTTGCAGTCCTAAAACATTTTATTCTCATTAAGCTCCATAAAGGCATCATTAGCATTTTTGTTTATTCCAAAGTTAAAAATAAAATGGAAAAACAGCTCTCTTCATGATGTCAAAACAGGCCCTGCCAAGGGTCAAAAGGAGTTTAAAGCCTCTTTTACCTGCTCACGCCTTTCTACCAGCCACACCTCGAATGGCCTTTGCAGTGTCTTCATGTCACTGCTGGTGACGGCCCAACTTGCAATCAGGACTCCCAAGCAAAAAGTCACCGCCAACAACTATAGGAAGCCTAGGCTACATGTGAATAGCTCTGAAACACACGGTCAAATTCAACACCATGGGCAAGGTCAAAAACATTGAAAGCTTTTTCCCCTTCCTGGGGACCCTGAAGTAATAGACATAACAGGGTATCCAATCAGTTTCGCCAGATGAACCATGCAACCAAAAGAATGCTGGGGCCTGCGATCCCCTCCCCTTCGGCACTCACAATGGCTGCTCTTGGGGGCAGGGGCAGGGACAGTACTAACACTGCTGGGCAGTTTCACTCGGGCCCTGGCTTCAGTTAGCAGCTACAGGGACAGGAAGGCCGAGACAAGCAATTGGCCACAAAACATCAAGCAAACCAACAACAAACTATGAGGAAATAAACCAATTAAAGCAAGGACGTTCCAGATGAAGGCCGCTGCCTGCCTTAGCTGCTGCCATGATAATGTCACAACCCTGGACAATTAATCGACATCCCAGCCTGGGGACGAGGGGGCAACACGCTTTGGACGTCATATCGCTCGTGTGTCTTAGCGCCACAAGCTGCCTCTGCCTTTGTAGTCCTCCATAGCGGTCACGAGTTCTGGTGGCTGAGGGCCGGACCAGCCAGGGGACTTGGAGGACGTAGCTATGCCACTAGACCCTTCAAGGATTAAAGCAAACGAGCCCGGGCCCTGCCAACGAAGTCGGAAACTGCTGGTGAGTCTGCCGTCACCAGCTCAATCCATGGCTTCCAGACTCCCATGATGCAATAGGGAAATTGTTGGCTTTGGGAGGAAAAGCTTCCCATTTCATGTGCAGAGCTGGCTCCTCATGGACACCTCCCACTTCCACAGTTATCGCCCACCTAACAGGATGCTGGGGAAATGATTTCCATTTCTTTGCAGAAAGACATTTAGTTGTTTCAGCTAAATTAGGTACTCTTCAGAGGAACAAGGATATACGAAACAAGGAAATGCATAATAGTAAAAACCCCTAATTCCAAGCTATGAAGGGAAAAAGGGCAAATCTGGTACCCCAAAGCACAAAACCACAGGACAGTACTCCAACACAAACACGTTATGGCCTATGGGTCTCATCAGTTCAGGCAGTTACACTCCACAAGAACTTCACAAAGCAGATCAATCAAGCTTCACAGAACCACTGGATAAAAATCTAACAAAAATACAAGCATACAACCTAACTGGCTTACAACACAGAGGTAGCTAGGTGGCTCAATGGCTAGAGGAGGGGAGCTAGAGTCAGCAAGACTTGAGTTCAAATGCAGACTTAGAAACTTACTAGCTGTGTGATCCTGGACAAGTCACTTAACCTCTGTCTGCCTCAGTTTTCACATCTCTAAAAAGAGGATAAAATAAGCACCTACCTCACAGAATTTCTGTGAGGGTCAAATGAGATAACATTTGCAACGTGTCTGCCACACAATAAGTTTGTTCCCTCTTCTTCCCCCCCCACCATATTTACTGAATGGCCTGCCCATTTCAATCATACTTGGTCCCTGGCCTAGTAAGCAACATCTATGTAGTCACTGAATATCAAATAGCCAAAAATAACGTTACCATTTGCACCCTAAGAATGATGTCCGTAAGACAGAAAGAAAATGTCACTTACAGGAGAAAAGGGCCTCCCCATGATGTGATCTGACCACTTAGCAGTAGAGGGAAAACAAGGAGGCAGGCCCCAGGGCCAAGATGGCTCCCAGTAAGGCACAACCCTCCACAAGTACAGAAGCCCAGGCCCAAGCAGCCAACCCCAGAACAGAAGGCAAGCCCACCCTGCCTCCAGCCTACGACCAACCCCTCAAGCAGGGTCTGCCCAAAGTATTCTCTGGCCTTCTGGAGATCCAGGCTCAAGACTCCAGAAGGCCTGCATTCAAGTCTCACCAAGTCCCAGGCAAGCATGCCTTCCACAGTCTTCATGATCCTAGGGGCAATGTATTTAACTTCTCAGTCATCTCCAGGCAGTCTTCAACATTGTAAGTTGCAGAGAATGACCAATCTACGTGTGGAGGGGGTTTCCTCACTGGGAGTTAACTAGATCAATGAAATCAAAGAAATAGACCAAAACACAGCAAAAAGGGACCCTGGTGATTCCCTGAAACATGTCAAAGACAAGTAGTAGTGGAGAAGAAATATTTATTCAGAAGAAAATTCCAGTTCACTCTCTCCAGAGCATATTGACCAATAGAGAGAGTTTGTACTATAGCCTAAACTGTGAAATATAAGAGGGGACAGTCTGAGAAAAAAGAAGCTAGAAGGCGAACAACAAAAAGTTTACTGAAATCAAGGATCTGAGAATCATTTGGTTCTAAGCGATAATGCTCCATCTTTCTCTAGAATGCTCTTTGGATTATTAAATTGCAACCAGGCCTGGCAGGCACTGAAAGCAAGCCTGCCTGGGGATCCTAGGCCAGGCTGCCAGGACCTGGGGGAGGGTGACAGAAGTCCCTAAAGGCCCTTTAAAAAAAATGGCTTCCAGGTGGAGACCTGTTCCAGTCATGTGAGGCCTGAGGCCATTTTTAACTTTCTTTCTTTACTAGGTATGATTAAACAGTGGACAATGGACTACAAGGACAGAAAAATAGTGAGAGAGCTTCTGACCATCATGGCTAAACTGAAAACTCAAGTTAACTCCCAGGTCAGCAAAAGGCATGTGTACAAACAACATCAGGAATGGCCAAATGCCTCCGAGTTGGGATCTAACCAGCCTTAACAGAAGCCAAGAGCTCTGGACAATGATGGTAAACATGACAAAACCCTGGAAGGGATTAGGAATACTCAGAATCGGGCAAAGGCCAGGCCTGGGCACCCTTCACGCACTCCCACTCTGCTGCTTCTTAGAAAGAACACTTCATCATGTGGGTGACTTGTGGGTTTTTTAAATAAAGGCATAAGAGGAACAACACCAATTTCTTCCTTCCCCCCCCCCAACCAAAGTCATGCCCAAAGTAAAGACCAAGAATCGGATACAAATCAAAATTTATTCAGGGAATCTTCTTGAATCAGCAACAAATAGAATTACAGTTTAAAAAAGTAAAAACAAACCCAAAAACCTTCCTTAAACTGCCCAAAGACTTCCTCTGCTCCATCCCCTACATCTGCCCAGGTGTCTTCACACCTCTCAAGCATCATTTCCCAGGTCTGGAACAATCCTCCTCTAGGAGACTACCAAACAACCAGAATACTTGTCCTCTTCCAAACTGCCCCAACAATGCGAATAGCAATAAAATGAAAAACCAAACAAAAATGTACTCTCCGCCTGGTTCCCAAGTCATCGGCCTCTCTCCCACAAGTAGAAAAACCTAAGCACAACGTGCTACACTGTGATTACTGGGCTGGTCTTTTGCATCCACAGCCAGCTCACTGAACACTGCTGCAAAAGCCGATGCATACGTAGCTTGTCTTTTCTGAATCAGAAGGTCATAAAGGGCCAGGTCCACATCTGTAAAGGGCAGTGCCTGATATCGTGCCATGTGGCTAAAGCTATTTTCATTAAAATGTTCCATTGAGGATAAAAGCTAAGTTGGAAGGCTGGGAGTAAAAAGCCATGATTTCTATCCTCAGCTTTGTCATTACTTCTGTGTGACCCTCAGACCCCATCATCTTGCTGTGTCTCACAGGCCCCAATTACAACAGGAAATGAACCCATGCCTTCTACCTACAGGACAGATTTGTGAGAAAGAGCACTTAGCAGCACACCATCACACGGAATCCAAGGGCCCCACCCAAAGGATGCCAGACAGCTAAAGAGTCCAATAATATGAGGGATGAAGAGAGGAGCAGCACAAAGTATATTAGCAAAGGCATCACCAATCAAAGGAAGTACTCACAAGCCTACTTCAATTACCTTTCCCTCTTGAATTAGGGGAACAATTAAGAACATGTCAATTCCCTTTAACATACAGAAAGTAACTAGTGACCTAGAAGGGATCTATTATTTTTCCAGACCTCCTACATGACAGAAAGCAAGAGGAGCCTCCAGAAGGCTGCTCTTTACAAGCAGGCACCAGGCCCTCAGAATGAAGCTGCCCCCACAACATTTCTAGGTTAAGGAGGCAAACTGCTCTTCCCCAATGAGAGTTCTGGAAGCAGGACCAACTCAAGGCAAGACCCAGAGCAGGAAAGAGGACTCCCTGACCATCCCACCAGAGCATGGGGGCTTCACTAAAGTTTCAACGTGCACTGAGATGATGTCACAATCCTGCAGTCTGGCTGTCACAAGAATGGTACTATATCACAATGTGAAGACTTCAGTTTTCTTTCCTTCCTAAACATGAGCCATCTACCGCTTCCACACTCTCTCCCATTTAGTTGGCTCTCAAAGACTTTTACTAGCCAAGCACCTAACAGAAAATTACAACTACTCTGGTAAGGCGGGGGAGATCAAGTCAACTCCCCATTCTGAGACAGGAGCATGTACGAAAGGATGAGCCTCCATATGAAAACACTGGGGGATTTTTTTGCCTTCCATTTTCCACGGAGGCCTTTAATCACATAAAACCAAGTGGGAGAGCTTGAAGAAATTAATGCTCAGTCTTGAAAAAGTCCAGGAAATGGAAGAAGTCCCCCCCAGCCAGGCTAGCTCCAGCCCACAACCAGCCCCCCAACTGAGGCCAACATGGAGAGAACTCACCATGAGCCAAAACTTTTAATGTCCCTCCTTTTTGAAGGCACAATGGAAACAATTCTCCAGAACAAAGAAGCTGCGTCAGCGAGCTCTCTGCGCTCAAACTCTTTCAAGTTGGAAGGACAGTTGATTCACACCATGTGTGGGAAAGAAACACTAGTTAAAACTAAGCAAGATAAATTTCTGGCCCCCAGAGCTGGTTAATATTAAACTGTAATGAATCATCTTTACAGTGCACTGTAAACAAAATATTTTGTTTACCCACCCAGCCCCAATTCAACCCTCCCCCGAAAAGGAAATTTTATGACAGTTAGTAATGCCCAGGTCACATATGCTCCACCATGAGACAATTTTCAAATGCTGACACCAAGGATTGTACTAAAAACAAGCAGAGTGCCAACTGGCACAGTCAAACACCCAACCATAGATGCATGAAAGGCCCTAAGTCCCAGACTCAACCTCGAAACGTCACCATCAGTGCTTTAGGGCAGGATCGGGACAGTACAGGCAATATCCAGAGGCCTCAATCCCAGGCTCCTCCTTCCTGCCATTGCCACCACCTTCATACAAGCAGGAGCCAAAGGCATCTTCCAGATCCTGGTTCCCACAGGTCTTTCTTAATGGCAGACTACTCCTGCCAACCTCTGACCCAAGGAAGTTAGCCCAGAAGTTAGCTAAGCCTGATAAACAGATGTCTGTCCACATACGAGGCTCCATCCAAACTTGAGATGGGACAGAAGCAAAGGATAACAACCCCATCAATCAGCCTGCTGCATGCTCAGCACTTCCCCAAGCGCCTCAAGAACAGAAAAGAAGATGACATGGACTCTGCTTTGGTGGAGCCCACAATGTAACTGGATACAGAAAACCTAAGGCTTGCAAAACAGTTCAGAGGGAAACTCTAGAACACTGATTATAAATGAAATAAAAGTTGAGAGAATTCTCTGGAATCAGCTCTCTATTATCTGCTTACTGTGTGTCAGGCACTGTGCTAAGCGCTTTACAGTTATGATGGCCTTTGAGCCTCACAACAAACCTGCAGGGTGGGTGCCCTTACTGACTGAATCGACTCTATTATCGGCATGAGAAACATCTGCTGTATAACCCAACTGCACCCAGCCAGGGGATCTCCACTACCCCCTAGCCGTCCAATGCCTTTCCAATACAGCCTGTGCCACTTACGCCATGGCAAAATGAGAAGGGGATCAGTGTCCTACAAATATCACAGTGTACGCTGACACGTACAAAAGGCTCTGACTGCATTCTAAAACAACACCCAGTCTATGGCTTAGACTGCTGCAATAATGGATCTATAAGTATTCCCTCCAATGGAGAGAAATACAACTCATCCATCCTTCTCAACAGATTTCTGACTCTCATCAACCTCCCCCCTAGAGAGGATGCCCAACATGCTCTTTGAGAGCTTTCTCCAAGTCAGGCTATAGTACACATTATCTCTATTGGTCAATATGCCATTAACTCAAGTCCTCTGCCCAGCCTGGATGCTTTCTTCCTGAAACACTCCATCTTATCATCGGCCTTTCTAAAATGGGGGGGGGGAGGGAGGGGCACGCTCTAAATAACTGTGTCTGTTTTAAGTCAAATACCACATGATGCCACTGAGAAAGAAGTCTGAAGAAGAAAAGCCAAAGGAGTGACTTGATTACTCAGCCTAAGTCTATGTGAAGGATTTCTAGGAGACATGTTACTCATCAGTGTTCCCCAGGGGGCACCAAACTAGAGGAAACAGACAAAATTAATGCAGGAGGCATCTAGTTAATAAAGTGAACCAGGGTGCACCAGGGGCCATTCTGGGCCATCAGAAAACAGAGAGAAGAGAGAAGAGCCAAGAACAGAACTTTGGAGGCTGCAAGCCATCAGAAGGGAGAAGCAAAGAGCTGCCCAGAGGCCTCTTAAAGGTGCCCCAGATTCTTTCTGGAAAACTATGCCAGGAGTCCAAGCACTGGAAGATTGCATCACACCTGAAAGCCTTCCAGTAGGATCCTGCAGCAGCCTCTGATGCTTTCTAAGGAGGACCTGGGTTAAAGACAGAGAGGCTCATCCCCATCAGCAGACCAGTTGGTGATGAAATCTTAGTCAGTCCATGACAGACTGTGAAACAAAGAAAAATACAAAATGGCTGCAGTCCCATGAAGCCCATTTCTGTTTCTATAGAAACCGTGGCAGAAAGGGAGAAAATCAGTCAGAGAATGCAAAGAATCAGTTTTTAGACACTGTATAAACATTAACTGAGTTGCTGGTACTCTAAATAAGAGATCTTTGTTCAATGACCAACATGTGTGTGGCTGAATTTTCAAGGATATGAATGCCCTTGAATTCTGGGAGCAGGGGTCCTGTGCCTGGGGGCCAGGAATTTTTTTAAAAATTATTATTTTTGTAACTATCTATCACTACAATTGGCCTCCTTTGTAATCCTTTGCATTCTGTGTGTTTAAAAACCTAATTCTGAGGAGTCCAGAGGCTTTACGACGCTGACTGCCCAAGGAGTCCATGACATGGAAAATAAAGGTAAGAACTCCTGGTCCAAAGGATATCAGCAATGTCATCAGTGATCAGTGACGTATGACCTGAAAGGCACACAAGAGTGGGAATCTGCACCTGTAAAGGGAGTTCTCGCCTAGTTGACATCACAGATACCCTGATTTAGCAAAGAAATTGCTATTGTGTGCTAGGCAACAAGACTGCGTATGGCTTCCCTCCAAGATTACCTTCCACGGGTGCTCAGGGACGACCAGCACCTCTGGGCCGAGGGCTGCTCATCTACCTCTGGGGTCCACCTGTCCCCCATCTCTCACCTGTGGCTCCAGGAGGCTGTAGCATGCACAGCGGCCACAGCCCAGTAAAACATCTAGGTAGATGGGCTGAGCCAGGTGGAGAGTAACTGACAGGCCTCAAACCCCTCAGTGAGTTAGACATACAATATCTACCCCAAGCACGTGAAGACTTCCCCCCGTGGAGTGGGTGGATAAGAACAATTTCTTCCAACGGCCTTGAAGGCAATGGAAGCAGGTGCTGTGGAAGGCTTAGAGCTTGGTCAGACATCGAAGACACCAAGGTCATCCACTGCATCTCAGGCCATCGCCAGCCATCTTGACTTCTGTCCTGCCACTGGACCTCGATGACTCTGGGAGAGAGAACGAGGCTGATGATTTGAGGCAAGTTTGCCTCACTTAAACCCACCACCCTGTGATGTCATTGGCCCTCTTTGAAAACAAAGGACAATCAACAATGTTCCAATTACACGGCACATAGTATACAACTACGTATATACAACTGTGTATATCTGTAGTTATTTACACACTCTCTTCTCCATCAGACTGTGAGCTCCCTGAGGGGCAGGGACTATCTTCCACCTTTCTTTGTATCCCCAGCGCTTAGCCCAGAGGCTGGCACAAAGTAATGGATTAAAAAATGTGTCTGGATGGATCCGCTGACATGGACCATGCCCAGACAAAATGAACTCTTGGCAATGCCAAGTTATTCTACACATGCCACCTTTTCTTTTGTTTCGCATCCTGGGATCGCTGCATTTTAACAATGCCTCCAGCAAAGGTTTGGGGACAAGTCTTTCTTCAAAAATGGAGTTGAATCAGTGTCAGGAAATAATTCCAAAGGTGCCCCAAAAAGACACATGGGACAGAAAGAAGAAAGATGCTGCTGCTTCTCCAATTTCCTCTCTCCCACGTGGCCCTGGCTGAGCTCTGCGTCTTCATCCCAGCACACTCCCCACCAGATTAGACAATGCCACCACTGCCTTTGGGGACAGGTACTGAACCCAGTCTCTTCTGGCCTTTTCCCCAAGCAAAGCCACCAGTCAATAGGCAGCTGGCTTCACAGCCTCAAAGGCCATCCTGGAGGGACTACAGCAAAACCAAATCAAAGGCTTCAAATTGAGCTCCAATAACATGGGTGCCTGAACCCCCAGGCTGCCCATGAGGAACTGTCTTCACCACAAATGGAGAAGAGTTTTTTAAAAGCTCAACTAGGTAGAGAATCCAAAGTCAGCACTGTCAAGTGCAGCAACCAGACCCAGAATAATGGATTAATAACCAAGAGGGACCTGGAAGCAGTCACAACTTCACTTTTTCAAGGCCAAGCAAACCCCAATGCAAAGAAGCTTCATGGACCCAAGAGTCAATAGATGTTGTGCTGAGTAGAGAAATGACCACGAAGGGTTTTTCGGGCTGGACCTGTGATTTCACTGGGACTGGGGCCACTCTCAGCCAATATACAGCCGCACCCCCTCAACAACGGGTATTCTTAAGAGAGCTGTCAGGCCACACCACTCTGGGCTGGACATAGAGCCTACATCATTCAGATGCCAAAACCAGCCCTGACCCACTCAGCCATGCTGGCCCTAACAATTCACTGTGAGATAGTTTAAATGAAAGGATGGCTTAAACACAAGGCAGAAGGCACAAAGAATTTGGGAAACTGAATATCTTTAATGTGCCTACACACACACACACACACACACACTCTCCTCCTTTTACCAGTCACAGACTTCTAGTCCATAGCCTCAGACCACAGAAACCTGCGACGGTCCAAACAATCACAATTACCACTCACCTGAAGGTTAAGAAGACATGTAAGACGTATGTAATTGGGTGCACCACCTACCAACAATAAACCATGCCCAAAAACAAGATTCAAGCTGTCACAGAAAAGCAGCCCAAGTCAGGGACAGAAGCCAGGGCACAACACTTGGGGTGCAGAAGGCCGTGATCTCAAGTCTCTCCTCAGGCACTCACTGGCAGCATGTCTTAGACCCTGTGTTTCAGCTTCCTCATCTGCCAATCTGGGGAGCGAGGTTGTCTTGACGGCTTCTGAGGTCTTTTCCAAAGCTTAATCTATGCTCCTGTGATCCTATGTATTGTCCCCAAAAGGCAGTGCATTAAGTCATGGAGGAAGAATGTGTGATTATAACCTGACCGCTTATGTGCTGCCCTGGTGCACATGATATTTATAAACTTATAAACTTAGTTGAAGGCCTCAGCACAGTCGGTGGACCCCCCCCATTAATTATGTTAATAGTCAATAGTTCATTCTTCATAATGAAGAATAATATTTCTGTCAGCAAAGGGCATTTTATTAAACTGCCTCAGATAAAAATGGATTTTCCATGGGATGTCGGGGGTGGGGCAGAAAGATGGCAGCTTTCTAAGGACTCTGTATGTGGTCTGCCATTTCCCTTGATACACCCCCACAATTCACTAACAATAGCCAGAGTCCCATGCACACAAAGAGAAGCAAAGACCTCACATGAGCTGAATTCTGTAGAAACTAAATTTTTCTCCAATTGTGCCTAGCAGAACAGGCAAATGATTACCACAAACTAAATGCCTAAAAAACAAGGTCACCCTCTTTAAAAAGAGTTCACAAGCCACCCAGAGTGATCACGGCATGCAACAATAGGCAAAATTAATGACAAATCTAAAGTTTTGTATTTTCCCTAATAAAATCCTCAATGGGGTGATTGAAACCTTTCCGTAATAAGTCCTCAGGTTCAATCATTGGACCTCTTCAAATATGACAAAAAGAGGAGACTGGGGTCTAGTAATCAAACGACAATGTTCACCCGCTGCCAAGTCCTGCTCCACTGCACTCAGCACCGGTCACATCCTAAGGAAAGGTACCCAAGAGCCTGGCTCCACAAGCAGGCATTGGAGGGAGCCAAATAACACAACGCGGAGCACTAGCTTTGCTCACTCCTGGCTGTGGGGCCCTGGTCCAGTCGCTTAACCCGTCCCAGGCTCGGTTTCCTCCTATGTAAAAGGGGGACAATAGCACCTTCCTCAGAGGTGTTATGAGGATCAAATAAAGTGATCTGCAAACCTTAAAGCAATATAGAAATGCTAGAGATTATTGTTACTATCTAGTTTGAGAATCTGAAAGTCCCTGGGAAAATAACAAAACTGAGTCAATGAGGGTTTAGAAAGAATTAACTATATTATGGATTAGTGCAAAGGAAGAGTGAGATTTTTTTATCCCTCATCCCTAGTAATACTATTATAAAGGACAGAGGCAACAGAAGTTAAAAGGAAGCAGCTTCGCTAGTCAGTCAATCAGCATGCAAGCACTGTGCTAAGTAAGCTCTAGGATACAGACAAAGGTAAAAGCCAGGCCCTTCCTGGTGCTCACAGTCTAACGGCAAAGATAACAGGCAAAAAACAATGCACAAACTATATTATGAGGAGAAATGGGAAATAATCAGTGGAGCTTGGAAGGCACCAACATGAAGAGAGATGGAAAAGACTTCCTGTAGAAGGCGAGACTTAAGTAGGACTTGCAAGAAGCCAGTGAAGCGGAGAGGTGGAGAGGAGGAGGAGGGAAAGCATTCCAGGCATGGGGGCAACCAGGAAAAATGCTGGGAGCCCAGAGATGGAGGGTCTTGTCTTGTCAGGGGAACTGCAAGGAGGCCAGAGCCCCTGGATCAAAAAGTAAATGTGAGCGGACAGCTAGGTGGCGCAGTGGAAGTCAAGGGGACCTGAGTTCAAATCCGGCCTCAGATGAAACACTTGACACTTACTAGCTGTGTGACCTGGGCAAGTCACTTAACCCCAATTGCCTAAAAAAAGAAAAGTAAATGTGGGAAGCAGGGGTACCAGGTATAAGACCAGATGGGGCAGGGAGTAGGGTGATTGCCACTGGAGTTTACTGAGTAGGGGAATGACAAAGTCAGACCTGTGTTTTAGGAAGACCACTATGAAAGTAAGCACTGGTTTGGGTGGCAGAGAGAGGTTGAAAAAATTACTTTCTTAGTGGACTGAATGACGGATTGTAATTCAGATGGCCTGAATTCAAATCCAGCCTCGTGCACTTATTAGCTGTCTGACCCTGGGCAAGTCACTTCACCTCAGTCTCAATTTCCTCATCTCTAAAATGGGGGTAATGACAGCACCTAGCTCCCAGGGTAGTTGTAAGGATCCAATGAGACAACATTTATAAAGCATTTGACAAGCCTTAAGATTCTCTCTGCGTGTTAGCCTTTCTTGTTATTATTAAATAGAATAAGAGAAAACACCAATCGGGAGGCACAGGGAGCAGCGGAGGGAGAGCTGCGGTTTGGCGTCAGTAGGCCGCCATTTTACTAACTTCATCTGGCTGTGCCTCAGCTGCCTCATCTACCATGAGGGGCTTGGACTCGATGCCCTCTGAGGTCCTGTCCAGCTCATGATCCTAGGATTAGGAAGGGAGCTAGGTTATTCCTCAAGATGCCAGGCTTCAAGAATACAAGTCTTCCAGAGGGAATGAGCCACACCCTCCAAATCTCTCTCGGGGAAGAGAAAACAGAGGCCACCACGTCCCCTGGCTCAGGACAGTGACATCCCACGGACATGCAGCAGGTTCCACAATGAACAGCCAGATACCGCATGCGTCTTATGATCTAGTCCCTGATTAACAGAGCACAGAACTGCATCCACACATGAGAGCTAGTCCATACTCACTGGCAGATGACTCTTTACCAGCAGAAACATTTTTCTCTGGAGAAGGCAGCTGCAATCGTACATAAATGAATCTTCATCCAAACCGAGCATAGCTCATAATACCAGAATATTGGACAGGCCCCAAGAAAGGGGATTTTGCAAGGTATTAACTAGAAAAGTGAATGATTTGCATGTTTCCAGATATGTCCAGTCCAGTCTTCCCCTCCTCCCCACAACCTCTTGGAGACATCTATCTCACAAGCTCAGGTTTCACTGAATTCAAAGTAACTTTGACAACAACTTCTCTGCAATGAAAGTTCCCTGAAGGCAGGGGCTATTTCCTTTTATCTCTGCATCCCCAGGGCCTACCAATGACACACAGCTGAAATTCAGTATATCAGTCAAGAAACATTTATCAAATGCCTACTATCTGCTGCTGGGGCAGGTAAGTGGTGCAGTGGATAGAGTACCGGGCCTGGAGTCAGGAAGACTTAAGTTCAAATCCAGCCTCAGACACTTATTAGCTGTCTGACCCTGGGCAAGTCACTTAACCCTGTTTGCCTCAGTTTCCTCATCTGTAAAATGAGCTGAAGATGGAAATGGCAAACCACTCCAGGATCTATGCCAAGAAAATGCTAAACGGGGTCACCAAGAGATGGACATGACTGAAATGACTGAACAGTAACAAAACTATATGCTAGGAACCAATGCTAAGCAATGCGGACATAAAGAAAGGCCAAAGACCAAAACACCGCCCAGGCCCTGCTCTCAGCATGCTCAAGTTTTAACGAGGAAGACAGTACACAAACAATCATATATAAACGAGACACACATAGGATAAATTGGAGATAATCAACAGAGGGAAGAGGAACTGAGAAAGGTTTCCTGAAGAAGGCAAGACTTTTGATGGGACTTGAAAGAAGCCAGGGAGACCAGGAGACAGAGAGGACGAAAGGAAAAGTCCAGGTATGGGGGCCAGCCAGTGAAAATGCCCAGCGTCTGGAGATGAAGCATCTTCCTGGAGAACAGTCAGGAGGCCAAGGCCACTGGACCACAAAGTACTTGTGGTGGAAGAACAGAAAAGCAAGAGGGCGCCTGGTCAGGAAAAGTTGAATACCAAATAAAGGATTTTATAGCTGATCCAAGAAGCAACAGGGAACCACTGGAGTTTACTGAATCAGGGAGGGAAGCGAGGTGACGTGGTCAGACCGATCCCTCTGACAGCTGAGCGGAGGCAGACCGGATCAGGGAAAGATCGGGCCGAGAGGCCTGCTAGCTGGCCGCCACCATAGTCCAGACTTGACGCAACAGGGCCTGCAAGCATGGCAAGTGGCAGTGGCTTGCTGAGTCACTGGTTGCCTGCTTCTTTTAGTCTTCAGCAGAGGATGTTCCGTTCCAGCACGACAAGGGCTTAACTGAAGGCTGAAGAAATGCTGATGTCCCCTCATCGAGCTGAGCAAAGGGCGCTCTGTGCTTCTCAAGAACTTGACGCCCGCAGGCCAGCCCTACCTTTATTGTTTCACTCAGATCTTTGTGACTTTGAGCAGATCAGATTGCCTCTGTCCATCCCAGTTTCCTCATCAGTAAAATGCTCTGGTGGAACCAGATCAGTGAGAATGAAATTCATACAGAAACAGTAGACCACTAAAATGTACATCAGGATCCCTGATGACCATGGAATGACTTAGAAAACCACATATTAGCAGCATCCAGGATCTCTTGCATTTTTATTTATTTTACTAAATATTTCCCAATTACATTTTAATCTGGTTCCCCATCCATGTTTGAAATCTCTGGTCAAAATGATCTCTTAAGGTATCATCCAGCAGATATTTATGAGAAAAAAGAAAAAAAGAAACTATACCATCAGCTGCACACCAAGGCAGAGGTGTCTGCCGGCAAAACTTCCCAGCATGGCCCAAACCTGATTAAAACATAACTGGAAAATATTTAACAAAGTAAATTTAAATTACAATAGATGGAGCTTTCTAAGTCAAGATGTGCCCACAGGAATCCTTAGGTACAGTTGGGATACAGCAACGGCACAAAGGGCTGTTCATGGGGCTTAGGATCACTAGATGGCAGCAAAGTACAGGCAGTAAAACCCCATCGCTCAGAGTTCTCCGGGCTTGAAAAACAGTTCAAATCACCATGTTCTCAGCTCCAGGGTGGGGAACCTTCATCCTCGAGGCCACATGTGGCCCTCTAGGCCCTCAAGTGCGGGCCTTCTAACTAAATCCAGACTTCACAGAAAAATCCCCTTCATAAAAGGATTTGTTCTGTAAAACTTGGACTCAGTCAAAAGGCCACACCCAAGGACCTAGAGGGCCACATGTGGCCTCAAGGCCGCAGGCTCCCTGCCCCTATGGAATCCAGGCTTTGTGACTGGCCTAACGTGGTGCATGGCTTCAAAGAGATTCTTGGGATTTTGTTTACTGCTTTCTTTAAACAGGCTAAAGAAGCCCAGCTCTTTAAGACATTGGGGGGGCTGAAATCAATTCTGTCACCAGCTGCACAACAGCTGTTTTGATCAATCAGATCTTCCGAGATCACGCCTCTATCCACAGCTGACTCGCTAGCCTTGGAATTAGGAGAACAGCCCTGGTCTCGACTGCCCTGGGTGCCCCAGGTACCTTCTTCCTTCACCTGTAAAAGGTCCCTTCCAGCCCCCAAAGACTGATCAAAAGGGGCCAAGTGGAGCCTCACCAGCATGCCCACAGCACAGACTCTCAAGAGGAAGGTACAGAAGGGTCACACCATGGGAACCACCACGAGCTTTAAGGAAAGGAACAGAATTGGGTCTGTCTGTATTCCATCTTAAAGATAAAGACCAATTTCAATTTTCTAATCATCACGCTCCATCATATTGAAACTAATGAATTAGACTGGTCAGTGAAACTAAGATTTCATAGTCATGAAAGTCCTCACAAATCAGTCTAGCCCAGGGGACTCTGGCTTGGCCATCAGGGACGTGGCTGGGAGAGAGAGGCCTGGACAGGAGCAGTTCAGGCAGGTGGTCAACAGAATATGGGGCTGACCAGCAGTCTGTTGCTTGTGTTTTTTAAATCAAACTGGAATCGAGAAAGTCTGGCTCAAGTGCGCACTTCTGCTGCCCTTCTTCAGATGACTACAAGTCGCTGACATCAGAGGCCACACTGCCACAACACTGGGACCCCAGAGAGCTGTGAAATCATTAAACACATACAGAATCCATTCCGATTCCCTGAACCCCATCACTAAGGCTGCTTGCATGGCTCTCGTCCTAAGACCATACTAAGTGCTTTGTCTACCACTGTGACTAGGAAAAACAAGGGGAACCAGGGTCATCTCAGCGACCAAGCCAAATGTTTAAAATGTGGCTTGTGTGTTTTCTTCTTGGCATTCTTACTTTCTAACACGTTCTCAATCAGGCCTCTTCACACTTGCTTCCTTAGCCCTTTTCTGCTTCGCCCTCTAATTCTGTAATAAACCAGACAAGTCTAGTCAGACAAATAGGAAACATCTGCCATCAGTGTGCCAAAAGCATTGATGCCAGTAGCCAAACCAAAGGTATTCAATTTCACCACTTGATGGCACCAAAACAGCTTATTTAACAATCACTGAAGAGTTCCCCTGCATGGGACAAAGGAAAGGAACAGAGCTGGAGATCCTCCAAGAGGGCTTGAAAAGTGGACAGTGCTAAAGTCTTTGTTGGTTAGACCCTTCTGGAGGCTGAGGAGCACAAGATGGCAGCACAGAGTTCACAGAAATAAAACCCGGCCCCAGACCCTGTGGGCAATCTTGACCGGAGAAAGCAGGACGGCTTACTTGACTCCTTCAAGGCCCTGCCACTTGAGGAATTCTATGATTACTGCACAGGAACTACCTGATCCTGTAATGCCTGGTCTTCTTGGGCCTTGTCTGGTGGTGTGACGCCCACTAAGCCCTGGAGCCCATGTACGTAGCCAGGAAAAAAAATAAAATGAAACCTAGTATGAAATCTGGCTTTCTGTCCAAGACAGTTTGTGTACACTTTCCTTCATAGTAAATGATCATATTTAAACAACTCAAATAATAAAGCAGTTTCCCTACTACTCTTCAAGGGATTCATTCCCTTTCTTTGAATTTCATTTATATTCTATTTCCTTTGTTTCATCTTTATTCCATTTCTCTTTATTCATTTTTTCTTAACTCAATTTGCATAGTATAATGGAAAGGGCACTAGGCTGAAAGCCAGAGGACCATCAAGAATCACAAATTAGAGCTAGGTCATCTAATTCAGCTCTCTATCATTTGACAGATGAGGAAACTGAGGTCCAAAGAGGTTAAGCTACTTAAACACGGTTACAGAACTAATGTCAAGGTGGGACTGAAACCTAGCTGCATGACAATGACCACTTAAACTCCTTTAGTCCTTGGCTTTCCTTAACTACTGAATGAGTGGACTGGACTAGATTATTAGACAGGATGTGGGTCACAGCCCTAACACACTATGATTCTGTAACTCATTTCAGTTCCGAGGCCCCAACAATGAAGCAGAAAGTTTCACTAGTTGAATGTAGCAAATGTCATGGCAACAAGATATTGAGCAGCTACTGAATCACTTTAGATACAATCTGATCAAGAAAAGAGTGACAAAAGATACAGACTACAAGCTCAAAAAGCTTCAAACCAAAAGGAATCCAGCAAGGAAAATTTAAACCAGAGTGGGACAAGAGGATTAAAGGAACTGAGGTGTGGCTTAAAGCAAGCCTGTGGCCCAAGGACTACTTACAGCCCTTGGGTCCTTGTGGCCTCTGCAGAAAACATCCTCTACATTTTTCCACGGGCTGCCCAAAATCCTGACACACCTGCAGGCTGCATGCATCCGAAGGCCCAGGTTGTGCAGGCCTGGCTAAGAGGAAAGGAATCTGGCAAAGTGCAGAGCATTAAGAGGCAGCTTCAGACACGCACCAAGTTATCCTCTGGAGGAAGGAAAGTTCTTCTAGGTCGGACAAAGGCACAGTGTGAGGGACTGTAACTACAGGGCAGCAAAGGGCATTCATTGATGGTAAGAGATAAGAAAGCAGCATTTGGGCCTCACCCACCCAGGAAAACCAGGGAATCATCTTTCTTTGAAGATCTCCAAGAGCAGAGCTGGTGCTCACCAGCCTGCTGTGGCTCAGGACAGCTGCAAAATGAACACGTCCTGGGCCAAAAGAATCTAGATGGGCCTAAAGGATGCTGGGCAACGCCAAATGCATTCCCAAAAGCCAGTGCTCTGTACACAGTAAACACTTAATGTTCAGTGACTTGAACTGAATGTTATCCTAAGAGAAACTTCATGTACCTTCACCATCCTCATCTCCCTCACAGCTATGGGATCCTACGGAGGGCATTGGCCACATCGGCCTCTCAGGCTGCTTCCAGGTCGAAGTCCATGCCTACAATCCTATCACTTTCATTTCCAACATGTCTCTGCTGGGAATAAGAACTGCGCATGTCTGAGACAAGCAGATTCTTGGATCCTCTCCGCCCATTGAGAGCTAGAAGAAGAGGAAGTTTAAAATAAATAAATATATGGGCAAAACAGCAGGGAGTTGGCCAGAGAAAATTCTGTGGGGATGGAGAGCTGTGCTATGGGACAAGTTTGATGCAGGCTAAGTGCAGCATATGCAAATACAAACAAAACAGTCCCTGCCCTCAAAAAGCTTACATTCTAACAGAGAAAGACAAGCCACAAAGAGCAGCTGGAAAGCTGGGGGGGGGCCCAGGAGACAGAGTAAAGGCCTGTGCCTACAGGGGCCAGGGCAATTGCATGGGCACAGTCCAAGGTCTCAGTGGAAACAAAGGAGAGATGAGGGCTGGAGGCAGAGGCAGCTAGCGGCCAGGAACCATTAAAAACTTACACAGCAGCACAAGTACTTGATTACATTCATCAGCAAATAGCAGACATTTCAACTAGGTCAGACTAACTTAGTGATTCTCAAACTTTTTGGTCTCAGAAGCCCTTCAGGCTTCAGGGATGCTCAGGGAGGCCCCAGACCAAACTGTGAGAACCGCCGGACTAGAGGATCTCTAAGGCCCTTCCAGGCTGAAATCTAAGATTCTACAGTCCTGTGACACAGCAGGTAAGGCTCTGAATTCCAAGCTAAGGAATATCAACTTTATCCCACAGGCAATGGGAAACCACGGAAATTTTCCAGGCAGAGGTAAAGTGAAAAACAACATTGCTTTAAGTAAATGCTCAAGCAGTGGAATATCGGATGGACTGGACACGAAGAAAGAATGAAAATAAACGATTCTGGCCCTCGGCTCCCATGACTTAGGAGCCCCAAAGAGGACTGTAACCTAAGTTGCTAAGGAAGGGCACTGGTGGAGTGGGGATGGAAAAGAAGGCAGAGACAGAAAGATTGTAGGAAGACCAATGAGCAGGACTTGGGGAATATGAGCAAAGAGGAAGGAAAGCTTCAGGATGACTCGGTGGTCTTGGAATGATGACATCACTGCTACAAATCACAAGATCCCGAAAGGGTGACAACGACATTGGAGGGAAAGTGTAGTCTCTATGCTCTCAGGGACTGACACGATGAAGACTGAGGATCTCCAGTGGAGATGTCCACCAGGCGGGCCGAAAAGTAACCCCGGCGTTCAAACAACAAGTGAAGGCTGCAAAGCAGGTCAAGGAGTGAAGTTTGGAAGGGTTAGAAACACGCTCTACAAATGTTTTAAGCTATCTGCATAGCAGGCTCATAGGCAAACGGCTTTATAGGCAGGATGCTGGAGGTTTTCAAGTGCAAACAAATCGATGTTTTTCAGACTTAATGAACTGACACTATGGTCCCCCCACCCCCTCATCATAATCATTCTTCCCATCCCTCCATGTAATAAAGCATCAAACACATGCAATACACCACACCCCCAGGCCCCCAAATCTCTGACAAGAAGAAAAACATGTGTTTCATTCTCTGACCTCTAGAACCAAGATCAAATATTGCAATTAATCTGAGTTGTTTCCCTTTGTATCATGTATGTTTTCTGGGTACACACAGAGTGCATAAAGCACTGGGCCTGGGAATCAGGAAGACCTAGGTTCAAATCCAGCCTCAGACACTTAACAGCTGTGCGACCCTGGACAAGTCACTTACCCTCACACCAAGCATCAGTTTCTTTAAACGGGGGACAATAACAGCACTGGTTACCTCCCAAGGCTGTTGTGAGGATTTGTAAAGCGTTTTACACTGTACCTGGAACACAGTAGGCACTACATAAATGATTATTTTCCTTATTCCTTTCTCTTCCCCATCCATTCCCCCACCACCACTGCTACCACCAACTATGGTTCCATTTCTTGGCTCTGCATAGGTTCATACACATCTTCACAAATATCTCTGAATTCTTAATATTCCATTACATTTATAAGTCACAATTTTTTCAGTCATTCCCCAATTTATGGGCACTCGCTTTGTTCCTAGTTTTTTGCTACCACAAGGGTGCTTTATGAATACTATTTAGGAGACCTTTCTTCTCAACGATTGGCCTCCTTGGAGCATATGTCCAGAAATGGGTTGGTTCGCTGAAAAGATTACAAACCAAATTAGTGACTTTTCTCCCAATAATTTAATCTTAAACAAGTTTTGTACACACTGTCTCATCACTATGAAATATCAGAAACACAACTGGGGAGCCACCTCCTATCCTAGAAATAAAATAACTCACCAAGTACCTGAAATGCCTTCTGGCTATATGATGGATTTAATGAGCTCAGTCAAAGGCCACCTGTATCTTGAGTGACACAAAACCCTGTTCCTAACTAGGGAAACCCAAAGCAGCGGAAGACACAGAACTGCCAGAACCGTGGTTCTAACCAGCATCCTTAGAGGGCAAGCCAGGAGAGGATTCAGAAAACCTCCAATCCAGATAGATGACACTCCTTTTCCTGAATCCATGCATCTGTACTGGCTGTCCCTCCTGCCTGTAACGCTCTAGCTCCTCCCCCTCTAACTCCCAGTTTCCTTAACTTCCTTCAAGACTTACTCAAATCCCACCTTCTTCACAAGTCTCCCCATCTCCCAAAGATAAATGGCCACCATAAATGGTCTGCATGCTGTCCTTCCCATTAAAATGGGAGCTCCTTGAGGGCAGGGACTATGGGTTTTGCCTTTTTTTTTTAAACCCTCAGCATTTAGTAAAATGTCTGGCACATAGTAAACAATAAATGCCTGTTGATGGATTTTCATAGCATTTTATATGATTACATACCAAAGTCATAGAATCAATGAATATTAGTACTGGAAGAGACACCAGGGAGCACCTATCTCAACTCTAAAACGTTATAACTGAGCAAATAAAGGTTGAGAGACCCTATGACTTGATCGAGGCTAAACAACTGTTACTAAGAGAACTCTGGGGAAGATGGCAGCCACCGTCTCTTGCTCCCCTTGCCTCTCATGAAGAGGCGGCCCTTCTCCTGGCCAAAGCAAACCAGTCTCTGTGGATTCTTGCATCTTCTCTCTTCTCATCATCTCCAGGAGACTAACCCTTCTATCATCCCTACCCTCTAATCTTCAATCTCTCCCTATCACCTGGCTCCTTCTCTGCTGCCTACAAACTCGAGTTTGCCTCATCCTGAAAAAGTCCTTGCTAGATCCTACCATTCCCTGCTGGCTACCATCTTGCGTCTCCCCCTCTTCTCAGCTAAGCTCCTTTACAAAGCAGTCTACACTGGGTGCTTCCATCCTGTCTCCTGATTACTCTCTTTTAAATCCTCTGCAATCTAGCTCCCAACTTCGTCATTCGATTTGAAACTATTCTCCCCAAAGTTATAAATGATTTCTCAGTTGCCAAATGCCTTTTCTCAGCCCTCATCCTCCTTGACATCTCAGCACCTTCTGACACTTAACCACCTGCTCCTCCTAAATCCTCTCTTCTCTCTAGCTTTTTGAGATACTGCTGTCTCCTGGTTCCCCTCCTGTCTACTCCCAGGACCATTATTTCAAGAAATTATAAATGAAAACTGCCCCTGCCTTTCAGAACCAGAAAGCACTGAGCACCAGCGCCAAAGGATAGAGGAAGAACAGGTTATAAAGGCTGTGGACCTGGGAAGACAGCTCCCTCTTCCACCAAACATAATGACAGGCTGCATAACAAGTCAAAGGGCCAACCCAAAGGAAAAAGTTCCCCAAAGAATAAGCCAAAAGTCTCTTTTATGGTAGAGACAAAGGCCACAAGGGAGGCAGTGCATCCCATGCCAGTCCCCTCTCCATCTCTGGCTCTAGCAGTGGATGCCCCTCTTCTCCTGTACATTACGCCCCTGAGCAAGCTCTAGCCCCTCCCCAAATTCCAGTTCCAGCATCCTCAGCCCTTCTCACTGCTGCAGATATGACAATAGGGAGTGCTCAAGCTCCAAATCAAAATCACCCAAAAGGAATGAAAAGGAACAGAAGCCAGATAAAGGCCCTCACCAAACCCACCAGAGTACGTACTGGAGGGCATCACATCATGAAAATATTTTCCACGTATGGGAAAATATAAAGGAAAAGGAGGCTCCCCCTCAATCCAAGAATTGTGCACACATGGAGTCTGAGAAGCCTAATGAGGCTAAAAAGGCATTGAAACTCAGGAAAGAGTGATGAAGGGCTGTCTGGACACAGCATTCACACAAGAGAGCAGAGAGGTGGAGACAGGAAGAAAGAGGAGGAAGCATACTGACTGCTTTCTCTCCCATGCCATTGCATCCAACCTGAAGACCACACTGGAGCCCCCTCCTCTGCCACCAATGCACAGCATCTGCAACAGGAACTTCCATTCCTCACACCTCCAAATCTGGGCCCCTGATCTCTCATTAAAATTGTTTTTCTTTCTTTTTCAAAAAGATTAACTTGATAAGAGGCATTGTTTACAGATAATTTCTTAGTTGAGGGCACGTGGTCAGGAGAGAACAACCACTGCTAGGGGGTCCCTAGCTAGGTTCACCCAGATAGATGCTATCACCACCCCCCTGCATAGACAGAAGGTCCTGATGCCCCAGAAGCCAAGCACCCCATGTCCAGGCTACCACTACTGCAACAAGAAAGCTCAGCTTGTTATCAACTCCTGAGAGCAGAAAACCAACAGAGCCAGGTCAAGCAAGGATAATATCAAGACACTGAAGCCTTGCCCATCCCAAACCTACAACATTTTTTCCTTCTGCCTTGGGTACCTTTTGACAAGTATGGGTGACCGAATGACTACTTATTGTCCAGCCTGATTCTTTAAGAAAATAGGACATGAGCTCATGCAACTCACTCCACATACATTTTAGCTAAAGCTAGGCCTAGAATCAGTTTGCTTCCTTAAATTTTTTTTCTCTTGAGGTCGTGATAAAAAAAAATACCCTGAAAAGAGTACAGATTTTCTGTTTGGTCCCTTTACTGTGAATGGTTCCTTTTATACACACACACACACACACACACACACAGTACCCTCCCCTCAGAAACTGGTAACCAGGTTGTACACCAATCCCCAGGTGCTGCTTCATCAAAAAGCCAGCTTCTTTGAAGCTATGGCCCCTTGATAAGCTAACAGGCTAATTTGCAAAATGAAAAGTACACTCTTGGCTTTTATTGTATAGTCAGTACTAGAAAATTTCTGAGTTGAGTTTTGTATCTTTGTAGCATTTAAGATAATGTTGTATTTGTACTTTTGTTGTTTCGAATGAAAGAAAAATCATGTGAAATAAACTTCTAAGTTGACCAAAAACCAAAACAAAAAAGGACCAAAGAGCAAACTGAAAATAGAATGACCTCCTGAAAGAAATCTCCAAAAGATAAAGTCCCAGGAAATCCAGAGCAAAATGCAAAGCTCCCACATCAAAGGAAAAAAACACTGTAAGCATACAGAAAGAAGTTATTCAAGTACTAAAGAATCACAGACAGGATCAGACAAGATTTGGCAGCTTTTACTAAACATGAGAGGAGATTTTGGAATATAATAATTCCAAAAGGCAAAAGATACAGGTCTAACACCCAAGAATAACTAATCTTGAAAAGTTGAGTATAATTCTACAGGGGAAAAAAATGGACCTTTAATGGAACAGATGATTTTCAAATGATTTGTAATGAAAATACAAGAACTGAGTAGGAACTATGAAATACAAATACAAGAATCCAGAGAAACATAGGCAAACTTATGTGAGCAACTAGAAGGTGCTACATGATGATAAAGTGGTAACATTCTAATAAGAGAAGAAACAAGTGTCCCATCAGAACCTTGATGAAATTTTTAGAGGGACAACAAAATTTTAAACAAACACAACTTTGAAAGACTAAAGAACTTAGATCAATGCAATACCCAACCATTTCTTCAGTGGATCTATGTCCTCTGAAACATAAGCATCATTTTCTGACACAGCAGTGATGGATTCAAGGTACAGAAAACATTTTTTAGAAGTATATATTAGACACCTACTGTGTCACATGGAATCCACTTTTTGCTTAACCTACTTATGTATTACAAGGAGGGTTTTTTTCCCCCTTTCTCTCAATTTTCCAAAGAGAGGGGTAGTAGGAAAAGAGGGGATTAGAAATACTGATACTCAAAAACAGGAGGGCCTTAAAAAATGTTTTAATGTACAGAAGAAAAAAGTACAAGCAGGACATTTTTGAAAGTAATGTGTAGAATTTATCATATATGTATATATGTGTATATATATATACACATATATATATACATACATACATACATAGAGTATATTAACTATGAAATGGAGATTCATGGTTTCATGCACAATGTTCTTTTTGTGTGCTGCTGTGAATATGGAAATGCTTTCTTGTTGTTTAAATTAAAAATAAAAAATTTAAATTAAAAAATGTGTTATTAGCAGACTTGAGACCAGAACTCAAGCATACCAGTGCACTTCCCATCACAGTACTTCAATTTTCTGTGATCTCCAAGTTATCTTTCAGCTCTAAAAAGTGTGATAACTATTCAACAAATGACAAAGATTTAAAAAAACCTGCTTGACACTGTCATGGAGACTATCCATCAAAGTTCAAACAAAAGGATTCTCCATAAGTGAAGTAGGTCCTCCAGACACTCCAACTGTGTATGACATTCTGCTGATTGAATCAAGCTTTATAACACTGTTAGATATTTCAAATGGGAGCAACAGTCATTCAAAATAGTTTGGCCTAACAATCCAAACAGGAAAAACCAAGTAGACTATCATTCTACTGTCTAAGTGTGCAAACAGGTGAAGCCCACTGAACTGGTCCCATTAGTACATAGAGCTTTGACAGACACAATAGATGGACAATGGGCTGGACTCAAAATCAAAAAGGAATAAGAGAGGAGAAGGAGTTGTACTGGAAAATGCAATGACCCCACAGGTATTTCCCTGAAATGAAACTCCCATCTTTTAACCCTAATATTTTTCTGCTGATGGTATATGGCAACAAATCATGGAATACCACAATCTCTGAAGCATCAAAATTGTGAGTCAGCCAACGGGCAACAAACAGAAACATGGTGGGCCTAAACAGGCTATATTACCAACAATGAACTGTTCAAGAAATTGTTAAAAAAAAAATCATCAAAGATATGTAGAGACAGAAAGGGTGGGCCCATCATATAGAGCAAGAGATAACAGATAGACACTCCTTGTGCTCCAACGGTAGCTATACAACCTTAGGAGACTCAAAGACTCCCAGCACACTGGGTTGGGATGGACCTGAATTTTAGATAGTACAACACAGCTGCAAAGTACTTTACAATACAGGATGAGAAGGTGAGGAAGGGAATGCTCACATCAATGAAATCACAGATCCACTGACGTACTAGTATGGAAGTCAAAAATTCATCTTAACAGCTGACATTTTGTCTAGTACTTCACATGTGCCAAGTGCTTTACATTATCTAATTTGAACCTCATAACAGTCCCATGAAGCAGATAAACAAATGAAGGCCGGGATGTCCAAGACGGAGGTAAAAAATGTGCAGGGAGAAAAAGATGTTTCCATAATCAAGGCTTCCATGTCTGAAATCACAGCGCTGGCCTCAGCCCAGAGAAATCCAGATGGTTGAGCCACGTCAATTACTCATCCCTTTAATGAAAAGGAGATGAATCAGAAAGAATTTTGAAATTCGAAGATTAAGCTGAACTAAACAAGCCACTTAAGAGTCAAACTCAGCAGTATCTGATAAAACATGAGTGGTATTTCCTACTTAGCTCCTTGTTTAATGAAGCTAAATATTCATAATAATCACATACCATTTCTATAAGTGCCTTACATATATTACATCACTTGAGCCTCACATAGCCCTGTGACACTTCCCAAGTATTACAGCTATCATCATGTCCATTTTACAGATGAGGGCTCAGAGAACTTCACCGACTTTCCCACTGTCAGACTGATGGTAAACATCAGAGGCTGGATTTGCACCTAGGTATTTTTGACTCCAAGGCCAATACCCCACCTAATACACCTTTGCTGCCTCTTAAATTCAGTCTAAAACTTTACCAAATTTTAAACAGAATGGAAAAAGATCAATGAGAATGTCAAGTACTGCCTTGCAGTAAGAAGGAAGTTCTTTTCATGTGGCTTTTACTGAAGTTCCAGAAAACAGATTCTTTCTACACAAATAAATGCAAATGCATCAGAAAGCAATGGCCAAGGCTCCAGAGCAACCAGCCATTCTAGAGTGACAGACTTTTGTCCTTAAGACGCCTCGCTGGGGAGATGATGCATGGCCTCCCTTTCATGATTTCTAAATCATGGGCATGCACAAGGGCCGAACCAAAAGGACCCAAAGATGGTCAGCAGAAAAGGCTCCAGCAGCAGTCATAGCAAATGCTGCAAATCTAAGAAAAGACCACGCCAAAACAGACCAGGAAATGAACCGGGCAGCCTCGAGTGAAAGACACAGGCTCTTTTCAAAAGTTACATATGCAAAGGGATGAGGAAGAGTAAAGAGGAGGAAGTATACTCTCTCCCAAACAACAATTCCTCTACCTCCCCAACAGAGATCCATGACTTCCTAAATATCAGACCCCAGGAAATGGGGCAGAATCAACATGAGTTTGGCCCCTTTCTGTAGCTTTCACTTGAAAGGCCTGAGAGGTGGATCACACACACACACACACACACACACACACACACACACACACACACACACACTCTGGGAAGGCTGTCATCTCCATTTTGGTGCTCAGGAGGTTGGCACAAAGACTCCAAGTGACTCATCCAAAGATGGCAAAGTGAGTCAACCAGACAGCCAAACTAAGAACCCAGGAAGAGAACAGGGGAGTGTTCATCAGCACAACGCTTCAAGCAGGCTCTGTAACCATCTACAATCAGGGGAAAAAACACAAAACCTTAGGGGATCATTCGGACCTCCCCCCGACCCCTGGTTGGGGCCTGAAGCTGGCATGGAGTGAGCTTCTTTCCCCAAATGCAGTTTTAGAGCAACGATGACAACCTGACCCCCAGACCCCTTTTTCTTGGGTTTGTTTTTTGTTTGTGCTGTTATTTCTTATCTTTTTTTTTTTTTCAATTTGAAAAGTCAAGCTAAAGTGAATCGGGAAAAGCACCAAGGGATGTTTCTGCGATGCTCCCATCAGGCAGGCTGGCAGTCTGTGTGCAACAGGACATGTCATCTTTGAACAGAAACTCAACAGTGGCAGACAATAGTCCGGTTGCTTGTCAAGTACCAAAAGACACACACTTAGAAATTATTTGATTTTTTTTAAACTAAAACTTTTCCAAAGGCCTTCAAGCCAAGAAACTCAAAATATCTTTCACTTCAGAAAAGTAGGATGAAATCAAGTTAAAAAAAAGTGCCCATCATCTCTAAAATAAGTGGATTGTTATGTGTGGCTTTTATAACGTAAATGTCTTTCATTTTCAAAGAGCAGAACAAAATCCTTGTCTTCCTTCAAGGCTCCACTTGTATCACCTCCTCCTTGATTCCCCGAGTTTTAAGTTTTCTCTTCCCTAAGATTTCCCTGGAATACATTATTTGGATTCCTCCTGTGCCTCCATCATACTCTACCTTGCATGATATGTATCTGCCCATAAGCTCCTCCAAGGAAGTTGCAAATGGAGGAAGACATGGAGGAGGAAGAAGGAGAGGAGGAGGAGGGAGAGGAAGAAGAAAAGAAGGAACAGGAAGAGGAACAGGAGGTGGAGGAGGGGGAGGAGGAAGAAAAATTTCAGTCCACAGTGATTCGGCCTAATGAAGGCTAATCTAGATGTTCCCAGATCTGCTCCCCCTGTGCCAGCATGGCATGCTCGAGAGGGTAGATATCATACTAGACTGTCAGAAGACCTGGGTTTCAAGCTTGCCTTGGGCACTATGTGATCACAGGCAAGTCAATTAATGTCTCAAAGTCTGTTTCCTCATCTGCAAAAGGAAGATAAGTAAGACTTGCACGACCAACATAAAAGAAATGTTGTTAGGAAACTGTAGGGAGCTATAAAAATGTGAGTAGTTATCATTATTATAGAGCTAGTTAACATTTTGATTGGCATTCAACAGGGAAACTGAAACAGAGTTTTGTGCAAAGTTACAGAAGGGATCACGGACAAAGGTGAAATTCTAACCCAGCTCCCAAGTGCCCATTATTGCTATGACTTCTTTCCTGATTTTAGCCAACCCCTGACCTCTGCCACGGAGCCTCCCAGAGGATCTGATATGTAACATTCTCTGAGGAAGTGGGAGTAATGAGGTAAATGATAGAAAGCTGGCCCACAGTACCTCCCCCACCCCAGCTTTGTGGCGGCTGGGCCTCCACCTGAATAAAAGCTATAATTATAGTCAATCTGGTGTTTCCAAAAGCTTGAGATCTCAATGAGCATGAAGCTAAGTGTAAGTAGGTCACTGCAACCTGACACTGTGCTGAAGAAAACCAAAGGAGCAATGACAAGGCTGGGAATTTCTCAGGGGCCTTTTCAGCCTCAGCCTCTCCACCACAGAATGTGAATCAGGTCAATCCTTGAGGGCAGGGGTCAAACTCAAATAGAAATGGATCCCATCTGAATGTGCTTCAGGCGGCACTGAAGCAGCCTGCGTCTGACACCTCTGCTTTAGGGCAGCACATTCACTTCT
This sequence comes from Phascolarctos cinereus, assembly GCF_003287225.1. Classification (NCBI taxonomy): domain Eukaryota; kingdom Metazoa; phylum Chordata; class Mammalia; order Diprotodontia; family Phascolarctidae; genus Phascolarctos; species Phascolarctos cinereus. The sequence goes on along the minus strand of NW_027555625.1, from coordinate 22,321,551 downwards.
AGGCCCAAGGGGCTTCAGGATTTAGAAAACTGTGGCCAGGAAGCAGATGGGTGTTTCAGGGGAACATCCGTGTATAAGAAAAGAGTTTTTAGAGAAGGAAAGAGAAAGGAAAGCTTTACTGGCTTCCACCATCTTCCCCTTTAAAGTATCCCTGGCTCTGTGTAAGCCCCACTGAGAAGGCCAAGTGCAGAGCACACCAGAAGCACAGCAGTGGTGCCCAGGAGGACCTTCCTACGGCTGGCCAGGATGTGCACGTGGTCTCAGGGGCCAACTTAATGGAATGGGCTAAATGAGTCACACACATTCAGTTACCAATTAACCCAGCTCAGCCCTAGACAAGAGTTCCAAACTAAAGACCTCTTTAAGAGAGAATCTAAATTTACCCTAATTCCTCCAAGTTCGGTTAAGTTAAAATTAAGAGCATTTATCATGTGCCAATCATATGTCAAGTACTTGACAAAATAAATCCCAAGTATGGGGGAGGGGAAAGAGCTTTAACAACTGGGAGGGTCAGGAAAAGCCTCGTAGAGTAAGAGACATTTCAGCTGAGCTTTGAAAGCAGCCCAGGATCCCTGGGCAGAGGAAAACGGGCAAGCCTTCCACACGTGGGGGACAGCTCAAGCAAGGCGCAGGAAAAAACTGAAACACTGGATCTGGAGAAGGGGAAAGAACCAGTCTGGCTAGAAAGCAGAGGGCAGGAAGGGGAGGAAAGTGAAATTAGACTCGAAAGAGAGGACAAAGTCAGGTGAAGAAGGTTTAAACACCAAAGAGAAGGGTCTATATTTGATCCTAGAGGCAACAAGAGCCAGTCATGCTTCCTGAGAAGGAGACTATGTTCTAGAAATCTCCACTTGGCAATTCTGTGGTGACTACAGAGCAGAGGCTGCAGACAGAGACAGACCAGAAGCTCTCAGAATAGGCCTGGCCTGAGCAAGGGCAATTCCCCCAGCTCTACCCTCTCCAGACTGCCCTCCACTAAACAGCCCTTCAAGCTCCTTGAAGGCGGCTATTACACCCACCCCTCTCCGCTGCTAAGTCTTCTCTTTTCCACATCAGACACTCTCCAGTTTCTTCACCCAATCCTCACTTACCACAATCCCCAGGAAGCTTTGGTCTGAACCAGGGATGCGGAACCTGTGGCCTTGAGGCCACATGTGGCCTTCTGGAGCCCTAAGTGCCACCTTCTGAGTCACATGCGGCCGCAAGGCTGCAGGTTCCCCGCCTCTCGTCTGGATGCTCTCCACTTCTCAACGTCCATCCTCATAAGGGGTACACAGAACTGAACAGAATAGTCCAATGGGGGCTGGCTAGAGCAGTCAGCACCAGCCACATCTCTTAATGGAGCCTGAGATCAGTTTTATTGGATGCCAAATGATCCTGTTCACTCCTACAGAGCTTTCAATTTGCTGAAACCCCCAGACGTCTCTTAGCTGAAGTAGAGTTTGGCCTTCTCTCTCCACTATAGCCTGGCTCTAGGTCCCCTTGGGATCTACACCCCAGACTCCTAAGCTGTTGCCCTGTTCTGCCTGGGTGATCAGCTCTCTTGGCCTATGGACAATGTCACGCTGATGCAGCCTCTCGTGTTCTCTAGCCACATGCTCACAACCGAGTCTTATCCCTCCGGCTCCTGGATTCCATGCCCTTCTGCACACATGCATATGCAAAACTGGAAGTCATGCCAGCAGGGGCAAGACAGTTAGGAAACTGCTCCTCACTCATGTCCACCACCCTCCCAACCAAAACAAAAAGACTGTAAACTTTCATTACACGAATATTTGTGGACCCACTACATGGAAAGAATTGTGATCACTCCTTTTTGGCCAGCTCACGTACAACACTAAAAGCAAACCTAAAAATAGAGAAAGGAAGACAGCATAAGGAACCATTGGAACTTTTACTATCACATTCTGAATTCATCCTTTAGAGAAAAAAAAATAAAATTGTATCTTTTTTCCTGTGTGGAAGTGTGTAGGGGGGCGGGTATCACAAAACCACTCTCTGAATCCAGCAATAAAACACAGGATGTACAAAAATAGGGCCCCAAACCACTCAGGAAAATCAACAACTTCAGTTCCATTTCCTAAAGTAAATGATAAATTCCCTCCCTCTGGCCCTGACAAGGGGCAAAGAGAGAGCTTAGGCTGACAAGATACTTCAAAGTTCAGAAGAAAAGCAATTCAGACCAACTACTGTGAGGTAACTAGCAGCAAGCAGACAGAAGCCAGCAGGCCTTCTCTACAAGGAAGGCTCCCGTTTTCATCTACAGAAAAGCTCAGTAGCTTAGGATTTCGGTGAATTCAGTAGTCAGGAATCTCCAAGCACCTCGGAACCCCTTAACTTCACTGTTTAAATACATATATACATAAACACTTGAACTCGGCTGCTATTTTAAGAATGAGTCTCCATTAAACTGGATTAGAAACCTAACACAGACTCTTAGGGTTCACTAAATAGGAAAAGAGTTAACTACTTTGGTTAAACTTTGAAAAACTGTATTATGGTTTTGTGTGGTTAAGGAACTGGCTTTCACTGGATATCTGTCAATATACTAAACTGTAAACTTCCTGAGGACAAGTTCATGCCTCATTGTCAAACTGAAGGCATAACTAATTTGGGCTTTACTAATTAAAAATTGGTTCAAGGTACCTTTATACCATAAAGAAAAGGTAAGTTAAATAAATGTACAAAATAAACAGGAGGCACTTTGTGGAGTTAAGTGGAAAGAGGTCCCGTGTTCAAACCCCATTTCTTACTACCCATGTGGCCCTGGGCAAGTCTCACCTCTCCAGGTGTCAGGCTCCTCTTTGGCAAAATGCAGGGTTTGCCCAGGTGACTTCTGTCATGCCTTCTAGCTCTGATCCTAAGATAAGGATGTGTAAACCATCTTTAACACGTGTAAGGGTCCCCTACCTTAAAAATAATTCTCATCTATGCACCAAAGCAAGGCCAGGGACCTCTACTAGGCAATTAATTTAGTTCTCGTTAATCAAGGTATACCTGAAAGCAATCAAACCAAATTCGTCTAGAAACATTTCCTACTTCAGACTTGTCACTAATTCCAACAGGCTTCCTCAATTAGTCTGATAGTACATCTTTCTGGTAGAGTTGCCAGATAGGAAGAACAAGATTCCCCGTCCAATCTGGCAGCTTCTTCCAGAGGTGGCCACACCTCCTGAGATCCCGTCCTACTCCCAAGATCTCACGGACACACGTGCTCTCTCCACCAGCCCTGCAATAACTTCAGAGATGGCCTTCCAGAATTTTCTTGAACAAAAAAGTCATCACCTTCTAGCCAACGTGGTGATGAGCCTCTCATTAGGAGACAATGTCACCTGGCCCATACACCACCAAATTAATTGACCTAAACACTTAGATTTTAAGTGACCAAAAACCTATGATTAGATATGACTTTAGCCATCTTCAATCACTCTTGGTTAAAGTACATCATCTTTGTACCCCCATGGTTCCCAGACTTATTTTTTAATTGACAACACACTACTACTGTTTCCTTCAGGTGGATAGGATATCTCCAATTTCTAAAAACAGTGCTGTATCCCTTGTGTGTTTTTTTATTAAAAGGAATTTAAATTAATGTGAGACATAATTAAGATCTTCATTACCCCCCACTACCACCACTTAAGACATTAGGAGATATACTACAAGTTATAAAATGAGAGTTACAAAGAAATTGGACAGTCCCCTAATTGGAGGAATGTCTCCTATGATTAAGAAATTTTAATACAAAAAGCATTTAACCCAATTCAGAAGGTTTGAAGGGCAGGTTTTGGTAGGATTTTTAATGGGCTGGATGGGGCAAGGGAGGGGGAAAACCAGTGCTGACATAGTAGGGATTTAGACAAGAAATGGCCCCCTAACTCCCAACACTATCTAATATAAAACAGAAGCAGAAAGGACAAAATTCCTAAAGACAGTACAAAAGTAACGCTTTGCTTAGCAGTCTGGCCAGCTGGGTAGGGAAAGCTTTCTACACTAAAGCTAAAGAGCGAGTGACTCACAACCTGAATTTAGTGCTGTTTAAAAGCCCAAGAGCTGTGTTCAAGAACAATGACAACGATCCCCAAAGTAATAAAATCCAGGATTGAGCCTCTCAGAGAACAGTCAGCAGCATTCAGACTGTGCCTTCCCCACCTCAAAGCCAGCATGGCTTTCAACATTTATAGCTCCTGGGACATCTCTCTCTCTCTCTCTCTGGCTCAAAGCTCAAGAGTGGTATAAAGAAGAGAGAAAGAGAAGAGAAGAGAGGAGAGAAGAGGAGAGGAATGGAGGAGAGAGGGAGGGAGGAAAAAGGAAAAGGAAGGAAGGAAGGAAGGAAGGAAGGAAGGAAGGAAGGAAGGAAGGAAGGAAGGAAGGAAGGAAGGAAGGAAGGAAGGAAGGAAGGAAGGAAGGAAGGAAGAACGGACAAACTTCTGGAATGACCCTGCTCCTGAAAGAAGCTGGAGTAATCACCCAGCCTAGGCAACCTACAACAGTCAAGGCCAAGCTGTTTCAACTTACAAAAATAGAGCCATTTGGTAATAAGCTAGTGTATAAGCATTATACTTAATATTAAGGAAGCATTTCAAGAGGGACACAGAGAAAAGGAAAACAAACCAAATTTCAAGAGTATGTTCATCTTTTGCTCTTTATTCATTAGAAGGGGAAAGAAGAAGGAAATATTCAAATAAACAGAGAAGTTCTGAATGAGAGGGGAAAGGGCATAAAGCTGCCTTCAAGTGCCTGCCAAGTGCTCAGTAAAGAGCAAACTTGGGTCTGGAGGAACACATTCACTCCCTTTGCACGGCAAGAACTTCAAAAGACAGGGCTCTGAAAGGAGAAGGAGGGCAGCAACCCTAAGAAAATCCTAATGGTTTGGGGCAGTTTTGAGTGGAGTCACTCAGGCTATGATGGAAAGCAGCATCTGTCTTAGCTGAACCCAAGCAGGAATACCACTATGAGGCTTCCAAGGAAAACCAGACCATGTTCTCGAGCAAAGACAGGAGAGTTCTGGTCCGCAAGTGGAGAAGCAACATATACCCAAGAATTTGAGCTCGAAGCTGTGGAAACTGAGGCAAGGGATTAAGGCCACAGATACAATGTCCTGTCAGCAAAATGAGTCACTACAGAAAAAGATGATGGGATGCTTCGATCCCTCACATGACTGGCACGCATGTACATCCTATGTAAAATCTGAAGTGTCTTCCATTTTTTGTTTTCGATGGACATGAGCAGAGTTTTCTGTACTTGAAAAATAGGGTGGGCATACGTTCGTCTGTGGTCATGGACCAAAAACATTCCCCATTGAACCATCAACCAAAAAAACACATCTTTGGCAACTAGAAAACCAGAATTCTGAATTTGACAAGAATGCTTAGACCTAAAACACCAATCATCACATTGGTCTGATACCTATTCTACTCTTTCCAGTTGTTTCTACCTCAAATCCAGACTCTCAAATAAATACAAAACATGTCTCAAAATCAAAAAGTATTTTTATTCATTACTCAATGAAACACGTAATCTTGTACCAGGCGTGGTGAAGGATCAATTCACCCACAAATCTGTTTGCCCTAGCCCCGCCTGGAGCCAATATTTGTTGTATATGTCCACAGTCTCTGCCATAAGAAAAAGATCCTTGATCACAAGCAAAGCAACATAAAGGATAACGAAGTTTTAACACAATGCAAGGAAAATAAATCATAAAAAATCATTTATTAAGCACCAGCTGTTTCTGTTCAGTCATTTTCAGTCATTTCTGATTCTTTGTGACCTCATTTGAGGTTTTCTTGGCAAAGACACTGGAGTGATTTGCCATTTCCTTCTAGTGTTCATTTTACAGATGAGGAAATGGAGGCACACATGGTTAAGTGACTTGCCCAGGGTCACACAGCTAGTATCTGAGGCTGAACTTGAATTCACAAAGGTGAGTCTTCCTGACTCCAGGTCCGGTACTCTATCCACTTTGCCACTCAGCTGCCCTTAGTAAGCACTGATCAGTTTCCAAATCTTGCTGTTTCTCCCCTAATAGCTCTTTCATCCAACCCCTTCTCTCCAAAACAATCACCAACCCAGCTCAGGCCCTCTTCACCTGGACTCCTGCAATAGGCTAACTGGTCTCCTGGCCTCCAGTCTCTCCTGACTCCAACAGCCCCTCCACACAGCTGAAAGCAACTGTCCTCAAGTGCAGAGGTCCTCCTCAAATGCGAGTGGCTCCCTACCCCATCTAAAAATCACATATAAACTCCTTTATTTGGCATTTAAAACTCCAGACAAGCTGGCCTCTGCCAGTAATAAGACACATGCACCCCCTCAAGCACTTGATGAACTGGCCTTCTTGCTCTTCAGCACATCAACTTCCATCTCCAGACCCTAGTGCCGGTCGTTCCCCATGCTAAAAATGCTTGCAATATAGTCAGGAAAACAAGATATACATACACAGCCTGAAACCTAGACATTCTCATCAGGATGGTTACTTCACAGCCACCTGCAAGACACCAGACTCCTGGGCTCCAGTCTCTACCTCAAACTTGGAACTCAAGCTCCCACCATGGGGCTACCAAATGGTGAACACGCACCATTTCTACACTGAACCTGATTTTCCCTGCTAGTTCCTAGACATCTTCATATCATCCCCCCCACTGCTGGCATTACACATTACTGGAGATTCCTTCCATCAACTAGATGTTAAAGAAATATATAGGTATACAGATAGAGATATGGACATAGATATAGATATACAGATATAGATATGAAGATCTCAAACTGGAGAGAAAAATTTTACAAGGCTCTTAAAAGCTAATTCCCTATTTTCCAAGCACCTGATTCACGGTTCTCTAAAAAAGCCAAGTGAGGTGGTATGGGGTAATGGAAAGAGAATTAGCCTTCGAGCCAGGTTCAAGTCTCCCACATACACAAACACACACAACTACTGGCAAGTCACTGAATGCCTCCAGGCCCCTGGTATTCTCTAAGAGAAGGTAATGCCCCCTCACTGCGGGAGGAAGTTTCCCATACTGTAGAAATCACAAGTTCAGACCCTAGCCCACAACAGCAAAGACTTCTGTCCTGGCCATGGTACTTTAAAGTTCACAAAGAAATTTCCTCCCAGGTATCACTGTTCCCATTTTAAAGAGGAAGAAACAGGGCCACGGAAGTAAACAGCTATTAAGTTTGAGAGCTAAGCTAGAAACCCAGGTCCTCCTAAGAAAGAACTGATCTAGAGGAAAGGGCTCTGAAGGAAGAGACAGAGGACCTGAGTTCGAATCCTAGCTCAGCCACTTTACTACCTTTATAGAGTTGGAAAATCACTTGACTTCCCCCTGTCTCAGTGAATCAATCAATCAAGATTAAGTTATTCAGCACCTGTAGATGATGTATTAGATACTGTCCTCGGGGCTGGGGGACCAAAATAAAAACGAACAGAGCCTGCCCTCAGATCTAGTGTTTTTCACTAGAATGTCTCCTTATCTGTAAAAGGACGGGGTTGGACTAGATCTCTAACACTCCTTCCAGCTCTACATTTCCATGAACCTATACCTCTCCAAACCCATACTGACAAAAACCAGAAACAAAGTGGATGACCATTGAATAGCAAATGGCTGACAAAATTATGACACATGAATATAAGAGAATATTATTGCGCTGTAAGAAATGACAAAAGGGCTGGATTCAGAGAAACCTACAAAGACTTATATGAACCAATGCAGGATGAAGTAAGCAGAACCAAGAAAACCTCTGATAATGAAGGAAAACAACTCGGAATACAGCAATGACTCCAGAAGATTCATGACGATTCATATTTCTCACCTCTTGGCCGGGAGGTAATAGACTATTTGTGCAGAATGAAGCAGACAGACATTTTTAAATAAGACCTATGCTCGACTAGGCTCATGTATTAGCAGGATGGGCTACCTCTCAATTGGCAAGAGTTTTGAGGGGTTGGTGAGAGCGATAACACAAAGTATGACATAAAACATTAACAAAATGCACAGAGGGAACCTACAGAAGTTCAGAAGGGGAAACAGCCCAATTTGGTGTTGATAACTAGTGTTAAATTTCACATATACTTAACATACTTCCATATACTTCCCTGCCATCCCATTGCCTTCACTCCAATCATCCTCATTCCCTCCCACGAGAACTTGGGACTTTGCCCTTGGGATGGCCACTTCTGCCAGGAGCTTTGCCTCATCTTGCCCAGAACCAAGCCTTCACATTGCTTCCCAACCACCATCAGCCCATGCCATTGGCTGCCTAACATCCACCCCCACCCCTTCTTGACTCCTCTTTTCTGTGTTGTCTTCTCCCACCAGAAAGTACGCTCCGAGGCGCATGGCCATTCCTGCTTGCCACTCAGCGCAGTGCCTAGCACAGAATAACTTCATGGATGCTATCTCTAGCTGCTATGCTTAACAGAAATTCATAGTTTTATACCAATCTTTTTTTGCTGTTCTTTGTGTATAGAAATGTTCGTGTTTGTTGATGTGTCAAGTTCCTAATTTTAAAAAGAAAATTTTTGTTTAAAAAGCTATGCCAGCTGATCAATCATAAACTCCAGGAGGTTCCTCCATGACTGAAAAGCTTGCACTTCAGTCCCAGCGACATACAGATACGTTAAGACTTCTCAACATTCAACATCTCTCTGTGAGGCCTGCACCCTTCTCCCAGCAGCGAGTTCTTCCTAAGGCCTCCATTTTGTGGAGGGGCCCAGACATGCCTTCATTTCCCTCTTGGCCATGGTCCTGATGCCCAGACTTCCAAACAATGCTGTCTTATCCTGAAACTTCCCTCAGCATTTGGGTCCTCCTTGCCTTGAAACATCCAACCATCCCTAGGTAGCAGCAGATGGCCCAGGGGATAGACCACTGGGCCTCTACCTCAAACAATTACAAGCTATGTGATCCTAGGCAAGTCACTGGACCTTGCCTCAGTTTCCTCAAGTGTAAAATGAAGATATTAATAGCACCTACCTCACACAGTTGTGAGGAGCAAATGAAATATTTGTAAAGCACCTTGCACACTACTGTCACATAGTAGGCACTTAATAAATCAATCCTCATTGATGAAGGATAGCGATAATCAGATTTTAAATTTCAACTTGAAAATCTAATTCTTTTCTCACCTAGAGGGAAGGGGGATGTGGGAGTGTCTAGGTAAGTCCCTAAAGGAGATCAATGGCCTAATTTCTCCCTAACTGTGCTGCATAAAAATCATGTCAACAGGAATCTAATTGGGGCAGACAGACTCCCTAACCCCCCAACCACTTGCACAAAGACAGGACTATGGAATAACAAAGAAGCCTTTCTATTCCCAGAATCCTTTGCCTCCAGCTCATTTTCAGTCCCTTCTCTCTGCCTTTTCTAATGCTGCTCTGGCATGGATCAAAGCCTTCATGTCAGATTTCTGGTTTGGGTCTTTTCTATTGTATCACCACCAGGGCCTGACTTGGGTATGGTGCGGCATGCCTGGCATGTGTCCTTTAAAGCAGAGCAAACACGCTGCACCTCAGCCCGGTTAGGGATGGCCCAGGCTGCAACCATCCTCTGCCATTCTTCATTCACCCCGTGCTGCCTGATAGTACCACAAACATGGAAGTCCAGACTATGCACGCTTGATGCTAAGGAAGATAAAAGGCTCCTGCCCTCAGGGAGCTTACAATCTAGAAGGATGGCTAGCTAGTGCATGTGCACAAATACTCTGATTGGCAGAGATGCTGTGTGCATATAGGAGAGCTCAAATCGAGTGACAAGACGTCATAGGAGATTTGAAGAAGGAATCATCACTTCACCTAGGGACATGGTGTGAGGAAAGACAGCGCCTGAGTATTTAAACTGGAGGAAGGAAGTGGGAAAACCCTGGCCTAGACATGTTCCAGACTTCCAGGCCAGGCCAACTAAAATATACTAACACTTAAAAACATCTTACCAAATAGGACACTGGGGCAGAGTGTCTGATCATCCAAGAGTCCATTCTGCCTTTGCTGGGATCCCATGTGTCACCTGGCCATTTCATTTAACTTCCTGGGGGCCTCAGTTTTCTCATTTGTAAAATGAGAGAGTTGGGAGATGATTCCTAAAGTCCCATGCATATCTAAATCCACCACTGACAACAATTTTATAAAAAGCAACATATTAATAACTTTGTCGGTACCAAAACGGGACGATAATAACTTATAATTCAGTAGGGAGAGTCAATTTACAAAGTACTTTTCTCACAACCACCCTGTAAGATATTTGAGATAGCATTAACACACCCATTTTACAGGGGAAGACACAATCTCAGAGAAGTTAAAGGCCACCCAGCTAAAGGTCAACCAGCTAGTAAGTTCTAGAGTTGAGATTTGAACCTAAGCTCTAGTCCAACAGCCTTTCTACCAGCCCAAACACCCTCTCAGGATTCTAATCCTATTTCGGAATTTTCTCTCAGTTTTCCATAAAGAAATTATATTGGGTGAGAGGCCGGAAGGAACAGTGATCTGTAGCAAGGGAGGCAGGACCTATGGATCAATGATCAAGTCATTAATTTTCCCCCTCCCCCTAGTACAAGTTTACCTGGGAGGTTTGTTCATCTACAATTGCAATCCAGAATCAAAGTGGAAAGAAGACTAATTAAGAATGGCTAATCAAGCAAATAAAGAGAAGGCCAAGAAAATAGTGACATAAGGAAAGGCATGGGGTTGGGGTCCCTATGTGGTGATGGACGCAATGGTACACTCCCGGTATGAGAGCAGGGCAGCAATCCTTCACGGCGACTCAGTAACTTTCTAATGCGACTCTGAATCTCCAATGATGCCTTCCAACAATTCATTCTAGTAAAGACTCCAAGCTCCCAAGCACATACTATAACCTGAAATCCATCTAACTAGTACCATGATTGGTGAGGTCATGTTAAGTAAAAACTGGCTGTCACCATTCTATGAGTATGAAGTTGGAACACACAATGAAAAGAAAAAATAACCAGTGACGTTCGACCTCAACCCGCCACTAAAAAAATGGGAAAACTACATAGCTCCATTCCATGGATACCTTTGAAAATGCTTCTGTCAGAGACGCAGACTACATGTAAGAAACAAAGAGGCTCAGGGTGCCTTCGAACCAATAGTACAGAGCCTTCCCCAGTTGTACAAAGGTGCTCACACCAGCGTTACTTCACAAGACAGCACATGCCGAAAGCCCTCTGAGCAGGGCTGCTTGACTCCAACAGAGCCCAGAAAGAAAGGTCAATTAGGAAAAGGGACTTCCACTTGGCCGCCTGGCATCCCCTGGTATCAGTCAGATTCAGTGGAAACACAGGAAGCTGGCTCTTCCAAAATTCTACCGTGCAAAGCATCCCATCTCCGAGCAGGAATGGAAATCTTCACTGGAGACATTTTTAAATCACAGTGACAGCAGGAAACACGAAAATATGCCAAAGGAAAAACCAAAGTCAACAGGGAACTCCAGTAAAGAGAGGCAGAAAAAGGAGGAGGGGGCAGGATGGAGGAGAAGAGGCATAAGGGTTTACCCCCATCAAAGATGAGAAAGGAATACAGGCACAGACCATGGCTGTAGGGAGGGTACAGACCACGGCAGCAGGTAGCTTGATTAAAAGGGCTCTCACTATATTTCAAATCATAACATGCCTCCACCCCCAAGGAGGTAATCAGCAACCAGTTTGCTAAAGGGAACAAATACCACATGTTCTCCACCAGCTTCTCGCTAAGTAATTTGGACTGTAGCCTTCAGATATGAGGAGAAGCTTGGGTCTGCCCCAGGAAACGCTGCTTCTAGATCTTTCTGTCTTTGAAGATAATGGGCGACCTTCTGAGGAAATGGAAGGAGACTTCCAAGGAAGAAGGCCATTTTAGCCCCAAAGAATAAAGCAGCTCATTGGGTAACAAAATTAGAGACCTAGAAAATAAGATCCCAGTGAATGAGAGAGAACCCATTTAACTTCCCAGAGCTCCGCTTCAAAGGGACATCAGTAACAGCAACCAGGCTTTCAGGACCGAAAAGACTTATAACTAATAAAAATGATTGTTAACGCACTTTACAAGATTCCAATAGGCTGCTTAACAAATAATGAGAATAGTGTGGGTGTGAGCACACATGGGAAGAAGTCAATGCCCAGTAGAGTTGCCGTCCTCGGCACCTAGTGGATAAGCAATCTTCAGTGAAGTCATCTTTTCAGTCCTCTGGGTATAGGCCAAGGATGACTGCATACTATTAAATCTAGCCTCATCACAGTAAACATCAGGGCCACTGAAGGCACAGAAAGCTGCTTTGGGATTCCGGGTCCAACCCTAGATGTGGCCTTTCCCCCTTCTAAAAGCTCATTTCCCAAAGAAGTACACTTCCTACCATTATGGCCTCTAAAAGAAGAATTTTCTCTAAAGGCCTAGAATATGCCAAATTATAACCTGTCCAACAGAACTCTGTGGAGTATCCAAAATACTCTTTCTTGAGCAAAAAAACAATTTCCAAGTAGGATTTTTCAAACGCTACATTCTAGTATGTGAAAGCCATAGAAAGGCCAATGTAATTAATATACATGTGTATGATCTGATACATATGGACTGTGCCATATATTTTCAAGTCAAAAAAAAGTCATTGGTGCCTCATCTGTCATTTATGTTTTCTTCTCTTTTCCTTTTCACTCAGAGTCACTGATCCTGAAAATCCCAGAGTTAAGGCACTAACAAAGACAACTGCAATCCAAAAAGCTCACGTTGGCATATGTCAGCTTGGAATTTCTTCACAACCACCTCAAGAACACCAAGGTCCAGCGAGGTTCCATTACTCACCGAAGCTCCCCACTGCACCCCACTGCCTCTCAAGGGCAGACAGACCCACAGAACCATTCAAAACTGAAAAGGCCAGAAAAGTCTCTGAATCCAAGTGGAGCTGAAGTCTAACGACTATTTTTCAAGGCCTCTTCATCCTGCAACTAAGTTTAAGACAAGGACCCCTGAGATGAGGGGTTGTCTTACTTTCTGTCTCTGCTAACTACATCACATGGGCAGAATGTCGCTTAACAAGGGAAAGACGTGATAAAATGCACAAAATGACAGAGCTGGACTCAAAAGAACTTCTGCTTCCCATGGCCAAAAGACTGACCTGGCATCAAGCAAGGGCAGTATCTCAGCAGTCTCTGAAATAACATCCAAGGCTGAAAGACAGCATACAAAATGTGTTGTTCACAAAAGCCTAGCATCTTCCCCTCCCTGTATTACCAGGAAATAAGTGAAATCAGCCTAGTAAATGCTCATTTATCTTGGCCCCTGAAATAAGTGCCAAGCTCACAACATTTATTCTGGGCTACTGCAAGCTGTACTACCCAAGAAGATGGCCAGCCACCTGCCACCACATTACAGGGCAAACACTCAATCCCAGATGAAGGAGCAGGGCACCCTACCATCAGCACCTCAAGCACCACCTTCTCCCCTCAAACTCTGATGGAAATAGCCCAAGACACTGAACCCAAGAGCTTGGGGATTCACAGTGTCCCCTTCAGAAAGCAGGCCCTGCCTCCAGCCTGGGCCCCACAGCTCGTGCGGAAGGGAGCGATCATGAACCATCATGGAGAAGGCGCCCATCTCCCTAACTAGCAGCACTAACTGCTGACCAATTGCCACCAATTGCCAATTGACTAGCAAGTAAGGCCCCAAACCCTGGGGCTGGAAACACTCCCTGGAGACCAAAGGGCCTGCTTCCAGCCACAGCGATCATCCTGAGAAGCAGCCCAGCTGGAGATGCAGCCTGGCCACTACTTGTGAGGCTGCTGAAGACCCAGAAACCAAGGTTCTCACCACCAGAGTTATTGCTGTCAAATGATTCACCACCATAAATGGATATGGATTTGCCAGTGGAAATAACATTAAAGAAGATGCATTACCATCTGCTTTGCCGCTACACCCCAAGGAGCATGGGACTTGCAGCTAAAACATTATACATATGTTGTCTGCCCCATTAAAACATGAACTCCTTGCAATGAGGGACTGCTTCACTTTCTGTTTCCCCAACATTTATCACAGTGGTTTGCACACTGCAAGTGCTAAGTAAATAATTTGTCATTCATTCACTCATGGCCTAAGACATATCTGGCCACATCCATTCATCTGTCACCAGACAGCTCCAGGAACAATAGAGATGTCTAGAATTTTCCCCCATAGCTTCCAGTTCTTTTAGCAGGTAGGAGATGTCCTAACTTAGTGTAAACCCCTGGAACCTTCCTCAGTCTTATAGTTATTATTATAACTAATAATAATAATCACTCATAGTTATATATTGCCTTACTGTTTGATAAGAAAGTACTTTCCTCAAAACAGCTCTCTGTGAGTTACAATCATTATTATTATTATCCTTCTTTTACAGATGAGAAAACTGAGGCATTAAGGAACCCAGTCATCATTACACAGCTAAAGGACTATATTTGGATTTGAACCCAGGTCTTCTGATTCCAAGTACAACACTATGCTATGCTGCCTCTAGAACGCTCTACTCCTCCTAGGGATTTCCAGAAATTTCCAAGACCATTATGAGTACAGCAGATAAATCGGGCCCTGAACCCCCAGTGCCCTGTTAGGAATTACAGGGAAGGCCAAGACCACTCTCCAGTCTCAATGCCTCTTGCAGGACCTAACTGGTCCCTGGGTCCCTGAGTGTACTGCAGATTGACATGCTCCAGGCTGATGCTGCTGACACCAGAGAAGAGCGGGAGGTGGGGAACCATGAAGTGTGACAGCACGCCGTGTTCTATTCCACTTCTCTGAAATAGAAAACTGGAATAAACTAGCCAGTGTCAGTCTGGTGTTTGGCCCTCAAGAAGGTCTATATAAATTCAGCCTCCTGCACTGCAGTGCCAGCCTTAAAGACCAATATTCAATGACAGCACAGCACACCAGGGTAGCTGGGTAGAGCAGTGGAGATAGCACCGTGCCTAAAATCAGGAAGCCTCGTCTTTTCTGAGTTCAAATCTGGCCTCAGATACTTACTAGCTGTGTGACCTTGGACAAGTCATTTAACCCTGTTTGCCTCAGTTTCTTCATCTGTCAAATGAGCTGGAGAAGGAAATGACAAACCACTCCTGGATCTTTTCCGAGAAAACCCCAAATGGGGTCATGAAGAGTCAGATGCGACTAAAAGGAGTAAACAACAACAAAACCACAGCACTTAGCTGTTTTATTCCATTTTATTTTATTTTTCAAGTCTGCATTCTCACTTACCACCTCCCCTTGCCCACTCTGCCATTCAAAGAACACATTACTCACATGTAGAAAGCTTGATTCCTTCAAAGCAACCCTGCCCTGATTTCAGTTGTACCTCCTTCCACACCCTAAGATTTCCACACCAGCAATACTGAATTTTCCACAATTAAAAAAAAACAGTGCCACACCCTTTTCATGCCCAGTAACCCAAAAGCAAGGGCAGTAATAAACTTGCTATTTGCCCTGTCTTGGCCCTGGGTAATGGCCCGAATAGTAGGCCCATTCTCAGGAGTGAGTAAGAGCCTGAAATCCCTGGGCTAAGGGGGATGTGTCACATGTTTCTTTGGGGAGTTAAAGGGATCACACGAAGGTAAAGCAGCATCCCAGCTCAGGCTGCCATGCCAAGCTTCCTACGTGCCATCTCCAAGTCTCAGAACAAAACAGGTGGGAGCTGAGTGGCAGCATCCCTCAAGCGGGACCTTCTACAATGAGAGCCCTGGAAAACCCAAAGCAGGGACTGAAGGGATTGGCATCCACGGAGGCTAACACAGCAGGCTTTAACTCAGCTGCCAAAGTCTCCATCAGATCAACGAGATGTAAAGATGCTTTACTATCCAAAGGGCAAAAGCCAAGTACCCAAGTACTGATCCTTGCCTTTCCCTGCCGCACTCAGACCTTATCTCACACTTCTGATGAATTGGCTCAGGGAACCTTAGGATGGTGTCATCATCTTAGCCTCCTCAGCACAGCCTACTGTGCCCAAGGGCAAAAAGCCTCTCTAGTGACATCAGTCCCTCTGCCCGCACATGTCCCCTGTGGCTCCTCCAACCAGATCTTGTTTAATCTCCCAGCCTAAGACAGGCCCTCAAAAACAGAGCAGTTTCTCACCGCCTCCTGCCTCCACCCGCTGCTGCTTGGCAAATGTTGGGAGGGGCTCAGAAGAAGACCCCTCCCCTGTGTGCTTTATCACAGAGCACCCTTCTCTTTCTTTCTTGTTCATTTTTCCTGGCTCATATCTCAGCTCTCCTACTTAACACCTGGGTAAACTAGGACAAGTGATTTCAGCCTCCCCAAGCCAGAGCAGACTACCTCCTCGGACAGGCCCAGCCAGCCACCATACAGTAAGCAAGCCTCATCACCCTGGGGGACTTCCAGGCCCCTGGCATCTTGACTTGGAGCCATACTTCTTTACTAGTTGCATAGTACGGTCTAAGTGTACATCAACCCAAGGGAGAATGAGAGCTCAGCCCAGCTCCCAAGATACTAAATCACCACCTGGTCTTCTGCCCACTGAGAGCTCAGAAATACAGTATAAACAGTCCTGGCTTTCTGGGAATCCAAGCCAGTGAGAGGCTGCCCACTAACTCCAAGCTCATCACCAGACCACAAAGTGTAGCTACCCCTTCTATCAAATGGCCATTCACCATCCTATGGCAAATCCCCAGCTCCTGAATCCCTCATCCCAGTGCTTCCGAGCCATCATCTGCTGAAGCAAAAATCTTCTCCCCCTCCTTTGTCTCCTCGAACTCTCATCCCCATCCACTTCAGGCACTCCATGGTGAATACTGCCTTCTGCCCTCCCATTCCAATGAGGCCTTTGGGAATACTCTTGTCTACTGCTAATAAATTCCCCTTTGTCCTAGATCTCTTTTCTTCATATTCATTCCTTCTTGAATTTTCCGAGATCTGGCTTTCTGTGTCACTGGCCACCCTCCCAAGTTCTCCTTTTCTCCCACAATATACCACCATCCCACCTCCAAAACATTTGGACTAGGAGAAGGCAAGACAGCACCCTGGATCCTCAGGCCCATTTCCAGACTGTCCTTTGGCCACCTTCACTCACCAACCTTTTTTCCTTGTGAGATTCACTACAGACATCTTTGCCATGCCACACGCTTCCTGGCCCTGCCGTTCACTGGCCCCTGGGTCAGTCTCCCTCCAGTACTTGGCTCAGTCTTGCTCTCTACTGTGATCCCTGCCCTCATACCTGGCAACTTCAACATACAAGTCAGTGGCCCCTTGAACCACCCGGCCTCTCAGTTCACCAGCCTTCTCGACGTTCATGACTTTCAGAAGCCATTCTGAATCTTTCTCGACTTTTCTTCTCCCATACCTCCTCTTATCCTGACCCTCTTGGCTGAAGTCTGGTCTCTCATCTCCCTTTCTTTTCATCTTAAAACCCTTGGCATTGTCCTTTACTCTCTCCTCCTTTACTCCAGTCTCTGGTGGCAATTTTCCACCAAGGCAAACTGGTCTAAGTGTGTCCTGGATCCCATCTCCTCCAGGAGACTGTCCCTCCGATCGTGCCCTCTCTTCCCTCTCATCTTCAGTCTTTCCCTGTTTCTTTTCCCTTGGCTTCAGGGGCACTGCCTTTTCCATTTTCTTACCTATCGGACCACTCCTTGGAAGTCTCCTTGGCTAGCTCATTGTCTTCCTTCCCTCTCCCCACCCCCCCCCATCACCACTAAGTGTTCTCCAAGGCTCTGTTCTCTGTTCTCTCTTCTATACAGTCTCTTACTAATATCATCAGCTCCCATGAGTTCATCTGTCATCTCTGTGCAGGTAACTCCCAAATCTATAAGCAAACCTCTCTCCTGACTGCGAATCCCACATCACCAACTGCCTGCTGGGTATCTCCACGCACATACCCCAGAGGTATCACACACTCAGCATGTCTACAACTCATTATCATTCTCCCATAATTGCCCCTCTTCATAACTCTCCTTGTTAATGGTGAGAGCACAAACATCCCCCCACTCATCCAGGGTTGAACTTCAAGGTCTACCTTGTCTCCCTCTCTCTCAACCTCTCACCTCCTGCACAGCCTGTCTTCATTTGGAAGTTAAGGAAAGAAGGAGGGAGAAGAGAATGATTTAGCGATGGAGGTGAAGAGTGGTTAGCCAGAAAGCCGAACCAAAAGAGGGCAGAAGCCAAGGGACAAGAAATAGGGGGCAATGAGAAAGCCTCTTAGAAGCCCCGGTTCCCTTCAGGACTCAACGCCAGTGCTGCCTGCTATACAAGGTCCCACCAGCATCAGCACCCTCCTTCCCCCAAAACGTCTGTGTTTCTTTTAAATATAATTTGTACTTATTTATCTGTGGACATCCTTCCCCCTGCCCCCAACACCAGCTCCTTGAGGGCAAAGACGTTTATTCTGGGTCTTTCCAGCTCCAGCACCAAGAGGAAGTGCCTGACCCACAAGAGGCACTTAAGAATTGCCGTTCAATTGCACTTTCTTCTCTTTGCTGGGCCTCAGTCTCCTCCACAGTAAGATGAGGGAGTCAGACTAGAGGAGCTCCAAGATCCTTTCCCCAGCCTGCATTCTGATCCTGCCTTGAATCCCTCTCACCCCCCCCCCAACCCCGGCACAGGTATAATCACATTATCCATCACAAAAGCAGCGTCGGAACAGTGTGATGGAGAAGGGAGGAGGGATTTCAGGACATCATTTATAGCTCCCACTCAATTAACAGCAAGATCCATGACCCTTTGGGCTTCTGCTGGAAAATACCCTCCACTACAACAGACTGCACCACCTCTATGCCTCAGCAGATATTTCACAAATAGCTGTGGTCAAAATCCTCAATTCATCTCCAACCTACAAGTGATAAGCCTCCCCAAACCGAGCTCGACAGGCCTGTGTAAGACAAATACCCGATCCATCTTATACCTAATGCCTCTCTAGCCTGGCAAGACCTACCAGAACTTTCTCATCACTGGCACAGTCTTCAAGATGCAGACACAAAATAAGTTTTTAAATCTGCAGATGACATAAAGTTGGTAGGGATGGCTAACACTAACATAATGGATGACAGAGTCAAGATCCAAAAAGCTCTGGACAGGCTAGTGCAATGGGCCAAAGGGAAGCATAACAAGGAAAGATGCAAGATCCTATTCCTGGGTTCAACTGCTCAAAGACATTACAGGGACAAGTATGGCTAGACAACAGTCTATGTGAAAAACATTTAGTGGTGGCCAAGAATTGGAAACAGAGGGGATGCCCATCAATTAGGGAATGGCTGAACAAGTTGTGGTATGTGAATATAATATAATACTATTGTGCCGTAAGAAATGATGAGCAGGCAGACTTCACTGTACACAGTAACAGCCACACTGTACGATGACCAACTTTGATAGACTTAACTCTTTTCAGCAATACAAGGATCTAAGACAATTCCAAAAGATTCACAATGGAAAAAGCCATCCACATTCAGTGAAAGAACTATGAAGTGCGAAGTCTAAATGCAGATCAAAGCATACTGGTTTTTCCTCTTTTTTTTGTTTCTTCTTCCGCATAGTTTTTCCCTTTGATTCTAATTCTTCTTTACAACATGACTAATGTAGAAATACATTTAATATGCTTGTACATGTATAGCCTATATCAGACTGCACGCTGTCTTGGGAAGGGGTGAGCAGAGATAGGGAGAGAAAATTTAGAACTCAAAAATCTTATAGAAGTGAATGTTGAAAACTAAAAAACAAATAAATAAATAAAAATTTAAAAAAAGATAGAAAGAAAGAAAGAGGGGCAGCTAGGTGGCTCAGTGGATAGAGCACTTAACCTTGAAGTCAGGAAGACCTGCGTTCAAATCCAGCCTCAGACACATAACACTTGCTAGTCGTGTGACTCTGGGCTAGTCACTTAACCCTAATTGCCTCACCAAAAAAAAAAAAACAAAACCAGAAAAGAAAAGAAAAACATGTCAGCTCCCTATGAGTGAAGACCACAACAAGGAGGCCACAAAAGGCTGATGCCTTTTTGTATTTGGGTATTTAGGCGCTTAAGCAGAAGCGGAATCCACAAGGAGAGAAATCACCCTCCAGCCTCGTCAAGCTCCAGCTGGAGATACTTTGTCCAGTTTTGAGAGTCATATTTTTAGGAAGGTTTTTGACAAACTAAAGCACATCCAGAAGTATTTCCATGCTGGCAGCCAGTAAGGTGAGAGGCCTGAAATTGAGCCATGCAAACATTACATCAGGAACTAAACACATTTCGTCTGAGAAGACAAAAGAGCAGCACTTATGGGAGCAGTCTCCAAATATGTGACGGACATTATTCTGCTTGGCCCCACAGGGCAGAAATAAGAGCAAAAGACATCAGCTGCAAAGCGATATTTCAGATCCATTTAGGTAAAAACTTGTAAGTATCAGAGCTATCCAAAAATGGATATGGAATAGCAATGTCTTCCTTCCTCTCCTGGCTCCACTCTTAACTCTTTGCACTTTCTCTACCATTCCACAGAAGCCTCCTCACCCTGCAAGCTTCCTCCTGGACTTCTCACACTGGAAGTATGTGCTGTCCCTGTGGGCCCATCCTCTGACTGGCTAGTTCCTCTAAGAACCTCCATCTAAAAGCAGGGCTTCTTACACTTCTTCCACTCGCAACCCCACAGTTCAAGGAGCACTGAAGGAAAGAGGGCAGGCCGACCACGTCTTCACTCCGCTCCAGGCTCCACACCTGACTTTCTCTAACGTGGTCTCACTCAGGTAACGCTCTCCCCTTTTCAGCTTCCTTTCATGTGCTGTCTTCCCCTGATACAAGCTCTAGAATGCAAAGACTCTCCTCCTGCTTGCATAACTAACTATATTGTCAGGTTTACCACACAGTGAATGCTTGATAGATGCTTGCTGACTGGACTCAGGATGGGCTGTTTTAAGAAGTGATGAGTACCTGGTCATCAAAAGTCTTTCGATGAGGCTGAATGATCACTCAGTCAAAACGTTACAAAAGAATTTCCTGTTTGGGTACAGGGCCAAGACCTATAGGTTCACCTTCCACATTTCACAAAGTAAAAGGCTATATATTTATGAATAAAAGGTATCTGTATGTGTTGGGGGGGATGGATGAATGGATGTGTGTATATACATACACACACACATACACACATACCAACACACATGAGTATGTATGTGTGTGTGTGTGTGTGTGCATATACACACACATATGTTTCCACCAGATCACCAGGTCTCTGTCTTATATGTAAGTTCACTATACCTTAATACAGCTATAATCACAACCAAGTCTACTCTAGAGGATTATACTCAGTTTTGCTGGGTATGTTATTCTTGGCTGTAATCCTAGCTCTTCTGCCTTCCATAATATATATTCCAAGCCCTTTGCTCCAAAATAGCAGTAGCTGCTAAATCTTGTGTAATCCTGACTGTAGCTCCATGGCATTTGAATTTTTTCTCTCTGGCTGCTTGCAATATTTCTTCCTTGACTGGAGAGGTCTGAATTTTGGCTATAATTTCCCAGGAGTTTTCATTTTGAGATTTCTTTCAAGAGGTGACCAGTGGATTCTTTCAATTTCTACTTTATCCTCTGATCCTAAGACATTTGGGAAGTTTTCCTTTATAATTTCTTGGAAAAGAGCCATTCCTTAATTAATAAATGGTTAAAAAATATGAAAAGGCAGTTTTCAGAAGAAATCAAAGCTATCTATAGTCATGTGGGAAAAAATGCTCTAAATCACTATTGATTAGAGAAATATAAATTCAAATAGCTCTGAGGTACTATCTTACACCTATCAAATTAGCTAACATGACAGAAAAAGAAAATGTCCAATGCTGAAGGTGATATGAAAAAGCAGGTACACTAATCACTGCTGGTGGAGTTGTGAACTGGTCCAATCATTCTGGAGAACAATCTGGAACTATGTGCAAAAGACTATAGAACTGTGCATACCCTTTAACCCAGAAATACCACTACTGTATCCCAAAGACTTCTAAGAAAAAGGAAAAGAACCTATATGTAAAAAAATATTCATAGCAGCTCTTCTGTGGTGGTAAAAGAATTGGTCATTGAAGGCAAAGGGATGCCCATCAATTGGAGAATGGCTGAACAAGTTGCGGCATATGATTATGATGCGATAAGTGCTATAGGAAATAATGAGCAGTGTGGTTTCAGAAACACCTGAGAAGACTTACACAAACTGATGCAAAGTGAAGTGAGCAGAACCAGGAAACTATACACAGTAATAGCAACATTGTAACAACAACCAACTGTGAAGATCAATACAGTAACCCAAGACAATTCCAAAGGACTCATGATTAAAGACGCTATCCACCTCCAGTAAGGTGGACAATGAACTCTGAGTGTAGATCAAAGTATCATTTTTTCACTTACTTTTTCTTGTTTTTTTTCTTTTATAACATGGCTAATGTGGAAATAGGTTTTGCATGATTTCACATGTAGAACTGATACCATATTGCTTGCCTTCCTAACAGGCAGGAAAGGGATGAAGGGATGGAGGGAATTTGAAACTCAATTTTTTTAAAGAATGCCAAAAATAAATAAAAGATTTATTTTTATAAATAAAACAAAACAGGAAAATACATATACTTCTTGAAAGATCATTTGTAGGCTCTTTTACCTATTCACGGCTTTTCTCAATCTATTTTCCAGGTCATCTGCTTTTTCTATGAGATATTTCGTATTCTATTTTTTTTAGTCTTTTGACTTTGTTTTACTGTTTCTTTTTCTTTTTTTTAATTTTTAGGCAATTGGGGTTAAGTGACTTGCCTAGAGTCACATAGCTAGTGTCAAGTGTTTGGTGGTCTGAGGCCAGATTTGAACTCAGGTCCTCCTGACTTCAGGGCCGGTGCTCTATCCACTGCGCCACCTACCTGCCCCAGTTTTACTGTTTCTTGATGTCTCACGTACTCATTAGCTTCCACTTGGCTGATTCTAATTTTTAATGAGTTACTTTCTTTAGTGAGATTTTGCACCTCTATTATCATCTGACCAATTCTGAATTTTAGGGAGTTATTTTCTTTAGTACTTTTTGGTACTTCTTTTACCTAACTGCTAGTTCTCTTTTCATAATTTTCTTTCATAGCTCTCATTTTTTCCCAGGTTATCCTTTACCATTCTTATCTGACTTTTAAAATCATTTATTTTCTTTTTTTAATCTCTTTAACTTTGCCAGGAATTCTTATTGATTTGTCCAATCTTCACTTTTCTTTGAGGCTTTGCTTATAGATGTTTTAAAGATATTGTTTTCCTGTATATGTCTCGAGTTTCTCTGTCACCACAGCAGTTTTTACAATCAGGTCCTTCTTTTGTTGCTTGCTCATTTTTCCAGGCTACTTCTTGCCTTTGGACTTCATGTTAGAGTTGGGCTCTACTCCCCTTTGGGGCAGATGTCTGGCCTGAGCTTCTGTCTTTTATGCCCTTCTACTGCTTTCACAGCTCATTCTGATGGCCTCTAAGTTTTCAGTGCTTCCAAAGTGCTGTGATCTGAGAAAAAGAGAACTGTTGTTCTGTTGACCAGAGGTCTCCTGCTCTTCACTGTGCACATTTCTGATTCAGTTTGAGTCTGCTGATTTGTGTGAGGTGAAGTCTGTAGAGCCTGCTGCTAGCCGCAGTCACACGTAGCCCACTGGGAACTTCTGCAGGTTCAGAGTCACTGAACTGCTGGATCCCCCGCCTTGGTTCTGGGCTCCTGTCCTAGTTTATTCCACTGCATGCATATGTGTGAGGCTAAAGATTAGAACTGACTCCTCTTGCGCTTGGGCTCAGAACCACACAGCCATGGTTCTAGAAATTGTTCCTTCCTCCTTACACAGCAAGCACCCCTGCTCCCTCGTGACTGCTCCTCTCTGCCTTGGAACTGTGACCTGAAGTGGGTAACAGATGAAGGAGATGCCAGACGGCACCCCTTCCTGCACCCAGGGATAGCAAAGGGAAAGGGGTGCCTGGGGATCTCTTTATGCCCAGGTGTTGAGTCCCCTTACTGTCTGTGGACAATGTGCTGGTCCCCACCATGGCTGCCACTGCCACACCCCACTGTCACTTGTTTGGGCACTGCTGAGGATGCTGCACTCCTGACCAATCCCAAACCCAGTATCTACAGACCTCTTTTTCTGTCTTCTTATGGTGCCCTGGGCTGGAAAAATAATTCACTGTGGCTTTTGATTTGCTTTCCCAATCAGCATTCAGTCTGGCACTCCTTATCAGTCATTGCAGGGGAGGATGTGAAGGAGCTAAGGCAAAACTGTTACCTCTCACACCGCCCTTCTGATTCCACCTCTCCACAGCCACATCTCAGATCCTCATGGCAACAGGGTACAGGGACCAGGCAACTTTAAAGTCCCTTCCTAATCCAAAAATCCTCATCAGTTTTCACCTGGTCCCACATTAAAACTTGCCAGTATTAATAATAAGGGAAAAACAAACTAGTTTAGTTTACCTTTTATTTTCTCAAATCATACTCTTGTGAGAGGTCTGACAGTCAAATCAAAGGCAGGTAGAGTGTCCAATAAATGACAACTGACAAACATGATGATAAGCAGAATGAGAACGGTAAGTATAAGTATAATCCCAAACAGCACCACCAGAGAAAGTTCACAAAATTTAAACCACGGAACACAAGAATACTGAACATGAGCTAAATAATCAAAGCCTCAAGATACAGCCCTAAACTAAACCGGTGCCAGATTGGAGAAGAAGACTGAATAGGACAACTGAAAATATGACATTCGGAGATCAAAACCCAGAGAATTCCTTGGTTAGAGACAAAGTCTAAGTTTTACACCTTGAAAACTTTTCCATCTTTGACAACCAACTCTTTGGTCTCCTGCTGAACTTTGCGTCTGTCTCCACTGCTGCACAGACACAGAGCTGAATGAAGGAAAACCTTTCCATGACCTTTACCAAAAGAGCTGTTTCCTCCACACTCCTTGGAAGAGGAATGAGCACCGCTAAGACAGTGCTGACCTGCCACGTTACAAAAGGCCCAGCTCTAAAAACTTTACCATCTTGGATGTCAATTAGAAATTCACCAATCCTGTAAGCTCAACCAAAAAGGTAGGATCAGTGTAAACAATGAGCACGTGATGGATAACCAGTAAAAAGTTCCTCTTCCTCTTGTCCAAGACAGACAGGTCTAAAGCCCAAGAAAAATGCAAATGATACAATACAAAACACTTATCCTCCAAAGACCTCTTTACTTTGCTGGTAAGTTCCACTCCAAGGCCAAAAATAACTGAATTGTGGGGCTACATGATAAATGATGAAAGAGGGAAAAGAGGAGAAGAGAGAACACACACTTGTACAGCACCTACCACATGCTGTCACTTTACAAATACGATCCCCTCTGATCATAAGGAAGATGCCATTAGGAAGGCAGAGCCTGGGAAACCCCTCTAAATGACCAACGTCCTTCTTTCTCTATTGAATCATCCTAATAAAGCCTATGTCAGGTAGGCCTGGATTTTAATGCTGCATTCATTTAGAATTTTCCCACAGAGAAATCAAAATTTCACTGCTCCCTGAGTCAATGAAATCATCTAAATTAGATGTGAAAATACTGCAAGGCATTGCTATTGAGGAACTGCCTTCTTATTAGATATAATCACAATGTACTAAAACACAAAGCGTACTCTGTGTGCATGTAGGTACCTATGATTACTATGAAAAGTACAACTTTTCTTGCCAATATCAGGCTCCAAACAGGAAGGCAGCCAACACCCAAAGTTCTGCCTCTAAAAGCTCCCAGTTTTTAAATGCAATATCTGCAAGATGCTCCACTGTGATGGTGACCCTTACGTGACTGCTGACCAAAGGCGATGAGGTGAGGACAAAGAAGAGCCAAGAGGGGCCTCTGCTCGCCTCTTCAGCAGTAACAAGGTCGGCCTGCCTGGGGAGAGTTCAGCCCCTACAAGTGTCAGCACATCTGACTTCACAGGGACAGACCTCCCAGAATAGTGCCTGACAAACCTTTTTTTAGATCTTCTGAGATAAAGCAAGGAACGAGACAGAGCCTGCCCACAGTGTCATGAAGGAACTAAACCTCAGAACAAGGCACACAACAGGCACCTGAACTCAGTGGAGCCCAAAACTGAAATGGCAGTGAAGTACAGAAGTGCCTGGTTACAGGCGCCATCATCTACAACGACTTTCTGTTTTCCACCTTTTCTTCCTTCTGTTTATATTTATATATTAACCCTAGCCTTAATCACTGAATAGGTGCTGCCTCAGACAAACTGAGACCTATGAAAGATCTTAACTTAAAAAGGCCAAGGCCTCCCCCACTGCAGCCTCAGCCATCTCCAGCTGTCCTCATCTAAATCTTGCCACTGGACCCAGGTAACTCCAGAGGAGAAAGCGAAACTGGTGACTGCACAGCCTTAAATCCAAGTCACTTACAAGTCACGGCATCACTTCCTGATGTCAAGGCCTTTTCCAGAACGAAGGACAAACAATAACAATGCATTAAGGACAGAAAACAACAATACGGTAATGAGAGAAGTGTTAAATAAATGGACCAAATCACTGCTGGATCCCTAGCAACACAAACATTAATTGTATTGAATCTCTTTTAAACTTAACGAGACAGTTCAAACCAGAATTCAGGTCTGCATGTTTCCTAAAGCTACCAAACTGAATCAAAACGCTCCTGAACAGGTGCTCCATTCAATTCAAAGCAGTGGTCTGTAACAAAAAAAACTGAGACCACATGTGACAGGGCACCCAGGGAGCCACACTTTCTCACGGTAAAGCTTCTTTATGTGTTCTCTGGAACCTCGGTTTGCTTCTGTTAGCTATGTTAAACATACATAAGCATATATAACACAGAACCAAACCCTTGGCTCAAGTCCCACCTCAGACCCAGAACGGTGGTGTGATCTTAGAGGCCAAGTCACTTACCTTCTCAATCCTCTAGCCACCGCTCCAATGCACCACATTGCTGATCTGCACCGGTAACAAAAGTCTCCTCATCAGGGAGTCTCTCATATCAGTGAAATGACTATCAAGGCTCGACCCTTTATATATGCAAACACATTCAAAGAGTTGGGGGAGAGAGCAGAGATAAAGAGTCACACAACTCATTATTCTTCATTATCAATATGTATCATTTTGCTAAAGATAAAGAGAAAATTCTGAAACCACAAAAATGTGGTTCAATCCACAGAGTTTTCAATTTCTGAATATAAGTTTGCTGCCAAAGGATGTGCCCAGCACCTCCGCTCTCACTGATTATAAATCAGACACCAAAGATAGTGAAATGGTAACACATTAAGGGCCTATAAGAGATGGGGAAGTTTTCAAAAAGAACCCAAATACTAAACTATAATAGAAGAAAATTCATCATAAATATCAAGAGAGGGTGCTAACACCTCTGCTGGGACAATGTTATGGAATTATCTACCATCTCCCAAAAAAAGAGTTCAGATTTTATCATAAAAGGTACGAAAAGAAGAAAACCCACTTCAGTACAGGCTAAGAGATTCAACAGCACTGAATCAACTACCACCTGAAACTGATTTGCTGGTATAAGTTTTTACTGAGCACGAACTATTATTAAACCCAAAAATATATTTTACAAAAGAGATAAATTACATTAAATTTAAATAATGAATGAATAGAAAAAAATTTTTTTTAAAACTCAGATCTACAGCAGGTATTTAGGAGTTCTGCTCATTAAGCTCATTTGGACACCCAAGCAAACTGATCAGACAAAGGGTTCTAATTCTCAAGTTCCAGACACTAGAAAGGATGCAGTAGAGGCATCAAAGAGCCCTGGAAGCCAGGGCGCTACTCCTGCACATCACAGTCACTGTGTGAGTCTGAGGCAAAGGAAGCTGGCTCCCCACAACCCTCACTTCCTCCTCTGTAAATGGCGGATGTCGGGCTCAACTATCTACAGGGACAAAAAGTACCCAAACTTAACAGTCAGCAAGACCTTGGCCTCTGGTCCCTGCCTGGTTTCTCCCTGTGCCTGAGGATTCCACTATTCTCTTCTCCCTTCCTTCTCTCTCATGACACTTCCTGCTCTGAAACATTTCCAGTTTTTCAGAAGTTACTAGAAGGCAAATGGCACCAGTGGGTACTCAGAAAAACAATAACAACTTGGGGCACGTGTCAGGCTAGGGGCATAAGAATTCAAAAATGTGCTTAGTATTTACCGGCTCCTGCAAACTCTTTAGAGAATGCCAATCTTCAGATCTAAATAATACAGCCTATGGGAACAGAAACCACAAATGGATCAGGAAATGCGAACACTGGTAAGACAGCACCTTGACCTGAATTTGTAGACGGATGGGAAAGAAAGGATGAATAGGTTTCCTTTCACCCGGAAAAGATCAGGCCAACAGAAACTTCAATCATTCAATCTGTCATTAGTCTGTCTGTCTGGCCCTTTCCAGAAATATTCAACAAGGACCTGAAGCAAGGACAAACGCAGCTGGCATTTAACTGGGTCACAGGACGAAGGGCCCCTGTTGTAACATCAACGCAAAGATGTTGACTTTTCACAGCAGAATCCGGAGTAAGGTTCGGAAGACTGGCAAAATACCTGATCTCGCCAAAGGAGTGACAGAAATGAAAATCAACAGACCCCAGTTTTGTTAGCATTTGGGCTGTCATCTGAAGAACACCATCATTCACTTAGGTAGATCCCACAAGCCAAGGGTTGGTGCAAAGTTTCTTAAGAGACATTTTACTTTTCAGGATCTGCTATTTTCCCCAAAGACCCTTGGTAGACAGTAACGATGACCTAGCCATCTAAATAGCCAACCCAGACTACTCTGGGCATCCTTTACTCTTATCAAAAACCCCAAACAACACCTGGTAAGGAGGCCTCTTCATGGGTTCCTGACTTTGGTCTGAGTCTCCTAAAAGGTTCCAGGAC
This sequence comes from Phascolarctos cinereus, assembly GCF_003287225.1. Lineage (NCBI taxonomy): Eukaryota > Metazoa > Chordata > Mammalia > Diprotodontia > Phascolarctidae > Phascolarctos > Phascolarctos cinereus. The sequence continues at coordinate 22,292,736 of NW_027555625.1, read as the reverse complement.
CTTTCAGAGCTTCCACAACAAGGTTCCAAAATGTCTAACCCAAATACCAGGAAGGAGATACAGTCAGTAAAATGCAGAACTATCACGTGCTCTGGTATTACAAGGGACAGTGTTCTGGGATTCCTGAGAGGTACCAAAGGGCTAGGAACTCCAGCTGACCACCCATCAATAGCATCATCACTGGAGAACACTGCCCATGTGCGGACAAAGAATTGGGGTTTATTCAGGAGACAAAGGATTTATTAATAGCTCAGGCATTAACTCATACCAATGTAGCAAACAGCCATCCGAAGGGTCCACAGTTGCTGACTTGTGAAATAACTAAATACATCAACAAAGAATTTCAAAAAACAAAAATCTTGAAGCAGGTGCTGATCTAAAGAGATCTTAGTCAAGAATTTCCTGTCAACATCATGTTGGAGCTAATTGCTCATTTTCATTTTTCTAAATTGCTTGCATGTGCAGAATAAGATTTTTTAAATCTCTTCTGAATTCCTATGAACTTATAAGCAGGTGATATTTGGCCTAGCAATGAATGTTATAGGAGAAACTTGCTACTCTTAGATTCCTATTCCTGGACCTAAGTGGAAAAATATAAGCCCTGATGCTCAGTTTGGCTTTTTTTTTTTTTGCTGAAGCAATTGGGGTTAAGTGACTTGCCCAGAGTCACACAGCTAGTGAATGTTATGTGTCTGAGGCTAGGTTTGAACTCGGGTCCTCCTGACTCCAGAGCCAATGCTCTATCCACTGCACCACCTAGCTGCCCCCTCAGTTTGGCTTCTTAAGTAGGTACTTGTCTTAAGGGATATTAAGCTTAGCAGACAAGAAGGAGGAAGGAAACAGGTACTTATTAAGCATCTACTATATGCCAGGCACTTGACAAATATGATCTTGTTTGATCCTCACAACAACCCTGGTAAATAGGTGCTGTTATTATCCCCATTGTACACAGGAGGTTTCTGGGACAAACGGAGGTTAAGTGACTTGCCCAAGGTCACACAGCTACTAAGTGTCTGAGGTCACATTTGAATTTAGGTCTTCCTGACTCCTAGCCCAGTGCTCTATCCATACTCCATCTAGTTCTAGTGCCTTCTCTTAAGAATGAATAAACAGGGGAAGCTAGGTGGTACAGTGGTTACAACACCAGCCCTGAAGTCCAAAAAGCCTGAGCTCAAATCCAGTCTCAGACATTTACTAGCTATGTGACTCTAGGCAAGAGAAAGAAAGACAGAAAGAAAGACAGACAGACAGACAGACAGAAAGACAGACAGACAGATAACCTGGGAGAAAAGCCACTAGATGAAATTTTAAAAAAGTTCATTTGGTAATGATGGCAGGCCTTAGAGACTCAATTCTACCATATACCTAGATGATCCACCAGTGACCACATTCTTTTCCAGTTTTTAAGTAAGTAAGAGGTGACAGTTATGGACTCACCTCTATCTCTTAGGATTCCAAGCTTCCTTATTTCAAACTGAGGTTAAGCACCATCTCCCACCCATGTGAAGCCTTCCTGATGCTCTGAGCTAGCTATCATCTGGCCAGCCCCTACTCCATGGAAGCTCCTTGAGGACAGAGAATGTTTCATTTTTATTTCTATACCCAAAACCTAGCACAGGGCCTGGCATAGAGTACATGCTTAATCAATGCTTGCAGATTCCCTGAGGCTGCCATCCATTGTAGGGCTGCCCTTCCTATGGCAAACTTAAGAGAAATTCATAAAGATTTCTAGAAGCAAAAAGTCCAAATTCCTCACTTTCCAAGAGGTATCAGGTATCTGCACTCCAGGGAAGGTGATCTATATAAAACAAGCCTGAAGTGTTTCTATTTCTCCTTCACTACCCAAAGTAACCCCTCAAAGATGGAAACAAACCAAGAAAAAGCCTCTGTCCCCTGACTTGTTTTTATCACCATTAAATGAGAGTGAGCAGCCCTGAATAAGCCCAGCAATTTCCCTTTTCTTCAGGAGCTAAAAAACTAACCCTACCAAGAACAGATAAGCGCAGAGTAAGTCACGTTTCAACATGAATTGACTTCACCATGACCATCTCCCTCAGATGCTTTAAACTAATATGACACACTGAGAAATAGAAAGATCTCAAGAAAAGGCACTTCCAGCATGGGAAAGGCCAGCTAGGAGAGTCTGAGAGAATGACAGCTGGAAACCTCGAAGGAAAACTTACCAGGCAACCATGACTGGGAGATGAGAGGATGACAGGAGGGGACAGTAACACATGAATTCAGGATTAGACAAAGCCCTCGTGGCTATGACAACATGAGGACTTTATTTAGCTCACGGAGCTGCCTGCTAGAGACTTACACCTGGACATTCCACCAGCATCTGAAATGCTGACATATCCTGATGTCTCGAAGATAAAATTTCTCCTTCCTCCTAAATTTGCTCCTCTTCATAAATTGTTCTAGTTATCCATTTGTCAACTAAGTCACCTTGGCCTCCTGCCCTAGACTCAGGGCTTCTTAAACTTTTCCCACTCCAGGGGCAGCTAGGTGGTGCAGTGGATAGAGTACTGGCCCTGAAGTCAGGAGGACCTGAGTTCAAATACGGCCTCAAACCAAACAGTTGACACTTACTAGCTGTGTGACCCTGGGCAAGTCACTTAAGCCCAATTGCCTAAAAAAAAAAAACCCAACAACAAACGTTTCCCACTCCAACTCCTTTAGTGCTTCTTAAACTGTGGGTCTTGACCCTGTATGCAGCCTAGAACCCTGTTTCTGCTTAACCAAATCTGACTGCCAATCTCTCTTTACCAGTCACCTCCCTCATCACCTCTAGCACAGACTATTTCCACAGCCTGCCGCCAGCCTCATCCCCACCGATCCTGTATCTCACCTGCTGGAGAACTCTTCCTGGATACCAATGACTGTTTTCTTCCCTGGTCAAAAACCTCTGATTATTCTCTACTTTCCACCAAATCCTATCCAGACTCTTCACTCCATAACATGGTTCTGCTCCACCTTTCCTCTCTTGTCTCCAACAGCTCTCTCTCACATACTCCCCTCCTCCACTAAACCAAAGGAATGGCTGTCCCCAAACATTCGGTGCTTTCCCACTTGTTTACATACATCTAAAATACCCTCTACCTACAGCAGGTTAAACAATCACAGACTGTTTTATCTGGAAGGGACCTCACAGATCATTTCATCCAATTTTCTTGCCACCAGAGGCCTTTCCAAGAGTAAGTAACTTGTCAATGATTGGACAGGACCTCAGCAGGAGGCAGAGCTGGGACTTCGAGTCAAGCCTTCTGCCTCCAGGTCCCACGCCTTAAGGCCCTGCTCTAATGCCTTCTTCATAAGGCCTTCTCTGCTATGCCTAGCCATTAGGAATCTCTCCATCCTATGTCCTGTCATTGTTTATTTCTACATATTTACCTATTCTCCTTTGTATGATGCTGTATATCTGTTCTCCTTCCTTGATGAGATTAGGAGACCCTTAGCACTAACAGCATGCCCCACAAGACAGATGGGAGGTGCCAGATAAACGTTTCCTGAATAAACCCAATGGTCCTGCTAACAGGATTCAGCCAGACATTCTAAGCAACAAGGCAAGTGACCTGGTCCTGGAAAAGGTGCATTGCTACTATCGACAAAAGAGCAAGAGGGAACTGCCTAGCCAGAGGTTCATGGAGCAAAAACTGAGGACAGATTTCTGCCAATATATGCTTTCAACACAATATCTGTGTGTGACTCGGACTTCCCCTGCTGCTCCCTGAAAAAGGCCGGAGAAAGCACTGTAGGCTCAAGACAGAGGGAATAATGGTAGTCTACAGCAGCGTGTGAACTCAGGCTTGGATAATGCAGCGCAGGCATCCCAAGCTTCAGACTGAGACAGAAACTGATGCTCCTTCATGAGGCGAGACGGGTGAGTCACTTCCCCAGGTAACAGCAATAGCAGAACAAAAGACACCAACCCCTTTCCACAGTCAATCGACAAGTATTTATCAAGATCCTGACACCATGCTAGATGTCAGCAATATAAATATGAAAGTGGAACTGTCTCTGCCCTCAAGAAACTTAAACACTAAAAAGAGGCAGATATGCGTACAAGGACGCAAAAAAATGAGCAATGACAGAGACGAGGTCACCTTGAGGGGAAAGGCGTTTGTAACTGGGGGACAGGGGTGGCTAGAAAGACTTCATGCAGCAGGTGGGACCCGAAGAGGAAGAGCATGCCAGGTGGGGGCAAAGCCAATGCAGCAGTGCCCAAATGGGAATGGAGCAGAGCAAGGTCAAGAAGGCTCGGCTAGCTGGGCTGCAAAGTTCCAGGTTGAAAAATGCTTCAAATGCCAAATGTATATGTGTGTATCTGGCTTCAGATGAACACAGTGGGGAGTCCCTGGCCTGCTCAAGAGAGACACAGGAGGGAAAATCCTTTCAGGGGCTCCCTGGGGATGGCCTGGAGGAAGGAGGGCCAACTGGAAAGACCTTGGAGTCGTCCAGGGGAGAGATGATCAGGACCTGAACTAAGGTAGTGGCTGTGTGGGCGGAAATAAGCCCACAGATCTGAAGGATGTTATGCAGCCTTCAAAACCGCAAGGCTCGGTAACTGATTGTATGCGGTCAAAGTGAGACACCAAGATTGTGAAGGAAGGCGAATGGAGGGACAGTGCTGTCCTTGGCACAAGGACTTTCTCAGTAGCACCTCCTCCTCCAGGTTGGAAGGAAGCCAATCCCCAAACCAGGAAACAGGGAGCACATGAATATCGCCAAGTGGGTATATAGGCTACAACCAAGATTTACAACCAAAATGGTTCAGAAAAAGAAGACACAGAAGAAGTAAAGAAACAAGCATTCATTAAGTGCCTACTGTGTGCCAGGCACTGTGCTAAGCCAAGCTCCCTGGAAGCTACAGCTTCTTCTGGGAAAGGCCCTGGGGCACCTGACTCCCCAAAGGGGCTGGGCTTTGGAGAAAGGGAGAGCTTGCCTCCAGAAAGACCTGACTAGAGGAAGAGAGCTGTAATCTCCTATGTAAGGCCAAGGCTGAAGAGTATCCCTCCTGAGGAGGCATCTCAAAGGTAAGGAGCTAGGGGAAGGAAGGAAAGAAACAAGCATTTACTAAATGCCTACTGTGTCCCAGGCGCTAGGGAAAGCTCCTTACAAATATCTTCTCATTTGATCCTCACAACAGCTGTGACATGGGTGCTATCATCATCCCCATTTTACAGATGAGGAAACTGAGGTAAACAGAGGTTAAGGGATTTGCCCTGTGCCACACAGTGAGGAAGCTTCTGAGGACAGATTCACCCTGAGGCCTTTCTTGACTCCAGGCATGGCCCTCCATCCACTGGGCCACCAGCTATCTCTAGTCTAGCAGCAAGTCCTGGAAGGAAGCTTAAGGATTACCAATCCTACTTCTGCACTGAACATAAAAAGAAACTGAGGCCAGAGGTGTGATGTGCATCTGCCCAAGTTCACGTGGAGTCCTTCTGGTCGCCAGTGCAGAGCTCCCTGCGAGCCCCAGGGCTGAACTGAAGGAGCCAGAAGTCCAAGCTACTAGGAACAAACCTGTGTCCCTGATTCACAGGGGGCTCCCCCGGCAGAACAGCTAAGTCCCTAGGACCTCAAACGGCAGCATCAGAGGCTGAAGGAGAGGTCATGAGGACCTTCCGTACCTGTCCAGAGGAGACACAGACCAAGGACAGAAAGGAAGGGGCCGCTTGCACCAATGCTTCCCTTGGGCAGGAAGGTAGGAAGAACTGGCTAGTGCTGAATTACTCCTGTTTAATGGAGAGGCAGGGAAGAAGCTGCCCCCCAGGGCCTGCTAAAAGGCAGGAGAGGCCTTATGGGGGCTGTCCATGCTGCTGTCTGTGACCGGGAGAGCACAGATGAGGAAGCCACCTGGGGACAGAAGCTGGCACACACTGGCTCCCGCACAAAAGAGGCAGCACCTGCTGCCCACGGTAGGGCGAGGACAAATGGCTCCTAGGTCTGCCATCAGGGACAACGGGCAAAGAGGAGAGGGATGAGTAGGGAGAGGAAAGGTAAGGAGGGGGAGGGGGAGGAAGAGGAAGAGGGGGAGGGAGAATTCCTAATAAAGCCCAAGTGAGATAAAGATGGGAAATGAATGACAGTGATTATAAGGACCCATAAGGAAGGAATAACATCCAGGCGCTGAGGGCAGGAACTGGCCTTGCGTGTGAGAAGCAGGCAGCTGACTGCTGAGCCGAAGAGGATGAGCAGCAGCACACACTGATGGGAGGCCCCCAGCCAGCCAGACTTGGGGAAAGCCCCAGCTGGGGGGCCAATGGAAGCAGCGGCATCAGCAGGATCACTTCAGTCCAGCAGCTCCCGGGGCCTGGCCTACGGTTTCTGAAGCCTGTTGGATTTTCTTCCTCCAAAGCAGACGCATGAAATCACGGGTCAGAAAGGGTTGTTGGAGGAGACTGAGTACAGCAGGGAAGGGGACCAAATCTCCTCTTTCGCTTCCAAATTCCACCCCTCCCAGGGCACCAGGGAGCACAGTGTGGTAAATTTATTTCTGGGCCAAAAGGTTCCATGACCAAACTCTTCATGGAATTACGGAATTAAGACGAAACACTGAGTATCTCTAAACTGAACGGGAAGGCTGGGGACAGAGATCAGAACTGGAAAAGCTGGGGATCTGGATTAGCTCTTTATGAAGAAGAGAGAAGTATCACCAAAAGAGGCTCACCACCCTGAACTGAGGGGCGAAAGGAGATGGAGGGAACGAAGGGGCAAGCAGGCGACATGAGTACTGTCCCACTCCCTTGACTTTCCTAAGGGGCGCATATGTTTGCCTCTTGGAGAAGTCAACTCTAAAGGGGCTGAGGCTTGGGGAAGGATGTTTCAATCCGGAGGAAGTTTGACTCTCAAGAAGAGGGGAGGAGAGGAATCACTTCTGAATATGGTAACGGGGGCCTAGCTGGGGAGACAGAGCTCTAACTCTCCAGAGCAGCTTGCTTTGGGAAGAGAATGGGGATGTCTCACTCCTCAGGAGGACTTCCTTACTCTCCACGGGGGTTAGGTGGTGGAAGATGGCATCCCTTCTAAGGGAATGGAACTGGATCCTGTAAAAGTCTTGCTCAAGAGGGCCTAGGCTGTTGTTGGAGGGAGGTTTATCCTGCAGAAGGGGTTGAAGGGCCTATTTGTCTGTGAGAAATGTGTGTGGAGAGGGGCTATCCCTCCTGAGGGAAGCTGAATGGAAGAGGGGACTCTCCAGAGGGGCCAAAGAGGAAGGGGACAGGAGTCTCTTAGTGGGGAAGGTGTCTCTCTCCTCCTGGGAGACCCTGACTGGAGATGGAGAGCTCCCTGCTCGGGGAGCCAGACTCCCAAGGAGCTGAAGCTTTTCCTAGAGAAGGGGTGGGGGGCCTGAGCAGAACAGCATTGCTAGTGGCAGAACATGACTCCACAGGGGCTGGACTATGGAGGGAGAGCTTGCCTCCCAAAGGACCAGGCTTGAGGGACAGAGCTGCAATCTTCTCTATAAGGTAGAGGCTGAAGAGCTCTCCTCCCAAGGTGAAGGGGCTGGGGGAAGGATGGTATTGCCTCCTAAAGAACTTCACTAGGTTGGGCCAGGTGCTTCCAGGGAAAGACTGGGGGAAGACAGATCTGACTGGGGGGCAGGGGAATATGTGGGGAAGTTACATCTTCTAGTCCCATGGGTCCAGCTGGAGAAGGGAACCTGACTCGGGCTGAGCCCTGGGGAAAGGGCTGGAAGGGCTTGGGGATGCAGGAAGGGAGGGGAGAGGGTCACTCCTGGAGGAGACTGACTCTCCAGCAGGGCAAAGAAAGGAAAGTGATGGTGGGGGTGGCAGGGTCTTCCCCAAGAGAGACAGTATCTCCTATACCTGAGGGGAAGGAAGCCAAGAAACACCTCCCGAGTTTTAGAACTAGATCCTGGGGGTGGGGATGTCTCTGCGGATGCCTGTGAAAACTTCACTCACAGGGGGGCCCTGAAGGGGGGGTTGCTCCTGTGGAAGGGGGAGGTAGGTGCTGAAAAGGAGGGTCTCATTGGGACGGGCTGGAGGAAGGGTCCTCACCAAAGGAGAAGAATGCTTAGGGGGGAAGGGGGAAATCTGGATGGGGGAAGGGTACAGGGCCTGTCTTGGACAGGAAGAAGTGAGTGGTTCCTAGCAGGGAGGGCAAGGTCTGACTGAGAAGAATGTGTACGGTCCAGGCAGGGTGAAGGAGGGAGATAAGTAAGGCGTTGGGGGCTAGGGGGTCGGTCCTGGAGGAAGGGGGCATCTCCTTCTCTGAAGGAGGAATGTGGATGGGAAAGGGGATGATCAGGGTGGGCATGGGAGCGGACGGAACTCCCTCCTGGGGAGGTGGTGTCTGGCTCCTGAGTGGGGGCTCGACCCTTGGGGAAGGAGAAGGCCGGGCTGGGAACTGACGTAGCTCCTGAAGCGTGGGGAGGGTCGCGCTAAGGTCACAGAGGCAGCTGAAGGGGGCAGGGGGTCGTTCTTGCTCTCTGCGGGGATCCCGCTCTCGCGGAGACAGAAAGGGATGGAGGAGTCCCCCAGGGAGGGCAGAGGGTCACGCTGGGAAGGGGCTCCCTCCCGGGAGGGGAGGACTCCCTGCGGGGGATCTGACCGGTGATGGTCCCGCCCTTTGGGGGGTCTCGCTCGGGGGTCCTGCCCTTAGGCGCGTCTCTCTCGAGGCTCCCCCGGGAGCTCTCCCGAATGGAGGGGTGCCCAGCAGGGCGGGGTCCCCCTCCCCGCGGGGTCCCGGTCTCGGGGGGCGGGGCGCCCCGGCCTGTCCCCTCCCCCGGCCCGCCCCCGGCCCCGGGCCGGTCCGGTCCGGCCCCGGCTCGCTACCTGAGCGTGGGCCCGATGCAGGCCGTATCCGTGCTCTCGATCTCCCGCAGGATCCGCTCGTGCTCCGCCGCCGTCTCCAGGCTCTCCGCCTCCGCCATCTTCCCCCGCTCCATGGGCCGGGCGCCCGCCCCGCCCCGCCCCGCGCCGCCGCTGCCGGCGTCCCGGCCTCCCCGCGCCCCGCGGTTGTGCTCGGACCCGCCCGCAGCCTCGCAGCCTCGCCGGCCCCTCCGCAGCCGCTTCAGCAGCCCAGCAACGACCCCGCCCCCGGACACGCCCCCTGGCGTCAGTGCGTCCGGGCCCCGCCCCCGCGCCGTGCGGTGCCGCGCGCGCGGCCTGCCGGGAGATGTAGTCCTCGCCCGCGTTCGCCCCCTCCCCGCTCCCGGGGGTGGGGCGGACCTCAAGCGCCATCTAGCACCGCCCTCTCTCTTGACAGAGCGGGAAACTGAGGCCCAGGGGCGGGAAGGGGCTTCTCCCAGGCCACTCGTGGAGGAAGCGCTCAGATCCTGGGGCGCTCAGCGCTCTTCGCATTGCCTTCCAGTGGAGACTGGGAGCTCCCTGAGGGCAGGGGCGGACTTCTGCCTCTCTTCGTCTCCCCAGCGCTTAGTCCAGGCCCGGGCACACAGTAGGACCTCAGTAAACGCGTGTTGACTGACTGACTGATGAAGGGGGCATGGCTGAGCTTGCCACTCTAGAAACCGAAAAGGGACCTTTACAGATGAGGAAACTGAGGCTGAAGGACCTGCCCAAAGACACATAGCCTTTCATTACCTAGCTCCTTCCTATACTTGCACCACCTTACACCCCTCCCCCACCTTTTCGATCCAACGATTTTGTCATCTATAAAATGAGGATTCTGTTTGTTCAAGCCCTATCTCAAAACACATTGTGTGACTATAGGCAAGTCACAGCATCTCTGAGTCTCTGTTGGATACAATGAGTCTGATGATACTTGCCAATTCCACCTTGGAACAGCTCTAGTCTTTCACTCTGCTGCTAAGATGTTATTTTATGCACCATTAAACTGAACTAGTCAATGTCCACAAACTGATCCGTGGAGATACAGTACAAGCATGTCACCCAGTCAACTTGACCCTCCCTCCTGCATAGACATCCTTTTCTTCATCCCTGAATGATTCTCACCCTTACCACCAAGGCTACTCCAGACTTCTTCTCAAACCTCTCAGACCATCGCCTCCTCCTTTCTCCCAGCAGAGGACTTCTCCTCCGCTTTACTGAGAACATGGAGGCCATCCTGAACGGGCAGAACCCTTCTCTCCAACTGTAGCCCTCTGCTATTCCCCCCAGCTCAATCATCTTTTGCTCCAGTCTCTGGGAAAGGCGTGGCCTTTCTCTCTACAACCCATCTGCTTGTCTTCTTGATCCCATTCCTTTCTGTCTCCTCTGAGAGACTGTCCCCTCTGTCATTCCTTCTCTTTATGAATGAATGATGAAATAGTGCTTATTAAGCACTTGCTATATACCAGGCACTCTGCTGAGTGCTGGGTATACAATTACCTGCAATCAAAGCAGTCCCTGACCTCCAGGAGTTCACATTCTAATGGAAGTAGACAGTACAGAAAAGGGAGCTGGGGGTGCTTTGAAAATGCCCGGGATAGGGGCAGCTAGGTGGCTCAGTGGATAGAGCACCGGCCCTGGATTCAGGAGGCCTAAGTTTAAATCCGGCCTCATACACATAACACTTGCTAGCTGTGTGACCCTGGGCAAGTCACTTAACCCCATTGCCTAGCCAAAAAAAAGAAAAAGAAAGAAAATGCCCGGGATGGGGCAGCTAGCACTCGCCCTGGAGTCGGGAGGACCTGAGTTCAAATCCAGCCTCGGTCGCTTACTAGCTGTGTAACCTTGGGCAAGTCACTGCCTCCAAAACAAAGTGCCCAGGAAGTGAAACAGAGCCCTCATTCAGAACAAGGGAAGATAAAAGCAAAAGCTCAGGTATCAGAACCCAGGCTCCCAGGAGCAGAATCTGAGTGGTTTCAGTGGGAGGGAGTTGGAATTTAAAATGTTTCCACTGCTAACTACAAATGTGCCCAGACTTCTCCCACCCCTAAACAAATCCTTCACTTGACCAAACCCACGAGGTGTTTTCCTGAAGCTCTTCACCCTCTCAATCAGTCAATCCAGGAACCAGACAGAATTTAAAGACGAGCCCTGCCCTCAAGGAGCTTACAACCTATTTGGGAAGTATAAGATTTACACAATCAAGTAAATGCAAGGTAATTTTCCTTTCACTTCCAAATACTAGGACGGAGTCATCCACACTAGTTGCCTCCATTTCGTCTCTTCCTTTTTCTTAGGACCATTCAATCTGGCTTCTGACCCCACTCTTCCTGAACTGTTCTTTCCAAAATTACCAACAATATCCTCATGTTCAGCTTCACTGGCTTTTTCTTGAGCCTCATTCTACTTTACCTCCTCTCTTTAGCTTTTGAAACTATCAGCCATCTCCTTTTCTTGTCTAGGTTTTCTTAGTCCTACCCCTACCTGTCTAGCTGTGCCTTCTTGAGTCTCCTTCCCTCAGTCATTGTCCATCCCCAGCCACCCAAGTATGTTTCTCTCTATACTTTCTCAGTGAGCTCATCAGCTCCCATGTGTTCAATTATTATCTCTCTGCAGATTCCTACAAGTCTATGTATCTGGCCCTCTCTCCTGAGTTCCAATGTCCACCATAAACTCATCATTGGCCATTTGGATGAACTCAGCCTGTCCAATATGGAACTGATTGTCTTCCCAAAAACCACCTCTTCTCCAAACTTCACCTTTTCTGCTGTGAACACCACTATCCTTCCAACACTCCAAGGATCCAGCCCATGGAGAAGCCCACAACGTTTGGAACCCTTGCTACTCACTCTAATGACTAACCAGATACTGAGTGTCTACTGTGTGCAACCAATGCTCGTTAGGGATGCAAAGATGATTAAGAAAAAGCCCTTGTCCTTGAGCAGTTCACACTCTAGCAGGACCCTGCTGAGTGTTTTTTATGGGAATATTTCATGTGTAAATATGTGTCCTGTCTCCCCCTCCAGATCAGAGCCCCCCTGAGGGCAGGGCCCTTAAAACCCCCAGAAGACTGAGCATTTCCAAAGGGCGGGAGCCGTGTTAAAGTACAATATTAACTGGCTAATGGATCAAGGAGGGAAGGGAAGGGAACAAGTATTTGTTAAGTGGCTACTATGTGCCAGGCACTGTGTTAAGCACTTTACAAATATTTTCTTATCTGATCCTGAGAGGTAATAAGCCCTCTCCCAGGGCATCTCTTGGCCACAGAATGTTTTGGCTGTGTTTGTCACCCGCATGTCCTCAGGGACCACCTTCTCCTCTGAGTCTCAGCTCACTGTGCTCCTCCAGGTGGTGATAGCACCGTGCTCTCCATCCCTAGCTCCCCTAGGAGCCTGAGCTCACCTAGGGCCCTGAGCAGCAGGCTGACATCATCCCAGGCTTCTGTGGCCCAAGGTCCCCTAGGTTCAACCCTGATCTTCCCCAGAGAGCATCTGAGCTACACATACATGCGCACACACACACAAACACACGCACATACACACATATACATGCATACACAAACGCACACACACGCATACACGCATGTATTCAGAGGGCATGGGCAGGAACATGGTGCCCAGAACAAAGGTTGGCCCATTTTCCCATACTTTCCATGCAGTATTTAGTCATTTTGGGAGCCCCTGCTTTTAGGAGAGAGAAAAAGAGAGAGATAGACGGACAGAGGGAAACAAATAGAGAGAGACGGACAGAGACACAGAGAGACACAGAGAGAGAGAGAGAGAGAGAGAGAGAGAGAGAGAGAGAGAGAGAGAGAGAGAGAGAGAGAGAGAGAGAGACATTGCTATTAAAGCTTCTTGTTGCTCTCTTCTCTTTTCAGACTGCTTTGTAGACCCCAGAAAGCCAGGCCTGTGCACAAGAGGAAATGAACTGCCTTATCTTTTCTCAGCATTATTGCCTTTTCCTGCTCCCTAAAATTCTGTTCCCTGAATCCAGGGCTTCTCAGGTTCTCTCTCCTCCCCTGAGACACCACAGGAGCTTTCACAGGCTCATATTTATAGGCAACCCATGGCCCAGAGCCAAGAGCTCTGCATTTATGGGGATGGGCTTGGCAAATGTGTCAGCCAGATAAAAGGTACACTCAGAAGGGACTCTGGGAGAGGTGGAGCTGCTTCTTTCCAGTCCTGGAGTAGGTCCAGGGTGGAGTTCTGGACCAGGAAGAGGAACTGTCTTGACTTTTTTCAAATCCTCCAAGGTCTGATCTTTATTAGGCCTTTGGTTGAAAGTAAAAGTCTTGGAGAGCTATGCCCAGTGAGCATAGGGCATGTTGTGTCCTCAAGGAGGATTTGTGGCACAGAAAAAGTTCCTAGCTCTGGAACTGGAAGGCACTCCAGAGGCCAGTGAGGCCAATCACCTCTTTAAGCAACTTGCCTAAGGTCACATGCCCAGGAATCACTCCGAGTTAGGATTTGAACTCAGGTCCCCTGAATCAAGAGCCAGTATTCTTTCCGTTGGACTTGGTCATGGAACAAGAAAGGGAGATGATGGATGGGCCCCCTGAGTATTCTGCTAATGTCCCCGAGCTATTAAGAGTCAAAGGAAAGTCCCTTAAACTGTCATGGAGGAAACCATGGATTCCAACAGGGGCAAATGAAGAAGGAATAAAATCCTGGCATAGGGAGCAGCCCGTAGAAAGGAGTGGATGGAGGAAGGAAAGAAGCAAACTTTGGTTAAGAGTCTACTACAGGCCAAGTACTGTGCTAAGCACTTTACAGATATTATCTCCTTTGATTCTAACAACACCCCTGGGAGCAGAGTGCTAATCATCCTCATTTTACAGAGGAGGAAGGTGAGATTGACAGGTGAAGTAACTTATGTGGTTACACAGCTAGGAAGTAATTGCTGCAAGATTTGAATTCAGGACTCCAGGCCCAGTGCTCTATTTCTCATGTGTCAAAACAGCAAGGTCAGTCTGGCAGGACCACAGCATATGTAAAGACGACTAATGGGTAGAAAGGCCAGAAAGGTAGGTTGGGATCAGATTGGGAAGGACTTTAAATGCCAAACAAGAATCAGATGTGATCTGGAAGCCGAAAGGGAGTCAGTGGAGTCGAATAGGGGGCTGACACAGTCAGTGTTGTGCTTCAGGAAAATCATTTTGGAAATGTGGAGGGTAGATTGGAATAGAGCAAGATTTGAGGCAGGGAGACCAATTAGAAGGTTAGTACAATGTTGACTGTATTGTATCTTTAAAAAAAAAAAAACCAAGCTGTCCATAGGGAGCTTGCCAATTTCATGTGCTTTCCTTTTTTTTGTTCTATTATGTATACAGAAGGGCTCATTTCATTTGGTGTTCATTTAGCTCAGAGTAAAAAGAAAAATTTAAATATAATTGAATTGATTTTTTTTAAAAAAAAAAAAGCTGTTAGAATAGTCCAGGTAAAAGATGATGAGGGTCTGAATTAGGGTATAGGCTATTTGAGCAGAGAGGATGGGACATATGGGAGAAATGTTGTGGAGGAGGAAACAATAAAATTTGGCAAAGGACCGGATGTGGGCGTGAGAGAGTGAGTAGTTGAGGATATCGATGTTACAAGGCGAGGTGAATGGAGGGGTGCTGGTGACCTTGACAAAAACAAGGAAATTTGTTAGGAAGAGAGGCTGATTAGAGGTGGGGTAGGGGAATAAGAAGTCCTGTTTGAAGCATGTTGAGTTTGAAATGGCTGCAGGGCATCTAGTTCCAAATGTCCAATAGGTAGACTATAAACCTCCTCACTTCCTGCCAATGATACTATTGTAACAGCTCACACTTTAAGGTCTGCAAGGCATTTTACATAAATTATCTCATTTGATCCTCAAAGCCACTTTGTGAGGTAGGCACAATTGTTATCCCCTTTTTACATGTAAGAGAACTGAGATTCAGAATGGTTAAGTACTAGCCCAAGATCACTCAGCTAGTAAATACTGGAGATGAGATTAGAAATTAGGATTCATTAATTCCAGGCTGTTATTGCTTCTCTGATCCTCACAGGGTATGTTCTGGAGGCCTTTAAGCATTCTGGTCACACTATTATGGATATGCTCCAACTTATTGTATCTTCTTCCTAAAATGTGGTACTGAAGAGGTCTGAATACAGGGCAGATACAGTGGGACTATTCCTTCCCTTAGTCTGTATACCATACCTCTTTTCAACTTCAGTTTTTATCCAACAAATGAACTATTGTTTCAGGCTGCCTCCCTCATCCTGAAATGTAAAGTGGATTTCTTTAATCCGTGCATAGAATTTTATATTCACCCCCCTAAATGTAACCTTCCTAGACTAAGTCCAATATTCTAGCCTGGTGGGATCTTTTTGGATTCCGATTCTGTCATCCAACTGAGGAACTCTCCTAGCTATGACTCCTCTGCACTTTTGTCAAGTATACCTCCTGTGGCTTCATCCAAGTCAGGGCTGGGGAACCTGAGCCCTCGAGACATGTGGCCCTCTAGGTCCTCAAGTGTGGCCCTTCGACTGAATCCAAACTTCACAGAACAAATCCTCGAGGCTATAGATTCCCCACCCCGATCTAAGTCATCAGTAAAAAGGCTGAATGGTATAGTACCAAAAACAAATCCCTGGAGCATGTCATTGAAGACTTCTCTCTAGGTCAGTGGTTACCATTTAGTGGTTTGTGAACCCGCTGGGGTTTTGCACTAAAAAAATCTTTAGTGGTGACTTAAGCAGGAAATAATTGTTGGATTACATTACAAATATATTTTTTCTTCTGTAAAACAAGCATATTAATGCTTAAAATGTTATAGGTGTGTTTCTGCAGCATTTCAAAACTGTCATAATCATATACATAACACTTCTGGTATTTGTATAGCAATTACTCCAAACTTTGCCACTTCTGACTAAGCATGCATGTTCTTAAAGTTCCTCAAACTGTCATCAAATTGTTTCCAAATCTTTACAAGAGTTTGACATTCAAGTACAAAATAATTCCTAATAGATGGTTAGATGTAAGTTTATACCCTCCTCTACAGGATAGCCTGTAAAATTCTCCTATCATTTTCTACCACACATTTGTGTGAATGAGCATTTTTCACTTTATTCTTCTTTTAGATAAAAATACAGAATAAATTTAATGACAAACCAGATTTAAAACTGTTTATCTGGTGTTGAGCCAAATGTTGTAAACCTTTGTTCAAATAAAAAAAGTCCAACTTTGAAATTAAGCTTATATATGAATATTATATTTTGTTTAACATCTTTCAAGTTGTAATTTATTTTATTAAAATGTTATTTATATTCAACAAAATTTGTAATATAAAGAAATTTAATATGAAGTATTACAGATAATAGTAAGCTTATGGGAGCCTGCTCGATTATTTCTTTTGGTTCTTACAGAATGTTCCACATACGATATTTATAAATATTTTATAGAGTTCTATACTTTTGTGTTTAGGGTTTTCATAATTGTAGGTAGAACAAAAATTTATATAATATAATCATAATTATATCATCTAAATTCTAATTTGGAGTTTGGGGGCAAAAGTTATCATAGTTATTGTAAAACTTAATAAATTAATACAAAATAATATTATAAGTAATACATTAAATTGCCTTAGGAGTTCACAATATATTTTGTTGTTATTGTTGAAAAGGGTTTCAGAACAAAAAAGTTGGAAATCATTGCTCTAAGCTGATATCAACTCATTAATTGCTGCTTCCCGAGTCTGGTCAACTAGTCAATTTCGGGTCCACCTAATTGAAGTATCATCTAGTCCACATCTCTTCATCTCATCTAGGGACATGCTTCGGGCAGCTAGGTGGCGCCGTGGATAGAGCACCGGCCCTGGATTCAGGAGGACCTGAGTTCAGATCCGACCTCAGACACATAACACTTACTAGCTGTGTGACCCAGGGCAAGTCACTTAACCCCATTGCCTAGCCAAAAAAAAATTAAATTAAAAAAAAAAGAATTTATGACCAAACAAGAGATAGAGAACATTATGAAATGCAAAATGGATAATTTTGATTACATTAAATTGAAAGGTTTTTGCACAAACAAAACCAATGCAACCAAGATTAGAAGGGAAGCAGAAACTGGGAAAGAATTTTTACAACCAGTGTTTCTGATAAAGGCCTCGTTTTTAAAATACATAAAGAACTGAGTCAAATTTATAAGAATACAAGTCATTCCCCAATTGATAAATGTTCATAGGATATGAACAGGGGGGCAGCTAGGTGGCGCAGTGGACAGAGCTCTGGCCTTGGACCTGAGTTCAAATGTGACCTCAGACACTTGACATTCCTAGCTGTGTAACCCTGGGCAAGTCACTTAACTCCATTGCCTCACCAAAAAGCAAAACACAAAACAAAAACAAACAAACAAACAAAAACCCAAAGGATATGAACAGGCAGTTTTCAGATGAAGAAATTAAAGCATCTATAATCATATGAAAAAATGCTGTAAATTGAATAGAGAAATGCAAATCACCTCACACCTATCAGATTGGCCAACATGACAAAACAGGAAAATGATAAATGTTGGAGAAGATGTGGGAAAATCAGAACCCTGATGAATTGTTGGTAGAGTTCTGAACTGATCCAACTGTTCTGGAGAACAATTTGGAACTATGCCCAAAGCGCTATAAAACTGTGCATACACTTTGACCCAGCAAAACCACTTCTAGGTCTGTATCCCAAAGAGATTATACAAATGGGAAAAAGACCCTCATGTACAAAAATACTTATAGCAGCTCTTTTTGTGGTGGCAAGAATTGGAAATTGAGGGGATGCCCATTAATTGGGGAATGGCTGAACATTCCCCAATGTTCGTATATGGTATATGAATGTAATGGAATACTATCGTGCTATAAGAAATGATGAACAGGCGGACTTCAGAAACACCTGATGCTGAGTGAAGTGATCAGAACCAGGAGGACATTGCACAGACTAACAGCCACATGTGTGATGACCACTTTGATAGACTTATCTCTTCTTAGCAATGCAAGGATCTAAGACAACTCCAAAAGACTCATGATGGAAAACGCTGTCCACATCCAGAAGAAGAACTACGGAGTCTGAGTGCAGATCAGTGCATATTATTTGCTCTTTCTCTTTTTTTTTTTTTTGTTTCTTCTTTCTCATGGTTTCTCCCATTGGTTCTAATTCCTCTTTACAATATGACTAAAGTGAAAACAAGTTTAATATGAATGCATATGTAGAGCCTATATCAAATTGCATGCCATCTTGGGATGGTAGGAGGGGAGAGATGGGGAGAAAATTTGGAACTCAAAATCTTATGGAAGTGAATATTGAAAACTAAAAATAAACAAATAAATAAATAATGTACCCATTTTTACCTTTAAAAAAAAAAGAAAGCCAGTGTCTTACAACTATAACTATAACCACAGAGTATACAAGAGTGTAAAGTGTTAAAAGACTGGAAAACAGGAAAAGGCCAAGCTGTGAAGGGCTTTTAAAGCCATAAAAAGGATTTTATATTTAATCCTGGAAGTAATTGTTGTTTTGTTGGTTGACCTTTGTTTTTGAAGAGGGCCAATGACATCATGGGCAATGTCTTGACTGTTGTGTGAATTGAGTTTCACAAAGTCTCACCCTCTCTTTCAGAGTCATCAAAGTCCAGTGGCAGGACAAAAGTCAAGATGACTAGTGATGGTCTGGGATGTTGATGACACTGGTGCCTTTGATGTCTGACCAAGCCCTAAGCATTTCCCAGTGCCTGCTTCAGCCACCTTCATGGCTATTGGAACAAATTGTTCTCATCCACCCATTCCTGGAAGTCGTAAGTAGCCACTGAGTTTACTGAGTAGGGAGATGTCATGGTTAGACCTGAACTTTAGAAAGATCACTTTGGCAGATAAGTGGAGAATGGAATGGGGTGGGGAGAGACTTGAGCCAGGGAGACCAATTAGAAGGCTACTGTAATAGTCCAGTCTTGAGGTGATGAGGACCTGTACCATGATGGTGGCGGTGTGAGTGTAAAGAAGGACAAATGTACAAGAAATGATATGAAGGTAGAAATGACAAGACTTGGCAAGAGATTGTATATGGGGGATGAGTGCAAGTGAGGAATGGAGGATGACGCCATTGCTGCTAGTGGTAACTGAGAGGATGGTGGTGCCCTCATCAGTAATAGGGAAGTACTCATTTATACCAGAATGAGAAACTCCCATTAATCTTTCTTTAACTATCAATTCTTAAACAATGCCCTATGCTATAATTTTATTATATTCTTCTAACCAAGGGCCTAACCACTTTTTGAGAAGAAACTGGGTCAAAATTTACGAAGAAATTCTAAACTGGGGACGTGCCCTCCTCCAATGTATTAGGGTAGTAAACAGATTAAGAGTGTAAATACCTTAGTCTAATTAATCTCCTTTGGCAGAATTATCCGGATGAGTTAGGAAAATGATTCTCCAGGGTGCTCTGGCATATTAAGAAACTATTGTTTTTGTTTTGTTTGGCAAATCAAAACTGGTCACCTAACTTTTATGTGGACTTTGTAACTGTGATTGTTGTTGGGGCTTTTTTTTTAATCTTATTATGAAATTCTGGTGATTCTGTCTTTCAGTTAGTAAAAATTGATTAAGAATCTACTATGTGCCAGGCACTGTGCTAAGTGCTAGGGATGCAAATAGGGTGGTGTCTGGAGTGTTCAAGGAGTTCTAGCACCTTTGGTGTGAGGTTGCCAAGCCCTTTTCAGGGTCCCTCATCTACCTTTGGTGTCCACCTTCACCCAACTCTCACCTGTGGCTCCAAGAAGCTGTAGCACACTCAGCAGCCACGCCACAATAAAAGCATCTGCCAAAACTGCCTAAACCAGGTGGAGGGTAACTGACAGGCCTTAAACCAGTTGGTGAGTTACGGGTATGTCTATCCCAAGCACGCGAAGACTTCCCTGGCAGGATGGGCGGATGAGAACAATTGGTTCCAGTAGCCATGAAGGTGGCTGACGCAGGCGCTGTGGAGCACGTAGAGTTTAGTCAAACATTGAAGACGCCAAGGTTGTCTACCACATCCCAAGATGTAGACAGTTTTGATTTTTGTCTTGCACCCAGACTTTGATGACTCTGGAAGAGTGAGGCTGATGGCTTTGTGCAAGTCTGCCTCACTTAAATCCAATTCAGGGGCAAGTCAAGATGTGTCATTGGTCCTCTTTGAAAATGAAGGACGAGCAACAATACAAATACAAAGCAAAGACAGTCCCTCCCCTCAAGAAGCTTTATTCTAGGGGCAGCTAGGTGGCACAGTGGACAAAGCTCTGGCCTTGGAGTCAGGAGGACCTGAGTTCAAATCTGACCTCAGACACTTGACACTTACTAGCTGTGTGACTCTGGGCAAGTCACTTAACCCCCATTGTCTCACCCCCCCCCAAAAAAGAAGAAGCTTTATTCTAATGGAAGAAGACACCACACAAAACTAAACTAAAAAAGAGGAGGAAGGGAAGGTCCCCATCCCAGAACATGATGGAGAAGTCCAGAGGATGTGGCCTGGTGGGAAACAAAGGGAATTGTTTGGGAGTTCTATGACTGTAACTTAAAAATTGCTTGTGTCAGAGAGATTTTCAAAGGCAAGATGGATTTCTATCCAACTATATTTTGTCTTTCCCATTAGAGATACTTAGAATTAGAATAATTTATTCATAATTTGTCTCTGGTAGGCTTGTGTCCCAAATGTGGAGTGTGGATTTTTTTCTCCCATATTATAAAAACCCGAAAGTTTGATATGGCACAGAAGCTAAGCCAGGCCCTGGTGGTAGAAGGACGGCATGGCTGAGTTAGTTCATTTCAATTCAAGAAGCCTACAGGCATACCTCAGAGATATTGCAGGTTCAGTTCCAGACCACTATAATGAATTTAATATCACAATAAAGCAAGTCACACAAATATTTTGGTTTCCCAGTGCATGTGAAAGTTCTGGAGAGCAATTAAAACTATGACCAAAGAGCTATAAAACTGCATATACCCTTTGATCCAGCAAATACCACTGCTAAGTCTATATCCCAAAGACACAAAAAAGAGGAAAAGACCCATATGAACAAAAATATTTATAGCAGCTCTTTTTGTGGTGACTAAGAATCAGAACTCAAAGGGATGCCTATCAATTGGGGAATGGCTAAACCAGTTGTGGTATATGATTATAATGGAATATTATTGTGCTATAAGAAATGGCAAGCAGTATGATTTCAGAAAAACCTGGAGAGACCTACATGAACCGATGCACAGTGAAGTGACCAGAACCAGGAGAATGTTGTACACAGTAACAGCAATATTGTTGAATGAACTGTGAACGACTTAGCTCTTCTCAGCAATACAATGATCCAAGACAATCCCAAAGGACTAACAATGAAACATACTATCCTCCTCCAGAGAAAGAACTGATATCCATTGAATACGGACTGAAGCGTGCTTTTTTCACTTTCTTTCTTTCATTCTTTTTCTTTTTTTTTTGTCTTCTTGTACAAAATTACCAATATGGAAATGTTTTACATGATTGCACATGTATAATTATATCTGATTGCTTACTGTCTCAGGGAGGGAGGGAAAGAATTTGGAACTCAAAATTTTTTTTAAATGTCAAAAATTGTTTTAACATGTAATTGGGGGGAAATAATACATATACATATATACACACATATGTACACACCACATATATGAAATGGTTGGTTGGCCCATGGGTTGGTTGTCATCTGGGGCCGAGTAGAACAAACATAGTTCTCTAGGATATATCAATGGAGATCTTTAGGCTAAGGCTACATTGTAATGTAGATTGTAGGTGGTATAATAGATTCTCAGTGAGGTACCGTTTAGACCATTGGTCCCCTCCATCAGTGAAATTCTGTTATTCTTTAAATCCAGACTCCAGGAATCACTGACTCTGAGACAAGGTCTTTAACCTACCTGAGCCTCCCATTCCTTATCTCTAAAATGGGCATAAGAATACTTGTGTTATAGAACGTTATTTAAAATTTCTGTGGAGGAAGTAAATAGAGTCCTCTTGTCTCTCTCTTAGAATTAGAGACTCCCTGTCCAGGACCTGATTCTTTTGTTTGGACGACAGCAGGTATACTTCGTGAATTACTTCTTCTTTTCTCTGGTTAGGTGGTTTGTCCTCCCTGTTCTCTATGGCTTTAGAGTTGGAAGTGACTTCATAGGCAATTTATCTAGTCTACTCCCCCCCCCCCAGGCCTGAGGAGGTTGCCCATGTTCACAAGGGTAGTAAATATCAGAGGTGGATTTAGAACCCAGGTCCTCTGAGCAGAAAGAGCCAATGCACTTTCCACTGTCCTTGAGTTCAAATCTTGTCTCAGACACACTAACTGTGTGGCCCTGACCAAGTCACTAAACCTCTATCTCCGTTTCCCCATCTGTAAAGTGGGTGATAATAATAACAACAGTCCCTACCTTCCAAGGTTGTTTTGAGGATAAAAAGAGGTAATATTTGTAAAGTGCATTATAAACCTTAAAACACTATACAAATACTAGCTATCATTTCTACCATAGCACTTGATAAACCTTGACAAACTATGGGTATGTGAGCTGCTATTACAGAGACAGTCTTCAGTGCAATGTAATCGAGTTTCAGAGGGTATGGTATAGACTCGGGTAGTCAAAAAGGAAAGAGGTCCAGTGGGCTTAGGTTATTAGGGCTTAAAGGGGAGGAGACTGAACCTGGGCTAACCTGGAGCAAGAGGTGGAGTGTGTAAGCCCTCAGGTCCACTGAGACTATGATAAGCTCATGACCACTTGCCACCCACTTCCTTGCATCTACACCTGGGTCTTTCCTCTGCCCGGCGGCTCCCTTAGCTCCTCCCCCAGGGCATGATTTCCTCAGGCCCTTCATCTTGCCTTCTGTTTATGCTACATTCCAAAAGACAGAGAAGTGGATACCCACCAGCTCAAAGGTCCCCATTATAGAGACTCTAGAGAACACAGCCATCCTCTCTCCTTTGGCAGGAGTACCAAGGGTTCTCTTGGATTACCTCAACACTGTGGAGGGCTGGGTCCCCAAGAGCTGAGCGAAAGGTGGGGGAGGGAATCTGTCATCTGAAAGTAGTCGCTGTGAAGAGTAAGGACCAGGAGCAGGTTTTAATGGAAGCAAGTGGTCCTCTCACAGAAGTCTGGAGTGTAGTGGTAGGATACTGGAGGAGGGTCAGGGAAAGTTGTGTATTTAGATGGGATTTTAGCCCAGCTAACATGGCTGGCTTGTGAGCTCCTGAAGAACAAGGACTGTCTTTGACCTTCTTTTGCATCCTTATTGCTTGCTTAGCCCTGCACCTGGCACAAAGTAGGTGCTTAACGAATGCTTATTGACCTACTATCATGCTACCCAATTTAGTGCCCACTTACTAGAATCATAACACTTTCAACACGTTGTAATGGGAAGACCTTCAGACAGGGAGTTAAGAATGCTTGGTTCTAGTCACAGCCTTGCCAAAATGATCCAAGACAATTCCAAAGCACTCGTGATGAAAAGTGCTATATCTACCTCCGGAGAAAGAACTGGTGGCGTCTGAATGCAGACTAAAGCATACTACTTTTCACTTTATTTTTTGTGTTTTTTTTCTTTTGGTCTGTTTCTTCTTTTACAATATGACTAATACAGAAATATGTTTTACATAATTGCATACATATAACCTATTTCAAATTGCTTACTGTCTTAGGGAACAGGGTGGTGAGAGAGGGAGGGAGGGAGGGAGAAAATTTGGAACTCAAAAATTTTTTAAATCAGTGTTAAAAATTGTCTTTACATGCAATTGGCAAAAGAAATACCATTAAAAATAAAAAATAAATGTACTGACTTGACTTGACTTCCAGTGGTTCCTATTTCCTCTAGTATAAATTCCTGTGTTCTGGCATTTAAAACTATAGCCTGAGCCACCTCTTTTCAGTTTTTGTATGCATTCTTCCCCTCTGTGCCCTATTCCATCCAGTGACATTCTACCTCCTATCTCTATGCCATATCTATCTCCCACACCTGCAATACTCTCCCTTCTGGCTTTGCTTTGTAGAATACCCAATTTCCTTCAACACTCAGCTCAAACACTACCTTCAGTAAAAGGCTGTTTATTGGCTCCTTTTTCCACCTACTAGCCACTCACTCTTCAAAGTTGCCTTGTATCATCCCTAGCATCCTCAGATGGTGGCACATTGAATCAAAGTCCCAATATCCTCATTCTACTTATAGCTTTCATTAATATTCCTGAAAGAAGCAAGAGTACCAAAGATGGGGGGAAATCTTGGAATTCATTATTACTTCCAAAAAAAGCGACCAAGAAAATACCAACTTCCACAAAAAAACAGGAATTAAAAAAGGATGAGATAAAGCTGAAATAATATTTGATCCTGGTTGATTGGTGATTGTCCTTTGTTCTTGAAGAATCAAAGTGATGTCAGCACGCTAGAGTCAAATTACAGTGTGTCTGACTGCGGCTGAGCAGACTAACATGAGCTCAGAATGCTTTATTTCAGGTCCGGCACAAATAGTCCACGTGAACATTTGGAGTGGATTCCCTAAATTTGCAGATCTCACATTTCTTTTGAGCTGCCACAGGTCTGCTTTGCTCCTAGAACACAGTGCCTTCTTTGATTCCGGCACACTGTGCTGAGTGGTCCTGTGCCAGTGCCCGCCATGTCATGTAATCAATTCCAAAGTTCTTCAGAGAGACCTTGAGAGTGCTGTTGTATTGCTTTTTCTGACCACCATGTGAGCACTTGCCTTGTGTGAGCTCTCCATAAAAGTCTTTTAGGCAAACATACGTTTGGCACTTGAACAACACGGCCAGCCCATTGAAATTGCCCTCTCTGCATGCTTGGAAGTTTCATTTGAGAAAGGACCTCAGTATCTGGTACCTTAACCTGCTAAGTGATCTTCAGAATCTTCCTAAGGCAATTCAAATGGAAGTGATTCCATTTCCTGCCATCCTGGTTTCAATTGAAAGCTCCTGAAGTTGATTGAGTAAGGGAGTCAAACTTTAGCAGCTGGATGGAGGATGAACAAGATTGGGGAGAGACTTGAGGCCAGGAGACCAATTAGGAGGCTACTGCAAGTAGCCATCACATACGAGGTGATGAGGGCTTGAGCAGCTGAGTGAATTCAGGAGAGAAAGGGGATAGGTTCAAGAGTCTATATGAAGCATGATTGATTGACAAGATTTGGTAACTGCTTGGCTATGTAGTCGGAGCAAGAGTGAGAGGTTGTGGGGCACCTAGGTGACCAGTGGATAGAACTCTGGCTTTGGAGTCAGGAGGACCTGAGTTCAAATCCAGCCTCAGATACTTGACACTTATAAGCTGTGTGACCCTGGTCAAGTCACTTAACCCCGATTGCCTCACCAAAAAGCAAAAAAAAAAAAAAGAGTGAGAGATTGAGTATAACACCAAAACTGTAGATCTAGGAGAGTGGAAAGATGATGATGCTCTTAACAGAAATAGGAAAGTTTGGAAAAGGAGTGGTGTGAGGGCAAGGGAAGGAGACACTCTAATGATACTGGCTATGTAAATCAGAACCTATCCATGACTGCCCATCCATTGTGACTCACTCAGTCTCACCCAAAATGGAAAGGGAAAGGCAGGGCTCTTACTCACTAGTTGCCGCCCTGGGAGGGGTGCCTGTCACAGGGATACCTACATCACTGTTGCTGCTACTGGTGCCTGGGGAGTAGGTTATAATGGCCAATGCCAGGTACGAAAGGGAGGAGTCTAGGAGCTGACTGGGTAGAGAAAGAGGGTAGAGTGGAGAGTTTGGGGGGGGGATAAAGGAAAGTGTAGTTAAGTTGGAGGCAAACCCCAAGACTGACTTATGAGGAGAGATGGAATCAACCAGGACTAGGCTGCGACTGGCAAACTTTGGCTCCAGAGAGCTGGTTGTTAAATTTTCAGTGTGAGCATTTTCACCTCTAAAACTGGCAACTGCTATAAATCAGTATTGTTTTGTTAATTATATAGACTTAAGAAAGTGATCAAGACAATATTAATAACCAGATTAATACTAAAAGTGTGTTAAGGGTACATTTTCCCCCAATTAAAAAAAAACAACATGTTCCTCTCTCTCCCTCAGAGCTGGTTGTTGGGGCAGCTAGGTGGTACAGTGCATAGAGCATCGGCCTTGGAGTCAGGAGGACCTGAGCTCAAATCCGGCCTCAGATACATGATACTCACTAGCTGTGTGACCCTGGGCAAGTCACGTAACCCCATGGTGGTCACATACAGCCTTGAGATCAGACCACATGGCCCCCACTTTGGAGTTAACTGGAAGAGACTACCACTTTCTCACACAA
Source organism: Phascolarctos cinereus (assembly GCF_003287225.1). Classification (NCBI taxonomy): domain Eukaryota; kingdom Metazoa; phylum Chordata; class Mammalia; order Diprotodontia; family Phascolarctidae; genus Phascolarctos; species Phascolarctos cinereus. The sequence goes on along the minus strand of NW_027555625.1, from coordinate 22,266,634 downwards.
CCAGTTGCTTCTACCCTTGCACCTTGCTTGAGCCAGTTTTGAACCACTCAGTTATTTCAGTCCCTAAGAAACAGTTTCCCTAGAGATGCTCTCCCAGCCGGGACAGGGTTCTTCATGCTTAGGTCATCTGGGCTGACTCACTCACCAGCATGCCGGAAGTCCTCAAAGGGTTTCTGGTTTCCCAGCAACTTCAGAGTAAGATCTTAGAGTCACACACCCCACAGCAAAGCTTTGAGTTAGCTACAGTCCCCTGTTGGGTGGGCCACCTAAACCCTCAGCAAAAAGAGTTCCCTCTATTGCTTCTGAAGTAATCAGAAAAGCACTTTGACCTTCTGGCCAGGTGACCTGTGTGTGAATCTCAGCTATGCTACTTAATTATGTGACTTGGGGCAAGTCTGTTTCTACGATTCTAAAGTGGGGGGTGGGGATTAGAGAGGGAGCAGGGTTGGAGTATATAGACTTTAAGGACTCTTCCTGCTCTAAAATCTATGAGCAGCTAGGTGGCGCAGTGGATAGAGGGCTAAGTCTGGAGTCAGGAAAACTCATCATCCTGAGATTAAATCTGGCCTCTGATACTTACTAGCTGTGTGACCCTGGACAAGTCATTTAACCCTGTTTGCCTCAGTTTCCTCATCTGTAAAATGAGCTGGAGAAGGAAATAGCAAACTAGTATCTCTGCCAAGAAAACCCCAAATAGGGTCACCAGGAGTTGGACACAACTGAAATTGATTAATTTTTAGTGATTCCATGGATCTTTAAGGTCCCTAAATCTAAGACAAGAAATGCCATTTAATGAGGTGTTTGGTCATCTTGTATTGAGGTGTTTAATTAAGTTAGCCAATCAATAAGCGTTTATTAAGTGCTTACCTTGAGCCAGGCACTGTGAAAAGCCCTGGGGCTACAAAGAAAAGCAAAGACTTTGTCCCTGGCCTCAGGGAGTTCACATTCTAGTGTGGGAGGCAACATGCAACTAACTTGCGTACAGACACCATCCATATAAAGTAATGGCAACAGGGGAATGGAAAAGGCATCCTGCAGAAGTCCTGTCATTGCAGCTTCTGCACCAGAAACTGTTGCAGAGAATGAGGAGGTAGAGAAATTCTAGGAAGAGTTAAACCCAGCACCTCCCCCACCTACTTCGGACTGTTCATTTTTTCCAATAACCCTAGACTTTGAGATTTTAGAGGAATTTGCCAATTTTTTTCCTTTAGGCTGTAAATGGGCAGTTATTTTTTTCCCCAGTGAGTGTTCCCTCATAAATCAATTCTGCTGGTGTAATTCTGCAAACTTTTCATTTGGTGAGCTGTTTAAGTGCTGAGACTTTTCGTATTACTGAACTCTATAGAAGGATTGGCATGCCGATATGGTCTATATTATTGTGTCCTGTATATGTACTGGTATTAAGTTTGCTGTAAGAAATTTGGGATCATTAGATTGCTAGTAATAAAAATGTTCATTTTGAGTTTTTGTAACTGTTGTCTTATCTTGTTTTCTTTTGTGTTTAAGTAAACCAAGATTGCTTGGCCTTTGTGAAAGCAAAATGCCTTACAGCTTTTTAGAGTAAGGTGTCTGTGCCTTAATTCTATATTTTGTCCCAATGGATCCTATTTAGATTGCCCCGACAGTAGCAAGAATTCATGGGGAAACTACAGCTTCTCTTTGGGATAAGCAACCCAAAGAAATTGCCTAAATGGCATCACCTCTGCTAAACAGATTCCTCCCTCACCCCTAGAGAATTTTAAATTTCCCTGTGTGGAAAAGGACAGATTTTGTGCAGATCCCAGTAGTATGGCCTTATACATTGAAAGAATCCCTGGAAGAGTTTCTACCCAGAATAGTTTTCTGATTTGAGAAAAGGTCAATGGCCACGTTGACCCCAGGTCTCAAATCCCTGTGCAAGAGCTCCACATAGCTTGGAGAGCTCAGTGTGGACCAGGTTTCAGTTGCAGCTAGAAGCTAATTTTCTTTCAGTTTTGCCTGTGGATTGAGCAAGGCTCTCTAAGGCTAAGCAAGGAAAGCTATTTGGTAAACTTAATAAAATATTTCTTACTTTGTTGCCTTATGTGGAGAACTTTGTGAAATGTTTATTGTTCTGTGAATCTGTATTTGTATTTGGAGATAATTGATTTTCATCCACATATGTGAGATTGCGTATGATATTGGAGACTTGACTGTATGGCCCTGGAGAAGCTAGTGAAAGGACATTGCTTATGATTCCTCAGAAATCATAGAGAACTGTTCTGACTAGAGGATGAGGACAGTATAAAAAATTTTTTTTGTATCCTGCCTATTTTCTGGAAATGACAGATTTCAGATAGATGAACATGTGTAGCCCAGGCTTCTCTTTGAGCATGCTCAGTTTGCCCAACATGGAGTACGTAAGTGGGGCAATCCACTTTTATTGGCTACCTAAATCTTTAAAAATGGAAAACCAAGCCGTCCATCCTCTTTTTTCAGCTTCCTTTATTTAGACTTTGCCTTTTTCCACCACTCTATCTGCTGGGAACTGAAGCTGGGAGAGGGGAGAGACTTGCCTTCCCCTGCTTACCTCTCTTTTACCTTCACTCTGAGAAATGGGCCTGGGGGATGTTTGTTTCTGTTCTGTGGTTTCTATGCTTAGTTTCTGGTGCTGTCGGAGCCACGGTGACCTTGGAGCCAGAATTGTAGTGATGTGGTGTAGCTGGTGAGCCTCCCTGGCAGGGAAGCCTTGAGGTGCCAGGGTGCCAGGGACTCCAAGACCCTTGGACTTGGAACGGGGTCTGTGCCCTATGGGAACCACACTAAGCTATGAATCTAAGCCCCTTCCCTTCCCCAGAGACTGAGGTGGTACAGAGGGGGAGTGATTGATGCTTTCTACATATAACGCCATATACCAAAGTAATCTCAAAATGGGCACGCGATTTAGACGTGAAGGGTGATGTCATAAACAAATTACCAGACAGATGTATGGATAGGGAAAGGGTTCCTGACTAAACAAGTAATAGAGAGGATCATGGGAGAAAAAAATAGATAACTTTGGTTCCATGAAATTAAAAAGGTTTTGCATAAACAGAACCAACGCAGCAAAAAATAGAAGAAAAGCAGGAAATGGAGGGGAGGAATTTTGCAGCAAGTTTCTCTGATAAAGGTCTCCTTAAACTTAGCCAAATTTATAAAAATAGGAGAATTTCCCAATTGACAAATGCTCAAAAGATATGAACAGGCAGTGTCTAGAGGGAAAAATCAAGGCTCTTAATAGTCATGTGGAAAAAAATGCTCTAAATAACTAATAATTAGAAAGTTCAGATTAAAACATCTCTGAGGTATCACTTCACACTCATCAAATTGACTCATAGGATCGAAAATGAAAGTGACAAATGCTGGAGGGGACATGGAAAAACAGGGACACTCATGCATTGTCAGTGGAGCTGTGAACTAGTCCAACCATTCTGGAGAACAGTTTGGAACTTTGCCCAAAGGGTTATACAGCTGTGCACACTCATTGACTCATCAACACCTCTACTGGGTCTATATCCCAAGGAGATCAGAGAAAAAGGAAAGGGCTCGTATATACAAAAATATTTGCAGCAGCTCTTTCTGTGATGACAGAATCGAAATCTGAGGGGATACCCATCAATTACGGAATGGTATATGAATACGATGGAATACCATTTTACTGTAAGAGATGGTTAAGAGGATGGTTTCAGAAACATCTGGGAAGACATAAACGAACTGACGCAAAGAAAAGTGAGCAGAACCAAGAGAATAATCTACACAGTAAAGGCAATATTGTAAAGATAAGCAATGTGAAAGACTTGGTAACTTTCATCAACACAATGATACATCACAACTTAAAACGTCTCATGATGCAAAATGTTATCCACTTACATATAGAGAACTGATGATCTCACAGTGTAGATGGAAGCGTTTTTTCCCTTTCTTTGCTTTTTTAAAAAAAAATTTCAGATTTTTTTCAGTTATGTCCAGTTCTTTGCAACCTCATTTGGGGTTTTCTTGGCAAAGATACTGAAGTGGTATGCCATTTCCTTCTCCAGCTCATTTTACAGACAAGGAGACTGAGGCAAACAGGATTAAGTGACTTGACCAAGGTCACGCAGCTAGTAAGTGTCTGATGCCAGATTTGAATTCAGATCTTCCTGACTCCAGGCCCCCTACTTTTTTAAAAACATGGCTAATAAGGAAATATGTTTTGCATTACTTCATATGTATAATGGGTATCATATTCCTTGTCTGGGGATAGGGTAGAGAGAGGAAAAGAACTTGGAACTGAAAATAAAAATAAAATTAAAATTTGTTTTAAAAACATTTTGCTATAAGAAATGATAAAAGAGATTGTTTCAAAGGAACCTGGGAAGACTTATATGAATTGATGGGGAGTGAAGTAAGCAGAATGAGGAACATACTTTATATAATAACAAAACAATGTAAAGATAAACAATTATGAAAGACTTAAAAACTCTAGTCAAAGCAATCATCAGCCATGATTCCAGAAAACCAATAATGAAGCATCTACCCACTTCTTGACAGGAAGGTGATAGACTCAGGTTATAGAATGAGATATAACTTTGGATGTGATTAATGTGTTATTTGACTATGCATATGTGTTACAATGGTTCTCTTTTTCTTTTTTTTCTTTTTCTTTCCAATAGGGGGAATGTGAAAGAGAAAGAGAGAAAATAGATTTTTGTAAACTGAAAAAAAGAAAATTCAATCTATCAAATAAAAAAAATCAAATGAGGCATAAAACAAGGCAATCTAAGCTCATGAGCCATGCCGCTGCTGTGAAGGATATCCAGTACAAAGTGCAGGGAGAAGCTGGATTCCTTAGAGGTACTGAGGTCCTCCACTTGCTCCTCTGTGTAGATGAGCATATACCGATTGCATCAAGCCCCAGAGTGCTTCAAAGCCTCCTAAATGAGATTCATGAACACAAAAACGAGTTTGGCCTAACCATTCACACAAGAAAAACATACATTTCAGAAAAATCTGGGAAGACATAAATGAGCTGATGTAAAGTGAAGTGAGCAGAACCAAGAGAATAATCTACACAGTAAAGGCAATATTGTAAAGATAAGCAATTGTGAAAGACTTGGTAACTTTCATCAACACAATGACACATCACAACTTGATGCAAAGTCTATTGTCTCTAGACTATAATATGCACTTGATGAACAACTCTTAAGAGTGAGTTCATCTATCTATCCATCTCTCTCTCTCTCTCTCTCTCTCTATATATATATATTATATATGTATATATATATAAAATCTATCTATCCACATATATATGTATATGTTTGTATATATGTATATACACACACATATGTATATATGTGTGTGTGTGTATATACACACACACATATGTCTATATATCTTTAACACACACAGTAGATGTTCAGTGAGGTGGGACCAGAAATGAACAGGAGGTACAGAGTAGACTAAATTACCTCTGGGAAATTGCATAATGCTTAATGATCGTAAGTTTCTGCTGGATAAAAAGTTCGTTTTTTAACCCACCAATATTTTTCTGGTAATATTACATGCCTACAAGCAATGCAGTAACAACAACAAAACCCAACCCAGACTGAAGAATTCACCAATGAACTAGAAAGAACTTATTAAACGCTGGATTCCAGACACTGACAAATTAATTATCGAATTAAATTAGAAGGTTATCCAAAAAGCAATGGGGGAAAAAAGGCTGCAACCACATGACCAATGAAGGATTCCTCAGGAGAAATTGCATAGAAGATGTCAGAAAGATGTATGATAGAGAAAGGAGGTTCTGACTGGTCATAAAGCAAGAGTGAAGATTATCCTACAGAAAGCACATATGTTCTAATGGTATTCACTCAATGTTATGAGATGTAGAGAAAATCCTGGGAAGGATTTGTGGGAGGATGTGAGGAGGAATCACTCAGAATGACATGGTACAGACAAGTAGTAGTCTATACCATTGGAAGGAGTGTTCACATTGATTAGATCACAGCCATAAAAAAGGGGAGAAAAGATAAGAAAGTGTGGAGGAAGGGCAAATTTAATAGAGAAGGTGGTGAGTTCTGTTTTGGACATACTGAGTTTAAGATGCTAACAGAACATCCAATCGAAGAGATGGGTCGTGATGAGGGGCTGGAGTCCGAAGAGGTTGAGCCGCATCTACACAGAGATGATAATCGAACCCATAGGAGCTCATTATATCACTAAGGCTAAGAATGTAGCGAATGAAAATAGGATCAGGAAGAGAGCTTTAATGGACATCTACACTTAGGGAAGAAAAATTGATAAGCCAAGAAAGGGGGTTAAGAAGGAGCCATCAGGCAGATAGGAGAATTAAGAGAGAGAGCATTGTCAAGGAAATCAAGGGAAGCTAGGGTATCCAGGAAGAGAGGGTGCTATAGCGATTACCCCTTGCAATGCTCTCACTCCCATCCTAAGTGACTGCCCTGAGCTGGGAGTCATAGTCAGGAGGTGCGTGCTTCACTCTTGAATGCCAGAAGATGCAGAGAGAGGAGGGGACAGGTTGGGAAAGGGCAGGGAGAAGAGAGAGGCAAAAGGGAAGTGGAAGACAGAGGAGAGAGAAAAGGGGAAGGTGAGTGAAGTGACGAGAGGGGAGGGGGATGAAGGAAAGAAACAGAGGAAGAGGGAAATACAGAGGGAGACAGAAGGGGAGACTTGGGAGAGAGAAAGAGGAGGGAGAGAAAGAGAGGAAGAGGGGGCAGCTATGTGGCACAGTGAATACAGCACCGGCCCTGGAGGCAGTTCAAATCACTTACTGGGTGTGTGACCCCGGGCAAGTCACTTAATCCCATTGCTTAGCCAAAGAGAGAGAGAGAGGGAGAAGGAAAGAGAGAGGGGAACAGAATGGAAGGGGAGAGAGACAGAGTTTAGTAAGCACTCATGTGTCAGACAGCATTAATTGCTGGGGACACAAATATAAGAAAACAAGATGGTCCCTACTCTGAAGGAGCTTACACTCTGATAGGGGAAGACAAAACATAATGGGGAACTGGAAAGCAGGGGCTGAAAGAAAGCACGTGGAGTCAAGACTTTGGGTAAGAAAAAGTGAAATATTCTGGATATGGAGTTTGTCTGGGAGCAAAGTGAATGTGATGAGCACCTTTGAACTAGTAACTTTAATATGGACTCACTGATCATCAGAACAGACCCCAGGGAGGAAGCACCCAGGGTCGGGGTATGATAGGATTCCAAGAAAGAGAAGACTGCAGCTCTTGTTCTTATCTTCCTTTCTCCTGAACTTGTGACTTAGACTCTCCTTCTAGGCCTTTTTGTGAAGGGAAAGGTGTGGCTTCCCAGTACTCAGGCAGCAAGAATGTCACACTGCCTTGAAATTGCCAAGGAAATCAGAACGCTGGGAATGCCCACTGGCCTCAAGCAGAAGTCCCCAATTTCCCCTTCCCTTGGGGAGTTCGCCTAGATTCTGTGTCCGATGGAGCCAGACTGACTGACAAGCTAGCCTCTCCCATCCTGATGGATTATTGGCAGGGACAGCAGCAAAGTGTGCAGAAGTAGGATAAGGGCAAGAGCAGCAGCAGTATCAGAGAAGCTGAGACTCTGAAAGAGCATATGGAAGCTGGGGAGGTGTATCAGCCCCGTGGGGTGTATCTGGGCAGATTAGGCTTCGCTGAAACTCATCCAAAGAATTAGAATCAAGCCACTGCTCTCCTTATCCCTTCTCTGATTTCCTTCCTCTTTTTAGAGGGCATATTTTCTAGGATGAAGGACATTTATGTTTCTTAAAGATTTGTTTACATTGTCTCTTAAGCTGGCAGTTGTGATAAATATGATTATCATTGCACATTATATATATATATATATATATATATATATATATATATATATACACATGTTTTATTGCTCAAATGCAGTGTTTAGGAACAACTGGAGAGCACCTGGGAGAGGGGAGAGAGAGAGAGATTTCAGACTGGAGTATTTTTATTTTTTGGTTAGCAACTCATTGGCTGGGGACTCAGAGCTTAAAAGGAGACTTATTGATTGATTTTTTTTTTTACAAGTCCCCAGCACACACAGAAAAAACCTGTATGTGGATCCCTCTATTCCAGGGGTTCTTCACCTATTTGGTGTCATGGACCCATTTGGCAGGTTGGTGAAGCCTATGGACCCCTTCTCAGAATCATGATTTTTAAAAAATTTACAATTGAAGGGAATGTCAAATTTGAGTTAGAGATTAATGAAAATAGACATACTTTCCCGCCATCCAAATTCACGGACCCCTGAAATCTATTTAGCAAGTTGTGAACGCCTGCTCTAAGTATGAGTCAGCAGTGGCTGGGAAAGCTGTGACTAGCTGAGTTGGCATCTGAGGTGGGGCTTTTGTCATTTTCCTTCCCTTTTCCCCCAGAGCCTGTCTTAAGAGGAAATCCCCTCCTAGAGGGGAGGGGCCAAGGCAATGGCTAGAAAGACAGTCATATCCATGGGGAAGAAGATCTCTGCCCAGTTAAGGGTGGACATAAGTAAGAAAAAGTGCTAGTCCTGCTTACTTGCACAGCATAGCAACACACCACCAAGCCATTACTATAAGTGGAAGTGACTTTCTAGGATTTTAATAGTAAAAAGAAGGACAGATATAGAATGATAGGTTGAGTACATTATAGGGTCAGGTGATGGGGTTTTTCTTCAGTATGGGGAAAACACGAGGATATTTGTAGGTATCAGGTAAGGATGCAAGAGATCAAAGGAGATTAAGTGTGAGAAATCAAAGGAATGATTAATGTAACAAGTTTTCAGAGGACAAAATACAGTAGGGTGGTTAGACCTTGAGTCAAGAAGAACCTAGGTTTAAATCCCACCTCTAACATTAACTAGCTGTGTGACCTTGGGGAAGTCACTTAACATCCCTGTAAAATGGGCATAATAGCACTAACCTTACAAGGCTGCTGCAAGAATCAAATGGGCTAATGTATAGAAGAGTACTTTGTAAACCATTATCATATAAAATGCAAGCCATTACTATTATTCTCTTTTTTTCAAGGCCAGGTTTTCTGGCCTTGAAAAGGAGAAGAGGAAGTATGATAGAGTGGATACAGCATTGGCCTTGGAGCAAGGAATAACAGGGTTCAAATCCTGCCTCAGACACTCACTAGTTCTGTGACCCTAGGCAAGTCAATTAACCTTTCTAGCCTCAGTTTCCTCAAAAAATAAAGAGGTTGAACCCAATGACCTCTAACATCCCTTCTAGCCCTAAAGCTATTATGATCCTATGTTCTCAAGTCTGAAGCAAAGGAGACTTGCTATGTTAACTCACTTGCCCATGGCCCCATAGCTAGTAAGTGTCAGAGGCTGGATTTGAATTTAGGAAGCTCCTGATTTCAGGCTCAGCATCCTTTCTACTATATTGTGATGCCTCTTAATCTCCATACACTTTGGCTTCTTCATCTGTAAAATGAATTAAAAAAGCTTATACTGGGTGCCTGCTAAGGACCCTTCCAGTTCTAAATGATCAATGATCAGCTGTGATCAATCAGTCAACCATCATTGATTAAGCACCTACTATGTGTTAGAGCCCTACTGGGCTCAACACTAAGGAGGCAAATACAAAGAAAGAAACTCCCCACCATCCTGGGACCTTCATTGAACAAATATCAGGTTCCATAATGGTAGGAGCTTATTTATTGTATGCCCTCAGTAACCAGTAGGGGGCTCTGCTCCCTGTGAGCTCTCAGAATGATCCCATGGATTATCTTTCTAATTTTGGTCCACCACAGCTGAAAAACGTCAAGTTCTGCTGCCATCTTCTGGTAGTCCTTTCTGAAAGGAGAAAGTCAGGCCTTGTAACAAAAGTGCTTCAGCAAGGGATATAATTGTTATATCTTCATCAGCCCAGGAGCTCCCTAGGGGTCAGGGAGTGGTAATGGGGACCAAGTCTCTCCCATTTGAGAAAGTGATCTCCAAGGCTGGGGCCTGTGTCCTATCCATGAGAATATGAACGCCTGAAGGACGGAGGTCATATTCTCTTTCATCATAGTGGGGAGCATGTCTCTCCCATCGCATAGAATTCTCCAAGTTTAGAAACATTACCTTACCCATAACATTAGGGACTCTCCAGGGCTAGAAGCCCTATCTCCCTCATCAGCTTGGGTTCTCTCTCCCTTATGGAGAAAAATCCTTTATCCCTCCAATGGACTATGTCTCCTCTATTAGCATGAGGGCTTGCTGGGGGTGGGGGAGGAGAGGGTATGGGGAACCCACCACTGTTTCCTTCCTCCTTGCCTAATGTCCAGTAGAGGGTCTTGCTCGTGTTCTTAAGACACTAGAACAAGAGAATAAAGAAAACTGAAATATTTACTTCTGGGGGTGAGGGGAGATTTTCTCTGAAATGAATGGATTAAAGGTTCAAAGAATCATAGACTTAGAACTTTAAGGGATGTCAAAGGCTATAGAGCACAATTTCCTTATTTTGCATATGGGAAAATTGAGACCCAGGGAGACTGAGAGATTTGCCCAAGGTCACACAGTTAGTGAGTGGCCAAACTTGGATTTGAACCTATGTCCGTTGCCTCCAAATCCAGCCCTCTTTCCTCTGTACCAGCTACCATTCTCTATAGTACCTGGATTCATCACTTAAAAACAATCCTTCTCATTTGTAGATTATTCATTACTTTTAAAAATACTTCCTTATCAGTTAACTCATATCATCTTCACATCAGCTTTGCTAGGTCAGCATAGATAAAGGGTCAGCATAGTTTAACGGACGGAGTGCTACTCTAATGGTAGGGAAGACCTAAGTTCTAGTTCTGACTGTCATTAACTAAATCTTAGGCAAGTATTGCCCTTCTTTGAGCCTCAGTTTCCTCAACTGTAAAAAGAGTTTGAACTTGATTATTTCTAAAGCGCCTTCTAGTTCTGAGATCCCATGGTCATAAGCTTGCAAAGCAATTCAATTCCACAAATATTTATTAAGTGACTACTGTGTGCAAGGTTCTATGTAAGAGGCTGGGGCTACAAAGATGGAAATGATACAGACCCTGTTCTCAAGGAGCCTACATTCTAATATGAGCAAGGATATGTGTATAAATTAGTATACATGAGAATTAAATGAGTGAAGGAATGATCCAGGCAAATCATGAAAAATCAGAAATTGGAGAGTTGGGAAGAGTCTCGTGGTAAAGGTGGCATCTGAGCTGGGTTTTAAAGGTAGGGAGGGAGATCATGAAATCATTTATTTCTGGGATAGACCTTTGAGATCATCTAGTCCAATCCCACTTCATTTTGCAGATGAGGAAATTGAAGCCCATAGGCAGTGAGCAGTAGAGCCAGGATTTGAACCTAAGTCCTCTTACCAAAGGCAGCCAGGTGCAGTGGATAGAGCACTGGGCCTGGAGTCAGAAGGACCTGAGTTCAAATCTAGACTCAGGCACTAACTAGCTGTGTGACCCCGGGCAAGTCACTTAACCCCACTTGCCTCAGTTTCCTCATCTGTAAAATGAGCTAGAGAAGGCAATAGCAGACAATTCCAGTATCTTTGCCAAGAAAACCACAAATTGGGTCATAAAGAGTCAGACATGACTCAACAACAACAACCTTTTACTTAAAAAAGAGACAGAAAGAGAAAGAGAGAGATGGGTACCTATGCACTCCATGTATGAAAGAACTATGTGAGTAAAGACACAGAAAATGCAGGACATGGAGCACTCCACCAGATGACAAGAAGAGTCAAACATACCAAAGGTCATCTAGCAAAATAGATGAAGTCCAGCTCCTCAGTCTGATGGCCCAGGCGAGCTATCTAGCTTTCTTTCCGGCTACACAAATCTTCCACTTCAGTCACATCTTCCCATTGTCTCCCCAAATGTAGAATTCTCAAACTGACATGTAAAAATCCTGCCTGCCGGGGCAGCTAGAGGGTGCAGTGGATAGAGTACTGGCCCTGAAGTCAGGAGGACTTGAGTTCAAATCTGGCCTCAGACCAATCACTTTACACTAGCTGTGTGACCCTGAGCAAGTCACTTAACCCCAAATGCCTAAAAAGGAAAAAAAACAGAAAAAAGAAAAAAAATCCTACCTGTCCTTCAAAGTAGAGATCAAGCTTAGCCTCCTATTGAGAAGCTTCCCTGTTGGCTCCAACCTACACTTATTTCCCTTTGCCCTGAAATTCTACTGCATCCATACTCCAGCATCTGACTGCACATTTCCTTGTCAATGTTTATATTAACCAATATGGACTCATGGGCATGCTGAGGGCAGAGGCTCTGTTTTTTCTTCTTTTCTGTGCCCTGCATCAAAGCAGAGCTCAGTGCACAGCAGGGGCTCAATCCTAACAATAATTCGTTTCTGCAATGCTTTACAAATTGCACAACAACCCTGTGACTCCAGTAATATAAGTATTATTGTCCCCATTTTCCAGATGAGGTGACTGAGGCTCAGAGAACTTAAGGGACTTGGACAAAGTGATATAGCCAGTAAATAGTGGAGCCAGGACTCTGACTTCACTATAAACCCTGCAAATATCACAAGGTGGGGGAAGCGCAATATTAACTGTATTCATGCTGTAAGATCCAGAACAGAAGAACAATAAAGTTATGGGGAATCAATTATGAGAAATTTCCTGGAAGAGCTGTTTTCAACCTGGTTTTAAAGAACCATAAGGGACTTTTTTTGGCAGAAAGGGGAGGGACGGGGGGGGGAGACACACACACAGAGACAGAGAGACAGAAAAAGACAGAGAGACAGAGAGAGGAAGACAGACAGACAGACAGACAGAGACACGCACACACACAGGGGGAGAGAGAGAGAGAGAGAGAGAGAGAGAGAGAGAGAGAGAGAGAGAGAGAGAGAGAGAGAGAGAGAGAGAGAGAGAGAGAGAGAGTTTGGCTTTTGCTCTTCACTCAGAGGGTCTGGGAGCTGTCCACCAAGCTAATTCCTGAAGTTGGAACAGAGCCTGGGAAATGAGACCACCAATTATACAGAGCTGCTAGAAGACAGAGCCTCCCAGCACAGCTTTCAGCAAAACAAACCTCCTCTCCCAGTAAGCTCCCTCCCTCCCTTCCTTCCTTCCCATCCCTCTTTTCTTTCTTTCTTTCTCTTTCCTCCTTTCTCTCTATTCCTTCCTCCCTCTTCTCCCTTCCTTCCCTCTTTCCTTTCTTTCTTCCCTCCTTTCTCTTTTTCTTTCATCCTTCCTGCCTTCCTCTTTTTTTCTTCATTCCTTCCATCCTTCCTCAGTCTGGTCCTTGTTCTCTCCTCCACCCTATCCTTCCACTCTGTCCTTTAGAACTCTTGTTCCTTTGTTAACATTCTCCTTTGTTTTTGACCTCTTCTTTTCATTCTCCTTCCATCTCCTCACATTGGTGAAAACCTATATTTCCCATGAGGCTTCCACATCCCTGGCAACCCTCTCCAATTCTAAATTCTAGCCACTCCTCATCTTACGGAGTCTGGAAGTGGAGGTATTGTACTCCTTGTTCCTTCCTAAGGACAGGCGGCATGACATGATAGATCAAATGCTGAATACCCAGAGGGTCCAGGTTCACATTCTGCTTCTGACATTAGCTATGTGTTTGTGGGAAAGTCACTTAAACTTTCTAAGCCCAGTTCCTCATTTGTAAATTGTGATAAAAATTCTTATAGCTCCCCCCTTTCAGTGTGCTACATGAGATAATGTGTGTTTCTAGGTGATAGGTACACTGTAACATTTTTTCATTTATATTTCCTAGTTTGTCCATTGGTTGGGGGAGGGCAAATTAAATATTAAGTGATTATGTAGTTGCATGGGTGAAACACCCAAGCTTCCCTATTCAAGCACAGGATAATGGAAACTTAGGGCCAGTACTTCTGACTCCTGACTTCCTGGTGGGCTGAGAGTGAGTCTAAGGTGTTAAATGGGAGATGAGGCCACCAGGGGTCTTTTCTGGGATTGGTATGGATAGTACCATTCATGTCTTTGGTCCAGAAGATCAAGATTCTCTTAGCTGAGAGAGGTTTGTGAAGATTGAGGTAGATTTTATGAATTACACATTAAAGTTTAAGTGCCACTTAAGTCTCTGGCTGCACAAGTTTATTTTATTTTCTTTATAAATTTAGTATTTTATTTTTCCCCAGTTACATGTAAAACAATTTTTAACATTTGTTTTTAAAACTTTGAGTTCCAAATTCTCTCCCTTCCACCTTCCCCCCATTGAGAAATTTGATATAGGTTATATATGTGTAGTCATGCCAAACATATCCATAACACTCATGTTGCGAAAGAAAATATAGACAAAAAAACTCAAGAAAAATAAAGTAAAAAAAGTATGCTTCTATCTGTATTCAGACACCATCCATTCTTTTTCTGGGGATGGATAGCCTTTTTCATCATAAGTCCTTCAGAGTTGTCTTGGATGGTTGTATGGGCAAGTTTATTTTAGTGCCATTTTAACCTCACCCTAGTGAATTGATTGACTTTGTATAGTCTCTTTTCCCATGTAATTTCATTGGAGACTCCTGGTGTGAACCTTCCTCTGGTGATGGAGATTGGCATCTACTTCTGAACTGATAGTTTTAGAGAGTTGCCTGAGGGCACTGAGAAGTTAAGAGCTGGGCTGGAGATTTGAACCCCAGATCTTCCTGACTCTGAAGCCGCTTCTATCCGATCTACTACCCAAGCTGCCTCTCAGTGCTCCATATGGAGGTAATGTAATTCTATAAACAAGATAACTATAAATGTAAGCAGCAGGGGGCGCTGGGAAGCTAGGCAGTCATGTATTAAGCTAGCAAATCTACTGAGCATGCTTGTGCAACTTCTCCCACCCTCTTCTCAAGGTCGGGGCTCCCCTTCAGCTGCAAGGCTTGCTTTTCCAAGTTCCATCCTACATCACAGCCATTCCCAAGGTTGTGGAAAGTGAGCGATGAAATGTCCAGTTTGCTCCCTTCCCCATCTGTTATTCTTGCATGTAGAGGTATAAGAATTCTGAATTCATATGCAGGCTTCTAATGGGACAATGCTGCCCTTCCATTTTGCCCAATTGTTGTGAAACTAAGATAAGAACATATTTGTAAAGCATTCAGCACTTATGCCTGATAATAAGCACTTAATAAATGCTTGTTTCTTTCCTTCTACTTTAAGTTGCACGTTTATGTGATTGTTTGGGTGGTGGTTATTAAGTTTACATACATTATATATTGATGACAATTAAGTTTCCATAAGTATAATGGTGGCTATTAAGTGTACATACTGATGACTATTAAGTTCCTACGTGTTACATATAATGATGGCTATTAAGTATATCCACTTTTACGATTATGGTTAAGTTCATAACAAATTCAGAAGCAGGCCTCAAGATTTGGTTTGGAATTTGTGTGCTGCTGCTCTGGTCTAGGGAGACAACATGAGGGCGGGTCCTGCCCTTGCACCCTCCCTTGACCCCCTAGGGTAAACAGAGGCTGGGGCTTTAAAGGGCAGAATCTTGCCAGCCTAAGGGGAGCCTCGGGGAGGGGGGGCTATATGGAGGGCAGTTTGGGCCGGGCAGTGTGCATCCTGACGGGAACCTCGAGGGGCTTCGGCCGCAGCCTGGTACCGCTGCTGGCCTCCCGGCTGGCCGCTGGTTCGGTGCTGGCTCTGAGCGCCCGAAACGATGGGGCCCTACGGGAGCTGTCTGCCAAGTTGGGGCAGCGTGGCCCAGCCTTCGGGTGCTGGGCGTGTCTGCCGACTTGGGCAACGAGGCTGGGCTGCAGCGGCTGCTGGAGGCGCTTCGGGAGCTGCCCAGGCCACTGGACTTGCAGCGGTTCCTACTTATTACTAATGCTGATAACAGTCTTTGGGCGGGGGGACGGGGTAATGAGCGGGGAGCGGGAGCGCGAGCCTAGCAGGACCCTGAAAGAATGACCCAAGTGCCTGCCCCGACTGCCTGGAGGAGAAAGTTCCCCAAAGGATTCAGAAGTAAAAGAAGTGCCTTTAAGGATCGTCTAGGACCAACCCCCACCCTCCCCACCCTTCCCCCCTCCCCCATCACAAGTTTTACCGAGAAGAGACTGAATTCTGAAGAGTGGTTGGTTTAAAATCACACAGGTGGGAAGTGATAGAGCTGGGGTTAAAATCTGGGCCAGAACTTTTTTCACCTCACCAAAGTGACTCACCCAGGGTTTAAAAAAGGCAATGAGTAAGAATTTGAACCTTGGTCCTCTGACTGAAAATCCACCTGGCTTCTCAGTACAGCATGCTCCAGTTCTTTTCGTTTTCTAGTTTCACAAATATCGAGTAGCTTTGTGTCTGGGTACCAAGTGTGCTGCTGAGTGTCTGGGTTAGAGTCCACTCCTCCTCCATCTCACGTGGTTCTCTTGTCATTTTTCCTTCCTCTTCCCTTCTCTCTTTTACGAGACAAAACAAGGAAAAGAAAACTTTTTTTCTCTAGTTGCTGAGTCCCATTTATTGCCCAGGATACCAAACCCCAAGGGGTTTGAGATTGCAATTCCAGGTATCGTTTTACAAGCTGACTTATTTTATTTGGACACACATTTGTAGAGGAGGTTTGGAAAAATAGTGACCCCTTGTGGTTTGCTAAACTATTTTGAAAAATCTTATTTTTATTATTTAGTGTTTGTTGTTTATGTTACATTCATTCTCTGCAACTGTATGACCTTGTGAATGGCATAGAAAAGCATTTATTAGGTACTTAGCATGTCCCAATCGTGGTGGATACAAATAGAAAAGTGAGACAGTCTTGGCTCTGAAGAAAGAAGCTCACCTTTTAATGGAGGAAACAGATATAAGAGGTTTCAGCTGTAGGACAGATGGAAAGGACCAGTGGCCCTTAGGCTGGTGGCAAGGATTGTGAGGGCAAAGGAGCAGGGGAGGTGGTAAGACCTGGTGCACTCTGGGAGCAATGGCTGGATAGAGGGATCTCAACCAATTAGGGAAAAGGGTAGTGGGCCTAAGGTCAGGATGAAGTGGGGCTCTGGGTTCCTTCAGGCAGAGGTGGGATGGGGAAGGTGCTCCCCATCCTGCCCTTGGCCTCAATTTCCTCATGTACAAAATATGAGACTGGAATTAGCTGATCTCTAGTGTCCTTTTCAGTTCTCAAATCTACCTATGGTTATGATCTTTCTATACCAGAGTTTCCCCTAACTTGAGAAACTAGAAGATAAACTGGTAAATATTCCAAACCCTGAGTATACAGTGACCCTATCACCTCTATGTATAATGAATGGCAGACTTTCAAATCAATCAATACAATTCCTGCTTTTGGTTTGGTTCTTGAAGGTTCCCTGGGTGATCCCTCCAAAGGAACTGTGGATTTCACTGATCTGGCAGAAGTAAATGGCTATTGGTCTCTGAATATCACCTCTGCAGTCTGCCTGACTTCAGGTGTCCTGAGGACCTTCCCCTCAACTTCCAGCCTCAGCAGAATTGTGGTCAATATCTCCTCCCAGTTTGCCCTAAAGCCCACCAAGAGCTGGGCTTTGTACTGCGTGGGAAATGCTGCCCGTAACACGTTCCAAGTCTTAGCAGCCAAAGAGCCAGATGTTAAAGTGCTGAGCTACGCCCCAGGTAGGGGTTTCCTGGAGAGGGATATGGGAAATTGTTCAGAGGTCTGCTAGGAGGGAGCAAATGAATGGATCAGTTAGACAAAGGTCTTAACTAAGCATAAAAAAAGTTTTGATTGCATAATTATATAATTAGGTTTTGGGGAAGAGATACTGAAAAAGATCTCTGCCTTCAAGGAGCTCCTAAGCTGATAGCAGGTACATAGTGACAGCTCCTAGGTTGATGGAGGAGATACAATGCCTATATTTATCAACCTTGTTATTTCATGGGGAAAATAGCAGCTGCTTTTATGAACTGAGAAACAGACTTGGAATTAGGAAGATTTGGGTTCAAAGCCCAACTCAGACAATTATTAACTGTGTGACCCTGGGCAAGTCACTACACTTTCTGGACCTCAGCCTACTCATCTATAAAATGAGGGGGTTGGAATTGATGGCCTCTGAGGCTCTTCCACCTTTAAATCTATGATTCCATGTTTCTTTGATGAGAGAGATGGCCCTTTCCCTGAGGGGAAACCTTATCTATTGGAAGAGATAATCTCTGCACTCAGAGATAATCAGTAATCAGAAGTGAGTTAGCCAAAGATGATAAGTAACTCTTGTCCCTTTGACAGCCCTAGATTTTGTGACCTTGCTTCACAGGATTCTTCTTATACCCAAATTAAGAATCCTAAAACAATGAGGAAGAGCTGGGAGCCAAGATGAGTATGGGTGACCCTTTAATAGTAGGAGAACAAGATAGGGACCGCTGTTCTTTTGATATAAGGCATCAGTTCAAGGTCCCAGAGATACTGATGGAATGCCAAGGGGCCTCCCAAGTCCTAAGGGGTCCAGAAGAGTCAAGGCAGAACTGTCTTAGGCCTCAATGCCAAGTGACTTTGGCTCCTAAATCTCACCCTCTTTCCTTTCCTCTTTTCTCTTGCTCTTGAACCTGGTGTTCCTCAGGTCCTCTGGACACAGACCTGCATCTGACTGCCAAGGTATACACAAAGGATCATGAAACCCTCCAGATGTTATATCAGTGGTTTCAGAATGGGGGGGGGGGGTTGGTGGACTGCACTGTGTCTGGCCAGAGACTGATGGAGCTGTTGCAAGAGAACACCTTTAAGTCTGGGGCCCACGTTGATTTCTTTGATAAATAGTTTACTCATGTCCTTGTCTCTCCTTTCAGAAACCTCAACCAACCCCATACTCTTATGTATTTGGTATCACAAAATACCATAAGATACCAAAGCACAGTTTATTTTCCCTGGGCTTAACATTTGGCCCTTAATGAAGACTGTAGCCAGTCATTAAATAAAAACATGGATTATAGATTAAAAGCAGTAAGAGAACCTACAGATAGCTGGCCCAACACCCTCAATTTTACAGATGAGGTAGCCCAGAGAGGGCAGATGTTGACAGATAGCAAGTGGCAAAGCTAGAATTTGACTCCAAAATTTAGCACATTCTTGAATGCACTGAGAACTATGGAATTTTGCAGCTGGAAAGGATCTGGAGATCAAACAGATGCCTGATCATGAATTCCCTCCACAGTGAAAAGAAACCTGTCACATCCCAAAGCAGCCCATTTCATTTCTGGTAGTTCTCATTGTCAGGAATTTTTCCTGACATCAAGTCTAAATTTGCCTCTTGGCAACATACCATCAATCCCCCAGCTTATCTCTTCTTCTGCTGCTGGGGCCAAGCAGACCAAACACAACTATTACAGCATCCAGAAGGGATGGCAAAGTAGTTTTTCTTAGTTGGCATCACACCCAGGAAATAGATAAAATGACCAGACCAACCATTCTTCATTCCTCTCCTGGCTCTGCTTCTGACTCTTGGGACTGCCACACCAGGTTCCTGTATAGGTACTTTCCCACTCTCCCTCTCCCCTGCTTTAGTATAGTAAGTCTATAAGTAGCTATTAAAACAGTAGCAGCAATTAAGATTGCAAAGGAGAACCTCAAGTCCCTTACAGACTGTCTCATAGATAAAGAGAGCATAATGGTTCCTTGCAAACTGTCTCATAAATTAACTAAAAGTCACATCCTGAGAGTCTGTGCTAAATCAGGGAAAGCCATCTGGACCTTGCTGTGAGGAAGGGTCTTTTGTCCTGCTAATTGCCATGGTCTGTAAGCCTCAGAAGCTCTAGATATCCACATTAAGGCCGGCAGAATACCAAATATTGTTGATAACTTTAAGATGAAGTGGATATGTTAAATAAACCCAAAGTGGCGGAGAAGAGCTGGTCTATTCCCCACCAAAACTCTCTAAAAATGAAGCCCCCAAACTCCTGCCCCCTGAGCATTTTTCCATTACTGAAGGGTTCACTCTGCTCAAGTACTCCCAATTCCAATCCATGCTTATGTGAGTGACCCTCTCCCTTCCCATTTTCTTCCCCATGCTGCTTGACTTCCTCTACCACCCCAATCCTGTCCCCTTGCCATCTGCCTGTGTACCCCCTCCCCCAATGTTTGTCTCTGCACTCTCTGCTGTTTGTCCCTGTACCTTCTATGCCTTATTAAAATGGGATTGAAACATTACTTTCTGATGTCAGCATGGTCTTTCCTGCTCCATAACCAAGGAACTAGGGATGCACCCAGAAGAACTACCTATGGTTCCATTCCTATATTCTATTAATAATTTCATAAATTAATTAGCAATTCAGATGGCTTCTGACACTTAACCAGAAAGGCCTCCTCAGGATGAATACGATGAGGTTATAACTATATCATATTAATAAGCTTGCTGGAGTTTCAGTAGCCAATTCTAACTAGAACTAGGTGTAATATAAACCGTAAGTATGCCAGAATTGTATAACGTGAGGCAGTTTTGGGAGAGGGGGGCCAGACCCCTCTGATTCTCCACTGGGTGTAGAAAGGAAACTGTAAGCTTGGATATGTTGCTATTCATTTCTACTGGGCCTCTGATTTCTTTGGTGTGGGGAATTCTTGGACTGGAATGCCACTTCTGTCACATACTACCCTGGGTCATCTTGAGCAAGTTCCTTAACTTCTCTGGACCACTTGTCAACAAGAACTATGGAAAGAACAGGAAAGCAGGCTGCCAGAAGCTAGGTATAGACCATCATCTACATCTTATACCAAGATAACCTCCAAGGGGGCATGTCACTTGGACATAAAGGGTGATAACCTCAACAAATTAGAGGAAGAAGGAAAGAACTGACCTTTCTGATTAATGTATGGGGAAGAGGTCATGACCAGACAGAGGACAGAGGTGATCTAAGAGGAGAAAATGTGTGATTTTGATTACATGAAATGTTTTAAAATTGCACAGACAAAACCAATGCAGCTAAAATTGTAAAGAAAGCTTTAAAAAAATCTTTGCAGCATGTTTCTCTGATAAAGGTCTCATTCCTAAGACATAAAGGGAACTGATTGAAATTTATAACTATGAGGCCAAAATAGTAGAGTAGCAGGAAAAAGTACAGTGAGTTCATTCTGCCCCTCACTCTACTCCAAAGAAAATTCACCAGATCAAATTCTGATAGGGAAATAAATCCAAGGAAAAAATTACAGTTGGTCACTTTTTCCCCCCAACCTGAATAGGCTTAGAGAGACAGAGAAAGAGATCTTTGGACACTGGGGACATGGTCTAGCCAGGGACAGTGACCCTTAGAGCATTCCAGCATCCTGTGCCAAAAGGCAATGCCAGGGCACCATCTCATTCAGAATCCTGAGTGTCCCTGTCACTATAACAGCTTTTCATGGTGGGATTCTTTGTTAACATATTCCTCCCCCCAACTTTCTGACTCTGGACTAAACGTTAAGGCCAGCTCACACACACTGTCTGGGTTGGACCTGTTGCTGCCTTCTTGGGAACAGTAAGTGTTGTTTTAGTCCACACTTTCAGGGACCACACATGCTCCAGAACTGCAAGCTTTCAGTGCTCCCAAGGTCTACCAAGTCTGATCACTGCCCTCTTGGTCTGAGCTCTGCAAGTTCCTGCCCTGGATCCCTGTCTGAACAACAGTAAACGCTGCTGCTTCTTCTGCACTCAGGCATAAGGTAGCTCTGTTGGTTCAGAGGGACTGAATTTTAGGCTTTCCTTGGTCTGAGATTCCTGCCCTGGGTTCTTCTTCTTCAGGCTTCATTCAGACTGGAGTAAAAGCTGGAACTGAGAGCCTTCTCTGCTCCTGGGAACAGAGCCACACAAGCTGCTGCACATTTCTGCCCTTCCTCTTTGCTGGGTATGTAGGCCAGCAATCCCTCTTCACTTGGAATAACACCTCTGAGCTCAGGTGCCTTCCTCAGTCTGCCATGGGCCTGTGACCTAGAATTGGGTACACTGGGTAGTAGGTGATAAAGCTACCAGTTGGCATCTGTTCCTGGATCCTGCATGAGGTGATGTTCTGGCATGAGTCTGGAACCTCATCTTGCCCTCAGACACAGTCCTTGGACATAGGAATATTGCAGGCAGTAAGCTCCTGGTCAGATCTTCCCTGCAGTGTCCACAGATAATCTTGAGACCAAAAAATTGGAGAATCACTGCCCTAGCCCGGCAAAATCTTTTTTGGGTCCTCCCCACACTTGCCACCCAGTGCATTTGCTATGCCAACCCAGCTTTGTACCATTTGTAAATATGAACATACCATCTATGACTTTAACACAGTAATTGATTTGAAAACAAACAAACAAACAAACAAACAAACAAACCAATACATACACACACAACACCTTGCTCCTTACTCAGTTTGGTCATTTGTGGACAGCTAGCTGCTCTTAACCAATGATGCAGCTATCTAAAACTCCCTCCAAAGGCATCTTGTATGTGAAGGTTTTCCTCATCACCTGAGCTGCAAATTACCTGGTAAAAATGTAGTATATGTATGTACAGGTGTCTCTTTGTAGAACTTACATTCCTTGAGAGTAGTAAAGTCATTGATTGTTTCATTTGTCCTTGTGCCCCCAGCTAACACAGTGCCTAACAGTTAAGTAATTAATCAACGCCATTTATCAAACAGCTACTGACTGTGTGCTAGCCACCGTGCTAAGTGCTGTGGATACAGAGAAAGGCTAGACTAACCTCTGCCCTCAAGGAGTTTCCATTCTTCTGGGGGAGACAATACATAAATAATGTTAATACAAGATACATAGACCACTGGTGGAAAGTGTCCTTGGAGAGGAAGTCTCTGGCAGCTGGGGTCTTGGAAAAGTCTGTGGGAGGTAGGATGTGAGCTGACATGACACACATATGATAGACACAATACATGACTGTCGATCGACTAATTGTCTCTGCTGGGTTGGATTTCTAATTAGCCTCCTGCCCTCTCAATTCTGCTTGTTTAACTAACAGCCCGGAAAACCTGTCCAGCTAATTTGGGAACAGTGCAGAGAGGACCTCCGGAAGTACCCTGACCGAAAAAACGAAACTCAGACGAGTTCTTTCAATTCCTAAATCTAAAATTGGCTACTGAATTCCACCCCAGCTGGGGGAGGGCCGCTCTAGAAGGAGGCTGGCGGGGGCGGGGCTTGCTTTGCTTCCGCCAATGGAAGCACCCGTGGATGAGGAAAGCTGGCTTTGGGAAAGGTTAGGCCAGGTCCGGCCCCAGGTCCCCTGCTTGATCTTCCCGGGTAGGCTGTGACTACAGCCTGAAAGCGCAGAGTCCAGCCAGCCTGAGCCGAGCCTGCTGGGAGCGGGGCGACATGGAGGGCAGCCTGGGCCGGACCCTGTGCATCCTGACCGGGGCCTCTCGGGGCTTCGGCCGCAGCCTGGCCTTGCTGCTGGCGCCGCGGTTGGCTGCCGGCTCGTCGCTGATGCTGACCGCCCGCAACGGTGGGGCCCTTCGGACGCTGTCGGACGAGCTGGGGGCGGCGTGGCCGGATCTGCGGGTGCTGTGCGTGTCGGCCGACCTGGGCAGTGAGGCCGGGCTGCAGAGGCTGCTGGAGGCGTTGCCCCGGCCACAGGACTTGCAGCGGCTCCTACTCATCAACAACGCCGGTAATGGCCTTCGGAATGGGGGAGGAAGAGGAAGTGTGGCCGGCGGCCGTGGGTGGGGAGGGGGGGAGGGGGCAGTCCGGGCAGACCCGATCTGGATCCTGGAGTTGTTGTCCACTGCCCCTTTGAATTGAGCTCTTCTGTTCCATAAGCATTTTGGGGCTCTTAGGGCAGAGTCGGAAGGGACTTCAGTAACAGACTAGTGGAACCCAGAATTCAATCTACACCATCCAGTCTGTTCCATCGGTTTCTGGGGCACCCCGGCCATTGCAGGTCCTGACTGCTCCTGAGAAACTCTTCCCTGACCTTGAGCATCAGTTGGCTTCTGTGCAGTGCCACCCCCTGTGCTCCCTGTCCTCGGTGGTGAAACAGAACCAGTCTGATCCCTAGTCCCTGGGATATCCATCCCTTCAGAGACTTGAAGACAGTTGTCCTGTCCCCTCCACCCCCACCTCTTGTCCAGGCAAAACAACCCCACCTCCTTCAAGAAATCATAAGACTCGGCCTTGTCAATTCTGAAAGCAAAAGAACAGAGTCACAGAGGTTATGCAGTTGCTGGTAATTGTGAAAATACGGAAGAGCTCGCACAAGTTATCACAACCACAGTTAACTCTGAAAAATAAAATAAAACCAAAGAGCTAACGGTGATAATAAAAAAAGCTCCCTTTGTTCTGTTGGAGGAAGGGAACTAGACACACGCCACAGGGCCTCCTCTAGGAGGAGCCCCGCCTTAGGGAGGTCAAGTCTTGATCTATACAGCAGTGGCTAGACAGTGAGCTGTAGCCCTGACAGTGAGTGTTAACAGCAACAGTGAGACAGGTTTGGTTCCTGACCAGAACGTGGTTCCTGCAGGTGCTTGTCCCAGCTCAGGGACCACCTGGAGCTGGTGTGCGAACAATTCTGGGATTCTTCTGCTGCAGAGTTCATCCAGAGGGTGGGGGCAAAGGAGTGTTGTTATGCCAGGCTCAGGGCACAGCTTGCTTGCTGGGCCGGGGAGGTTACCCTCTGGCTGAGGAGGATTTCCAGCCTGAACTTCGGAATCCAGGTCCACTATTCCAGATGTGATCGATCAGAAAAATAGCTCAGCACTTTTCAAATATTATCTTACTTTATTCTCACAGTAACCTGGGACATGTGGGCTGTATTTACAGATGAGGAAGCTGAGAGGACACAGATAAGTAACTTGGCCAAAGTTGCTCAGCTATTGTCTGAATCAGGATTTGAATTTAGGTCTTCCTGATTCCAGGTCCGCCACTCTGTCCAGTGAGCCCCCTAGTTGTAGAGTGGGATTGCTACCTCTTTATACATGGAAGCAAGGTCTGCCAATGCAGTAAAAGATTGCATTATCTTCTTTGGCTACCACTCCCCACTGCTGACCCTTATTGAGCTTGCAGCACGCTAAGACCCCCAGATCTTCTTCAGACAAATGGAGATTTTACCCTGCCTTCATCTTCTTGTTATGAAGCTGATTTTTAAAACTTAAAAGTAAGACTTGACATTTATCCTTAATCTTGTGAGACTTAGTCCCATTCTCAAGCCTGTCAAAGTCTTTTTGGACCCTGCCTCTTACCCAGTGACTATCTCTCTCATTTTTGTGCCACTGCAGACGTAAGAGCATATCACCTTTACCTTTACCCAAGTCATTAATGAAATATTTCATATGGCCAAGCACAGATCCCTGGAGCTGTGCACTGGAAACTTCCATCCAAAATGATATGGAACCACAATCCTTTAAAATCATCACAGTTGAGTGATGGAATCCCGACTCTCTGAGTCCAATCCCTCAACCAGATCCAGAATCTTCTGTCACCGTCTAGTCTAAATCTCTATATTTAATCTCCTACAGGATAAGTATGAGATATCTAATCTACTGTTTTGTTAAATGACTAGGAAAATTATATGTTCAGGTTTCCCCTAATTTGCTGTGCTTATGTCCTTCACTTCTCTTTTGGGAGGTGGGCAGCCTATTTCATCATAAGTCCTCTGAATTGCAATTGATCATTACACTGATCAGAATTCCCAAGTTCTTCTCCTGGTTCTGTTCCCTTCAGGCTGCATCAGTTCATACAAGTCTTCCCAGGTTTCTCTGGAGCCCTCTATGTCATAATTTCTTGCAGTACCACAGTATTCCATCACACTTATATACCATAACTTGTTCAACCATTTTTTGTCTTTCTTCACACCCTCAGCATTTGTGTCCCAGACAGAAAGAACTCAAGTGTTCCTGACTCCAAGGCTCACCCTCTAATCTCTATACCAGGAGTTTTTAACCTTTTAATGTATTGTGACCCTGTTGGCAAATTGGGGAAGCCTCTGGACCCCTTTTCAGTGTTTTGTTTTGTTTTTTGCTGAGGCAATTGGGGTTAAGTGGCTTGCCCAAGGTCATACAGCTAGTAAGCATCAAGTGTCTGAATCCAGATTTGAACTCAGGTCCTCCTGACTCCCAGGCCTGAGCTCTAGCCATTGCACCACCTAGCTGTGCCTCAGTGTGTTTTTAAATGAATAAATGCATATGATTGCCAAGGGAACCAGTTCTGTTGAAATCAAAATTTAAAAAAGTTCAAGGACCCCCGATTAAAGATCAAAGATGGTCTACATCAAACTTCCTTTCATGGGAAAACCATTGAATCATCAAAGGTAGACTTCCTACCCATTTCCAGGCTCTGGGATGGGGCTCCTGGCCTGGCCCTGTAGGATTCCTAAGGCTTTGTTTTTTTAATTTTTATAAAGGTACCTTGGGAGATGTGTCTAAAAACGTTGTGGACTTTGCTGACCCGGCAGAAGTCAATGGGTACTGGGCTGTGAATGTGACCTCCACTCTTTGCCTGACCTCAGGAGTCCTCCGGGCCTTCCCCCCAGTCCTGGCCTGAAAAGAACTGTGGTCAACATCTCCTCCCTCTGTGCTATTAAACCCTTCAAGAGCTGGAGCCTCTATTGTGCTGGCAAGGCTGCCCGAAACATGATGTTCAGGGTCTTGGCAGAGGAAGAGCCCAGTGTGCGGGTGCTGAACTATGCCCCAGGTAGGAGGCCATGTGGCCACCCCCCTGCTCCCAATCTGGCTCTTTCTGGGCACCCAGGTGCCTGCTGTTCCTTCTTCCGCACCCAGAGTACAATTCCCCTGACATCCATGATTCCCTGTGGGCAAGTCCCTCTTGCAGAAAGTATTGGCCAAGGGGCTTTGAAGGATTTAGTTTGGGAGTGGAGAGACTCTTGGAAGTGGTTTGTAGGATGAGGATAGTGACAGATCAATCCCTAGAATGGAAACATCCCCTTGCTTACTTGCACTATCCTCTTACAGGAACAGCTCCTCCCCCACCCCAGCACATTGTCTAATCACTACCACTTGTCCTTCTTATTACAAGATCATACATTTAGAGCTGGAGGGGACCTCAGAGGCCTTTGAATCCAACCTTTCTTTTTACAGAGGAGTGTACTGAGGCACAGAGTGGTTAGGAGACTTGCTCAGGGTCACACTGCTAGTTAATTGTCTGAGGAAGGATTTGAATCCAGGTCTTCTGGACTCTAAGTCCAGTGCCCTTTTCACAAGGAAATTCTGCCTCTCCTTGGTGAGTAAGTTCTTAAGTCTCGATAGCTGCCAACTTGCCTGTGCACTGTGCTCAAAAATGCCCCCAACATTTATTGAGTGCCTACTGTGGGCAGTAGCAATCATTAGGGCACCTTACTGTGTGCCATCCCATAGGAGTTGTGCTAGGCAGTCGCTAGTACCCCAGTGACTAGGGGAAGGGGAGAAGACCCCCAAGAATGGAAGCATGGCCCATGCCCTTAGGACTGATCATGGCTAATAATTGATAGTGAGCATTTTTGTCTCCCTTCAAGGTCTGCAAAGTGCTCTCACCCAGATGATCTCATTTGGCCGTCAGGTCGACTGTGGGAAGTGGAGGAAACTGAAGCTGAGTTGTTTGTCCAAGTTCTCTCAGCCAGTTAAGCGTCCGAGGCAGTATTGGGATTCAGATTTTCCTGATAGCAAGGCTAGCTATCTCGTCACTGCCCCATCTAGCTGTATAAAGGGAGAGGTGTCCAAGGCTCAGATGCTCAGTCCTATTTCAGTACTTATCCACCCCACACAATCACGGGCCCCAGCCAGGGGTCCTTGCTAGATCTTATTTCTTTCCTCTGTTCCCTCAGGCCCTCTGGACACAGACATGCACCGGGAAGCCCGAGAGAAAACCAAGGACTTGGAGGTGCGACAGGCATCGAGCAAGTTAAAGGAGTGCCAGGCCCTGCTGGACTGCTCTGTCTCTGCCCAGAAGCTCCTGGACCTGCTGTTGAGGGACACCTTTGAGTCGGGGGCCCACATTGATTTCTTTGATAAGTAGGGCTGGCTGCCCTCCACCAGCTAGGGATCACCCCTCCCCTTCCCCTGCCATCCTGTCCCTACCTCCGCTCTTCACAAGTGCCTAGTAAAGGATTCACCTCTCAACCTTTCCACCCAGACAGGGGGAGAGATCCTTGGACTGGGAAGCAGAGGACCTGCCCCATGTCAACCTGTTTGTAATGGGCAAAGCTGGGATTTGAACCAAGTCCTCAGATTCCCTGTCCAGGGCTCTCCACTCTGCCATGATGTGCCCCTCTTTCTCCATTCCCTTTAATTTCTTATTTGGCTTCCACTGGAACTGACTCTTTTCTCCATTCTGTATTGTCCCTTTCTCTCCCTTCCCAAAGAGCCCTTTGGGGTCCTAGCTTACTGAGTGCAGGTTACTGAGGCTGGAAGTGTTAAGGATGGAGTGAAGAGAATGTGTCAGTGAGTCTGTTGGGGAATTGGAGGGTAAAAAGGGTGACCACATTTGCAGGGGAGGTGATTCTCTGCCCCTTTCCAAGAATCAGGGAGGCACAGTGGATACTATGCTAGGCTTGCAGTGAGCAAGCTCTGAGTTCAAATCCAGCTACTGACATTTATAGTGAGACTCTGGACACTTCATGTCGGCACCTCAGACAGCTCCCTAAGACCTAAATCTGAATTCCTAGACTGGCTACCATGTGCCTTGGTCAGGGTTGTTCTTACAGTGACAGTGTTCCATGCTAAAATCACATGTCATTCCTGTATGTAAGAGACAAGGAGAGAAGGTGAGATGAAGAGAGAGAGAGAGAGAGAGAGAGAGAGAGAGAGAGAGAGAGAGAGAAGAGAAGAAGAAGAAGAAGAAGAAGAAGAAAGAAAGGGAGCAGGGCAGGAAGGAAGAAACGCTGAATTCTCTCTTCTTTTCTTTCTACTTCTACCCCTTGTATAAGTTATAAGATCCCTCAGGGTGGAAATGTGTTTCTGCTTTCCTTTGTGACTGCCGCCAGCCTCAGAGAATACAATAAATGTTGAGAAAGTATTCTTGTGTGTGTGTGTGTGTGTGTGTGTGTGTGTGTGTGTGTGTGTGTGTGTAAGTGACCTCTCTGTCACTCATTCAGGAACCATTAACTGAGGGCCTGCACTGGGGGGATACAAAAACAGAAATGGAACAATCCCTGCCCTCAAAGAGGTTACATTCTATCAGGGGAAATATGCATGTGTGTTCAGTATGAGTTTTCACTCTTAACTCACAGTTCTTGAGAGGTGTCTAGAGCACTGATGTCTTTGTTCCAGGTCCAGGACCCCGTAGTCAGGAAGTGCCAGAGATAGGCCTTGACCCCTGGTCTTCCTGGTGCTCAGTCCAATTCTCTCCAGTAGGCCACAGTGTGTCTCGTGAATATGTAAACAGATATAAAGTAAATACAAGACCATTTGGGGCAAAGTTACAGAATAGAAAATAAACCCACATAAATCATCAGCATTTCTATGTGTTACCAACTGAGGGAATTGTGGGTATTGAGTGAACCACACTGACTTCTTGTGACTCAATTCTGGAGCTAGCTTAGTTCCCTTTCCGTTTAATTATGGGTCTATTCCAATTTCTGTCTTGTGAGAAAACTTTATTTAGTTATGGGAATTGTGAGAAAACAATTTATTGCATCATTTGAACCTCACCCTGTGTGTCTGTGAAGCTGGACCGCTTCTACTTGCTGCTTTGATATCCTTAATATGGCGTGGGTGATGTTTTATTTTTTTTATTTTTTTTTATTTTTATTAAAAAAAATTTTTTTTTCCATATGCTTTTGAGTTGAAAATTTTTCTCCCTTTTTCTCCCCCCCACCCTCCCCAAGAAGGCGCACAATCTGACATAGGCTTTACATTTACATACCCATTAAACATATTTTCACATTAGTGAAGTTGTAAGTAAAAATTAAAACCAATAGGAGGAACCATCAGAAAGATAAAACAAAACTCAACAGAAGGTAAAAATAAGTGAGAGCGATTCGACTTCCATAGTTCTTTCTTTGGATGTGGACAGCATTTTCCATCCCGAGGCCTCTGGAGATGTCTTAGATCCTAGTAATGCTGAGAAGGGTTCAGTTTAACATTCTTAGTCATATCATAATGTGGCTGCTATTGTGTACAAAGTCCTCTTGGTTCTGCTCACTTCACTCAGCATCAGACCATATAAGTCTTTCCAGGTTTTTCTGAAGTCCGCCTGTTCATCATTTCTTATAGCACAATAGTATTCCATTACATTCATGTACCATAATTTGCTCAGCTATTCCCCAATTGATGGGCATCCTCTCAATTTCCAATTCTTTGCCACCACAAAAAGAGCTTGGCGTGGGTGATGTTGACCAACCCAGTCAGTTCTGAAGACAGACGCAAGGAGTTTTCTCACGATTATGTATCTCAAGACACCCATCTGTCTTACCTGAAAACTGGTCCCATACTGGTCAATCTATTACTGTTTCCATGTTCCTTTGATTGAATATAGTCCCTTGAGGGGAGTGGGACACCTCTTTTCTCTGACTTCAGGGAATTTCATCTGTTTTCCCCTCTCAACTCAGAAAGTCATTAATCTCTCCTCAATTTACAAATCAGATTACCTAGTTTTGTATCCTGGTTAATTTTTTTCTTTAAATTAATTGGCTTTATCTGATTAATTATTTTTAATGCATAAAAATCTGTTTTCTTCTGTTTCGTGGTCCAGTACAAGCAGAGGAGGCCTGGTCCCAAATTGTTATGTAGTTGGCATGCATTGTTTAATAAACCAATATACTCAAAAACTCGACCTTGGTTTCCTCAATTATTTCATCTTTAATTTGCCAGTTTGGGGCAAGCCAAGCTAAGTCAAACCAGGACTCTGACCCCCAGGACCACAGCCTTTCAGAAAAGCTCCTCAGAGTACTGTGGCTAATCTTTAACCAAAGGACTTTTTTCTGGGATCAGAGTCCCCTCAATTTTGAATTCTTCCAATTCTTAAGCTTCCAAGCTTAAGTTAAGGCTTACTCTCACACTGCTGGGGAAGGTTTACCCTCACCCTGAAGGTTGTTGAAAGATTACTCCCTTTAAGTAAAGGATGGATCGCAATAATAGTAAATGCTGAAGGACTCTCCCTTGGATACAATTTCTTTTGGTGTGAGTCCAGGGAAGGTCACTTTGTTATATTGACACCCCCTTAGGGAAATTCTTGTTGGCCTGGAATTTCCCATACAGAAGTGGAGGGCATGACTAAAAGAGTCTTAAATTTTGCTAAAATATATAAAAATCCAAATGAGTCCCAAAATTGGCCTGGAGAAAGGACTTTTAATTATGGAAGAGAAAAGGAGGCCAATATGTGTTTGTCTTATCATTTTGTCTGTGTGTTTGTTTCTTTGTAAAATGCAGAAAAAAACTTTGTCTTGTGTGGTGTTTAGCAGGTGCACAGCATATAGAACACTGGCCCTGGAGTCAGGAAGAGTCATCTTCTCAAGTTCAAATCTGGCTTCAGACACTAGCTGCATGAACCAGGACAAGTCACTTAACCCTGTTTGCCTCAGTTTTCTCATCTGTGAAATGAATTGGAGAAGGAAATCTTTGCCAGGATCTTTGCCAAGGAAACCCCAAATGGGGTCACAAAGAGTCAGACACAAATGAAAAATGACTGAACAACAAAAGAGCACAAAAAGGATTTTAAAAATCAAGAGAAGTAGGGGGGAAATTTGGAAAGGAAATGAAAATGATTGGGAAAGGAACAAGAAAATCATGAACAAAGAGCCTCTTTTGTAAAGGAGGCATCAAAAAGTACTGATGAAAATAACACCTTTATAAACAGAATAGGCCAAATGGTAAAAGAGGCACAAAAATACAGTGAAGAGAAGAACTCCTTAAAAAGTAGAATTGACCGAGTGGAAAAAGATGTACAAAAATTCACTGAAGAGAAGAACTCTTTAAAATGAAAATTAAGCAAGTGGAAGCTAATGACTCTGTAAGACATCAAGAAACAATAAAACAAAATTAAAAGAATGAAAAAATAGAAAATGTGAAATATCTCATTGGAAAAAATAGCTGGAAAATAGATCCAGGAGACATAATTTAAGAATTATCAGACTACCTGAAAGCCATGATCAATAAAAGAGTGTAGACATCATCTTTCAAGAAATTATCAAGGAATACAAGGAGTGCACAAGATTTAACAGCTTCTACATTAAAGGACTGGAAGGGTTGGACTCTGGTATTCCAGAGGGCAAAGGAGCTAAGATTACAACCAAGGATCATCTACCCCGCAAAACTGAGCATAATTCTTTGGGGCAGGGGGGGAGATGGACATGATTGAAATAAAGGGCTTTGAAACATTCCTGATCAAAAGACCAGAGCAGAATAGAAATTTTGACTTTCCAATACAAGACTCAAGAGAAGCCTAAAAAGGCAAAAAGAAAAGAGAAATCATAAAGTATTCAACAAGGTTAAACTGTTTACATTCCTATATGGGAAGGTACTTGTAACTACTAAGAACTTTATCATTATTAGGGAATTAGAAGGAGTATACATATAAAGAGGGCATGGATGTGAGTTGAATATGATGAGAAGAGTACCTAAAAAATAAAATTAAGGGGTAAGAAATAGGAATGCACCAGGAAAACATGAAATGGAGAAGTACAATTGGGTAAATTATCTCACATAAAAGAAGCATGAAAGAACTTTTATAATGGAAATGAAGATGAGGGAGGTGAGACAGGAGTTGGTGAACCTTACACTCATCAAAACTGGCTCAAAGAGGGAGTAATATACACACTCAGTTGGGTATAGAAGCCTATTTTACCTATAGGAAAGTAAGAGAGTAAGGGGATAAGTGTGGGGGCTGATAGAAGGGAGGATATAATGGGGGAGGTGGTAGTCAGAAGCAAAATTTTAAGAATGGACAGGAGAGAGTGAAAGGAGGATAAATAGGGGGAAATGGGATGGAGGGAAATACACAGTAATCATAACTGTGAAAAAAATTTACGGCAAGGGTCTCCGATAAATGCCTCATTTCTCAAGTATATAGAGAACTGAGTCAAATGTATAAAAATAAGAGCCATTTCCAGATTGATAAATGGTCAAAGGATGTGAACAAGCAGTTTTCTTTTCTTTTTTAAAAATTTAGTATTTTGTTTTTTCTCAGTTTGTTTTTAAAACTTTTAAGTTCCAAATTCTTTTCCTTCCTCCCTCCCCCAGCCCCTCATTGAGAAGGCAAGTGATTCGATACAGGTTATACATATGTAGTCATACAAAATGTATCCATAATAGTCATGTTGTGAAAGAAAACATAGACAAAAAATCAAGAAAAATAAAGTTTAAAGAAGTATGCTTCAATCTGTATTCAGACACCATCAGTTCTCTCTCTGAGGACGGACAGCATTTTTCATCATAAGTCCTTTAGAGTTATCTTGGATCATTGTATTGCTGAGAATAGCTAAGTCATTCACAGCTGATCATCTTACAACATTGCTATTACTTTGTACACAGTACATTTCACTTTGCATCAGCCCATGCAAGTCTTTCCAGGTTTCTCTGAGAGCATCCCCTTCATCACTTCTTATAGTACAATTATATTCCATCATAATCACACACCACAACTTGTTCAGCCATTCCCCAATTGATGGACATCTCCTCAATTTCTAATTCTTTGCCCAAGAAAAGAGCTGCTATAAATATGTTTTCACATATAGGTCCTTTTCCTTTTTTAAAAATTTCTTTTGGGATATATACCTAGTAGTGGCATTGCTGGGTCATAAGGGTATGCATGGTTTTGGTTTGCCCTTTGGGCAGAATTCCAAACTGCTCTACAGAATGGTTGAATCACTTTACAACTACACTAATAGTGTGTTAATGTCTCATTTTCCCCACATTCCTTCCAACATTTGCAATTTACTTCTTCTGTCCTATTAGCCAATCTAATAGGTATAAGGTAATACCTCAGATCTGTTTTAATTTGCATTTCTCCAATAAATAGTGAGTTAGAGTATTTTTCTTATGTCTATAGATAGTTTTGATTACTTCATCTGAAAACTGATCATATCTTTTGATCATATATCAACTGGGGAATGGTTCTTATTTTTATAAATTTGACTCAGTTCTCTATGTGTTTGAGAAATGAGGCATTTATCAGAGAAACTTGCATCAAAATTTTGTTCACAGTTATTACTGCTAACTATATTTCCCTCCATCCTATCCCCCCATTCTATTCTCTTTCTCCTTTCACCCTGTCCCTCTTCAAAAGTGTTTTGCTTCTGACTACCCCCTCCACCAGTCTGCTGTCACTTCTTTCACCCCACCCCCTTCTCTTATCTCCTTCCTCTCCTACTTTCCTGTAGGGTAAGATAGATTTCTATACCCAATTGAATGTGTTTGTTATTCCCTTTTTGAGCCAATTCTGATGAGAGTGAGGTTCACTCATTCCCCTTCCCTTCACTGTAAAAGCTTTTTCTTGCCTCTTCTATGTGAGATAATTTACCCCATTCTATTTCTCCCTTTCTCTTTCTCACAGTACATTCCTCTCTCACCCCTTAATTTTATGTTTAGCTATCATACTTCATATTCAACTCACACCTGTGCTCTCTGTCTATATATACTCCTAACAACTCTAGTAATGAGAAAAGATTTATGAATTATAAATATCATCTTCCCATGTAGGAACTTAATCTTATTAAGTCCCTTATGATTTCCCTTTCCTGTTTACCTTTTATACTTCTCTTTAGTCTTGTATCTGAAAGTCAAATTTTATATTCAGCTCTGGTCTTTTCTTCAAGAATGTTTGAAAGTCTTCTATCTCATTGAATATCCATTTTCCCCCCTGAAGAATTATACTGTTTTGCTGTATAGGTGATTCTTGGTTGTAATACTAACTCCTTTGACCTCCAGAATATCATATTCCAGTCCCTCCAATCCTTTAATACAGAAGCTGCTAAATCTTGGGTTATCCTGACTGTGGCTCCATCATACTTGAATTGTTTATTTCTGGCTACTTACAATATTTTTCTCCTTGATCTGGGAACTCTGGAATTTGGCTACAATATTATTGGGAGTTTTCATTTTGGGATCTCTTTCAGGAAGTGATCAGTGGATTCTTTCAATTTCTATTTTACTCTCTGGTTCTAGAATATCAGGGCAGTTTTCCTTGATAATATTTCTTGAAAGATGATGTCAAGGCTCTTTTTCTGATCATGGCTTTCAGGTAGTCCAATAATTTTAAAATTATCTCTCCTAGATCTATTTTCCAGGTCAGTTGTTTTTCCTGTGAGATATTTCACATTGTTTTCTATTTTTCATTCTTTTGGTTTTATTTGATTGTTTCTTGGTTTCTTAGAAAATCATTAGCTTCTATTTGTTCCATTCTAATTTTTAAGGAATTATTTTCTTCAGTGAGCTTTTGGACTTCCTTTTCCATTTGGCCATTTCTGCTTTTTAAGGCATTTTTCTTCTCATTGGCTTTTTGTGCCTCTTTTACCATTTGGCCTATTCTGTTTCTTTTAAGATATTATTTTCTTCAGGTTTTTTTTAATTTCTTTTACCAAACTGTTGAATCATTTTTCATTATTTTCTTGCATCCCTCTCATTTCTCTCCCCAATTTTTCCTTTCCCTCTCTTACTTGATTTTCAAAATTCTTTTTGAGCTCTTCCATAGCCTGAGACCAATTCATATTTTTCTTGGAGGCTTTGGATGCAGCAGCTTTGATTTTGTTATCTTCTGAGTGTGTGTTTTGATCTTCCTTGTTACCATAGTAACTTTCTTAGTAAGAGTTTTTTCCATCATTTGTTCATTTTCCTCAGCCTATTACTTGATTTTTAACTCTTTGTTAAGGTAGGACTCTACTTCCAGGATGGAAGGCACACTGTGCCAAGCTTCAGGGTTTTTGTGCAGCTGTTTTCAGAGATACTTCTAGGGACCTATAAGTTTTCAGTTCTTCCAAGGTGGTTTGGAGCAGTGTGTTTACTACTCTCCTGCCCTGTGCCCCAGTCTGTGAGTGACTTACAAGCACTCTTTTCTGCCCTGAAATTGTGAGGAGGGTCCCCCCTCCACTGTGGCCACAAGCTCTGATATGCTAGTGCTCCTCTTTGCCCCAAGACTGCCACCGAGGACTAGGACCCAGATCTTAGTATGGGCAAAGCAACAGAGTCCTGCTGCAGTGCTAGTGAAAAGATGCCTGGAATCTCTTTCTGGCCAGTTGTTTGACCCTCTTACCATCTGTGGGCTGAGAACTCCAGAAGTAGCTACTGCCACTGTCACTGCTGATTCAGTCATTCCTAAGGCCTATTCCTGGTTTGCCGTTTCCTGTGCTGGACTGAGTGCCACTTTCACATAGGTGCAACAGACCTTTCCTGCTGACTTTCTAAGTTGTCATTGGCATCTCTGGGCTGAGAGTTCTGGAAACTTCCACTGCTGCCACCGATTCAGTCACCCCAAGGCCTGCTCCTAGTTTGCTGGAGTTTGGGGCTGTGCTAGCAAAGCCTACGTTTGACTGTGCTCCTCTCTCACTCACCTGCAACAGACCTTTCCCGCCAACTTTCCAAGCTGTTTTGGACTGCAAATTTGTTTCACTCCACCTTTTTGTGGGTTCTTCTGCTCTAGATTTGTTTAGAGTCATTTTTAAAAGTATTTGGAGGGGTTAGGGGAGAGCTCAAGTGAGTCCCTGCCTTTACTTTGCCATCTTGGCCCCATCTGAACAGGGAGTTTTCAAATGAAGAAAACAAAGCTATCTATAGTGATATGAAAAAAATCCTCTAAATCACTACTGATTAGAGACATGACAATTAAAACAACTCTGAGCTGCCACCCCACACCTCTCAGATTGGCTAATGTGACACAAAAGGAAAATTATAAACATTTGAGGAAATGTGGGAAAATTGGATCACAAATACACTATTGGTGGAGTGAACTGATTCCACTACTCTGTAGAGCAATTTGAAACTATGCCCAAAGGGCTATGAAATCACACATACCCTTTGATCCAGCAATGCCACTATTAGGTCTATAATCCAAAGAGATTAAAAAAAAGTGGGGAGGAAAGACCTATATGTACAAAAATATTTATATCAGCTCTTTTTGTGGGTGACAAGGAGTTGGAAAGTGATAGGATGTCCATCAATTGGGGAATGACTGAACAAGTTGTGGTCTATGATTGTAATGGAATACTATCGTGCTGTAAGAAATAGTGAGCATGACATTCTCAGAAAAATGTAGAAAGACTTCAACGAATTTATGCAAAGTGAAATGAGGAGAACCAAGAGAACACTGTACATAGTAATAGCAATATCATGCAATGACCAACTGTGAATGACTAAGCTATTCTCAGCAATACAATGATCTAAGAAGAACTTTACTCAGGGAGCCTCTCAGTGCTTTCTGAGGTTCAACTCTCTTGTTCACCAAGGGGTCAAGATGGGGAAATGAGGAGAGAGTGGCTAGTTCTAGGGTGATGGCCTGGGAGAGAACTGAAGGGATAAGGGATTAGAGGTCATGGTGTAGATGTCAAGTAGGTTTGGTATTGTAAGGCAGAGGAAATATGATCAGATAAGGGAATTTCAGAGTTTATGAACATGAATGTGGTACATTAGTGGGTGATAGCAAGGTCAAAGATATGACCATCTTTGTGTGTGGCTGAAGTGGAGTGGAA
Organism: Phascolarctos cinereus; assembly: GCF_003287225.1. Classification (NCBI taxonomy): domain Eukaryota; kingdom Metazoa; phylum Chordata; class Mammalia; order Diprotodontia; family Phascolarctidae; genus Phascolarctos; species Phascolarctos cinereus. Next base: position 22,229,263 of record NW_027555625.1, on the reverse strand, counting down.
GAGTAGGTCATGGGAAATTAGTAGGTTGACTCAGAGATGAGGGTTTTTGAGGGAGTATGAGAGCAGGATTTGGGGAGGAAAAAAAGATTGTGAGCCAGATAGTGAACTCATCAAGGAAGGAAGGAGTGACCTGGACATCTGTGGACAACAACTACCAGGATTTTAATTAGATAGTAGATCTTAACTGCACAAACCTCAAAGAGGGAGAGGTTACAGAGTTGATGGAGGTAGGAGAACATGGAAGTGGCAAAGGGGAAACAAAGAGTATTCCAACTTCCCACCTTGACTTGTGGTTGAGGGAAATATTTTGAATTCCTAACCATCCTTTATAATATAACTTAAAAAAATACAACTTGAGCACCATCTTCTCCATGAGGCCATACACACATACACACATAGATCTATAGATATGCACATACATACATAGATATGTATCTACAGTTACGACAAAAATTATCTAACAAGTCCATTGATTAGCTGCTGTTGCCAATCACCACATCAATGACACAGAGCTAGTTAACTGAAGGTTTTATTTATGCTCAGAATGCAGGCTCATCTGCATTAAAGGTCAGAGCCCAGAGCACCAGCTTCCACAACCTTATATAGAGTCGGAATGCACAAGCAGGATGGGCACCGTGGAATTCTACAGGAAGTAAGAGGGGAAGATCAGAGTATACGCCTCCTAAGGGGCAAGATAAGGATTCTCTGTCAGGGACGTCGGGCACTAATTGGTCAAAACTGGACCTTGAAGTTTATGTTCCAAGCTTGATGTGCAGTTGGTGTGATGCAGGCAGTGTCCTCTTTTTCTCATAGTAGGACCAAGAACTCAGAGCCACAGTTTCTTTCCCATTATAGTCCTTCTCTTATCAGAGTATTAGCAAGAGCCCAGGCCAGAAATCCAGAAATTTGCTTGACACAATGTGTGTGCATATGTGTCTGTATACACATATACATATATACACACACACTTACACATACACATAGTCATTGATGTACATACACATTGAGATGTGTACACTTATGGAGAAAGCTATGTCTAGTCTTTCAAATTTTTCAAGTACAACAATTCTACTTTTCTCACCAACAAATGTTTGTAAGACTTCCTCACGGTTATGAAATTAAAATGCAAAAAGAGACATGCATTGTCAAACATGGCCAGTGGGATAGCTAGATGGTACATTAGATAGAGTGCCAGGCCTGGAGTCAATTTGTGTGTGTGTATGTATGTATTATATATACATTGCTATATGTATGTGTATATCTATGACGTGTGTGTGTGTGTGTGTGTACACACACACACACACACACACACACACACAGTATGGCTAGCAAATTCCTGGAATCAGGAAGACCTGAATTCAAATTCAGTCTCAGATACTTAATATCTGTGTGACCTCGGCAAGTCACTTAACTCTGTTTGCCTCAGTTTCTTCACCTGTAAAATAAGCTAGAGAAGGAAATAGCCAACCACTCCAGTATCTTTGCCAAGAAAACTTCAAATGGGGTCATGAAGAATTGGGCACAACTGAAAATACTGAACAACAACGTATGTATGTATACATATATTTGTATGTATACATATACATTCTATTCTTCTTTTTATCCCCCATCCATTGAACAAATTTTAAAAAAAAACCACCTAATTTACCAAAGAAAGCCCTTGCAAGATTGAATTCTGCCAAGAACCACATGTTTCTTCCTTCCTTCATCCACCCCAGGGGCAAAGATGCTTTGTACAGGACTTGGGATAGCCTAGTGGAAGGCTAGTGGTATTGGTCTGACCTGAGGCCTCAGTGCTAAGAAAGGAGAACATCCCCTGATCTGACTCCATCTGGCCTAATCTACTCTCTGCTTTTATCAGTTCTTCACAGGGCTGGTCTTGGAGGGCATGACTGAGCATAGCCTTCTCTTCCCCTCTTTAATAGTATTTTTATGGGGTGGGGATAGAGAAGAATTTGCTAATTTTGGGGAAGTTCATGTAATGGGAGCCTCAGAGCCCATGAGGGTGGAACTGACTCTCTGCTCATTAGTGGAAATCACCCTGCTCCTTCAGAAGGTGGAGGCAAACAGAGTTAGAACAGGAGAGAAGGAATTTGGTCTCTTCAGTCCCTTTGATTTCTTCTAGCTTTCAGCTTTGAGGGAAAAGGTTTGTAATGGCACCCTTTCCTCAGGTCACATGAAAGGAGAAAGACTCTGGGAAGAAACCAACATGTAGAACTTTGATCATGTCCCATTTCCCACTTGTTACACTACAGACTTTAGGAATTTCCTTTCAGATGAAATAAGGGACTTCCTTGGTTGAGCTGAGTTACCTTACTCCCAATGGAAGAACACCTTCAATCTGTATTATCTGATACATACACACATGTGAATATATCTATGTCTCATATTCTGTTGCTGTTTAGTTGTTTTTCAGTGGCATCCGACTCTTCATGATCCCTTTTCGTGTTTTCTTGGCAAAGATGCTGGAGTGGTTTGCCATCTCCTTCTAGAATTCACTGTACAGATGGGGAAACTGAGGCAAACACAGTTAAGTGACTTGCCCTAGGTCATACAGCTAATAAGTGTCTGAAACTAAATGGATGAGTCTTCCTGACTCTAGGCCCTACTCTAACTACTGTGCCACTGACATTTAGTGGAAAAGGGCATCAAACCTTGGTTATAATGTTGGGGCCATTCCTTTCCCCATTAAGAAACAGAGATGAAGAATTTAGCTTGAACCAAAAAATTAAATCCCCTAGGCTAACAATATTTAAGGGAGAAGATGGATATAATTCTATCCCACTACCCTGTCCATCTGAGGACAGGGTGGCCATCTACTGGTCCCAACCTCCTGTTTAGAAGTCTTCCGTGTGGGGAGATGTGAAAGATGTAACAATAAGATGCTAAAGATATGGCTAAAGACGCTGCACAATATGTCTACAAACCATACGTGACTCCCCATGATACATGCATCTAAATGACAGCCTTCTTGTCCAGAATGAAATCCTGAAATGAAGGTGCTCTAGACAGCATGGAGGGAGTCTGGTTGGAGTTTCTTTCTATAAAAGCCAAGTTAGTGCTGCCAGAGCAAGATTTCTGGGGTTCTGGGGATCAAGGAGCTAAGCATTAAGAAAGGTGAGAAATGATTAGAGGTTGAAAGAGAACAGTGCCCTGGACCTAATACTCCTGGTAGCCAGCACCCATGTTAGCCAAGGGGTGGGTAAGCAGGGTGGGAGGTCACCATTCTATCCTTTTGGCCTAAGGGGGGAAGGCACGCCTTCCCTTGTCTGCTAGGAGAGTTCAGACCACAAGAAGAGAAAGGGAGTGAATCTCAGCAGGTCTCTGATTCTGCAAGAGACTGACTGCTCAGTAGTCTTGCTCTCTAGCACAGAATATACATGCAGAATAACTACAATGTGATTTTGGCAGGCAGGAGTACTGACATTGGGAACCAGGAAAGGCCTCATGCAGAAGGGAGATCTAAGTCTCTCCGTCTCTTCATCTCCTCCTCCTGCTTCTCTGGCTTCCTTCAAGTCTCAAACCTGCCTCCCTAAGGAGCCTTTCCCCAATCTTCCTTCCTCTCTTCCCTCGGAGATGGCCTCTCCTTTATACCATACCTAGTTTGTTTAGGAGGGAATGTGAGCTCCTTGAGGGCAGGGACCATGTTTTTGCCTTCATTTAAATCCTCACCACTTGGGTCAGTGCCTGGCACTTAATCAGTGTTTGCTGACAACTCCTCTAGGAAGCCTTTCCTGATCCTTCTAGCCAGAAGGGATCTTGCCCTCCTCCTTGCTCCCAAAGGGGATTGGGGACGTGGGCTCCAGAGCATAAGCTTGGAGGTGTGTGGCCTCAGTTTGAGTCCCAAGTTCAGTTTCCTTATCTGTAAATGCCTATAACAAGACAACATCCACGTCACAGGATACTATGAGAGGCGCCCATAGCATTTACATTGCATGGCTATTCCCACTGACTCTAGAGACAGAGGACCTGAGTTCAAATATCAGCTCTAGATAGATGGTCCTATCAGTCACTTCTCTCTGGGCCTCAGTTTCCTCATCTGGAAAATGGTTGAACTAGATGGATTCTGAAGGCCCTGTCAGCCATTCAGTGATGAAGGTGTGTTCCTAAGTGTATCATGGTACAGACACATCAGCTGATACTATGCATGTTTTTTTTGAATCTATTTGCTCACTCATTCATTCGTTCTTGTTATTTTTTGCATTTTGATTTCCAAATTCTCTCCCTCCCTCCAGTCCCCCCACCCATTGAGAAGGCAAGCAATAGGATATCAGTTATACATATGAAGTCATGAAAAATATATTTCTATATTAGCCACACAGCAAAAAAAAAAGTGCAAAAATATGCTTCAGTCAACAACTCAAAGTTCATCAGTTCTCTCTGGCAGTGGACAGCATTTTTCATCATGAGTCCTTTGGAACTGGCTTGGAACACTGTATTGATCAGAGCAGTTAAGTCACTCACAGTTGATCATCCTTACAATACTGCTGTTACTGTGTATGATGGTCCCCTGGTCCTGCTCATTTCACTTTGCATCAGTTCATGTAAGTCTTCCTGGGTCTTTCTGAAACCACCTCCCTCATCATTTCTTTTAGCACAATAGTATTCCATTCCAATCATAGACCACTACTTGTTCATATGCCTGCCTCTCATGCACTGGGCCTAGTTTTTTCTTCCATTAAAAAATACTCAAATAATAATCAAGAATCTGGGACATCAATGATTTGGGTTTCCCCTCCAATGTCTCAGGTAACACAATCCATCCATGTCTGCTCTAAATCTGTGATTCTCTGATTTTATGATGAGGAACATGCAGCCCCTGCCTTCAGGGAGCCCCCTGCATGATGGGAGAGACAGTCTCTCAATTCAGATAACACCAAATTTGCCCAAGGGAGATAGAACTCAGGAAAACAGTCATGAGATAGACAGGGATGTTAAGAAACTACTGTCCCTTTGGTAGCCTCACATTTTGTGACTTTTGCCTCACAGGGTTCTTCCTACTTTCAAGTTAAGAATACAAATAAGAAGGGTGGAAAGTTGGGGATGAAGGATAACAAGGACCACCCTTTAAGGTTAGGGGAAAGCACATCTGATCTTTGGGTACAGGGCAGCAGTTCAGGGTCCCAGAGGCACTGATGGGGTGCCAAGGGATCTCCCAAGTCCTAAGGGGCCTATAAAAGTCAAGGCAGAACTGTCTTAGGCTGTAATGCCAAGTGACTTTTGGCTTCTAAATTTCACCCTCTTTCCTTTCCTCTTTTCTTTTGTTTCTGTCCCTGGTGCTCATCAGGTCCTCTGGACACAGAGCTAAATCAGACTGCCAAGACATACACAAAGGATCCTGAAACCTGCCCACATTGATTTCTTTAATAAATAGGTTATTCACATGTTCCAGTATTTCTCCTCTTCTGCTGCCTGGGGCCAAGCAGACCAAACCCAACCATTTGAGCACCCAGAAGGGATGGCAAAGACTCTCTGCCACAGTAGTTTTTCGTAGTTGGCATCTTACCCAGGAAATAGAAAAAATGACGAGGCCCACCATTTTTCATTCCTCTCCTGGCTCTGCTTCTGACCCTCTGTACTTCCACACCAGGTTCCCATGTAAATAATTTCTCTCTCCTTCCCTTGATTTTCAACTCTTTTTTTGTGTATTGTCCTCTCCCATTGGAATGGAAGCTTCTTGGTGGTAGGAACTCTCTTTCTCTTTGCATTTGTATTTATCGTGTTAGCACAATATAACTGGCTCATAGTAAGTACATAGTATGTGGTTGTGGACAGGAGCAAAAAAATGAAATGTTCTTTCTCCAGTTCCCTGCAGATCTGAGAGCCAAGAATATGGCAGTTGTGACTAGTGTGCTGTCATGAAAAGATATTGCTACGAAGTGAACAGTGGCAGAGATAAAAATTTTCTGTTTTCTTGGAGATGGGGAAAACTTGATTTCTATGTGGTTGCACTTTTTATCCCTTCTTGCACAGAGAAAGATGAGAGCTTGAGTTGTCTAAGTGATAATATGGGAATATAGTGGAAGGCTGAGGGGTAGAGTGGATAGCTCCTTGGATTTTGAATTGAGAAGACCTAAATTCAAACCTGAATGCCACCATACAATACTTGGGTGATTTTGGGCCAGCCACTTCACTCTCTGGGCCCCAGTTTTCTCATGACTAAATTAAGGGGGTAGGAAGAGTTGATGTTAAATTCCTTTTTGTGTGACCTTGGGAAAGTAATTCAGGCCTCCATTTTCTCCTCTGTAAAAGGAGAGATTGGACAAGTTAATTTCATTAAATGCAGGGATTCAAATTGCACCTGATGGGGTGATGGGACCTGGACCCCTAAAAGGAAAAGACCATGTCTCTGAAAGCAACCCAGCCCCTGAATTTTCCCACACTGGCATTTCACCTGAGGCATCTGGCCCATCCCAACCTACCTAGATACTCAATAATCCTTTTAACTGCCCTTTCACTAGTGCTCTCCACTTAATTCCTTTCACTGTCTGCACCTGGACCACCCCAGGCTATTTACTACTCCTTAACCCCATCTAGATCCTTTCTCTGTTGCCCCTAAGCCACTCCAGGCTATTTACCACTCTTTAATCCCATCCAGATCTTCTCACGGTCTTTTCTTGTATATAAGTGCCAATCTTACCCGGATTAAATTGTGCAGATTCTTAGAATCTAGCCTGCTTCTACTGATGTCACAAATAAAATTTGCTAATTTGACTGAAAGAAGGCTTGAGTGGTCAAATTCTTTCAGAGCAGACCCCCTGTACCCTTGCATTTCAGGATTCCCAGCACCCCAAAGCACAATACACCCACAATTAGTCCTGTTGGTTGAGAGTTGTTAGCCTGGGTTTGTAGAAACCATTGAATGAATTGGGTCCAGAGGGTTTGTAGGTGTAGAAGATGCCATTCCTTTACATTCCTTCAGAGAAGAAGAGCATGTCTCTAGGGCATTTCCAGGCCAGGGAGAGAATTGTGGTTGCTGAGGAATCAGCCAGGGGAACTTTAGTCTGTTAGGGGCCCCAGGTTACATGGAGTTTTCAGAACATAGTCCTGCTATATCCAGCTGTCCCATTACTAGCTGGGTAATGGGGTCAGGGAACAAGGACGAGTAGTAAAAGAGTAGTGTAGTATGGTACAATTGTATCTTTTTTTTTTTTGGCTAGGCAATAGGGTTAAGTGACTTGCCCAGGGTCAAACACCTAGTAAGTGTCAAGTGTTTGGTCTGAGGCTGGATTTGAATTCAGGTCCTCCTGAATCCAGGGCTGGTGCTCTATCCTCTACACCACTTAGCTGCCCCACAACTGTATCTTTTTAAAAATAATTTATTTATTTTTGGTTTTCAACATTTACTTCCATAAGATTCTGAGTTTTAAATTTTCTTCCTCTCCCTCTCCTCCCCCCTCCCCAAGACAGCATGCGATCTAATACAGGCTTTACTTATACATTCATATTGTGAGAGATGAACTCTCAGAAGTGAAGCCTCCTCAAAAGGTCAATAATTCTTGATTTTTTTTTCAAAATCTTCCCTCAGTCAGACCCTGTTTTTAAGCACTTAACAGAAAGAATAAGCCCTGCCCCACCCCCAACCTGAGCCTTTGCCCTTGGCTTCCCACCTCTTTCCTTGTCTTTGAATTTCCCGCCTGGAATGTAAGCCCCACCTCCCAGTTAAGGGGATAGAAAGAAACTTTTGAGCTTAGAATGTAAGCCCACACCCAGTTAAGGGGGTAAAGGATAGTGGTGAGTGGAGACTTGTTTTGGTGGCGGGTGGAGACTTTGTGTGGTGGGCGGAGATTTGCCTTTTTATAAGGTGGCTCCTGTTACATGGTCTCTCTCTCTCCCTCTCTCTCCATGTGCATTGAAGGAGCAGATAGCCAATTCTCAAGACTGTAATAAAGGTAACCTTTGCTTTCCACCTTGAGAAGTCTCTGAGTTTAATTTGGGTTAGGGTCGCTGTCACACACAATATTAAACATTTTCACATTAGTCACGACGTAAAGAAGAATAGGAACTAATGGGAGGAACCATGAGAAAGAAGAAACAAAACAAAACAACAAAGGAAAAGGAGAGCAAATAGTATGCTTCCATCTGCATTCAGACTCCATAGTTCTTTCTCTGGATGTGGATAGCATTTTCCATCATGAGCCTTTTGGAGTTGTCTTAGATCCTTGTATTGCTGAGAAAGGCTAAGTCTGTCAGTATCAGTCATCAAACGACATGGCTGTTGCTGTGTACAATGTTCTCCTGGTTCTGCTCATTTCACTCTGCATCAGTTCATATAAGTCTTTTCCAGGTTTTTCTGAAGTCAGCATGCTCATCATTTCTTATAGCACAGTAGCATTCCATTACATTCATATGCTACAACTTGTTTAGCCATTCTCCAATTGATGGACATCACCTCGATTTCCAATTCTTTGCTACCACAAAAAGAGCTGCTATAAATATTTTTGTAAGAGGCAGCAAGGTGGCGCAGTGGATACAGCATCTGCCCTGAAGTCAGGAGGACCTGAGTTCAAATCTGGCCTCAGACCAAACACTTGACACTTACTAGCTGTGTGACCCTGCGCAAGTCACTTAACCCCAATTGCCAAAAAATAAATTAAATATTTTTTTACATGTGGGTCCTTTCCCAATTTTTATGATCTCTTTGGGATACAGACTTAGAAGTGGTCTTAGCTTGAAAAGGCCAAGGTCCCCCACTGTATCTGGGACCATCTGCAGTCATCTTGGTCTATATCTTGCCACTGGACCCAGATGGCTCAGGAGGAAAGAGTGAGGCTGGTGACTTGGGAGAGCCCTCCCTCACTTAAATCCAATTCATTTGCATGTCATGGCATCACCTCCCTGATGTCATGGTCCTCTTTGAGAAGGAAGGACAAACAACTTCCATTCTCCTCAGTCGTCTACCAGAATCTTCTGTCTCTGCTTTCATCAATCCTCACAGGGCTGAATTAGAAGGGATGACTAGGCAATCTACTCTTCTCCATCCCCGCCCCACCCCCCATCCCTCCCAGTAGGCTGAAGTTTAGAACTTTCACCACCTTTAACAGTGCTTTTGTGGGATTGGGGTGGGCTGCAGGTGAGGTAGAGCGCTGGTGATTTTGAGAGATTTTGAGATTTTGAGTTAAAAAAAAAAGAAGTCATCTTGTCCAAGTCCATTGTATTTTGCCTAGATGCACATGGGAGATTGGGTATGGAGAGAGAAATCCTGGAATGAAGGAGATCTTGACAGCATGTAGGAATCTAGATGTGGTCCTAGTAACCAGCACTCGGAGTAGCCACTGGGGGTGGGTAATCAGTGAGGTGGGAGGCCACGATTCTATCTTTTTGGCCTAAAGCAGAAAGCATGCTTGGCTTGGCTGCTAGGAAAGCCCAGACCACAAGAAGGGAGGGAGAGTGGATGGTATGAGCATGCTCAGTAGGTTCCTGGTTCAGCATGGGACTGACTGCCCAGTAGGTCTTGCTCTCTAGAGCCACCTGGTGGTTAAAATAAATACAATGTGAATTTTGGCAGGGAAGGAAGTAGCACCAGCAGCTTTTGGCAGGATTCTAAAAGGTCAAAGTGAAACCAAGTGCATTCCAGGCATGAGGGACAACCTGTGCAAAGGAAGGAGGTGGGAGATGGGGTGTCTTATATACGGAACAGTAAAAAATCCCATTGGGATAGAATGCAGAATGAATGAAGGGGAGTAACATAAAATAAGGCTGGAGGAGAGTGGGCTGTGAAGGACTCTAAGAGCTACACAGAGAGGCTTGTGTTTGATTTCAGAGGTACTGGGGAGCCACTGGAATTAACTGAGGAAGGCAATAACACAAGCCTGTGCTTTAGGAAAATTTCTGGCAAAAGGTGAATTAGAGAATAGACGAGACTGGAGGCAAGGATTGAGAGGCTGCTGAAGTACGCAAGGAGGCCAGCTGGTTGATGGCTGTCCTTTGTTCTCCAAGAGGACCAAGATGACATCACTACGTTAGAGTCAAGTTACGATGCATCCGACTGCGGCTGATCAGACCAATGTGAGCTCAGAATGCTCCACCACAGGTCGGGCACATCTCACATTTCTCTTGAGCTACTTCAATTCTGCTTTGCTCATAGAGCACAGAACTGTATCTGATGAGGGCGTGCCATGCTGGGCAGTCCTGTGCCAGTGTCTCCCATGTCATGCAATCAATTCCAGAGTTCTTAAGAGAGACCTTGAGTGTCCTTGCATGGCTTCTTCTGACCCCCATGTGAGTGCTTGCCCTGTGTGAGTTCTCCATAGAATAGTCTTTTTGGCAAGCTTTTGTTTTGCATTCAAACAGCATGGCCAGCCCGTTGGAGTTGGGTTCTCTGTAGCATTCAAATGCTTGGCAGTTTAGTTTGAGAAAGGACCTCAATGTCTGGTATCTTATCCTGCCAGGTGATCTTCAGAATTTTCCTAAGATAATTCAAACGGAAGCTATTTATTTTCTTGGCATGACACTGGTAGATTGTCCAGGTTTCATAGGCATACAACAATGAGGTCAGCACAACGGTTCTCTGTAGACCTTTAGTCCAGTGGTCAGTCTAATAATTCCTCTTCTCTCTCACACTTTTCTTCGGAGTCTCCCAAAGCATACTACCCAGAAAGCATACTACCAAAGTAAGTGAACTTATCCACAGTATCCAAAACTTCTCTATTTGCTGTAACAGATGGTTCCAGGTATGGATGGTGTGGTGATGGCTGATGAAGGGTGTGATACCCTATGTAGACAGAAGGAAGGGAAAGAGAGAGAGAGAGAGAGAGAGAGAGAGAGAGAGAGAGAGAGAGAGAGAGAGAGAGAGAGAGAGAGAGAGAGAAAGGAAGAAAGAAAAGAAAAAGTATGGATCAATTTTCCACTAAAACGCATGGGAGCAAGCACATAAATTTATTTCACTCCATTGGTGACTAAGAAAGTGGGAAAGCATCATCCATTACCCAGAACCTGGGTAAGCATACCACCGTGAAACTGATGCACAATGCTGATGAACTTCTTTGGGCAACCAACTTTTTAAAAAAATTTTTAGGCAATTGGGGTTAAGTAACTTGCCCAGGGTCAAACAGCTAGTAAGTGTCAAGTGTTTGGTCTGAGGCCAGATTTGAACTCAGGTCCTCCTGACTTCAGGGCTGATGCTCTATCCACTGCGCCACCTAGCTGCCCCCTGGGCAACCAAATTTTGACATAATTTTCCACAAGACAATATCAAAGGCCTTGGTCAGATCTATAAACATCGTGTACAGACCTCTGTTCCGCTCCTGGCATTTCACCTGGAGTTGTTGGGCAGCAAACACTGTATCAACTATTCCTCAACTCTTTTTGAAGCCATTCTGGCTCTCAAGTAGATGATCATCTTCCAGGTGAAGGATCAGCCTATTAAGAAGGACTCTGGCAAGAATCTTGCCAGCAGTGACTATAAGAGAGAGACGCCCCTGTGATTCTCATAAGGCAATCTATTTCCTTGACCTTTATAGAGGTGGACAATGGAGGTGTCCTTGAACTCCCAGGGGATAACCTCCTCTTGCCATATAACCCAGAAAATTTCAGTCAGCTTTTGTATGAGCAATGGAAACCCCCCCTCCCCCCACAGTAAATCTCAACTGAAATAGAATCAGTACCAAGTGATTTGCCACATGAAAGGAGCCTAATGGAATTCAAAACCTCTTCTTCAGTTGGAACTTCAGCTAGGGAGGGGTTGACTTCAACCCGAGGTGAACTGTCTTGATGTTTGTGAGTGTTCTGACCCAGATGAGCAAATGCAGTGCCGTACCCCGGATCTCTGGAAGCGGCCCACTCCTTCCCCGCTCCACTGTTGTAGATGGTGTGTTGGCTCAACTTTCTTTCCAAATTAACTACAAACTATTCCTGCTCAGAGAAGGGCTCTAATCTGTTGACATTAATTCTTCTGGTAGGAATTTTGCCTTGGGGCCACTGCTTTTGTTGAATGGGAGAACTTAGCTTGGACAGGATAAGTCTTTGATCAGTCTAGCACTCTGTGCCATACACTGCCTTTGTCACTCTCACATCCTGTCTGTCTCTTCTCCTTATAATCACATAGTCTATTAAATGCCAATGTCGGCTTCGAGGGTGCATCCACAAAGTGTTATTGCATTTAGGTAAATGGAAGACAGTATCGGTGATAAGAAGGTCATGAGATGCGCAAGTCTTCAGTAGTAAGTGACCATTGCTGTTGCTGTTTCCAGCACCATTCCTCTCAAGGACTCCCTTCCATCTCTGGTAGTCTGAGCCTACTCTGGCATTAAAGTCACCCAGAATTAGAAGCTTGTCCTCTTGTGTCACATTGATGATGAGGGTGTCCAGGTCTTCATAACATTTTTCTTTGACCTCATCGGGGTTAGTCATGGTGGGAGCATAGGCTCTGGTGATGGTGGCATGGCGTTGTCCTGCCAGTGGCAATTACATTGTCATGAGCCTGTCATTCAGTCCTTTTGGTGGGCATACAAGCTTGTGGACTAGATTAATTTTGATTACAAAACCTGCACCAGCTTACAATGCTCCCCTTCACTGCGGCCACTCCAGAAAAATGTGTATCCAGCTCTGACTGCAGTAAGCTGGCCTTCATTGGCCAGCCTTGTTTGACTCCGGGCTTCTCTTTGAACTGACACCTGCTGAGTTCTCTTACAACAAGAGCTGCGCAGCTTTCAGGTGTGCTGGATCTCGCATTGTCTATAGGTGTGCACGCATTCCATGTGCGGATGGCGAGTAGAATCTCCTTTGCTTGATGATTCTACACTTGAGATATCTATACTTTTTTTTTTGTATTTTGAGCACAGGGTAGGATCCCTGTCTGCCACAGTAATCAGGCCAGGGCTGGTAAGCAGTTTTTAGGTCATCTCTTGTAGCCCCTTCCTCACATTGGGAGGTGAACAGTTCAGTTCTTCTTCTTCTTCTTCTTCTTCTTCTTCTTCTTCTTCTTCTTCTTCTTCTTCGGCAATTGGGGTTAAGTGACTTGCCCAGGGTCACACAGCTAGTAAGTGTCAAGTGTTTGGTCTGAGGCCAGATTTGAACTCAGGTCCTCCTGACTTCAGGGCCAGTACTCTATCCATGGCGCCACCTAGCTGCCCCGAACAGTTCGATTCTTAAAAGGCTGCTCAGACACCCAGGCGGCTGCTGAATCCCACCGCTGCTCCAGTCTGGTGAGAAGAGGACCTGAAGGCCTGGGCCTCCTGTGTGCAGGGTTGTGACCACAGCTCCCATTGTGTCTGCACCTGACCTTTCATCACTTGCCTGTCACCACAGGACTTTGAGATAGGTAAAATGGTAAAATGGTATGGGTGATGTCCTTTGATGTGTGTGTGATTTGGATTTAAGTGAGTTACGTGAAGTCATCGGCCTCACTCTCTCTTCCAGAGTCATCACAGTCCAGTGGCAGGACAGAGTCAAGAGACTGGTGGTGGCAGTGGGTGACCTTGGTGTCTTTGATGTCTAACCAAGCTCTGAGTGCTCCACTGTGCCTGCTTCAACTGCCTTCGCGGCCATTGGAACAAATTGTTCTCATCCACCCATTCTACCAGGGGAAGTCTTCACAAGCTTCCAACCTTCACTGACCGGTTGGAGACCGCTCAGTTGCCCTCACCCTGGCTTAGCCCATTTGCTGAAACAGTTGACCAGAGCGTGGCCACTGCATATGCCGCAACTTCTTGGAGCCCCAGGTGAGAGACGCGGGAGCAGGTGGACACCAAAGGTGGATGAACAGCCCTGAAAAGGGTTCTGCAGCCCTCACACCAGAAGTACTAGTCTTCCCTAGACACATCCTATGCCCAAGGAGAGAAGTGATGCAGAACCAGGGCAGGAGTTATCGGGGCAGAGAGAGGGGGATGGGTGAGGGATGTCATGGAATAGAAAGATTTGCTAAGTCACTTCACTGAGGCAACATTGAAGTCATGAGCCTGGATGTAGTGAAGCCGTCCCCCACATGCAGCATGGAGGTGTTGTGTGGCTCAAAGGGAGGCAGAATCGATGTCTCTAACCTCTTCTCTCCCTTACCCCAGCCTTCTTCCAGGCAGATATTCTGCCAGGAGGGGAAGCAGGAGATTGAGGCCAGAAGTTTGGCCACTCCATTTTCCTCCTCAGAGAGAGGGGGTATTGAGCTAGAATTTGATCTACCAGCTCCCTTACATTGCTTTAGAGGGTATGTTCCTCAGGTTTGAGCAAAACTTCTGATCACTGTTCTTTAATGGGGAAAGGACCATGCAAGCTCTATATTCAAGACTTGTCTTCCTTCCCACTAAATGCCAGTTCTACAGTGAACACACACAGTAAATAGCTAACAAACCCAGTTATCCAAGTCAGTAGCAAAATAGAAATCATAGAAGGTATACATACACATAAGAATATTCTAGACAATACAGAGTGAATGAACTCTCCCACTAGGAGCGCTCAGCTCAAACAAAAGAGTCTCAAATCTCACCCAAGAAGAAATTACTTACGTCTGTAGTGTAGTAGCCTAAGGATAACAACATGATAAAAGTTGTCTGCTCTTCTACATGTTGGCTTATTCCCAAGATCTTTGTCTTCCTTTAGGGACCTGAAGAGAGGTTGGGGAACGTCATTAGCTCCTATGAATTTAGCTATCATTTCTATGCAGATATCTCCCAGATTTATGTAGCACATCCCAAAAGTTTTAGTGCCGTTTCAAAAAAAAAGTCATCGTATTATTTTATTTTGTTCTTTTTTTAAACTTATGGGATTACTCTAAGGACGAGGAGAACGTAGCACAGATATGAGTGGAGAACTACTGGGAAAAATAAATTGCGATCTAGACAACAAAGAGACCAAAGACAATGCATGCAAATTGACTCATTTGTCTCCAGTCATCAGAGCTTTAACTCTGCAAATACTTGGAGGCACAATCATGCCTATTTTTAAAAAATTTATAATGTATATTGTCCTGGGACACCAAAAGGTATTTCTAATGATTGTGAATGAACAAAGGTTTTGTACCTCATCTCAAGACATTGATTGTGTCTTCTTCTCCACCAGCAACATCAAATGTTGAAAGGAACATAAAAGCAAGCACGCATGTAATTGCACAGTGTTCATAAAGATCTCTTTCATTATTGGTGGGTAGGGCAGCAATAACAGTTAAATACATTTAAACAATGCCTAGGTGACTGCACTACTGAAGCACTGGTAACTAGGTAGATAAACAATTTAATTAGATACTAACTAATTATCTAAATATTTGAAATCCAGCTCCTGTTTATAAGCCCAAGGGTCACATTGGAAATATATTTTAAGGCCAGATGTTCTTCTAGCTCTTCCTTCTCCTCGGGTCTCTTTAGCCGTATTAAGCATCCAGCTCCAAGGCGAGCCCACATTTGTGACCTCTTCCCATCCACCAGGACAGATAGTAAACTTCCCACCAGGTCTCAAGGTCTGAGTAAAACCTACTCCAATTAAACAAGAATTGTTGAAGAAATAGAAACAGTGGGATGCAAATGCTATTCGGCTGCAATGTCAAAGGGAGTGCCGCTGGTGTCTGATGTCTAGGCGAGGTTTACCAAAGCATCGACACCATCGCGCCCTTTCTGAGGAACCGAACCTCCAGATTCTGTTCCCTCATCGACAGCAGTGGGCAGCTGGAAGTCTCCAGCCCTGTAATCCACAGCAAAGTTATTCCTTGTCAACTTTGACTTCCCACCATCAGGGTTTTTTCCTATCTGTAACACAAAGGCAATAATACCTCTAGTACCTAACTCATGGGGTAGTTATGAGGTTTGGCGGGAACAGCACGTGCAAAGTACATTGCCAGCTGCAGAGGTTGTGAGGAATGTCGGCCCTGATTTCGATTACTGTCACGGTGATTGAAGGGGGACAGGACATGGAGTAGTGACTCAAGGGCCCATCATGGATGATTCTAGCATGGCCTCCTATGTAACCTGCTAAAGACTAAAACTCCCCTAGGATTTTGGGGACACCAACAATTTAAATGTTATTGTTACTATCCTGTATACTCGGCTGATTTCTTTGCCAATGGGACTTCACATGGTTAGTCCACTTTTTGCCAGCAGAGGGCACCATGAGTTCATGCAATGCTGTCACCAGCGCCACAATTCACCTGCTAAAACAGACTGTACAATACTGCAAGGAAAAGGGGAGGGAATAAGCATTATGCAGCACCTACTACGTGCCGCTCATTGTGCTAAATGTCTTTACAAATATAAGCTCATTGAAGACTCACAACAATCCGATGAGGTAGGTGCTGTTATTCCCATTTTACGTTGGAGGAAACTGAGGCAAACAGGTTAAGTAAACTAGCCCAGGGTCACCCTGCCAGTGTCTGCTATCAGATTTGAACTCAGGTCTTCCTGATTCCAGGTCCAGGGCTCTGGGCTCTACGGCACCACCTAGCCAAGTCCAAGTTCTAGCCGGTCCAGCTAGCCTGGCTCTCAGCCGTCCTGAGTGTCAAAGGCAAAGAGCAACAGAGTCCCTCCTTTTTTTCCTCCTTGCTGCCCATCCAAATTCTGTTTGTCCTTTCACGGTCCAGACCAGGTCCCATCATCTCTAGGGGGTCTTCCTTGACTGCTGCAAGCTATGTCTTCTCTCCCTTCTCAGATGTCCTCCTGCCCTTGGGGTCTGAACCACACCATCCAGCCCTTGTTCTTCGCTCTCTGGTGGATAGGGGCTGGACTTGGAATCAGAAAGAACAGAGGGAAAATCCTGCTTCAAATACTTGCTACCTGTGGGACCATGGGCACTCTGGCCTCTCTCTCCCTTAGTTTCCCCATCTGTAAAATTAGGTATGGCGTTTAAGGTCACTTCAATCTTATGATCTCTTCCTCCCTCCACATACAGTATGAACTGGAAGTAGGGCCTATCTCCTATTTCTCCTTCGGTTACCATCACAGTTATAGGAATAATAGCTGACCTTCTCAGAGCCCTTTAATGTAATGTATTTTGCACGCGTGATTTCCTTTAAACCTCAGGACTATCCTGTGGAGGGTAGATACTAGAGGTATCATTGTCCTTGTGTCACAGATGGATAAACTGAGGCTCAGAGAAATGCATTGAAGTTCCCTGGTCTTCCGAGTTAAGTAAACGTCCCTGGTGGAATCAAACACAGATCTTCCTGTGTCCTTCACATCCTGTATTCTACCCACTCTGGCACATTGCCTCTTGTCCAGGAATCTTCAGCCTCTTTGGTGACTTGGCCTCTGTGGGTAGTATCTACCGAAGTCTTCAGACCCCTTCTCAGAAGAACGTCTTTAAATGAATAAAATAAACCGTAACAGCAATACTGTACGACTGTCAACTGTTAATGACTTAGCCAGTTTCAGCAATACAATGATCCAAGACAATTCCAAAGGACTCGTGATGAAAAATGCTATCCACCTCTAGAGAGAGAGAACTGATGGCGTCTAAATGCAGATGGAAGCATACTATTTTCACTTTGTTTTTTTTTAATCTGTGTTTTCTTTCACAACATGACTAATATGGAAATATGTTTTATGTGATTGCAAATTTATAACATCAAATTGCTTGCCTTCTCAGGAAGGGGAGAAAGTGGGGAGGGAAAAATAAAATATTATTTTTTAAAAAATGAAAGATCCCATCAGCCTCAGGACTCCACCTCATCACTGTCTTCTGCCCTTCTAATTGGAGGGTGGAGTCATGAACTCAAAACCTCCTTTTAAGAAGTGTGAGCTTGGGGGCAGCTAGGTGGCATAGTGGAGAGAACACAGGCCCTGGATTCAGGGGGACCTGAGTTCAAATCTGGCCTTAGACACATAAAGCTTACTAGCTGTGTGGCTCTGGCCAAGTCATTTAACCCCATTGCCTAGCCAAAAAAAAAAAGTGTGAGCTTCTTGAGGGTGCAGGGACCATGGCTTTGCCTTTCTTTAAAAGCTCTTTTCCTCCAGGAAGTCTTTCCTAATTACTCCTCCCCCCCTCCAATCCCAGACTCCTCATTCAATGTCTCCTCAATACTAGGAACTCAATATGTCATTTCTCTGCCTATTGAGATTCTGGAACTCATCCTCAATGCCATCTCCCAGTGTAGGTTCTTGTCACCTCCCACCTGGACAATTGAAATAGCAGCTGGTTAGGCTCACTGCTGCAAATCTCTCCTTACTGTCTTCCCCTAAGCTACCAAAGCGATCTTCCTAAAGCACAGGGCTGACCAAGTGCCGTGGAATTCCCTCCCTCTGCCCCACTCAGTAACTCCAGTGGCTTCCCAGTACCCTAACCTTCATAACTGGTCCCCTTCTGCCTCTCCAATCTTCTTACTCCATGTACTCTGCCATCCAAAGACACTGACCTTCTGACTGTTTCCACCAGACACTCTATCTCCTGTCTCTGTCTTTGCATCCACTGTCCCCTATGCCTGGAATGCTGTCACTCTTCATCTCTTCCTCCTGGCTGCTTTGGCTTTCTTTAAGTCTCAGACATGCCTTCTGAAGGAGCCTTCTCCTTGTCCCTTCCCCCTGAGATGACCTGCCATTTACATTCTACATAACTTGAATGTACATAAGTGTTTGCTTGTGTTCTCCTCTATCAAAATGTGAGCTCCCCAAGGGCAGAACTATGCTTTTGTCTTTGTATCCCAGCATTTAGGTTTGGAGGGTACATGCTTCACACTTAAGAAATGCTTATTGACTGACTCCTCTGGGAAGCCTTCTCTCTCTCTCTCTCTCTCTCTCTCTCTCTCTCTCTCTCTCTCTCTCTCTCTCTCTCTCTCTCTCTCTCTCTCTCCCCCCCCCCTTATGTGTGTGTATCTGTGTGTCTGTGTCCATGTCTTGTCCAAGAGCACAAGGCTTACAGGTATATGGTCTCAATTTGAGTTCCACCTCTTTCACTTAGGGGTCATGGGACCAAAGTATGATTTTCTCATCTGTAAAATGGCTATAATAAGACATTATCCACTTCATGGTATTACTGAGGGAAATGCCACAGTGCAGTGGGAATAGCGCTGGCTCAAGACTCATGGAACCTGAGTTCCAAGCCCACCTGTGATGTTGGCTCCCTAGGTGACTTTCAACAAGTCGCTCAGCCCTCCCTACTTAGTTTCTTCGTGTGTAAAATGAGGAGGTTGCATTCAATGACTGCTGAGGTTCCTTCCACTCTAGGTCTGTGGTCCTATGAGGAGACTCTCCCTCTCCAAGGCCAAGTTTCCTCATTTGTAAAATGAAGGAATTGTACAAGATGACTTTTGAGAGCCACAGCTACAGAGCCATGAGAGTGAACTCCTAAGCTGGTTATAGACATGCCAGCTGGTATTATGCATGCCTCTCTTGTGCACTGGCCCCACTTTCTTCTCCCCTTATAAAATACTCAAAGAATCAAGTGAATCTATGATCTCAGTGATTTGCATTTCCCCTCTAATGGCTCAACCCATCCATGCCCATACCCAATGCAAGACCTACATTCAAATTCCGTTTCTGTGTTAACTTCCAAGCCTCAGTTTAATTATCTGTAAGGGAACACCCACAGCGCTCACTCCTCAGGGTTGTTATGAAGACCAAATGACAGACTATATGTAAGAGACTTTGCAGCCTTTGAAGTGTAACATGATTGCTGGCATTTATTAAAGTATTACACATAAAGTCTTTAAAGTGCTATACGAATGTCAAGTCTCATTGTTCTTGCTATGATTATTACCATGCTATATTTAGCAATCATTGAGGAGCAGCCTGGCAGTCTGGTGGGTCACTGGACTCCCCATTAGGAGACCCAGTTTGCATCCTAGCTCAGGTCCTTTCCAGTTGTATGGAAATCTCTTTTCCTCTCAGTCTCTCTCGTCCCATCTGTGAAATGGGGATAATAATGCTCTGCTACCTAAATGGTAGAAGGCTGTTGTAGGGAAAGTATTTGCCAGCATCAACATGTTAACGAAATGGAGGTTATTATTATTTGGGTACATGTTTTCTAGATTATAAACTCCTGAAAGGTGGGGCCCATGTCTTATTAAAGGGGTAGAGCACTTGGAAAAGCTAAGTGGTGCAGTGGATAGAGTGCCAGGCCTGGAGTCAGTTCAAATCTCAGCTACTTACTAGCTATGTGACCCTGGGAAAGTCACTTAACCCTGTTTGCCTCAGTTTCCTCATCTGTATAGTGAACTGGAGAAGGAAATGGCCAACTACCCCAGTAACTTTTCCAAGAAAACCTCAAATGGAGTCATGAGATTAGACATGACTGATTGCCTAAACAACAACAGAGAGCCCCTACTGCACACCAAGCACTTAACCAGAAGCAGGCCCGGCGGCCCTTGTTTTCAAGAAGCTTCCATTCCAGTGGGGGAAGATGTAATGCCTAAGGAGGAGTTGTGAGGGAGGCAGAGGATCAAGAAGGAAAGCTTGTCACAGCCTGGCATCGGAGGGGCAGGGGTGAAGAGGAGGGGGATGGCCAGAGGACAGGCAACATCCTTGTCCCTCAGCACCGAGGCCAGAGCACTGCCCAAAGTAGGTGTCCATTACATGCTCATTGGGGTCATGCTTACAGTCTGGAGTTGGAAGGGACTTGAGAACAGAAAACAAGGAATGGAGGAAATGGAGGTCCACAGAGGTTGTATGCCTTGGCCAGGGTCACACAAGTAGGAAGTATCAGAGGTGAGATCAAGCCTAGGCGCTCCAACTCCAATGTCCTTCTTTTGTTATACCCCATTGCCTTCAGCCTTAAGTTGTACCAGTTGTATGTGGAAAAACTAGACCTGTGCCTTCTCAACTAGACTACAATTCCCCTGAAGGCAGGAGAAGGCAGTCTTTTGCCTATTTTATCTCCCCAGAATCTCCTGGCACAGAGCTGGGCATACAGGAGGCACTCCCTGGAGCCTGGTTAGAGTAGTGAGCTCAGGATTTGGGGCTCAGGAAAACTCTCAGGCAGAGTAATGCCTTCTAGCACCACAAGGTGGCGACGCTCTCCTACTCTTGGGATTTCTCTTCTTGAAGAGCTTGGGTTTGAGATTCTGAGAACCGTTTTTGAGGACACCCCATGATCTCCCCACTGGAGGTTAGCAACGTGATCCTCAAAGAGCAGGGACAGGTCCCAGACCTCCAAACTTCTCAAATGACTCAGCTTGTCTCAGTGCTTCTGAACAGCCTTCCTGGGGCTTCCGTGTCCTCTCTCAGAAGGTGATGAATCAATCTGGCTGGACTTGCCTGGATTCTTCCCCCCTCTAAATTTTAGCCTGCAGTTCTGAGTTGCTGTAGTTCAGTCGTTCCAGCCGTGTTCTACTCTTCGTGACCCCATTTAGGTTTTTTTTGGCAAAGATCCTGGAGTGGTTGGGCATTTCCTTCTCCAACTCATTTTGCAGATGAGGAAACTGAGACAAACAGGATTAAATGACTTGCCCAGGTCACACAGCTAGTAAGTGTCTGAAGCTGGATTTGAACTCAGGTCCTCTTGACTCGAGGCCTGGAACTCTATCTACTAGGTCTCCTCTCAAGTCTGGACCATCAAAGTCTCTGCCATACAAATGGAAGTGATAACAATAACAAAATGTATTTAACCTTTGCAAATCAATTCATGTCCATGACTTCATTTGAGTCCCCTAACAACCCTGGGAGATGGGTGTGATTATTATCCCCAGGCGACAGATGGGAAAACTGAGGCTCAAACAGATGACTTGCCCTGGGTCATATAACAAGACCTTATGCTAAAGTTCACACCTCATCTCCAGGACTGGGAGAGAACAGCCCTTCTGAGGTGCCTGCCTGGGAATGCTGGTTTTGGTCAGTCTTCTCAGGCACAGCTGGAACTAGATAGACTCTTGTGTGACACACAATCCCACCCCTATCCCATGCGTACTCATGAACAGAAGTGCAAATGCCTATACACACACACATACACACACAGACCCTAATCTAGCCCTGACCCATGGAGATAGCCAGAGGGTCGTTGGATTGAAGGGGGGACATTCTATTGTCAATAGGGTAGGGCCCTCGGTTCAATACTGTGGTCCCTGAATGACTATATGAATTGCGTTGAAATGCTGTCTTTAGGGGCAGGACCACTTCCATTCATAAATGACTCCTCCCTGGCAGAATTAGCTAAACTTAATGTCATGGGTTCCTCTTTCAAACCCACAATGCCCAAGGTCTTAGCTACCTTTTGCCCTCCCTGAACCACCAAACAGGGCTCCTCCATTCCTGGCCGCAGCTACCTTCATGAGCTCGACTTTTCAGCCAAATGTTGCAATGTGCCGATCCTAGCATTGCACCTTCTGTCTCTCTCTGGGCCTTTGTAAGGCTCCCCCACAGCTGGAATACTGTCTGTCCTTCCTCCCTCTTGACTTCCTTCTAGACTCAGTTCAGGTGTTACTTTCTACAGAAAACATTTCCTGACCTCCCACAGGCACCTGAGCTCTCTCCTTATCAAATGAGATAATATTTGTAGAATGCATAGCACTGTGGTTGGCATGTAGAGAGTGTCCCATAAACGCTTGCTCTCTTCATCAAGGGAATTGTTTTGCATTTACTTATTTATATCATGTCCTACCAATAGAATGAAGACTTCTCAGGGGCAGGTCTCTATCTCTAGTGCCTGGCAAGATAACCTTGCTCATAGTAAGGATGAAGGAAGGAAGGAAGGAAGGAAGGAAGGAAGGAAGGAAGGAAGGAAGGAAGGAAGGAAGGAAGGAAGGAAGGAAGGATGGATGGATAGATGGATGGATAGATAGATGGATGGATGGATGGATGGATGGATGGATAGAAGGGAAGAAAAGATAGGAAGGAAGGAGAGAAGGAACAGAAGAAGGAGTGAAGGAAGAAGGGAGGTAGGAAGGGAGGAAGAAAGGAAGGGAAGGAGGAAGAGAGGAAAGAAGGAAGGAAGGAAGGAAGGATGGATGGATGGATGGATGGATGGATGGATAGATAGATGGATGGATGGATGGATGGATAGAAGGGAAGAAAAGATAGGAAGGAAGGAGAGAAGGAACAGAAGAAGGAGTGAAGGAAGAAGGGAGGTAGGAAGGGAGGAAGAAAGGAAGGGAGGGAGGAAGAGAGGAAAGAAGGAAGGAAGGAAGGAAGGATGGATGGATGGATGGATGGATGGATGGATGGATAGATAGATGGATGGATGGATGGATGGATAGAAGGGAAGAAAAGATAGGAAGGAAGGATAGAAGGAGGGAAGGAACAGAAGAAGGAGGGAAGGAAGGAGGGAGGTAGGAAGGGAGGAAGGACAGGAGGGAGGAAGGGAGGAAGGAAGGGAGGAAGGAAGGGAGGAAGAAAGGGAGGGAGAAAGGAAGGGAGTGATGGAAGGGAAGAAGGAAGAATGGGAAAGAAGGAGGGAGGAAGTGAGGGAGGAAGAAATTGACCATTCTCTTTCAAAGAGGGAATGCTCTGGCTTTTAAACACTGATGCCTCATTGAGAGGAGCTGGACTCTGGAATTTCACCTCCCAATGTCCAACTTACAATTGATCCTACTCAGCTTTGTTAATAGTACGTATAGACGAATGCCAAGAAGTCATATAGAAACAGAAAAGAGTGCCTGCCTTGTGCCAGTGTACCTTGGTATTGTCATAGTTGAAAACTGAGAGCCCCAAACTGCATGAAAACAGGGCTTGTAGCATGAGTTCCCCTCCCTTATCAAGCCCCAGCCAATGGAGAAAGTCTTCAAACGGGTCATGGGATTGAGTGGGTAACTTTCTATTGTCAATGGCATTGGGTGAGGATTGGAGGGTCAGGATCCTCTCAAATGACTCCTTCTGGGCAAAGCTTAGAAGGTTTGGTCGCCTTTGGGGAGGAGCCAAGGGCTGGCCTGGGTCCTAGTGTCCTGAAAGCTTGTGGCCTTGCTGGACCAAAAGTATTGGTCTCTGGCTTTTGTTTTCTTTTTCCAGTGAACCAAGAGTCTGTGTTAGTCTCTTCTTCTGAGGGATAGGGACATCTGGGAGGCTTCACCCTCCCCTTCCCCAGCTCTTCAGTGGGCAGAAGCCTATTCAGAGACTTCTCTCTGGAGGGCAAAATCGTTAATTCAGCTCTGCAGGACAGTTATAACCAAGGGGAAGGGGAGCTTAAAGGTTTCCTCTCTTCCAACAAGAAGCTTAATAATGTTCACAACATAGGAAGGGCAACAAGAGAGGGCATTTATCGAGTGCTCACTGTAATAGCTGTACTTTGTAGAGAGCTTGGAGGTTTACAAAGAACTTTTCATTCATTATCTCATTTGAGTCTCACGACAACCCTGAAAGGTAGCTGCTATTATTATCCCCATTTTACAGATGAGGAAACTGAGGCTAAGTGAATTGCCCAGAGGTTAAGTGATTTGCCCAGATCACATAGCTAAATAAGGGTCTGGATTTGAACTCAGGTCTTCTTGACTCCAAGCATAACAGTCTCTACTCTCAGGGAAATTACATTAAAATTTGGGAAGACCACATATAAAGAGGATTTGGGGAGCTAGAAAGGAGAGTGGTGGAGAGAGAGAGAGAGAGACAGAGAGAGAGACAGAGAGACAGAGACAGAGACACAGAGAGAGAGACAGACAGACAGACAGACAGAGAGAAAGAAAGGGTCTGGAACTGAGCAAGCCAAGGCCTAAACTGGCCTGGCAAACGGCAGAGTGGATCTAGAGGCAGAGCCCCATCTCCAGTGGGGAACAATCGAGACATCTGTGTCTGACCTTATATTTCCTGGGCATTGGAAAGAGCAGTTTCTGGAGTCAAAGGACCTGGTTTCAAATTGTCTTTCATGCGTCCTACCTATGTGCCAATGGGCAAGTCACTTAACATTCCTGGGCTTCAGTTTTCTTCTGGAGGGAGCATGGAGTAGATGGCCTGTTAGGGCCCTCTCAGCTTTGGTTCGGTGAAGCTGACCATGACATGGTCCAACCTGATGACTCTTCCTGTACCACCCACCTTCCTCAAACATCGTGGCCTGGATGTGGTCCTGCCCAGGGGCAGGATGGCAGAAGACAGCCTCTGCTAGCTTTGCACGGAGGTTCTCAGGATCCCCAAGCCATCTCCCCTGTGCCTGCTTTTCCAAACCTGACGGGATCCCTGGGGACCTGGGCAGACTCTGGTCCAATCATTTTCTGCTCACTGTCAGATCAGTCATTCTCCTACATAGATCTGGAAGTAGTTGGGTCTGACCAGGGAGGGGATAGGGAAGACCACTAAGTTCTGGGCTCCTGGGCCAGGCTTGGCTGCCTTCAGGGCAGTGACCCTCAAAGAGTTTCAGGGCCCAAACGACTTTATAAAGGAAAGACACTAAGAATGAGCCTGCTCCTTGCCCAGGGCTACCCCTGCTCCCACAGGATAGCACCACAGAACTCACCAGAAGGAAGGGGCAGAATGGGCCTGAATTTGTGGTCCCCTGGACCAACCTTCAAGAGCCCAGCAGCACCTCCCCTTCGCAAGGGGAGAGAAGATGTCAGAGGAGGCTCTGGACATCTGTTGGTGATAAATGGTAGATTTGTACCCAGAGGTGATATGCACAGACAGATCCATATTAGGGAGGCATTTCAAACTGGATATCTCATAGACGTCTTAAACACAACACACCCCAAACTGAACTTGTCTTTTCCCTGAAACCCTTCCTTTCCCTAGTTCCCTCTTCCTACGGAAGGTACCACCATCCTCCCAGTCATCCAGGCTCAGAACCAGGGTCCTCCTCATCTCCTCACTCTCAATCCCCATAGCCAATCTGTCATCAGGGCCTGTCAGTCTCTCCTTTGTAATAATAATAATAGTTAACATTTATGTAGTGATTACTGTTGCCAACCACTGTGCTAAGCACTTTCCAATTATACTGTTTGGTCCTCACAACAATCCTGGAAGATAGGTACTATTATTATCCCCATTTTATAGAGGAGGAAACTGTTGCAAACAGAGGTGATAAACAGACTTGCCCAGGGTCACATAGCTACTAAGTATCTAAGGCTGGATTTGAACTCAGGACTTCCTGACTCTAGCTGTCCCAACTCTCACATACATCCCCTCCTCTCCACTACTGTCTCCATCCTGGCACAGGCCCTTATCACCTGGACTATTGAAATAGCATGTTGGTGGGTCTGCCCGCCTCAAGTCTCTCCCCACTCCAGTCTAGTCTCTATTCAGCTGCCAAAGTGACTTTCCTAAAATGCAGGACTGACCATGTCATTCCCCTGCTCAGTAAACTCCAATGTCTCCCCATCACCTCCAGGTGATACAGTCTTCTCTTTTGCCTTTAAAACTCTGGGCATTGGAAGGAGCAGTTTCTGGAGTCAAAGGACCTGGGTTCAAATCTTGTCTTTCATGCTTCCTACCTATGTGTCAATGGGCAAGTCACTTAACATTCCTGGGCTTCAGTTTTCTTCTGGAGGGAGCATGGAGTAGATGGCCTGTTAGGGCCCTCTCAGCTTTGGGTTGCTGAAGCTGTGATGCCCTACCTTCCCAGTCTTCTTGTACCTTAACCCATGGGATGTATGGGGTGTTCAGGGAGAACTAGTACCTCTGGTGTGAGGGCTGCAGAGCCCTCTTCAGGGCTGCTCATCCACCTTTGGTGTCTACCTGTCCCCCCTCTCTTACCTGTGGCTCCAAGAAGCTGTAGCATGAGCAGTGGTCACACCCTGGCAAACCAGATGGGCTAAACCAGGTGGAGGGTAACTAACTGGTCTCAAAACAGTTGGTGAGTTAGGGGAATGTCTAACTCAATCACATGAAGACTTTCCTCAGTGAAATGGGCAGATGAGAACAATTTATTCTGACAGCCATGAAGGTGTCTGAAGCAGGTGTTGTGGAGCGGTTAGAGCTTGGTCAGCCATGGAAGACACCAAGGTCACCCACTGCATCCCGGGAGATCATCAGTTGTCCTGACTTCTGTCCTGCCACTGGACTTCAATGGCCGGGAAAGTGAGGCTAACAACTTTGTGTGGCTCTGCCTCACTTACATCCAATTCACTCGAAAGTCAAGACATCATCCATGATGTCAATGGTCCTCTTTGAAAATGAAGTACATGACCCTGGGCAAGTCACTTAACTCCATTGCCTAGCCAAAAAAAGAAAGAGAGAAAGAAAAGAAAAGAGAATGAAGGACAAACACGCCATTAACTCATTCATTCTCACCCAGGTACTCTGCAATCCAGCGACACTGGCCTCTGACGTTCCTCAAACAAGATACTCATCTCTAGACTCCAGGCATTTTCCCTGGCTGTGCCCCATGCCTGGAATTCCCTCCCTCCTCATCCCTGCATCCTGGCTTTGCTAGCTTCCTTCATATCCAATACAAAATCCCACCTTCTCCAGGAAGCCTTTCCCAACTTCTCTTAATTCTACCACCTCCCCTCTGTTGGTTATATTTATCCCATTTGTAGCTTGTTTGTACATTGTTGTTTGCAAGTAGTATCCCCCATTAGATTGAGAGCTTTTTGAGGGCAGGGACTGTCTTCTGCCTTTTTTTTTCTCTCCATCACCCCCCTGGACCTCTCTCTGTTTCCTCATTTGCAAAGTGAGTCATTTGGATGACTTTTCAAAGCTCTGCCTCACTTAAATCTAATTCTCGTGCAAGTCAAGATATCCCCCTTGTGATGTCATTGGTGGTCTTTGAGAACCAAGGATGCACATTTAGACTCAATGATACTGAAGCTCTCTTGCAGCCCATGATTTTACAGTTCTCCAGACAACAGGCACACTGAGACGTGGAAAGGAAGATACTGAGGCAGAAGAAGAGAGATGCAAACAGAGCCACTCCCAACTTAGTGGTATCAGGAGAGAGAGAGAGAGAGAGAGAGAGAGAGAGAGAGAGAGAGAGAGACAGAGAGACAGAGAGACAGAGAGACAGAGAGAGAGACAGAGACAGAGAGACAGAGAGAGAGAGAGACAAAGAGAGACAGACAGACATAGAGACAGAGAGACAGAGACAGAGAGAGACACAGAGAGAGCGAGACAGAGAGACAGAAACAGAGAGACAGAGACAGAGAGAGACAGAGAGAGGAGAGAAGAGGGAGGGAGGGAGAGAGGAGGGAGGGATGGAGACAGAAACAGAGAGAGAGAGACACAGAGAGAGAGACAGAGAGAGAGACAGAGAGAGACAGAGAGAGACAGAGAGACAGAGATGGAGAGACAGAGAGAGAATCTCCCCTTCCTTCCCTCCCCCACCCCTGCCCCCTCCCCTCTCACACCCCCTCCTGATGAGCCTGGCTGGAAATAGTAGTTGCTTCTGTCTGGGTCCTTCAGCTGCAAAGGCATCCATCTAGTTGTTACTTCACACATCTGTCAGCTCCCTCCGAGATCCAAATGTAGAAACTGGTGTGGAGCTGGTTGGAGGGTGTGTGTGTGTGCGTGTGTGTGTGTGTGTGTGTATGTATGAGTGTGATCGTGTGCATGTGTGAGCATCTGGGAGTGTGCATATGAGTGTGTGTGTTCGTGTGTATGTGCATGTGATAATGCCTATATGCACTTGTGTGTGTGCATGGAATACCTGCATGAGTGTTTAAGTGTGACATGTGTGTGTGAGTAAATGTGAGTGTGAAAGGGTATGTTTGTGGGTTTGTGTGTATGTACATGTAATGCCTGTGTGAGTGTTTGAGTGATGATGTGAATATGTGTGTGCATGTGTGAGTGTCCAGGAGTGTGTGTGTGTGTGAGTGTGCAGGTGTGTGTGTTTCTGTTCATGCATGTAAATGTCTCCTAGAGATTTCTGGAGCCTGGAAAATGGGAGCTCTGTGACCCACGCATTCCTGTCCAGGCAGGACGCCTATCCAACAGTATGGGTATCGACCTGTCTCTCTCCTAATTGTGCTGGGTATCACATATCTGGGGGATTCTCAACATCTAACCCAGATCCCATTCACTCACTCACTCACTGCAGGCTAAGTCCCATTGCCCCCTTCTCCCCCCCCCCACCATGGCTATTCCTCTTTGGACACAGAGAGTCCCAGAAACCTCTATATCCATACGTTAACCTGTCAGGGATCTCACCTCCAAGAGCTATCTCTCCTTCTGACCCTACAGCTTTCCTCTAGACTTGAGAATCCAGTTTCCTTTTGGGGAGGGGGTGGGTTGATGGATCGATCAAGAATACACACATTATAAATCATAAGCTCATCCAATGTGGAAGCAACCCTATCCACCATCTAACTAAGCCCATAGGCTCATAGGCAGTTCACAGAGCCAGAAGGGGCTGCCAAGACCACCCAGGGCAGAAGTTCTTACTCTGGGCCTCCTAGAATTTGCTTTTTGTTCAATGTTTTGCTAACATATTTCATGATAATTGATTTTCTTTGTCAGAGTTTTATCTCATGCATTTAGAAACAATCTTCTGAGAAAGGTCTAGAGGTTTCACCAGACTGCCAAAGGGGTCCAGGATACAAATAAGTCAAGAACCCCCAAATTGGTCCCACCCCTCATTTTACAAAAAAAAGGAACTGAAATCCAAGCCAGATGAATACATCCAATGTAGCACAGGTCATAAGTGTCCAAGGCTAGATTTGAACCCAGGTCTTTGACTGCAAAGGAAGTGCTTTTTCTGCGTACCAAGCTTGTGATTTATCTCCACATTTTACAGATGAGAAAACTGGGGAAGGGACTTCAAGAGGCCATCAGACCAAGCCCTCTTGCCTTCATGCCCAGGCTTAAGCCCCAAAGAAAAGAATTGTCTCATCTCATCTGAGGTGTCAGGGATAGAATCATCCTTGGCTCCTCCATCGCGCAGAGTGAGACTCCCAGAGAAGCAGGAATATCCACCATTCATTTGTTCATTGTCCAGCATTTATTAAGCACCTACTGAGTACAAGGTGCTATCCAAGGACCTAGGATTACAAAGACAAACATGAAACAACCTGCCTTACATTTTCCCCTTCTCTGAACGGAGTGACTTACTTTCTACAAATGAAGAGTTGACGTTCTTTCATGTCTACCTATAGGACTGCAGGTCATGGTCTAAGAGCTGGAGGGACCCTTAGAGCCACCTAGTGCAACCCAACCATTTTATAGGTAAGAAAGCTAAGGTCTAGAAAAGTCAAGTGACTTGGCCAAGGTCACACCACTAGTGTCAGAGAGAAGATTTGAACCCAGATCCTCCTGCTTTCAAGTCCAGCTCTGGACAATGTACTTGGCAGTCCTCTGTGGGCACAGAAAGCAGCTGCTTTAACAGCAAACCCATCATAGATGTAGGGTCAAATCTCAGTCTCCCAATCTCTAGTCTAGGCCAGATATACCTCATCTCTCTTTTCCCACTTCTTTGATAAATTCTGATGAGCTGCTTATGTGAAACTGTGGGTACTAGAAACAGGCAGAGCTGCTTCAAACACAAAGGAAGGGTTGTCTTTCAGCTTTGCCACCCTGGGATCCAGGCTCCATTGTCTGGGAGCCCACAGGCTGATTGGGAAAGAAGGGACTTAATGGTACAGAAGTCTGGGTTTGATGTGGGGGACACAGCCCTTCCCCTTGGGGGTCATCTCTCGGCTCTTTTCCTTTCCAGCTTCCTGAAGGGGATGAAGGAGAGTCTAGGGATGGGGGAGGGTCTCTTCTATGAGGGCAAAGGGGCTTGCAGTGGTGGTATCAGGAAGCAGGGGAGGGGTTTTGTTTGGGGACCCTTTCCTACAGCAGGGTGTACATTCATGCATGTGTATGTGAGCAGCTGGAACCCAAGCCCCCTGGACATTCTCTGGACACTTAGCCTAAGGCCTGGGATCCTGCTGATGCAGGGAAAGGGTGGGAAAGAAGAAAGGAGCAGGTTGAACTGGGTACTCTCTAAGGTCTCTTTCAGCTAGAAATCTATGATTCTATGAAGATTTGGAGGAGAAGGGGGCGGGGAAGGAAACAAGCCTTTATATGGCACCTACTGTGTGTCAGGTACTATGCTGAGTGCTTTAAAAAAATGATCTTATTTGTAGGTGCTATGATTATCTCCATTTTCCAGATGAGGAGACTGAGACAACTGGATTAAGTGTCTTGTCCAGAGTCACATTGCTAGTATCTAAGGCCAGATTTGAACTCAGGTCTTGCAGACTCCAGGCCCAGCATTTTCTGTACTGACGAGGGGTAGGGGGCTAGCACTTATGGACTGAGTCCCAATATCTGTATGTTCTTGGCTGGGTAGAACTCCCATGAGCCTGTGTATAATGGCGTATTTACCCGTGTGTATGTAACTGTGTAAGCCTGTAACTTGCATGAGTGTATAACAGGGCTTTGTGCACAACCATGAATGGATGGATGGCAGTGTTGGAGTGGCAGAGATAGATGTGTGTAAGTGTGGGCTTGTGCACTCTTACAGTGACGTCTTAGTGTGACACGGTATGTTTTGGTGTGCCACCGTGTAATATACTTGCAGAAAAGGGGGAGAGATATGCGTCTCCGCCTGGGGGGGTGGGTGTGAACAGGAGTGTGTATGTGTGTGTGTGCGCGCGTGCACTCAATCAGGGTTCAAGGAAATTGGAGAGTGAGCACACGTTGTACTGTGTGTGTGGCTGGGGACCACAGCTTTAGAGCTGGAAGGGACCTCTGAATCCAACCCTCTGCTTTTACAGATGAAGAAACTGAGGCCCAGAGAAGCTGTGATTAGCCTAGGGTC
Source organism: Phascolarctos cinereus (assembly GCF_003287225.1). Lineage (NCBI taxonomy): Eukaryota > Metazoa > Chordata > Mammalia > Diprotodontia > Phascolarctidae > Phascolarctos > Phascolarctos cinereus. The sequence goes on along the minus strand of NW_027555625.1, from coordinate 22,197,826 downwards.
ACACAGCTAGCAAGTGGCTGAGGGAGGATTCCACCTCTTCCTGATTCAGAGGCCAGAGTTCTAGCCACTACATGGAGTCTTCTCTCAGGGAGTTATGTATGGGCATGTGGGCGAAGGGAAGGAGAGAGAACATGTGGCATGTGCGTGTGTGTGTGTGTGTGTGTGTGTGTGTGTGTGTGTGTGTGTGTGTGCGCGTGTCTCTGTGTGTCCCTAGTCCAGCCAGGTGCCACTGCTGCCTGGACATCTTTCCTGGTTCTCCTACTGTCTAATGCTTTCTCCTTCCTCAATATGGTGTCTGATTCTCTGGGCATGTGCATACCCTTTAGTAGAATGGAAGCTTCTCTACAGTAAGGACTGTCTGACCTTTGGTTTTGTATTCTAGAGTTCAGCACAGAGGAAATACCTAATAAATGCTTTTCATTCATCCATCCATCCATCTGTCCATCCATCCATCTTTCCATCCCTCCATTAATTTCTTGTAGACAGGAACTGTTTCCCTTTTGGTGTCTTTGTATTCCCAGAATCTGGCACAGTGCCTGGCACAGTGGGTACTTAATAAAGCATCCTCAATGGGGGCATCTAGGTGGCAAAGTGTACCAAGTGCTGGGCCTGGAGTCAGGAAGATTCATCTTCCTGATGTTGGCCTCAGATACAAGCTGTATGACCTTGGGCAAGTCTCTTAACTCTGTTTGCCTCCGTTTCCTCATATATCAAATGAGCTGGAGAAGAAAAGGGCAAACCACTCCAGTATCCTTGCCAGAAAAACCTCAAAATGGATCATGAAGAGTCAGACACAACTGCAAAATAAAAGCTTGTTTAATTGGAATGGGTTTGAGGAATAAGTCCTGAGTACACCTATATATTTATCTGGGGGAGGAGAAAAGGAGTAGTGTGTTCATATGTGGGTAGGTACCAGGTATGTGTCTGTCCTGTGGACATAATGTGCCTGTGTCCCCATTTGTGGGGAGAAAGTATGTAGAGGGGAGGAACTATACGATTGTGTAACACTAGTTTGCATTTGTATAGAGGTTTACCAAGCACTTAGTATGGGAGGGGGGCCATGTGTTAGTCAGAGAGGGAGGGAGAGGGGAAGGGAGAGGGGGAGGGAGGAGGGGAGGAGAGGAAGGGAGAAAGGAGGAGGGAGAGGGGGAGGAAGGGAAAAGGAGGAAAGGAGGGGGAGAGAGAAGCAGGGTGGGGGCAGCATATGTTTTTCAAACTCAAACCCATCTCTTTCTGGACCGTAACTGACTCCACCCAGCTCTGTGGGGTGCTGCTGGGTCCCCAATAGTCTTTATGTCTTCTGGGAACATGGATCTCTATGGGGGTTGCAGTGCTTCAGGTCTGTCTGGCTTCTCTCTCTCTCTCTCTCTCTCTCTCTCTCTCTCTCTCTCTCTCTCTCTCTCTCTCTCTCTCTCTCTCTCTCTCTCCCTCTCTCTCTCTCTCTCTCTCTCTCTCCCTTCTCCCTTTCCCTCCTTAATCCCTCTTTCCTTCCCTCCTTCCTTTCTCTCTTTGCATTCCTTTCCTCCTTCACTCCTTCCTGCCTCCGTCTTCTTCTTCCTTTCCTCCTCTCCCCTCCCTCCCTTCTCCCGCCTCTCTCCCTCCTCCGTCCTCCTCGCTCCCTCCTCCTCCTTCCCTCCTCCCTCGATCACACCTAGGCGGAGGGGGCTTTGCAGCCTCTCAGCTGTTACCTCCATCCCTCCGCGTCTCATTCCCAATTCACTCCGTTGCTATAGGTATGTTTGAAACCCCAGCGTGGTAGATTTTAATTAGTCTTCCTACAGATGGCCAATTAACATTCATTACTTTTGCCTTGAGCGATTAATTATGAGTTTGGATAGAAAGGGAGAGAGGAGGAGAGGAAGATGGGCAGGTGAATGAGAGACGAGTGAGAAGAAGGGGCCTTGCCTAGGAGTTGGGAAGGTTTTTGCAGCCAGGGGTGGGGGGAGGGATGGGAGGGGGGAATGGGAAGAAAGCAGTTTGGGTCCCACCCACTGCCAGGCAGCCTCGCTCTCCCTGGCCAGCCTGTTCTCAGCTCCCACAGCTGCTGTGGGCCCCCAGTGGGCTGTCTCTGGCATAGAGGAGGGAGGGGCTCGCTCCCGGCTGGCCCTCCCCCACTTCACTACAGAGAAAATAGATGTGGGGGAAGGGCCATACATCCTCAGGGTGGGGTTCGAGCATCAGAGCTTCTTAATCCAACTCCCCTCATTTTACATATAAGGAAACCGAGGCCATAGTACTCTCTCATAAGCTAGAGCCTACCCTCTCAAATTGCCTTGTATTTATTTGATATCTTGATTAGGACAGGACCTATGATTTCACTGGAATGAGGAACTCCAGGCCAGGAAACTCCCTCTCCCAAAGTTTGTAGGGCCCCTGGAACCTTCTCAGCAATTTATAGTCTTAGAGAATTAATGAGAGGCTAAGTGACTTAACCAGGGTCACACAGTCAGTATGTATTGGAGACGGAATGTGAACCCCAGGGTTAGCCTTCATTTTTCTCTGTGTCTCAATCTCTCTGTCTCTCAGTCTCTCTATGTCTCTATCATATCTGGTATGTACTTATGTAGCACTTCCCCTCAAAAGATGCAGAATCTTAGAGCTTGAAGCAACCTCAGAAATCATCTCATCTAACTCTTTCCTTTACAAAAGAGGAGAGCTGGGCCCAGGGAGGGAAGTGATTGGCCTACAGTCTCGTAGTGTATGTAGGTTGTAAGCTAGCATAGGCTGGAGCCAGGTCTTGGAATTCCTTTTCAATGCTCTTTGGACTCTACTGCACTGGGAAATTTGTTAATGATAATACTAATGAATAACAATCACTGTCATTCATATGTCAATCAACAACCATGAGTTAGGCACCGTGCTAGGTGCAGCTCTTATTGTTGCAATTTTACAGATGAGGAAACTGAGTCTCAGAGGAGAGAGTGACTCAGAGAGGGTAAGAAGCACAGGTGCTGTTGTGGCTAGAAAGAAGTGTAAGATGGGGTTCTCTTTTTTGAGGAGTTTCTTTCCAGATTACTTTGTCTTCATCTGTGTGTGTGATATGTTGTCTTTCCCATTAGAATGTAAGCTCCTTGAGGGCAGCCACTGTCTGATTTTGTCTTTTTATCCCCAGTGCTTAGCACAGTGCAGGATCATGGGAACATAGATTTAGAGAGGAAAGGGAACTTAGAGGCTGTCAACTCCAATCTTCTTCTTTTCCAGATGAGGAAACTGAGTCCTATGAAGGTCAAGTGCTTTGTCTAAGGTCACACAGATTGCAAGCCTCAGAAGAGGGAACTGGACCCAGATCCTCTCACTCCAGAGTTTATATTCCTTCCACTGTTCTGTGCTTAATACATTTGTGTTGATTGATTAATTAATTAATCAATGCATATTTATGGTACAGTGGATAGAGCAATGAGCCTGGAGTCAGGAAGATCTGAGTTCAAATCCAGCCTCAGACACTAGCTGTGTGATCTTGGGCAAGTCACTTAACCCTCAGTTTCCTCATCTGTAAAATGAGCTGGAGAAGGAAATAACCACTCCACTATCTTTGCCAAGAAAAGCCCAAATGGGAGCACAAAGAGTTGGACACAACTGAACAACACATCTCTGTGCGAGCCATAGAATCACATAGGGGACTGGTTGACTTTGTCGTCTCTCTCATTCCTCAAACTGAGAGGCAATGTAGTTTAATAGACAGGATGCTGGAAGGTACGAGGAGCTGAATTCACGTCCTTTATACTTATCACCTGTGTGACCATGAGTAAATAACTTTTCCTCCCTAGGTCTGTTTCCTCAACTGTAAAAAGAGGAGATTGGATAACACACCCTGCTGCCTTTGGAGCAACTGAATTAGCAAAGTGAGGTAGGGGACAGGGGTTGAGAGGAAAGGCTAAATCAATTCAGAAAATCTTTGTTGAGAAGGCAAAAGGAGCAGAAGGGGAACCCTCAGTAGGATGTAAGCTCCATGAGGCCAGAACTGGTTTTCCCTCTAGCGTCCAGCATACTGCCTTAATAAGCCAAGCCATGACTAGGACTTTTGTACTCAGAGCAAGAGAGAGGCAAGCAGGAGGGTGCTTGCTCCAGGATACCAGGAGGTTTCTAGCTACTAGGCAGAGCTGCTGCTGCTGCTGAGTAGAGCCTGAGCTTGGAAGGAAGGGCAGTGGCTACCAGTGGATGGGAGGAAGTTATGTCTCAAGACAATGTTGTCAACACCCTTTCAATTTCCACGGCCTGGAGCAAAACTCTGCTCACCTCCCCCTAGTTACAGCTCTGATGTTAAGTGCTTAATAAGTGCTTGTAGACCTTAGGGAGCTCACAGACCAATTAGTGAGACAAGAAACAAAACAATTAGCAGAGCATAAGACAGTATGGATTGACTATAAATATGTGCACACATCAGTAAGTGATGTGTTTATTTGTCATGAAAATGATGACTCATCTCAAGCACCACTGTCTGCAGAACATCCTTTTCTGGTTCCCCCAGTGCCTCCCCCCAGAAGTTCCTTTACATCTACTTTGTGTGTGTTTTCTCTCTTTGTATGTTTGTGTATGTCGTGGCCCCCATTTGAATGGAAGCTCTCTGAGGGCAGGGACTGTATCACTTTGGGCTTTTTCTTCCTAGTGTCTAGCCCAGTGACTGTTGCATAGCAGACTTGTTATATTGATTGATTGCTTCAGAGGAGTCAGAAGAGCTGTTGAAAGATCATGGTAAGGAGTGGTACAGCTAAGTGGCAAAGCGGATAGAGCACCAGCCCTGTAATGATGAGGACCTGAGTTAAAATCTGACCTTAGTCACTTGACATTTATTGACCCTGGCAAATCACTTACCCCCAATTGCCTCGAAAAAAGACCAAAAAAACCAAAAGATCATCAGGGGACCTGGTTTCTCACCTTGGTCTGTTGGACTTGGAACAAGTCACACTCCAATTCTGGGCTTCAGTTTTCTTATCTGTGAAGTGAGAAGAATGGGTTTGATAATATCATAGGTCTTTGTCAGCTCTAATGTTTGGTGCCCCAGAGCTCAAGAAAACAAATGCCAGTCGACTTGAAGTGTTCACCATCGGTTTTGGGTCGAGAGGGAACCATGGAGGTTGTGTTCAAGTCTCCTCGTTAAAGTCATCGAGCATCATCATAACCTCGTGAAACTGATCAGGTAGCCTGGAGGTGATCACCAGGCTGATAGAATAGAAAAAACCACTGGGTTTGATTGAGTGCTGTGCTGGACCCGTAGTTGGCACTTAACAAATGCTTGTTGAATTGAATTCCAGGATCATTTAAAAATCCACTTACGTTGTTATTGTCTGGTATGATGCTGCCATTTTGAATGTCTACATCTTTACCAGTATGGTGATAGATGCATTTCTGGGAGTTTCCAGTAATAATGCCAATTAGTACTTTCATTGCTACAGAACAGATGAAAGGACATTGGTTCTATCTATGTTTTATTAATATTTAAATGTGTCTTATTAATATTCAAATTATATAGAATTCCACTGGAAAAAAAATGTTGCGTGGTCAAGTGGCTGATTATGTGATTGAATCTCACAAGATCACAGAATCTCGGAGCTGAGGGGACATCAGTGACCATTTGTTCCAACATGTACTTGAAAACAATCTGATTTATTATAGCAATAAGTGGTCAGCCAGCCTTTGTTTGAAGGCCTGGGCTGGGGTGGGGATGGGAAAAAGAACAACCCAGCAAGGCAACTTGTTCCTTATTTGGACAGCTTAAAGGAAGGATCAGGATGAGATGGAGTAGTTCGGGAAGACTTCCTGGGGGAGGGGGGGACCTCCTTCAGGAATAATTAGCCCAGCTCAGGACACAAACTAACCACACTGGCTACCTTATGTCCACATATCCAAACCCTTGCCTTCTTGAAAAGAGCGCTATTCCAGGGGACCAACAATGAAACATGCTACCCACCACCTGATGGACTCAGGGTGCAGAATGAGACATATGTTTTTCAGACAGAGCCAATGTAGGAATTTGTTTTGTTTGACTACGTATATATATATTTTTATAAGGATTTTGTTTTTCTTTTCTTTTTTTTTTCCACAGTGGGGGAGGGGGAATAGAAGAAAATGGATTTTCATTTTTCACTCATTGAAAACATAAACTTAAATCCACATATGTATGTATATGTGTATATATACACATATATACACATATACATACACACATACATATGTGTGTATGTGTGTGTGTTTGTATCATCTGGAACTGCAACACAGTAAGGAATAGATTCCTGAGGCTTGCCTGCTGGAATTATTCTCTTCCATCCTCCCTAATATGATGCATTGAAGAAACACCCAGAGGAATACCTTCTTTCTAAATCCTCACCCTCCACCCAACCTGGAAGAGTCACTGATGGTTGGACAAAGTCCATTAGAAACTTTTTTTCATCCATGGCCCTCCCTACCACATCACCTGCCCCAACACTTCTGGTTTTTGCCCTATGACCTCACCCAGTGGAGACTGTACAATAAAACAAATCTCACACTTCAGGTTCAAATGACAGTGTGAAGAGTATACATAGGAAAGCCTGCCCCTCTATATCTCTTTACATTGTGTAAAGGGATTGTGGGATTGTGTCCCAGGGCAAAATTTCAGAGATGCTGGGGTGGGGTAGGTGATGTGGTAGGTTGAAGTTTGGCAGAAATTGGTTTTAAACCAATACCTCACACCATATACCATAACAAACTCCAAACGGATCCAGGACTTTGCTGTAAAAGTTCATATCAAACAAACTAGAAAAGCAGCAAAGAAAATACTTTCTCAGCTATGGTGAAGAGTACTGGACCAAAAGATGGACAGAATAACAAAAGCTAAAATGAACATTTATGACTGACATAAAATTATAAACCTTTTGCACAAACAAAATCAATATAATGAGAATTAGAAAGGAAGTAGTTAACTGGGGAAAAATCTTTATAGAAAATTTCTCTAATATCTGAAATATAGGGAAATGATAAAAATATGTAATGAGAAGCATGCTAAGATATATAAATGGTTGAAGGATATGAACAGGCAGTTTTCAAAAGAAGAAACACTGGATTATGCACCAAATGAAAAATACTCCCAAATAACTAATAAAAAGGAATGCAAATTAAAATAACTCTAAGTTTCCACCTTGCTAATCAGATTGGCCAACATGGCAAAAGAATGGCTGTTGTTGAAGGGGCTGTGGGAGGACTGTTGGTGGAACTGTGTATTGACCAGACCATTTTGGAAACTGGAATTGGAAAACAGTTTGAAACTATACTCAGTATAAAGGGGGATTGTCCAATGAGCACAATAACTCTTATGAGCATATGCAGAATCCTTGGCTCCCCAAGGAGACCATGTGGCATAATGGATGGAATACTGGGCCTGGATTAAGGAAGAGTTGAGTTTAAATCCAGCCTCAGACACTCACTAGCTGTGTGACCCTGGGCCAGTCATTTAATTTCTGTTGCCCTCAGTTTCCTCAACTCAAGTAAGGATAATAACAGTATCTACCTCTCAGAGTTGTTGTGAGCATCAAATGAGATATTAGTAGTGTTTAAGCACAGTGACTAGCACTTAGTAAGTATCTAATAAATGTTGCCTGCCTTCCTTCCTTCCTTCCTTCCTTCCTTCCTTCCTTCCTTCCTTCCCTCCTTCCTTCCTTCCTTCCTTCCTTCCAGTTCTTGTCTGCTAACCATGTGATTAAGAGGAGCCTCTGATTGGCTATGGGTTATTTTGCTTGGTGATCTCATTAGTTCCCATGGATTCAATTGTTGTTTCTGAACTGATGATTCTCAAATCGAGGTATTTAACCCTAATCTCTCTCCTGATCTCCAGTCTCACCTCTCCATCTGCTTATTGGATATTTTAAACTGGATGTCATGTAGAAATCTTAAGCTCAACTAACCCCACTGCTCTCTCCAAAGCTGTCAATGACCTCTATAAAAATATTTTTAAAAATTTATTTATTTATTTTTAGCTTTCAATATTCACTTCCATAAGATTTTAAGTTCCATATGCCCAAAGGACTATAAAAAATGCGCATACCCTTTGACCCAGCAATAGCACTTCTAGGGCTGTGTCCCAAAGAGATCACAAAAATGGGAAGAGGACCCACATGTACAAAAATATTTATAACAGCTCTTTCTATGGTGGCAAAGAATTAGAAATTGAGAGGATGCCCATCAATTGCGGAATGGCTGAACAAGTTGTAGTATATGAATGTAATGGAATACTGTTGTGCTATAAGAAATGATGAGCAGGCAGACTTCATAAAAACCTGGAAAGACTTGTATGGACTGATGCTGAATGAAGTGAGCAGAACTGGGAGAACATTGTACACAGTAACATCCACATTATACTATGGCTAACTTTGATAGACTTAGCTCTTCTTAGCAATTCAAGGATCTAAAGCATCTCCAAAGGACTCATGGTGGAAATGGCTATCCACATCCAGAGAGGGAACTGTGGAGTCTGGAGACAGATCAAAGCATACTATTTGCTTTTTTTTTCTTCTGTTTTATTTTGTTTCTTCTTTCTTGTGGTTCCTCCTATTGGTTCAAATTCTTCTTTATGGCATGACTAATGTGAAAATGTTTAATAGCAATATATATGTAGAACCTATATCAGATTGCACTCCATCTTGGGGAGGGGGGAGAGCAGGGAGGGGGAGAAAATTAGGAACTCAAAAGCTTATGGAGGTGAATGTTGAAAACTAAAAATAAATTTTAAAAAATAAAAAAATGAAAATGAGGTCTTTATCAGAAAAACACTGTGATTTTTTTCTTGGTTTCCTATTTTCCTTCTAATTTTGGCTACACTAATTTCATTTTTTAATTTTGTTTAAAATTTTGAATTAATTTTGTTTAAAATGTTCAAAAATTAATTTTGTTTAAAAGCAAGAAAAAAAAGAAAGATTTTAAGTTCCAAATTTTCTCCCCATCCCTCCCTCTCCCCACTCCAAGATGGGGTGAAATTTAATATAGGCTCTACACAAACTTTCATGTTAAACCTATTTTCACATTAATCTTGCTGTAAGAAGAATTAGAATCAATGGGAGGAACCGCGAGAAAGAAGAAACAAATAGAAAGAGAGAGAGAGAGAGAGAGAGGGAGAGAGAGAGAGAGAAGAGAGAGAGAGAGAGAGAGAGAGAGCGAGCAAATAATCTACTTCAGTCTACATTCAGACTCCATAGTTCTTTTTCTGGATGTGGACAGCATTTTCCATCATGAGTCTTTTGGAGTTGTCTTAGAGCCTTGCATTGCTAAGAAGAGATAAATCTGTCAAAGTTAGTCATAGCACAATGCAGCTATTACTGTGTACAATGTTTTCCTGGTTCTGCTCACTTCACTCAGCATCAGTTCATGTAAGTCTTTCCAGGTTTTTCTGAAATCCATCTGCTCATCATTTCTTATAGCACAATAGTATTCCATTACATTCATATACCACAACTTGCTCAGCCATTCCCCAGCTGATGGGTAGCCCCTCAACTTCCAATTCTTGGCCACCACAAAAAGACCTGCTATAAATACTTTTGTACATGTGGGTCCTTTCCCCATTTTTATGATCTCTCTGAGATATAGGCCTAGAAGTGGTATTGCTGGGTCAAAGGGTATACACATTTTTATAGCCCTTTGGGCATAGTTCCAAATTGCTCTCCAGAGTGGTTGGATCAGTTCACAACTCCACCAACAATGCATTAGTATTCCAATTTTCCTACATCTTCTCCAGCATTTATCATTTTCCTATTTTGTTGTGTTAGTCAATCTGATAGGTGTGATGTGGTACCTGAGAGTTGTTTTGATATGCATTTCTCTAATTAATAGTGATTTAGAGCATTTTTTCATATGACTTAGCTTTAATTTCTTCCTCTGAAAACTGCCTGTTCACATCCTTTGACCATTTATCAATTGGGGAATGACTTGTATTCTTATAAATTTGATTCAGTTCTCTATATATTTTAGAAATGAGACTTTTATCAGAGACACTGGTTGTAAAAATTATTTCCCAGATTTCTGTTTCCCTTCATGGTTGCATTGGCTTTGTTGCAGTAAAAGCTTTTCAATTTAATATAATCAAAATTATTCATTTTGCATTTCATAATGTTCTCTATCTCTTGTTTGGTCATAAATTTGTCTGTTCTCCATAAATCTGACAGGTAAACTATTCATTGCTCTTACATTTTCTTTATAGTATCAGCCTTTATATCTAAATCATGTACCCATTTTGACTTTATCTTGGTATACAGTGTAAGATGTTGGTCTATGCCTAGTTTTTGCCATTCTATTTTCCAATTTTCCCAACAGTTTTTATCGAATAGTGAGTTCTTATCCCAGAAGCTGGAGTCTTTGGGTTTATCAAATAGTAGATTACTATAGTCATTGACTACTGTGTCTTGTGTACCTAACCTATTCCACCGATCAAACACTCTATTTATTAGTCAATACCAAGTAATTTGGTGCTTGCTGCTTTACAATACAATTTAAGATCAGGTACAACATGGACATCTTCCCTTGTATTTTTTTTCATATGAGGGAATTGAGGTTAAGTGACTTGCCCAGGGTCACACAGCTAGTGAGTGTTATGTGTCTGAGGCCAGATTTGAACTTGGGTCCTCCTGACTCCAGGGCTGGTGCTGTATCCACTGCACCACCTAGCTGCCCCCTTCCATTTCTTTTCATTAATTCCCTTGATGTTCTGGACCTTTTGTTCCTCTAGATGAATTTTGTTATTATTTTTTCTAGCTTTATAAAATAATTTTTTGGTAGTTTGGTATGGCACTGAATAAGTAAATTAATTTATGTAGAATTGTAATTTTTATTATATTACCTTGGTCTGCCCATGAGTGACTGAAATTTTTCCAATTATTTAGATCTGACTTTGTGTGATTATAAAAAATTTCTTTTAATTTCAATTTATTATTTATTTATTTTTAAGGTTCTGTTTAAAAAAAAAATTTGAGCTCCAAATTCTCTCCCTCCTTCCAGTCCCTCCCCCACCCATTGAGAAGATAAGCGAAACAGTATCAAGTATTCGTGTGAAATCATGCTTAACAAGTGTCCACATTAGCCACGTCTACGAAAGGCAAGAGAAATAAAGAAGGCGAGAAAATTAGACTTCAGTCTGCACTCTGCTCATCTAGCCTCTCTCTGGAGGTGGATAGCATTTTTATGATGAGTCCTTTGGAATTGTCTAGGATCAATGATCTCTTAATTGCCAAACTGAATGGCTTTTTCTCATTCCTCTTCCTTCTTTCCTGCTCTGCAGCTGGAACCTCGTCAATGATCACCATCTTATATTCAGCTAGTGGGGGTTCTCCAATGCTCTATCCTCCGTCCTCTTCTCCCTCTATGACTATTTCTCTTGGTGATCTCATCAGCTTCTACTGGTTCAACTATCATCTTTATCCAGATGATTCTCATATTTATTTGTCCAACCCTGACCTCTCTGCTGACCTCTAGTCTCACATCTCCAACTGTCTATTGCCCATCTCAAATTGGAGATCTCATAGACATCTTAAGCTTGATATGTCCCAAGCTGAGCTTATTAGCTTTTCCTCATAACTTTCCCCTCTTCCTAAATTCTCTTGCTGTGGTGGGTGCCACTATTCTCCCAGTTACTTAGTCTAGCAACCTAGGTGTCATCCTAGGAGTCACACTTCACTCCCTTTCTCTCCCCCTCCTCCCATATACAATCAATTGCCAGCTCATGTTTCTATGTTCAGAACATCTTTATAAGCTGCTTTCTCTCCTCTGACACTGCCCCCACTCAGCTCCTGGCCATCATCACTTCATTCCTGGGCTATTTCAATATCCTTCTACTTGGTCTCCCTGCCTCAAGTGCCTCTCCACTCCTGTCCATCCTCCACTCAGGTGTCAAATTGATTTTCCTGAGTCAAAATTCTGACCATGCCGCTCCTCCCTTGACCATCCCCAATCATTCAGTTCAAGAGGCTCCCAATTACTTCTAGGGTAAAATATAAAGTCTTCTGCTTGGCTTATAATACCTTCCATAAACTGGTACCCTCCCACCTTGCCAGTCTTCTTACGTATCACTCACCCCCATATACTCTGTAATCCAGTTTCACTGGCCTCTTTGCTGTTCCTTGCATAAGACACTCCATCTCTTGGCTCTGGGCATTTTCACTGGCTGTCCCCCAAGCCTGGAACTCTTTCCCTCCTCACCTCTCCCTTCTGGTTTCCCTGGCTTCCTTCAAATCTCAGCTAAATTCCCACCTTCTGCAAGAAGCTTTTCCTGATCCCCCTTATTTCTAGAGCCTTCCCTCTGGTGATTATTTGCAATTTGTCGTGTCTATGGCTTATTTGTACAGAGTTGTTTGCACATTGTCTCACCCACTAGATTGTGATCTCCTTAAGAACAGGGACTGTACCTTTCTTTGTATCCCCAGCCCAGCACAGTGTGTGGCACACAGCAGGCATTTAATAAATACTCACTGACTGGCTCATTGACTGACTGACTGACTGATGCAGCTTGACGTGGGCAGAATCCAGAAAACAATTGATAAAAAATTACCTCAATACTGTAAAGGAAAATGACTGGGAATAACTTGAATGACTATGACCAATAGGCCAGCACTGCTCCAGAAGGCAGGATTCCTGCTTCACATTTCTTTGACTAAGAGATAAAGGAGCTACAGGGGCTGACTAAGCCACCTCTTCAAATGTGGCCGACGGGGGGATTTGTTTTTATTTACAGTATTTTTTTTATTACAAGGGAGAGCTTTCATTTTTGTTTCTTTTTCAGGGGGGGACATTAATTGGATAAAAGGGTTAACAATAATCTTTTAAAAGAACATCGATAGATCACTTAGAAAATACGCAGAAGAGAGCAGAAGGGCCAAAAACAAACAGGGCAGGGCTGGAAATTCAATGTTAAATTGAACGTATATCTTAAAAACTGTACATGGTAGAGGTTAGTTGTTGCAAGCAATTTTCTTTTTCCCCTTCTTTGTATATGGAAGTTTTCCCATTTGTCAAACTCACGATAAAAACAAAAAAAAATTTTTTAAAGAAATTTAGAGCTGGCAGCTAAGTGGTGTAATTGATTGAACAATTGTCCTAGAGTTAAGAAGGCAAGAGTTCAAATCTTACCTCGTACACTTACTAGCTGGATGTCTTTGGGCAAGTCACCCTTCCTCAGCCTCAGTTCTCTCATCTATAAAGTGGGGCTACTGAGAACACCCAGTTCACAGAATTGTTGCCTGGACCAAGTGAGATAAGATGTGTAAAATACTTTGCTTAAATTTCAAGTTGTTATATAACAAGCAAGTAAGAAACATCAGAAGTCATCTAGCTAAACCCCCTCATTTTACATTTGAGGAAACTGAGGCTCAGAGAGATTAAGTGACTTGCCTGAGGTCACAGAGCTAGTAATTGGCAGATCCAGAATTCGAGCTAAACAAGAATAGGAAACAGAAGCTGGAGGTTCAGGTCCTGCTCTCAAGTTGTCAGGCAGAGGTGTTTTAGCAGTTGGCACAGCTCCAGACTTGGTGAGGAGAGCTGCTAATCAGACTGAGTAAAAGGATCTCATACCTCAGAACAGAGTTAGCTGCAGGGTGAAGGCAGCCTGGGGCCAAGAACACTGGCCCAATCCCCAACCTGCTCAATAAGGGGCCTGGGGATGACCTGGTGGTCCCTAGGGAAGACAGCAGAGTCAGTCAAGAGCTTCCTCCTAGGTCTTGGGGACCCTCCCCCAGAAGAAGGAGGGGTCCCCTCTCAGGGAACATGTCCTGTAGCTGCCAGCCAGGCTTGTTAAGCTAACAAGAAGCTCTCACCCTTTAATGAGAAATTATGGGTGCACCCCACCTGGGGAAGTAATTTACCAATTAAAGGCTGAAAAGGCTGGTTCTCTGCATTGCCGGGTAGGTACGACAGGAATGAGGAGAGCAGAGGAAGAGTGGCAGGAGTGGGGGAGGACATAGAGCTCAAAGGCTACAAAGAAGTCAGAGCAGGGGAGTCTGCCCAGAAGGCCATGTGGACATGCCCCCAGTGGGTCCTCTTCTGGAAGGGGGGAGGGAGCATCTTTGTATTGAAGCTCAGCATGCTCACCCCTGGCCTGGCCTCCTGAAGAGAAGGCACTGGATATAGGAAAGTAGAAAAAGCATCTCTGGCTGTTTCTTCCAGGTGTGTGTCAGCTTTCTATTTCTGAGGAGGGACAACACAGAGAAGGGAAAGAGATCTTGTGGAAGCTGGTATCTGAATTAAAAGCAGCAGCTCCCTCATTTTCGAATCCAGTGGCTCCTAGGGGATTTCCTTCAACTCCTGCCCAGCCTCCCATAGCCCCCCCCCCCAACCCCAGCAGTCTTTATTCTTCAATATTCAAGGATTTCTGATTTTTATCAGTTTAGCCTATACTTCCACCAAGGTACATCGTGACCCCTCCATTCCATAGCCAACAGTCTTTGAGAATAATGGAGACAGAAAAATTGTCATTGCCCAGTAACCATCCTTCAGACTGGCATTCCAAACATTCTAGCTTCATCAACTCTGATTAATAATAGTAATGATGATGATAATAATTCATTTCTACAATGTTTCAAGACTTACAAAATCTTTTATTCATTACAAACCTCTGAGTTAGGCAGTTGTTCAGTTGTGTCCAATTGAACATTTGAGATACTGGAGTGGTTTGCCATATACTTCTCCAGATCATTTTACAAATGAGGAAACTGAGGCAAATAAGGTTAAGTGACTTGCCTGGGGTCACATAGCTAATAAGTGTCAGAGGCCAGATTTGAACTCAAGAAGATGAGTCTTCCAGACTCTAGACCTGGCAGTCTATCCATTGTACCACCTAACTGACCTGAGTTAGGTAGTAGGAATATTATTATACCTATTTACAGTTGGGAAAACTGTGCCTCTAAGACCTAAATCAACTTGCTTATGTGTGACCACACAGCTAGGGGGTATCCAATATAGGATATGAACCCATGTCTCCTGACTTCAAGTCCAAAATTCTTTCCATTATACCAAGTTAGTGTTCTAGTAAGTTTTTCCTTACATTGAGCCAAAATCTGCCTTTTTGTAATTTCTACCTGTTGGCTCTAGCTCTGTCCTCTGACATCAAGCAGAATAAGTTTGATTTTCCAATATTTTAAGGGAGCTATCATGGGAGTTCGTGTGGTATGGTGGGGAGAGACTTGACTTTGAAGGCAGAGGTTGTGGGTTTGAATCCCAACCCTGTACTGTAGGTGAAGTTACTGTATCTTAAGTCTCAAGATTTCTTAAAAATGAGGGGTTGAGTCAATTGATCTACCTCTAAGAGCCAAGTCTAAGACCCCTGTAGCCCATATGAGTGAGATATGTACCTTCTTGTGCCCAGATCAAAATAGAAGATTGGGAGGGGAAGGAAGATTCAAAAGCATTGGGATTATGAGCTTTGATTTAAATTAAACAGAATGAGCTAATTCCTGCCCACTTGAGAAGTGACTTGCATCCCTTTCTCCATCACCTAGTCATCTAAGAAGAATTCCCAAAGCCTGAATGTCTCCAAAATACCTTCTCCTCAGGAGAATTCTTTCTGTTAACAGACTAAATCTCTATGCCATTTTCAATGCTATCAGCTCTCTCTATAGGGAAGGACACCTGGATTGTTTCCCAGTGGCTGACCCAATGGCTCTACCATTGATGAAGGGCCTGTTAGAATGTTTTCACAGAGACCTTTTTCTACTATGAACCTGGCTCATATCTGTGAAGGTCTGAATGGGAGGGAATAAGGATTCTGCCTTCTGGCTTCCACCTCTGCTCAGGTCAGAGTAGGCCCTTGCTCCCTGGCCCCCTAGAGAAGGCTCTGCTCCAAGACATGGCAGGATATGGCCCTCAATGAGTGTGTCAGGCTTTTCTCTAGAGCAATATGGAACGGCTTAATGCAAAGCTGTTTCCAGCTAGAGCGCTTGGGCTGTTGCCATCCATATGACGGAGGGATCCTCACTGCAGAGGGGGAGGAAGGGGGAGGCCCTCCGCCCCCCAACTCATTCCATCACTTTCTCTCATTCCCTTTCTCTCTTCTTTTTTTCCTCCTCCCCCGTCCGCACCCCCCAACCTTGAAAAGGGATTTAGGAAAATACAGCCTTGTGTCTCTAGGAGCCTCCTTTCTGGCATCTGAGGGGCCCTTTCCTGGGGGCTCTGCCTGCTGTCTGTTCTGTACATTCAGAATTATTAGTGGCAGTCTGTGTGTGTGTGTGTGTGTGTGTGTGTACATGTGTGTGTGTGCATGTGTGTGTGTATGTGCGTGTGTGCATGTGTTTGTGTGTGTGTGTATGTGTGTGTGTGTGTGTGTGTGTGTGTGTGTGTGAGAGAGAGAGAGAGAGAGAGAGAGAGAGAGAGAGAGAGAGAGAGAGAGAGAGAGAGAGAGAGAGAGAGAGAGAGAGAGAGAGAGAGAGAGAGGAGAGAGAGAGAGAGAGAGAGAGGGGAGAGGGAGAGAGAGAGGGAGAGAGAGAGAGAGAGAGAGAGAGAGAGAGAGAGAGAGAGAGAGAGAGAGGTGTAACCCAGCTTTAGGGGCAGTGGTGCTGAAGTTATGAGAACCTTATTTTCCATCGCGAAATGCTTAGCGTCAAAATGGATAGAGCACTTGAGTCAGTGAGTCCTGAGTTCCAATCCTGCCTCAGACACTTAAAAGCAGTGTGACCCTGGGCAAGTCACTTAATCTTTCTCAGCTGCAGTTTGCTCATCTGTAAAATAATGATAATAATGATATCTACCCCCCAGGGTTGTGAGGATCGAATGACATGAAATTTGTAAAATGCTTTGCAAGCCTTAAAGCACTAAACAAATGCTAGGCCTTAGCTGTTTTTATTAGCTCTGTCTTTCTGCATCATTTCAATGGACTTCTTAGTTTCCTTTCTCTCCCTCCCTACTCCCTCTCCTCCCTCTTTCCTTCCCTTTTCCCTTTTCCTTCCTTCCTTCCTTCCTTCCTTCCTTCCTTCCTTCCTTCCTTCTCCCTTCCTTCCTTCCTTCCTTCCTTCCTTTCTTCCTTCCTTCCTTCCTTCCTTTCCTCTTTCCTTCCTCTGTCCTTCCTCCCTTCTTTCCTCCCTTCTTTCCTTCCTTTCTTCTTTCCTTCCTTCCCTCCCCTTTCTCCTTAATAACAAAAATGAAAAGAGAGTAACAGGAGGGACGAGGGACAGGAAAAGGCACTATACCCTGCAAAGAGGCAATGATGGTCTGTTTAAGACCTCTCCTTAAACAACCTCTTGTGGTTGTTCAGTTGTGTCTGACTCTACATGACCGTGGACTTTGGTCCACAGGGTTTTCTTGGCAGAGATACTGGAGTGGTTTGCTATTTTCTTCTCCAGTGTATCCCCATTTTACAGATGAGGAACTGAAGCAAACAGAAGTTAAGTGACTTGCCCTGAGCCACACAGCTAATAAATGTCTGAAGCTAGATTTGAACTCAGATCTTATCCACTGCACCGCCAGCTGCCCAAATAACCTCTTACTTGCAGGGCTTTTAACACTGAGCTCCTTCAAGTATTGTGGATAGACTCAGCTAGTCCTGTATTCATTTACCTTTGTCAATCTATCTCTAATTACTTATATCTCAGAACATGGGTGATGATGGTAGAGACACTAGTCTTTGTTCTTTGAAGGGCCCCTGGCCTAATAGAGGGGCAGCTAGGTGGCACCGTGGGTAGAACGTCCAGCCTGGAGTCAGGAGAATGCGAATTTAAATCTGGCCTCAGACACATACTAACTGTGTGACCCTGGGCAAATCACGTAACCCTCTTTACCTCACTTTTCTCATCTGTCAAATGCGCTAGAGAAGGAAATGGCAATCTACTCCAGTATCTTTGCCCAAATGGGGTCATGAAGAGTCAGACAAGACTGAAAATGACTGAACAACAGCCTGACAAGTCATGGCCTCTAGCCTGAGGGGTATTTCCAAAATGTGTTCAAAGGAGATAAATTTAAAACTAGGAAGGACTTTAGAAGTCAATGAATCTAACCCTCTAATTTTACAGATGAGGAAACTGAGGCACAGAGAAGTTAAGTAGCTTGCCCAGAGTCACACAGCTAGTAAGTATCTGGGACAAGATTTGAATTTAGGTCTTTCTGACTTAAAGTCCAGTGTCCTATCTATGTGTGCGCAAATATCTATTGGTGGGACACTGGAGCCAGGGATTCAGTCCCACCCCCTGGGGCAAAAGGATACATATGAATGTATGAGGGTTCATGTGTTTCTGTCTTTGGGTGCAGAAGTATGTGACCATGCCTGTATTTACATGTAAATTGTCAGAAGAACTATGGAGCCTCAGAGTTGGGAGTGACCTGAGAGGTGCTCTAATAGCACACCATTGTTTCACAGAGGGGAGCCCTGAGCCAATCAGGGGAAGAGGTCTGACCAAGATCCCACAGTGACAGAGCTGGGACTAGTATGTATTTATGTGAGTGTGTATGTCTGTAAGCCACCAGCTTAGGGGAACTGGAGATAGAGATTGGGAGCCAGACACAGGGAGCTGAGCTGGAAGCCACAGGTGGCAAGGAGCTTGTCAGGGCAAGGGGTATAGCAGGAGAAAAGTAGCGAGAGCAGAATCTTGGGGGACTATCTACGTGTGGGAGTTCAGAAGAGGAAAGAAGAGAAGCAAGAAAGAGGGACGAACAAGGAAAAGGGGGAGAGGCCAGAGGGGAACCTGGAGAGTGCTCAGAATCATGGAAGCTAAGGGAGGAGAGCATTGCGGGAGGAGGTAGCCAGAGAGGGCAGAGAAGATGAGAGTTCTGAGTGAAGACTGTTGAATCTGCTAACTTCTGCAAATTCTTGTCATCTCACACCTGGACTATTGCAATAGTAATACTACTGGTGGGTCTGTTTGCCTTAAGCCTCTCTCCACTCCAGTTCATCTTCCATTCAGCAACTGAAGTGATTTTCCTAAAAAGCAGGTTTGATCATGACACCCCTGCTCAATAAATGCCAGCGGTTCCCCATTACCCCCAGGATAAAATACAAAGTGGTCTGTTTGACATTCAAAAACCTTCCTAACCCAGCTCCCTCCTACTTTTCCGGTGTTCTTACACCTTACTCCCCAACATTGTCTCTGATCCAAAACACTGACTTCCTGGCTGTTTCATGAACAAGATGCTCTTGGCTCTGGGCATTTGCTCTGGCTGGCCTCCATACCTAGAATAATCTCCCTTTTTCACCGTGACTGCTGACCTCCTTGGCTTCCTTTAAGTCCCAGCTAAAATCCCGCTTTCTACAGGAGGGAAAGGCCAGTTCCCATCTGGAGGAAATGGATGGAAGACTTCAGGAAAGTGGAGGTTGCAGTCTTTCAACCACAGAACTGGACTGCCTCAGGCACCAGGTAAGAAGCTGGTAAAGTGGTGGTCTGATGGACTGGGCTTGGGGAGTGAGAGCTCTGAGATAGGGATGGGAGTAGAAGAGGTCCAGGCAACAAAGAGGTTTGGTTTAATTCAAGGACACACCCTCATTAGCCCAAGAGATTCTTTCGGGAAGGGGAGTTTCAAATAAGAGAGGGAGGGAGTCAATAACAAGGGGAAAGCTGCTGGGGAGAATTAAAATAGCTGGAATGCAAATTTGCATTACAAAATGTGAGTGGTAGCACCTTGATGTAGAACAGACAACAAAGATGAAGTCAAAACAGATGAAGTTAGGTGTAGACTGGGAATAGGGGCTATTCCTGTGAATCCCCTAGTTACAGGGAGCTCCCCTGGGAGTAGGACACTTTTTTGGGGGGAGGGGGCAACTGACAGTCCGTTGCTTAGATTAAAAGTTCTCAAACTTTTGGTCTTAGGACCCCTTTAAACTCTTAAAATTATTGCAGACCTCTCCCCTCCTCCAGAGTTGTTGTTTATATAGGTTATATCTAATGATATTTACTGTATTGGAAATTTAAATCTTACTATTATTAAGAAAATAGTTTTGACTCTTGGAAACTCCCTTTCAAAGGTCTCTGGGACCTGTAGGGCACATTTTGAGGACTAGTGGCCTAGAACACTGAGAGGTTAAAGGACTTGTCCAGGGTACCACAGCTAGGCTGTGTCCAGGCAGTACTCTTAGCTTCTAGGCCAGCTATCTATCCACAAACCCAGGCTGTCTCTCTACAAATGTGAGATAGTTGAAATGATAACTGACATTTAGAGCATGTTAAAGTTTAAAGTATGGCACTCAATATACATTGATTAGCTCATTCGATCCTTTCAGGCACCACTGGAGGTTTTATCTTTTATTTTATACACTACAGGTATTGTCAAGCTCGTTTTATTATTTATATTTATTATTTAGAGTTTAAGTGGCTTGCCTAGAAGAGTTGGCCTGGGAACTGGGAGACCGAAATTTTATGTTGGTTCAGCTACTTATCCTAGCTGTGTGATCTTGGACACTATGATGAACCTCTTTGGCAGTTACTTCCTTCATCCATTAAATAGGTATAATGGCATATAAGTGACAAAGAGTTCTGAAAGTGCTGTAAGTGAGCTGAGGGTATTTAGTTTGCTTAAAGAAATGTATGTCATGCAATTCATGTATTTGAAGGGCTGATACCTAGATTTAAACTTGTCTTTGGCCCCAGAGGGAAGAATATGGAGCAACGAATGAAAGTCAGAGAAGGCTTGACAAAAAGCAAGAACCTCCTGACAGCTTGCACTGCCCAGCAATCCCCCTACAGTGGACAGGGCTGCCTCTGGAGACAGTGACTTCTGTGGCCATAGGGCCAGTCACCAATAGGTGATCACTTGTTTCAGTTTGGGGGATCAGGTGACCTGGGAGGTGCCTTGCAGCTCCAAAGGTGTATGATTCTAAGAAAAAGAAATGAGTAATAATAATTGCTTACATTTATATATGAATTAAAGATTACAAAGTACTTTCTTTACAACCCCTACTTTAGGAAATAGAATAAAATCAGAATACCAAGAAACAGACTATTTGACTCTCAGTTCCTTGTTTGATCTAAATTGTCTATGTCCTGGCATAATGCTCTGCCCACACTTTATTGAATAAATGCATGATAAATGTTAGTTGAATGACTGTGTAGACCAGACTTTGGAGCAATGAATAAATATAGTAGGAATTAGGAGGACTCTGAGGAGGCTGATGCATAGGATGTGCATCACAGAGAATGCCCAGCCTTGGTGAGAGGGAAGGTCAGTCCAGCTTCTTGTGGTTTGGTCCCAGGTCCCTGTGGGGGACCATGTGTAGGTGACTGGGGCAGAGCTGAGGAGAATCCATTCCACAGCTTGAGTTGCCTTCCCCAAGGCAGTGCAAGCTCTATCTCTTTTGGGACCTTGTCTCTTTACCTCCTCTGTCCTATGTGATTCTTTTCTAAGTCTCTGAAAAGACCCAGGTCTCTTTTGGTTAAGTGTCTCTGTCCCCATCTCTGCTCTCAGAAACAGGGGGTGTAGTGGCACCCATTGTTTGGGGCCAGATCATATCTTCTCATTTAGACTTCTGAAGACACAATGTGTAGACCCAGAGAGAGACCTAGCAGAAGCCAATCCCCTAGGGGAAGGAGGATCACCTGGCCTCACCCTGACTTCCTTGAATGGGCTATTTTTCAAGATCCTGGTCCAGCCTCCTGCAAAAAGGCTGGAGTAAAAGGGTAGTGGAGTGGGAAAGTAAGTGCTATTTTCTTGGAAGTGAGGAAATTTGGTAGAGGAAAGGACTGGGCATGGAACTGTTGGCTTAGTGATAGGGGGATCAAGAAAAAAAAAGAGGAGAGAAGCAGAAGAGATAGATACGAGGAAAACAGAGAGGGAGAAAGAGGAAGAAGGAAACAGTGGGAAAGAGGAAGAATATGAGAGGGAGTGAAGAGGAGGAAGAGGAATATATCTATATCTTTCTATATCTCTCTATAATGGCAGTATACCTAGGCTAGAGGTTTTTCACTTCTTTTGTGTGCCACTGATGCCTTGGAAAGTTTGGTGAATCCTGTGGATTTCTTCTTAGAAGAAAGTTTATAAATGCCTTAAAATATATAGGACTACATGGGAAACCAATTTCGAAATACAATTCTCTCTCTCTCTCTCTCTCTCTCTCTCTCTCTCTCTCTCTCTCTCTCTCTCTCTCTCTCTCACACACACACACACACACACACACACACACACACACACACACACACACCCCGGTTCCCAGAACCAGGTTAAGAACCCCTTGGGTAGAGAAACTGCGGTGTGGAATTCGAGCTGACGCTCTCCGCGGGCGGGCTGGCCCGAGGCTGGGAAGCCCCTTCTTTTCTCCTGCAGGGCCCCGGGCTTTTCCTTCCTTCCCTTTCTCCCTTCCCGGCCCCTGCCCGCAGAAGGGGCTGGAGCGGAGCTGCCGCGCGGGGGCATTTCAGCGCAGTGGAGTGGAAAATAGACTTTAAACCCTCATTGTGGCTGAGCGGAGGGCACCGCGGGCTCCCGGGGGCGAACACAGCTCCCTGGAGTCGGGTCGGGGACACACGCAAGAGCTGGCCTGGACTCTTAAGGGTAGCAGGGGGAAGGTCTCTGGAAAGGGTGGCGCTGCCCAGGAGAAGACGGGCTGGAGGCTGGGAGGTAACGCGCCGCTGGGGCCCTGGCGTCCCCACTCTCGTAACCCCCACGGAGCCCTTCTCCCTTCACCCCCTCCACTACCCTGTCACTACACGTCTGCTCCTTCCCCCCGCCCCTGCTTCCTACTACCCTTAGTGGGGACAGGTACCGCTAGGGCCCTGAATGAGGCCCCTCGACGGGCTTTCCCGTGGGCTCAGCGAAGGCTTAGGGCTAAAAGTTTCCGAAATTATTACTATTTTTATGAAGAAAAACAAAAGAAAAAGCCAGAAACTAATCAATTGAATCAAAGGCATGAAAATAAAGCGAAAATGCAGACAGCAGCCCAGCCAGCGACCCCAAGACTGCGCTGAGTCTGGGTGTAAGATTGTGCCTATATCTGTGACTTGAGTTGGTGTTCCTGTGTATGAAGGAGTGTGTATGTATCTCTGTGATGCGTGAATGAATATGGCTGTGTGGCTGTGGTCGTATATGTTTGTGCGTGACCACGTGGGTGTATATGTGTGATTCGTGTGTGGCTCGGTATGTGTATTTGTGTGATCATATTGTGCTTGTGTGAAACAATTTTTGTTTTTGATTGTAGATGTTTGCCTGTGTGACCCTATGATTCTTGTATGTGACCATATTTGTGTGTTTTCGTGGTGTGTGTGTGTATATATATTCACGTTTTAAAACATGTTTGGGTTTTTTTTTGGGGGGGGTGAAGTATGAGTGGGCAAGCCCTGAGACGTCTGCCAAATACCCACACATTTTCTTGGCGACCTTTGTCACCTGAGCGACAAGTCTGTATAGCGCCAGGGAGCGGACTGGTACCTCTAAGGGACTCCTTCGGTTGGAATACGTCAGCAGTCTCCTTAGGGGCCTCAGTGCTTTCGGAAGTCACAGTCCAGGGCTTGTGAAAGCCACCAGACTCTGCACTCAAAGTCGGAAGCGGTGGTGTGTGTGTGTCTGTGTGTGTCTGTGTCTGTGTCTGTTTGCGTGCTCCTGGGTGCTGAACTGGGTAGCTGGCGGGAGAGGGAGTCGCACGACAGCCAGCCAAAAGACTCACCAGCCGTGCTCTGCCCCAAGCCGGATCAAAGGCTTTGCCCAAGGGGTGCGAATAATCTCGCCTAGCCCAGAGGGGAGACTGAGTTTGGGATTTTCCCTCTCTCTTCGCCTCTTCAAATCTCTCACAAATAGAAGGGCGAGTCCCCTCTCCTGGGCGCACGGAGCTTTCCTTCACCATTGGGTAGCCCAAAGATGCGAACAAAACGCTACTCGGCTTCCAGTCTCCCGAGGCCTCCCTTCCCTCTGCTCCTAGGAACAAGACCCCGGATCTCTTGTAGCCTCCTCACCCTAAACTTGACTCCTGGCCTTGGGCCACATCCAAATGGAGGAATGGGAGTCGGAGCGGGGCGCATAGTGCCTGACTGTGTATCTGAGGGATGAATTTGGAGGCGTCAGGAGAGCGGGAGAGGGAGGGTGTCCTTCCACTTCTCCCACCTCCATCCACTTTCTGCGCCACGTCTTCCTGAAACCCTCAACGCCACGAACCACCTATCCCCAGTCCCTGCTCCCAAGAACCTTGTACCGGAACCAGAGACGGGCGCTCACGAAGCCGGGTGGGGTGGGGGAGGGATTGCAGGGCGGGAGTAACAGGTTGAGGGGAGATACTGCGGCGACCTTCGCCTTGAATTGGGAAGTTTGGTTCCCCAAGGGTCCTTGCTTTAGACAAAGTCTGGGTTGGCAGGGTAGGAGGGGAATGGGGGGACAGCAGAAAGTCTGGGGTCCGACTCTTCTCCACTCTTCGGGCCAAGGTTTCCATTGGCAGCCTCGGGGTCGGCGGAGCGACCGAGAGGTGGAGGAAGGGCTGGGTGAGGAGTGGAAGGGCGACCCCTGAGAAGGTGGTAGAGGAGGAAGAGGACGATGAGGAGCTGGAGGAGTAGATGTGGAGGAATAGACCTTGAAGAAGGAGAGGAACTGGGTGGAAGGAATTTGGGGGGGGGGCGGGAACGGCGGAAGGGTAGCGATCCCGAATCGCCTTTCAGTACTCCAGTCCTCTTTTTGCCTCGGATCACAGGTTCCCACCCATCCTCCCTCCCTCTTCCCCAGTCCCTCCCTCTCCTTTCCCCTCCCCTCCCCCAGCCCCTAGCCCTCCCCCCCTCCCACCTGGGGGCAGGTGAGCAGCAGCCAATCGGCGGGCGCTGTCCAGGTACCGGCTCCTTCGCTCCTCCGGCTCCTGCACGCCGCAGTTTGGGCCGGGCCGGGCCGGGGGGGGGCGGAGGTGGAGGCAGGGGCGGGGGTTCTCCTTCGGGAGCGGCTGCCGGTGGGACTCAGGGGCTTTGGAGACTGCAGCGGCGGGGGAGGGGGCTCCCGGAGCATCCCTTTGGTTCCGAGAACTAGTCATACTCCAGATCTCGCCGCTCCAAGGAGGAATCCTAATCGGTGCGCCCCAGAGCCAGCCACAGCCCCGACCCTCGGGCCTGGGGCTGCGCGGGGCTGCACTGAACCCAGGCACCAACTCTGCGCCCGCATCCCGCCGGGGCCCTTTTCTTACCGGGGGGGGGGTTTGGGGGGCGGGGGTGGGTGGGGATGTGTGTGTGAGAGAGCGAGTGTGTGAGTGAGCGAGCGAGCCAGCGTGTGAGTGTGTGCATGTGCGTGTGTGCATGTGCGTGTGTTTTCGCACACCCCGCACGGCGGCGGCGGCGGCGGCGGCAGCAGGGACGCGGTCCGCTCCACCCCCCACCGAGCCAAAGAAGCCCCCTCTCTCGCTCGGGCCCCGACCATGTTTCAGCCCGCGACCAAGCGCGGCTTCACCATCGAGTCCTTGGTGGCCAAAGACAGCGGCGGCCCGGGCGGCCCGGGCGGCCCCGGCCCCGGCCCAGGAGGCGGCGCCCACCACTTGGCGGCCCCGGCGGCGGCGGCCGGTGAGGAGCCCCTGCGGCCCACAGCGCTCAACTACCCCACGCCAGCGGCCGCCGAGGCGTTCGTGAGCGGCTTCCCGGCCGCCGCTGCCGCCGCCGCCGCCGCCGCCGCCGCTGCCGCAGCCGGCCGCTCCCTCTACGGCGGGCCTGAGCTCGTCTTCCCCGAAGCCATGAACCACCCGTCCCTGACCGTGCACCCGGCCCCCCAGCTCGGAGCCTCCCATCTCCAGCACCCGCACTCTTTCTTCGGAGCCCAGCATCGGGACCCGCTCAACTTCTACCCCTGGGTCTTGCGCAACCGTTTCTTCGGACACCGCTTCCAGGGTGAGTCGTCTGCCCCTGCCCCTGCTTCCCGCCGGGGCTGCCCGGACCCAGCCTCGACCCACCTTTCCCCCCCTCTCCCGCCGCCGCCCGCGGCCCGAACCCAACTCGTCGGCTTTCGGTCAGGGAGCTGACACCTTTTCCTTTCTGGAACTCAAGCGCGCTCGCCGAAGCCCCGGGGAGGTGGGAAACAGGAAGCCTGCGGAGGAGGCGGCTAGGGGGAAGGGGAGGAGGCGAGGGTGCTGGGAACCTTTTACCTCTTTGCCAGAAGTTCTGGAAGAGGGACGAAGGGGGAAGGGAAAGTCAGGCACCCAGCCGGAGAAACTAGAGAGACCCGTCGAATTAGGACCTCAACTGGCACCCAGTGTCGGCGCTCAGCCCACTAGATCTGACAGGATCTCGCCACCCTTTTGGGGAGTGCGGTGCTCTTAGAATGGGGATTCGAGCCGAGTTCCCAGGTTCTCCAGGAGACATTCTGCATCTAGTCCCGGGAACGGTTCATTTTCGTCCCAGGAACGTTCTAAGCCTTGTCCTGGGAACGTTCCATTACCCACTCCTGCCCCTCACGCAGAAAGAGGATCTTCGGGATCCTCTCTGTCCAGGTCTCTCCCCTTCCTTCGGCTGGCCCCGAGGCCGGTTAGTTTTGTTGGTTTGTAAAAGGCACAACAACCCCATTAGCTGCCGAACCCGCTGGCGCTGGGGTAGGAGCCTTGCGGAGGAAAGTCCAGCAGTCGCCAGGGCTGGTTGAGCTAAGGAGGGCGGCCTCGGCGGTTCTTGGCGTGCTGATTGAGAGGTCTCAGAGGCTTGGCGTCTAGGTTCGGACTTCTCCATATCATTGGCTAGGCGTCTGCAGGGTGCCCTGGGCAAAGTGTATCGTGCCCCATTCCCTGCCTCTGGCCAACGCCCGGTAGGACCACGGCCTCTGCAGGCTTCCCGACGACCCGGCAGTAGAGGGGAAGGCGGCCCGGGAGAGTCTGAGCTGGGGTTGCAAAGGACGGCGGAAGAATTGAGTCAATTTACCTAATAATCAATTCTCTCCCCGCACCACTAAGCCCAAAACAGAGCTTTGCTTCAACTATTCGGACATCCTAAATTAAAGAAGATCTTAGGTCCGTTTTGTTGTAGTTTTTCAAGGGGACGCTGCAATTACCTGGGTAATTTGTCTTAGCAGCCTACCTGCTTCACTTTCGTAGAGATCAGGTTGGCTCAGATCCCTCCCGCTGCCCTGAACCAAGGGGGAGAAGAACTCTGCAATAATTTAGGATCGGTCTGGTAAACAAGCAAACGCCTTGAACCTGGGATACTGGGGAAGAGCAGCGGGGAAAGACACGATTTAACAGGGTCTGCACCCTTGCTCAGTCCTGCGGCCAAGAATACACTAGCAAAGTTAAGTAGAGGCCTGGGGAAACTCCTAATAATACAGGCAAAATAATCCAGAGAGAGAGAGAGAGAGAGAGAGAGAGAGAGAGAGAGAGAGTGCAGGTTGCACAGATATTTCAGGTGAAGACAGCTTTTCTTTTCCCCCTTTCATTTTAATTTAATTTAATTTTATCGTGCTTTGAATCATAGGGTTGTTCGCCTTCGTTTTCTCCACCCCCCTCCCTATAAGCCAGGACCACAACCCAACATCTCCTCGTCCAAGAGGAAAAGTCAGAGCAGAGAGAAGAGCAGAGGGGTCTAGCTCGTCTGCTGCTGTCTGTTTTTCTCCACCTGAGACGTGTATGTGCCTGAATTATCCGAATAATTGCCTCTAATCCTTGGGCAAAGGGTCATGTCAGTTCAATCTTTTTCTTATCGATAAAATCGTATTTTGCCCCATTTCACCTACTCTCTGCGTGGGTTCTTTTGCCTCTCTGACGGTACTGGCCCGGGGGTGGGGGAACCAGACAGACTGGCAGGTACAGACAAACTGACTAACAGTAGAAGAGAAGCAGGCCAGTTTGGCCGTTCTTATTCTCAGTAAGTCGGGCCTCTATCCACCCATGGGAACCCAGGGGCAGGAGAGGACGTGAGGCTGAGGCAGATCGAATAGGAGAAGAGGACGAGCTGGAGAACAGAGGGGCCGGCTGAGGAGCCCCCCGGAAGAGGCCAAAAGCCCAGTCCTCTTGCTTCGGAGATGGTCGCCTTGCGGAGAGAGATATATGCTGCGGCGGTCGCCTCCCCTCGGTATCGAACCGGGCACACAAACTTGAGGGCAACTTTCCTTCCCTCTCTGCCCGCAGCGCGTGGCCAAGGCCTCAGAAACTAAGACAACCCTTTCCCTTCTGCGAGCTTGGAGGGACTCAGGCCCCTGAATCCTTAGCTGCCGAGCCGAGAGCTCCCCCGGGATTTCCCCCGCTTCGTTCTATTTCCTCTCAGCCGTTCCCGGTGCTGCGGCATCGCCGGGATGCAAAGGAACCTTGCCGGGAAAACTCGAGGCTTTGAAAAGGCCCAGGAGTTCCTCTGCCCCCTGAGAAAAGGAAGGGCCTGAGAGACCCGGGGCGGAAGAAATAAATCCTCGTCTAATCAAGCGCAGATTTCCCTTTGCCCGACAAAATGAGTCCGGGCTGAGGGTACGTTTCCAAGAGCCAGTAGTAATGTAGGTACGCTCCCCACCTCTGAGAAAGACCCCTCCGGATCTCGATCCTCCCTCGAACCCAGAAAGGACTACAGAAGTCGGCTACATTTCCGAACCCTGAGACACTTGCGATTCCCTGGGCGGTTCGGAACGCCGAGACATTTCCGAACCTGGACCACGCCCGAGATTCCATCCCTCCTAATTCCGAGGAACTCCGGAAGGAAATCCGTGGGATTTCTGTCCGTGGGAGCTGCGGGCACGGATGGGGCTTGTGCCCGATCGAGAGGAAGCCTGGCCGGGTCAGTTTGCTCGAAGAAAGAGCCCTCTGCGTCTCAGCTCCAGATCTGCTCCGGCATTTCGATTCAGGGGGGAAACAGACGAACGAATGAAGAGTGTTTGTACATTTCCTGTTTATTTCGCTATTGCAGCCGGGATCCCGGCTCTCTCCCTAAAGTCCCTTGCTTTAGGAGACGGTGTTATCAAAACAAGTTGAGGGGAAAAGACCAGAGCTCTAGGACCCTGTACTCCCACCCTTAGACCCGGGTAATAGAGATCGGGAGCCGCCCGCAAGTCCTCCCCCGGCTCCGGGACAGGAACAGCAACGAATTCTGGGCACCAAAAATACTGGGGAAATGTGAGCTCTAAATTAGCAGGCGCCGGGGGCCCGTGTTTGGGCTGAACCTGAGCTTTGGGTCTGGGCGCTGCCTACCTCCGTGGCCTCTGGCTGGCTGAGCGTGCGATCGACAAGGGAACTGCCAGGCTGGGGAAGGGCTGGGGGCTGGCGAGTGTGTGTGTGTGTGTGTGTGTGTGTGTGTGTGTGTGTGTGTGTGTGTGTGTGTGTGTGTGTTTGCCCCGGGAATGTATTATATTTCCCAAAGGAGGAGAAGCCCACGGAGAGGGGCGCAGGGCATACAGAGCTCATTAGCCAGCTCCCCATGCAAATCCCCTGCGGCCCTTCCCCTCCCTCCAGTCCCCCGCCCCAGCTCCGCGGCCCGCGGGAGCCAGGGGTGCATCAAAGGGCGCCTTTGTTCCGGCAGGAGCAGGGGGATTAGGTTATCTCTGCGCTGCTGCGGCCGAGGCCAATGCTCTGGGTTCGCTCGGGGCTCTGCAGGCCTGGGAGACCCCAAAGCCGAAGCTGCCCGGGATCTTGAGCCCCAGTGGGTATGGAGTGGTGTGTGAGCCTGGGGAGGGTGGGGGCGGGGGAACTCTTCACCTTCCCAGGCCCACTTTCTTCCAAAGTCCTGGACTCTGCTCCCCAGGCCTTGGGCGCAGGAAGGAACACGGAGAGCCCTTCCCAGGGCCTTGGGGAGGCCAGGCCTCTCTTTGCCCCTGAGAGTGCTGGGGAGTGGGGTGGGGAATGGATGAATCAGCTCCCTTTCTGCTTTCCCTTCATCTTGCCCCACAAGTGCAGGAGGGGAGGCCTGGGAGCCCCCAGAATTTCCTTTCCACCCGACCTTCCTTCCCCTTGCCTTAGTAGACGCTGAGTCACTTTTCCCTAAAGTGGGCAGAGAGCCTGGCCAGGCTGCAGGCGCTGGGCCTGCCCAAGGATTGGGCCTCAGCCTGGACCCATGGAGTTCAGTCTGCCTCTTCCTCCTTCCCCAATTTCTCCTTTTCAATAATGTTCATAAAGACTGTCTCTTGCCTGGGAAACCACAGGACACACACGGACACTTACCCAAACAATCCATCCATCATCAAACATTTATTAAGCACCTACTGTGTGCAGGGCCCTTTGCTGTGCAGACCTTTCACTCACATGTACATAAACATACACATTCACAGACTCACATACATGTACATGCAAACAAATGTATTTGGCCTCAGCCCTACATGAATATAAAGATTAGCAGAAACTCATGTGGTCATACACATATACAGACCCATATACAAACAAATACACATAGATTTACATACATACTAAAAATGAAATAAACACACATTTATTCATCTACAAACATGTCAATTCTCCCAGACTCACCTACGGTGACTGCACAGATGTACATATATGCCCAGGTACCACAGGTTCATAGATGATAACACACATGTTGGACAGGGCCTCACAAGTACAGGGAAGTAGAGACTGGACTATGAGACACAAAATAAAATAAAACAAAGCTTTCTCTTCTATGCAATGAGAAGTGTTTTAATCTTCCCTTCCTTTAACAAAGGTGGGGAGACTTGTCAGCACACTGAACCTTTTTGCTCAAGGATTCCCTAGGATCTGTTAACAAGACCATATTCACAAGGCACACAGAGATCCACACCAGCCTGTGTGTATGTAAAAATTCATAAGATTAAGAAAAATACACACATGCATACACACATGCTCCCTGACCACAACCACAGGCTCTCAAAGATGGGGCCTGCACCAGCCTTTGGAATTATGGAATTGAAACCATTGCAAGAGTCATTTAGCCACTCCACACATGCACTGTTTTCGGTTGATTTGTCTAGAGACCTGAGCAAAGGGGCACCTGGGGGTGGGGAGGGATCACAGCTCTCCATTTCCCAGAAAGCTGCTTTCTTTCCCCATGCTCTATAGAGGTCAGCTATAAGCCCGAGGGGACACACATGGTTTCACATGCTCAATCACACACTGACTCACAATTACACAACGCCAACTGTCCAATACTCTAACACACAAAATCCCACAACCACACAGAGTCATACACACAAATAATAATAAATGGCATCTATATACCACTTTAAGGTTATAAAAGGCTAGCCTCAGGAGAATCCTGAGGTGGGTAAGTTCCGACATCACTGTAGACATCTTACAAATGAAAAAACTGAAGCTTGGTTTCTGAGAAGTGTCATGACATGTCCAGAGTCGCTGGAACCCAGGCTCCTGACACCAAGTTCAAGATTCTTTCCACTATGTGACCTTGACTTTGTGAATCCCACATTTACACAGCTTCCATATCTTCCCCCCCTCCCGCCCCCGCTGTTCTCTCCTTGTCCCCTTGTTTCTGACCACCTTGGTCCTCATCCTTTACTCTTCAACAAGTCTGAGGCCACACTAATCCACCAAGAAACCCTGATTAAGCACTTGCTCAGTGCTAGACACTAAAGATACACAGAAGAGATGAAGCAGAAAGTCCTCCAAGTATCAGGGTCAGGCAGATTAGACTTGTCCATGCCCTTTCTTTTCAGGGACGGAGGCAGAGGCAGATAGAAAGACAGCTCAGCCGGCACCCCAGGTGATAAAGAGGAGTGGGAGGGGTGGCCTCCGGATATTGACAAGGTGGAGATTGATTCCCCCAGCCCTCTCCTCACTCCCCAAAAAGTTTTGATCTGTGCTGAACCAACGTCCTTGCCTCTTTTCTTAGGTCTCCCTTGTGACCAATGACATGTGTTTGTGAAATGGCTGGTTGTGTTAGGTGCTAATCTGTGGCAGAATTTGTCTCTGTGGGGAGTCAAGTGGATTTTTCTGGGATCAAACTCACCACATTAGACTCATTAGCTGTATTCCTACCTACACAGTACATAAATACATTTGGCAAACATTCCTGCTCAGAGAAAGAGCTACCAACATGCGCGCGCGCGTGCACACACACACACACACACACACACACACACAGACACAGACACAGACACGAACAACTCAGCTTAACATGCTGCTTGTATGACTAAACCATGAAATTGGGAATAGGACTCTCCATCTTTTTTTCTGTTTCTCTGTGCCTCTGTCTCCCTCCGCTTTGGGCTTCCCTCCTATTTCTTATCTGCCAAGGAAGCTCTTCTGGGCTCTGCCGATTTTATAAAGCCTTTGGAGGAGAGGGTTAGAGGGAGCCAGGTATGGGCTGGGCTGGGATGAGGCATGGAAGAACCAGGAAGCAGCCAAAAAGCCTCCCTTAGAAAATAAGTCTAAGGTTGAAGGAATACTGCGGAGGGGGGGGGAGAAGACTGCCTTCTGTCCATGAGCTGCCTGCCCCTTGGGGCTAAAGGAAAAGGCAGCAAGCCCTTTCCTCTCTTCCCTGGCAACTCTGTCAAGAATCAGGCAGGAGGCGGAGATCACTGGGCATTCCAAGGAGAAGAACAAAGTCCAACTTTTGCTCTTTCTACCACCTTCAAGCACCAGGCTGTGGAGACCAAACCCAGGTGCTCACAGCTTTGTTATTCCCCCCACAAGGGAAGCCTCTGCTCTTACCCCTAACCCCTGGACTCCCAGTGGTATGATATCCCTCTTCCGTGGCAGTATAGATGCAGCTTCCAAACCTGGAGAGGAGCCTAAAGCCACTGAAGTGAAATGAGAAGCTTTGCCCGGGAGTGGAACAGCCCCAGCTGCAGAAGTCAGTGCCACTCCACCCCCCCCCCAATTCCGGCTAGGGATTCTCTTTCCCCTCACCTTGGTACAGCTGGCCCCAGCACTGCTGGGGTGCTGGACAGCCCAAGACCCTTGCTTGCATGTCCTAAAGTTGGAGGACTTTCAGTTCAGCCTGTTTTTTTGAAGGAACAAAAATTTTTATGAAATCTAATGCAGTGCTGTCTTAAAGGTCAGTGGTTATGCTTTGCAGAACACTCAAGTGTTCCCCCCCCGCTGTGCGCGCGCGCGCGCGCGCGCGCGCGTGTGTGTGTGTGTGTGTGTACGTGTACACGCGCGCTCTCGTGTTTAACTTCATTTCTACATTTCTGGTTGCATCTCTTCATTTTTATATTCCATCTCTGTCATTCCTTTTTTTAGTGTCTGGTGCCTTATTATGATTTTCCACCTTTTGTTCTAAACCATTGATTCTTATTTGTATTTTTTAAAAAATACTTTTATTTATATCATTAAATATTTCCCAATTACATTAAAATTACAATATTCATTTTAAAATTATTTTGAATTCCAAATTCTCTCCCTTCTGCCTGTCTCTCTGCTACTCCTTGAGAATGCAAGCAATGCGATATTGATTAAACATGTGAAGTCATACAAAATGTATTTCCATATTAGCCATCTCACTCATCTTTCAAAATTCTTAGTT
Organism: Phascolarctos cinereus; assembly: GCF_003287225.1. Classification (NCBI taxonomy): domain Eukaryota; kingdom Metazoa; phylum Chordata; class Mammalia; order Diprotodontia; family Phascolarctidae; genus Phascolarctos; species Phascolarctos cinereus. Next base: position 22,164,614 of record NW_027555625.1, on the reverse strand, counting down.
AAGGGTTTATATAAGGGTTCTTTCGTTTTGTTTTTTTTGTTTTTTTTTTTTGGTTAAGCTTCTCAGCCACTTTGGCAGTTCTGGAAGATAGTCTGCTCTCATTTCTGGGAGAGCTAGTTGTGGTTATGGCAATATCATCCCCTTCCTTTTCTGGAAATTTGTTTTCTTTTTTTTACCTCATAGGATAGCGTCATGTCATCAGGAACCTTTCTATGTTTACTTGTTTCTGCAGCATATCAAAGTGGGATTTTTGTCCCATGAAGGTTTTCCTTCCTTCCTTCCTTCCTTCCTTCCTTCCTTCCTTCCTTCCTTCCTTCCTTCCTTCCTTCCTTCCTTCCTTCCTTCCTTCCTCCCTCCCTCCCTCCCTCCCTCCCTCTCTCTCTCTCTCTCTCTCTCTCTCTCCCTCTTTTCCCAATTGTTCTTTCATTTTAGCACATTTCTTGATTCTTGGAAGTGATGGAGGGGAGCTGGGCTTAGACCCAGGAAATTCTGTTGGCCATCTTGCTGGAATTCTGCACTTTCCCCCCAAGTCCAAGAACTTTGAAGAACTGAAAAATGGATTGACTGGTCTCTGATTACATCAGAGAGTGGACAATGTTGGAGAATTCTAACCCCTAACTCTCTATGATTTTACCTCAATAATAATATAACTCACCTTTCTGTGGTATTGGGAGGGTTACAAAGTGCCTTCCTTCAGCCTCTCTGTGATATCCAGAGAGAGGAAGTTTAGTGTCAGAGCTGGAATTCTAACTTAGGTCCTTATTATTTCCAATTTCTGTGTTTTCCCCCTTCATACTATGTTGCCTCACTTATCTTACTCTTATCCTGGAAAGCATTTGTTGGCTGGCATTATCCATATATCAAGTGAAGACTTGTTGAGATCTTATTAAGTGCTCGCGCACACACACACACACACACACACACACACCACACACACACACACACGGTTTTAAAATTCCAAACAAATTGCGAGGTTAATTCTGTTCCGTTCCATGAATCGGTGGTTGAGATGATGCAGAACTCATTCAGATCTATCCGTATGACTTACCGTTGGACCCAGTGCTAGGCGTATAGGGTTGAAGTATAACAAACAACAACAGCTAGTATTTGTATAGTTCTTTAAGGCTTGCAAAGAGTTTTACATATATTATTTCATTTAATCCCCAACAACCCTGGGAAGTAAGTGCTATTATTATCCTCATTTTACAGATGAGGAAACTGAGGCAAACAGAAGTTAAGTGACTTGCCCAGGGTCACACAGTGTCTGAGACAGGATTCAAACTCAGTTCTTTCTGACCCCAGGTCCAGATCTCTATCCATTGCTGCCTCAAGTATGAGAAAGCAACTTATGGACTTTACATACTGTGCTCAGATATGCAATTCTTGTTACCGCAGCACAGACCCTTCCAAAGTCCATGATTGTGTGTATCCATGCTTGGTCCATGTTTACAGATAATGTATGTGAGTATTTGTGCACAAGTCTATGGACAATATTTTGAATCTGTATTTGTGTACTTGTGAGTTGCCTGAGGGAGCAGTGGGGTTGCAGGCTGATATGTTGTATGTCTGTTGGGGGAGTGTTAAATGTGTCTCTGCAGCTACTGACTCATTTCAATATATACACACCAGTCTGAGAGTATTTCCATTGCCCATAGAGCAGAGAAAATCTGAGTGTGCATGTGTGTATGTGCCTCTGCAGAAATGTATGTGTAATTGTGTGCACAGGCCATGAATTAAAAAACACATACACACACACACACACACACATACACATACACATACACATACTGTATGTCTATATACAGTAGATTAGAGAGAAGAAGGCTGAAGCCAAACTGGGATATATATTTACATGCACACCCATGCAAAAACCAAATCTTCCCCCTTCTCTCTCTCATTTATTATTTTTAACTTCGTTCTCATATTTCTGGTTTCATCTTTTCATTTTTGTATTCAGTCTCTGTCATTACAATTTTACAGTGAGGGAGAGAGAGAGAGAGAGAGAGAGAGAGAGAGAGAGAGAGAGAGAGAGAGAGAGAGAGAGAGAGAGAGAGAGAGAGAGAGAGAGAGAACTTATCTAGATTGTCTATATATTTACACATGTTCATGTTCCAATGGCATGGGCTGCTTAGGGACTCGGTAGGACCCTCTTGTGCCTGGTTTGGGAGCAATCCTTTCTTTGTTACTTTTGGTCTGGCCTCTTGGCCAGTTTGGGATGGAGTGAGAGGAGGGGGATTCATATCAGCATACAGCATTGGAAATAGGCTGGAGAGAAGTGGAGGACTTGGCAGATTTTGTCCAGACTCCTGGTGGTTTAATAAGCAGTACAACCTAAGAGAAGAGGCTAAGGAGAAAGAGTAGGAGGAAACTGATTCTCCATACCTAGAAGTAGGCAGGCTGTTCTGTCCAGAAAGAGGGATCGTTTTGGGACCACCCTTCTGGTCACATTTGCTACCAGCCTAACCTTGGGACTGGGCTTATTGGGAGGACAAGGGGAAAGGAGATGGTGGCTGTGTGGCTGCCTTGGGGTGTGTGTGTGTGTGTGTGTGTGTGTATGTGTGTGTGTGTGTGTGTGTGAGAGAGAGAGAGAGAGAGAGAGAGAGAGAGCGCTTTTTATTTGTCAGGCTGGTTTAAGGAGGTGAAAAGAGAAAGATACAGTCCACCTTCTGTCCTCTGGCTGTGTATTGGGTAAGGGGGAGGTGGATGGGAGCCAAGACACGGCTTTTTTTTTTATGTGGGGTTCTCTATCTGGCAATTCCTTCCCTTCAGTGTCTGGTTCTGTCCTAAAAATGGGAAGTGGCCAACTAATTCAGATAAAAATGTTTTAGTGGTGCCAGTTTATATGCCAAGACTGGGGTCACAGCATACATTGATAGCTGGAAGGGACCTTAGAGATTGTTGGGACCACCAGTTTGTTTGACAGATCAGAAAACTAGGACCCAGAGTGGAGAAGGAACTTTTTTAAGGTCATGAAGTTAGGAGGGAATAGGTAGGATGTGAGCCCAGGTCCTATGATGCTTGGGTAATAGTGTCTGGGTGGAAGGGAGTGATGACCAGACTTTATAGCAAGGTCATGGAGCTGGGATCAAAGCGGGGAGTGTTGGGAATGAAAAGACCCTGGGAAGGGGACCAGGGACCAGGAAAGGAATGAGAATTCAGTAAGGGAAAGGGTGTGGGGAGGACTTTGCAGGGAATGGAAGGAGGATTTGAGGGGGGTAAGAAGAAAATTAGTTGTGGAAGATATAGAGAAGAGAAGGGAAATAGTTGAATAATAGGGAAAGGGATGTGAGAAAAATGGGGAAGGGGGTTTGGAGGACAGAAGTAGGGGAGACAAGAAACATGAGAGGTAGGATAGAGGGAGTAGAAGGAAATGGAGGAAGGAAATGGGAGGAGCAGATGGTCTTGGGGGAGATGAAAACTGAGAGAGAAATGGGGTGTTTGCAAGAGTGGTAATAGGATTTAGGGGATCAGAGGCTTCATCCAACCACCTCTCTTCAATAATAAAAGAAAGAATCCTCTTCAAGATTCATTCCTCCCTGGGAAGTCAGCAGTGGACGGACTCAGGTCCTGCAAAGAAAGGTGTCAGGAGGGAGGGGGGCCAGGATTCCCTTACAGAGAGACGTTACTTGTTCAGAATATCTAGATGGCAAATGATGCTGTTATAATGTGGTACCTCATTAACAGACTCGGATATACCCTGGCTCCCGCATGTCCCTGAGAAACGGAACTCCATATGGTAAGAGCCTTCTGGAGTCTAACAGAAAGACTAACACTTTTAGCCTGGAACAGGGGTTAGCCCTCTTCCCCAGCAGTGGAGTGTAGAAGGGAAGGGGTTCCCATGGGCGGGATAGGAGTGACTATGTCAATGTGATGGGGAGGATGAGCCTCCGCTCCAGCCACAGACTTGCGGGCAAATCCCGACTTTGTCACTTCCTACCCGTGGGACCTTGGGCAAGTCTCATCAAATCTGTTCGAGGTTTTCTCATCTGCAAGATAAAGGGGTCCGAAGAGATGGCCTCTAAATCCTCTTCCAGTTTTGAATCCCTGGCCTAGTACAACGCACAGAGCTCGGAGCAGAGAGGCACAGGACCTACATCTGAATCTTGACTCTGATGTTTACGACCTGGATCACTGAAGTAAGTCCCTCCACGTCCTCCTCTGGAAAATAAAAGCATTGCCTAAAGAGGCAGGGTTTTGTACTGGAGAGAGAGTTTTGTACTGGAGAGAGAGTTTTGTACTGGAGAAGAAATCCTGCCTTGGACGCTTGCTAGCTATAGGACCCTTCAGCTATATGGTGGTTGTAGCTAAACCTTTTTGGGAAGTGTGGAGAGGGTTGGGGGAATCAATCTCCACCTTGTCAATAGCCCGAGGCCACACACCCCACTCCTCTTTATCACCTGGGGTGCCAGCTGCGCTATCTTTCTACCTGCCTCTGCCTCTGTCCCTGAAAAGAAAGGGCATGGACAAGTCTAACCTGCCTGACCCTGATGCTTGGCAATAGCCCAGTGAGGACTTTCTGCTTCATCTCTTCTGTGTATCTTTAGTGTCTAGCACTGAGTAAATGCTTAATCAGGGTTTCTTGGATTGGTGTGGCCTCAGACTTGTTGAAGAGTAAAGGATGAGGACCAAGGTGGTCAGAAACAAGGGGACAAGGAGAGAACAGCGGGGGCGGGGGGGAAGATATGGAAGCTGTGTAAATGTGGGATTCACCAAGTCAGGGTCACATAGTGGGAAGAACCTTGAACTTGGTGTCAGGAGCCTGGGTTCCAGCGACTCTGGACATGTCATGACACTTCTCAGAAACCGAGCTTCAGTTTTTTCATTTGTAAGATGTCTACAGTGATGTCGGAACTTACCCACCTCAGGATTCTCCTGAGGCTAGCCACTCGTAACCTGAGTCATAGCTGCGATTTATTATTGTTCGTGTGTCTGACTCTGTGGTGGTGGGATTTTGTATGATGGAGTGTTGGCTGCTTGAGAGTCGTGTGATCGTGAATCAGTGTGTGATTGAGCATGTGTGACCATGTATCTGTGTGTCCCCTCGGGCTTATAGCTGACCTGTGTAGAGCATGAGGAAAGGAAGCAGTTTTCTGGGAAATGGAGAGCTGTGATCCCTCCCCAAACCCAGATAGATGGCCCTTTGCGCAGGGTTCTAGGCAGAGCAGCCGGAAACAGGCGGTGGAGGAGCTGAACGACTCTCACAATTCCCGCCGTCGCTGGAGTCCTAAATTGGTGCCAGCCTCAAGACTCCCACCCTAAGGGTTCTCGGGATGAGCTCTCCTGCAAGGCCTGGCCCTGACCCAGACCCCGGCTCAGGCTGTGGTGAGGGCAACGAGGCGGCAGCTCCCTTAGAGGAGGAGGAAGACGGAGAGAGACAGGAAAGAGAAATGGGCTCCCGTGAGTCCAGGGTCTCTGGGCAGCCGCCGCGCCCTCTCAGTTTAGTTATCAGTTCCCAGCCCAGGCGGGAGGCCCCAAGGTTAGAGCGCAACGGAAAAGCACCAAGCGCAGCAAAGGACAGCGGAAGCCTCGGCGGTGGGCTCTTGGGGCCAGGGTGAAAGGGTGACAGGGCAAGGTGTGGAGAGATCCGGGGAGCAAAGTGCGCCCTGGGCTAGCTGATAAGTGCCCCAAGATCTAGGGGCAAGGCCCGAGGGAGGGGCGTGGAGGCAGTGGGGCGGCCGGCACAGCGGGAGCAAAGGCGCTGACCCTCTCCGTCTCTCTCTCTTTGTCCGTCCGTGCGTCTGGCCTCTTCCCCTTGTGCAAATCCCAACCCTCCCCGACCGCTGTGGGACTCCTGCGTATCCCCAATTCCATCCCCGTGGGTCCCCGTCCTCTGTCTCATCTGTCTATTGGGCACTGCCCCATATGTCCCTTGTATTCCTGTACCCCACCGCGGGCTGTGCCCCTTGTTGCTTCCTCCTTCTCGTGTCCCCTGTGGTCCGGTTCCCTCCCCCCTCCGGATCCCCTGTCTTCCCAAACCCCTCTCCCCGGGTGGTGTCCCTTGTATCCCCGTATCTCCTGCTGCCCTGCTGTCTCCCGTGTCCTGCGAATTCTGTGTCTGCGTCTCTTGGGTCCCTGTTACTCCGGGACCCCATGTCCATGGGATTCCCGTGTCCGCGTGTTGCCCCGTCGCCTCCCATCTCGCTGTTCTCTCTCATCCTCATTCCCGTACCGGGTGTTGTCTGCACTGCCGCCCCTGTTTTGGGTCTCCGGTTCCCCTTCCCCTCGTGCCCTGTACCTGTGTTGTGCCGCCCCCTCCCCCTGTACCCGGTTCGGTGCCCTGCTAACAGGGAGCGAAGTTCCCCAAGACAGCCTGCTCCTGCACGGCCCCTTCGCCCGAAAACCCAAGCGGATTCGCACGGCCTTCTCGCCTTCGCAGCTGCTGAGGCTGGAGCGCGCCTTCGAGAAAAACCACTACGTGGTGGGCGCCGAGAGGAAGCAGCTGGCGGGCAGCCTCAGCCTCTCCGAGACCCAGGTGAGCCGCCCAGTGGGGCCCCTTCCCTGCCTGCTCCCCGCCGGTGCAGTCTCTCCATCCTCTCCGAACTGTGCCTGCCCTCCCTTCGAGTCGATCTGTCTGCCTTCTTCAGTCTCTCAGTCTCTCTATCGCTCTCCTCTCTCCCACTCTCTCTCCTTCTGTCGTTTTTCCTCCCTCCAACTCGCCTGATCTCAACCCTTCCTCCCTCCTTCCCTCCTCTTTCTTCCTCCATCTCTCTCATTTCCACCTCTCCCTCGTTCTTTTCTCGGTCTCCCTCCTTCTCTTCCTTCCTTATTTTCTCTCTCTCTCTCTCTCTCTCTCTCTCTCTCTCTCTCTCTCTCTCTCTCTCTCTCTCTTCTTTCTCTGTCTTCCTCCATCTCTCTATTCTATTCCCCTCTTCCTCTTTCATTCTCTTTCTTTCTGTCATTTTCTCTCCTTCCAACTTTCTTAATTCCATCACTCCCTCCATCCTCTCTTTATTCCCTTTCTCTCTTCTTCCCTTTCTTCCTCCTTCCCTCTCTCCTCTCTCTCTTCTTACTTCCTTCCCTTGCTCCTTCTCCTTCTGTCTTCTCTTCTCCCTTTCTCTCTCTCTTCCTCTCTCCTGTCTCTTTTTCTCTTCTTTTCTTCCTCTTTCTCTCCCACCTCTACCCCAACTTTCTCCCTCACCTCTCCTCCCCTGTCTCTCTCCCTTTCCTTTCCTCTTTTTCTTCCTTTCTCTTTCCCCCCCCTCCCCCTCTCAGTCCAGGGTGCTCCTCTCTGTACTAGCTCCTGCTTGGATCTAGCTGAGTAAACAGGGAGGTGGGGTAAGGATGAAGAGAGGAGGAGCAGAGTCCAGGAAGTTTCTCTGTAGCTTGCCCTGATTCTTCTGAGGGCCATGCTAGACTTTTAGGGCTCTCCCTGAAAATGATCTTTATTCTAGTTGTGCAGGAACTCAGTAGAGGCAGAACTTCTTTCTTCAGTAGCTGCAAACAGGAAACAAATTTTAAAAAAATCTAACTCAGTCAATAGACCTCTCTCAATGGACTCTTAGAAGTACAGTCTCCAGAAGAAGGGAGGTGACTGCCCCTCTGTCCCTTGTCCTGGTCAGACCTCATTGTGTTCAGTTCTGGGCCACACTTGAAAAAAGGCATTGATAAATTCAAGCATGTTCAGAGAAGGACAGTCAGGATGATGGAGGTTGTGGGTTGAAGAAAGTGGAGATGTTTAGGCTGGAGAAGAGAGTGCTTGGAAGGGGCTGCTGGGAGTGGGCATGGGGGTCACACATAATAACTATCTTCAAGTGTTGAAAGTAATGTCATATGGTCTAGAGATGGCTAATTAGTCACTCTAGAGGGTAGGGCCAGGACTCACGGATTAAGGTTACCTGGGGGCACTTTTGAGCATAGTCTAAGGAATGTGAGCTCTCTGGTCTGGAAGTGTTAACAGGACATCTGCTATTGGGGAGCTTGTCAGAAGGAGCCTGGCCCAGGGATTCATGATTGACCACCTGTTTGGGGATTTTGCACTGGTCATTTCTAGAACCTGCTGACTTGGTTGGTGGGGGGAGAGGGATGGGACAATGTCAGTACTCCCCCCCCCATAGATCCCAGGATATTTGTCTCTTGGATTCAGAGAAGGAAGGAGAAAGGAAAAGACAGAATTCCACCTCTTAGCCATCCCCCAACCCCCCCTCCCCAATCCAGGAAGCCATCTGTTGATTATCCTCAGTCACAGCTAGAGAAATCTAGATCCCCAGGAGGGGTAATATCTGGTCAGTTTAATTTTCCAGTTACCCAAAGGATGACCTTAACTATCCTCTTTGGTTTTCTCCTTGTTGCTAACAGTCTGTCTACAGCATCTGTCCCCTGTCACCTTTCAGTAAGTCTTATCTAATGAGTGAGGTAGACTTTCCCTATGGTGTAATGGAAATCAAGAAACCAGTGGAATTCTAGTTTCTGGTTCTTATACTACTCGTGTGACCTTGGGCCAATTGATTCCCTTATGTGGGCCTCAAGGGCTTTCCCCTTTGTTTTCATCAACTGAATCTGTCAATCTAGTGGTTTAGATTACTTCTAGGGCACCTTCCAGCTCTAATATTCCAATTCTGAGTGAGGACACCCAGACCTGGAATTGATGGAGATGGAGAGGATGGTAGAAAGCAGGTCTCAGGTTGGACTGACTACAGACATTGCTTGTATGACTAAACCCATGGCATGGGATCCTTTCCTTGGTGGTTGCTTGTTTCTCTGAAAAGCCAAAAGCAAAATTATTCTAGTTATTTGAGATGGGTTCAGGTGACTGGATGAGGTGAGGGAGGCATTCCAGAAAAAGAACTCATTTTAGAATCCCGGGATCTGACCTGGGTTCAGATCCTGGTTCTGCTAGTTTTAGCATTTGACACACTGCTCCCCATTTCTGAATGTCTGTATCCTCATCCTTGAAATAAGGAGACTGGTTTAGAGGAGTGCTCTCATGTTTGTGAACTTATCTATTTCACTACCTCAATGGATGTCTATTCCCCCTTCATCTATCAGCCATCCATCTGTGTATCCATATGTCTATAATCTATTTATTCCTATATCTACCTACATATCCTTTGTCTGTGTCTGTCTCAATAATCCACCCAAGGGTCTATCTTTTTGACACCTGGGTCTGACAAGCCATGTAACCATCACTATCTCTGTCCAGGAACAGATGCTGAAACTGAGTATTGCCACATTGGCATACTGGACCTTTCTAAGGTGGCTTTAGTGTACAAGAAGTCCATTTTAATGCACCTTTGGTGAAAAGATTGAGCTCAAAAATGAATAAAATCACATCATTGGGCTTTTTTTTTAAACTCAGAAGTACTTTTAAATTAATTAAAAACCTCAAATCTGTTAACTTCTGTTTGTTTTTATTAGCAACTTTGTTTTTTAACTCAGTGCTTTTAAGCTCAATGAAAGTGTTCTTAATTAACTCTCCTCCCACCCCTCCCCCTCCTTAAGAAAAACCAGCTTTCCTTTTACTTGGGGAGGTCCCATATGTCAATGTGCAAATGGGCCAGTTTCTGAATCTGAGTCATAGAATTGTGGAATCAGAGACACTGATTCAATAATAGATTATAGAATGTCAGAACTGCAAGGAACCTGAGAACAGAGAGTGTCAGAGTTAAGAAAATCTTAGAAAAGAGAATGTCAGAGCTGGAAGGGACTTTAGAACACAGAGTGTTAAAGCTGGGATGGTTCTTTATGTCCATCTAATCCAGTAGTTAGGCAGCTAGGTGGCACAGTGGATAGAGGGCCAGGTCTGGAGTCAGGTAGACTCATCTTCCTGAGTTCAAATCCAGCCTCAGACATATCCCAGCTGTGTGACCCTGGGCAAGTCACTTAACCCTGTTTGCCTCAGTTTCCTCATCTGTCAAATGAGTTGGAGAAGGAAATGGCAAAATACTGTAGTATCTCTGCCAAGAAAACCCAAATGGAGTCATGAAGAGTCAGACAGGACTGAACAGCCACAAAATCCAGTGATTCCCAACTTTTTTCAATGTCAGATAATTCCAGACACCACCTCTATGTGAGGGCCGTACTATTTGTATTCATTGATTGAGAAAATACCTGATGAAACAAAGTTCCTCGGATTCCCTGAGGCTTTTCAGATTTGCATTTTATTAACCACAGAGGGCTGCACGATATACACACCTGAAGTGCCATCACACTCCTCTGTACCAGACATGCTCCTTGTTCAGCCTCCAGAGGGTATGCTTGCTTGTTTGTCATTGTGACTCATTTAATGAGACAGACCCTTGCCAAGGGCTCCAGAGTCCACTGGTGACCTGCAGCCCCCCGGCTGGGCACTGCTGCTCTAGTTCAGCTCTGTCATTCAGCAGAGAAGGAAAATGAGACCTTTGCACAAAGACGCACAAGTTAGTGGCAAAGCGAGCACTAGAAACCAGTCTGGACTCCTCTCTCTTATACTACACCATTTACTAAATCATTTGGCATTATCAATCTATTCTCTCCTGCTAATTATTTAGATGCACCTTATTGCTGAGTCTATATGAGTACTTAGGCATCAACATATCTGTCTACCAGCCATGCATTATGACTTATCTGAGAGGCATTGTGGTATAGTGCATGGCAGACCAGCTTAGGAATCAGGAAGACCTGAGTTCAAATCTTACCTCAGACACTTACTAGTGGTGTGACTCTGGGCAAGTCACTTAAAAAAAGTTTTCTGCCTCAATTTCCCCATCTGTAAAATGGGGCTAAAAATAGCGCCTACCTTCCAGGGTTGTTGTGAGGATCACATGAAATAAAATAGGAAGCCCTTTGCAAAAGCACTATATAAATATTAACTATTATTATTGTTGTTATTATAAATTAAAGTTCAACCCTGCCCCCAAACTATCAATCTATATTCATGGAGGGAGTTTCCACACCAGGAGTTCCCCATAGGGTTTGACCAATAACAATTATTTATCTATCAATTAATATTTATCAGCTATTTCTGTGATATTGCTATATGGAGTCATGGAATTTTTCAAGATGGGAGGGTCTTGGATTAGATGGTCTCTTCCACGTATCTTGACCCTGACGTAGTGATATCATTTTGGTCCTCTTTGAGCACTAAGGACAATAAGTAATCAATCAATAATTTTATGATCTCTGGCCTTACAAAAGATGATTGTTTTATAGATAAGAAAACGGAAGATGCTTTCTTCCCCTAGGCCCTAGATGGGAAGGGACTCTCCCGAAATCACTTAGTTAATGAGTGAAAAGGCCAACATCAAAGCCCAAGGATCCTACCTCCAAAATTCAGTGATATGCTCTCCCCTCTGTCCCCCCTCACTGATATCTATCTACCATCCTCACTTATCTATTCCTTTATTCATATATCTACCTTTAAGTTTTATTATTAGCAGCACTTTTAAAAACTCACTGCTTTTAAGCTCACTGAAAGTGTTCTTAATGGACTCTCCTCCTTCCCCTTCCCCCACTTAAGACAAACCAGCTTTCCTTTTACTTGTTAAGATCCATCATTGGTATCTACCTACCATCTTCACTTCTCAGTTCTTTATTATCTGTAGCTGTCTGTCATATCTATAACTGTTAACCTATATTTGTTTATTTGTCTTGCCTAGTTTTGTAATTATTAGCTATGTGCAACGATAGCTGTTTATCTATCTCTCAAGTCATGTATCATTTTCTGGTGACCATCCATCCTTAGCTCTTAATCCTCTCTTCATAGCTCTACTTATATAGAGATAGAGCTGTGCAGGGGTATGTGACAAACGTTTAACCAATTGACTCTCTGGGGGAAAATGTTTGCCCAGCACAGTTTTAAGTTTAATTTGCATTATTGACATTTTCTCCATCACTTTCTTAAACTTAGATAATCATCAAAACAGTAAATCAAGCCCTGTTCATAGTTTGCTGATTTCTGATATGGAAATGCTCACACTGAAAATTTATATCTATGCCTCTACTTTCATCAATCATTCATCTGTATCTATCTGCCAGCCCTATCTATGTTTAGCTTGACCTATGTAATGACTCAGATTGAATCTTTCATCTAAAAAAAAATTGTATTTCTCTCTCCAAGTACCTAGCAGTTAGATTTAGCTATCTACCTTTCACATGTGAAGAACTAAATAGACTCTTTTAAGATTTTTTATTTTATTTTGTTCCATTATCAAGCATTTTCTCTATTCCCCACTTCTCCCTGCCCCCTGCACTGAAAAGAAAGAAAGAAGAAACAAAAGAGATGTAGAACCCCTGTATCACATAAGCACAGTCAAACATAAACACTCCCACATTGGGGCAAATAAAAAAATGCATCTCTCATTCTGCATAGCCATCATCTCTCTGTTGTGATCTGCTTTCATTCCTGATCTTTTATTGATCAGAGTTCTTAAGCCTTACAAAATTGGTGATTTTTATAATATATGGTCTGAATATGGAGCAGCTTCCCCCACTTCATGGCAATTCAGATAGATTCCTCTGGGCTTCAGTCTCCTCTTCTCTCAACTTCTAATTCCTTCTAGTCCATGAAGTCATGATTCATCCGTATCTACTTCTTATCTTTGGCTGTCACAGCAATTTCTATGTGTGTTTTTCTAGCTCTTTTTGAAATCGACATCCAATACAGTCTGTGGTTTCCAAGTGCCCATCATTTATCTTTTCAGCCACTGAATCTGTCAATCATGTCTTTTTACCTTTGGAGAGCGCCTTTTGCTATTCTGTGGGGACCAGCAGTTAACACAGTGCTTGGCACATTGTAGGTGCTTAATAAACGTTTGTTGACTATCAGTCTATAATCTATATTATCTGTAATCTAGCTATCAATTTACATTTTCATTATGCATTTAAAATAATACAGTTAGGGATAGGAAAAGGAGTGGCAATCGGACTTATGATTTCACTGGTATAAATGTATACTCTATATGCATATATAGGTCACAGGATGCACCTATCAATTTAAATATGCACATGGTCCACATATATATATGAAAAAATACATACACACACACTGTGACCCTTTTCTTCACATGGTAGGGTATTGCAGTGGATAGGACACTGGACCTGGCCTCAGGACACCTAGGTTCAAATCCTGCCTCAGATCACTGGGTGACCCTGGGCAAGTCAGTTAATTTCCCTGAGACTCAGTTTCATCATCTTTGAAATGAAGATAATAATACCTACAGCACCTTATAACACTCTAGCAATGTGACATATTGTTACCTACACAAGGATTAGAGGTCTAAAATATTTTCCAGATCTGAAATTCTTAAGATTCTTTAGATAATTCTCTTATCTGTTTACATGGGCATCTAACATCTCTTTCTGTCCACTGCTGTCAAATGAAAGGTCCTTGAACGTAGGGACTGTTTCATTTTTTGCTGTTGTGTCCCCAGAACCTGGTGGCATACACGTAGTAATCATTTACAAATATTTGTTATTGTTATCCACTGATAAGCTGTTATCTTTGTCATCAGACTGAACATTCATTATCTATCCGGAAGAAGAGTTGACATTTACATAATGCTTTAAGGCTTATAAAACACTAGATAATTTAAAATATTACTAGCTTAAAACTGCTTTGAAGACTTTTGTGATCCCCTGTGTATATTTCATTCCCCTTCCCGGTGATCTTTACCACTATTTATTATCTACAGAGATTACTCCATCAAAGGCTCCTCATGTGTGGAGACTGCTTCACTTTTGTGTTCGTCTCTCCAGGCTTAGTATAGTGGTACAGAGTGAGGGCTGACTAAATGCTTTTTCATTCCTCCATCCATCTCTTCTTTCTTCATTCAGTTAACTTCATTTATCCTATAGGATATCCTATTTTATATATATATATATATATACACATACATACATATAGACATACATACCCCCATATGTGTGTGTGTTGTTTGTGTGTGCATACACATACACACACCCCAGAAAAACTCATCTTCCTGAATTCAAATCTGGCCTCAGATACTTACTAACTGTGTGACCCTGGGCAAGTCATTTCCCAGTTTACCTCAGTTTCTTCATCTGTAAAATGAGCTGGAGAAGGAAATGGAAAACGACCTCATCATCTTTGCCAAGAAAACCCCCAATGGAGTCATGAAGAGTCAGGCACAATAGAAACAATCAAACAACAAAATCCTGTATATAAAAATATATAGATCCTATACATAGAAATAAATTACATCTTAGCAGACATTTACTACCTATGTGACCTTAGGGAAGTCACTTAACTTCTATCTGCCTCAGTTTCCTCTCTGTAAAATGGGGATAACAATAACATCTACCTCTCAGGGATTTTGTGAGAATCAAATGAGATATTATTGGTAAAGCACTTAGCATTTTGCCTGGCACATAGTAGGTGCTATTATTATTATTATTATTATTATTATTATTATTATTATTACTACTACTATTATCTGGCTCAGTGAGAGGGGGGGAGTCCATCTGGGAAATCACAATCATTGGACAGAATATTGAATTGAGCTAAATCATAAGGTATCAGCCATCCTTATTTGTTAGCAATTTACTGGTCATCTATCTATGTGTGTCTCTATCTCTGCATCTTTCCTGAGTCACAGTCATTTTCATCTGTCATCTTTTTCTAGCAGTCACTTATTTATCAGTCACCTGCCTGTTTATCTGACTCTCCATCCCTAAGAATGACTCCCATTTCTTCAGGACTGTAGGGTTGGCAAACCCATTTCTACACAACAACTCATGTCAGGAGATGGTGCTGTCAGCGCTACCATCCCCATGTTACAGAGGAGGAAACTGAGGCGACTTTGTCCTGGGTCTCCTGACTTAGGCGATGGCGAGCTCCTGACTCCTCCCCACAGCACTGCCTCTCTCTAGTGATCTCTTTTCTGTCCATCCTGTTCTTCATCTATTTTGCTCTATCAATTGACCATTTGTCTCTACCATTTCTTTATTGTGCAGTTTTATTGTTTATTTTTTTGTGATTTTATCAATGCAGGAAATTCCCAGTGAGGAAATTCTCTCTTCCTGTGCAGATCAGCACCTGCTTTTTTAAAAAACATTTTTACTTAAAGGTTTGAGTTGCAAGTTCTATCCTTCCTGCCCTCCCTCCCCTCCCCTCTCCCTGAGATGGTAAGCCATCAGATATAGCTTATACATGTGTAATCATGTAAAACATTTCCATATTAGTCATTTTGTACAAGAAGACTCGAACAAAAAGAAAGAAAGTGAAAAATAGCATTCTTCTGTCTGTATTCAAACAACATCATTTCTTTCTCTGGGGGCGGATAGTATGCTTCATCATTAGTCCTTTGGGATTGTCTTGGAGGGTTGTGTTGCTGAGAATAGCTAAGTTCTTCAGTGAACAATGCTGCTGTTACTGTGCACAGCATTTTTCTGGTTCTGTTCACTTCACTATGGATCAGTTCATGTAAGTCTTTCCAGAGCCCTGCTTTATACCTAAGAATCTTAGCCAGTAAGCATTTACTAAGCACCTACTAAGTGCCAGGCATTGTGATACAAAGAGAGGCTGAAGGAACTCAAAGTCTCACATGCAAACAGCCAAGTGCAAACACACTACAGGCAGAATAAATCAGAAATAATCAACAGAAGGGAGACTCTAGAATTAAATGGGGTCAGAAGAGGCTTCCTGTAGGTTTTAGCTGGGATTTGAAAGAGGCAATGGAGATGGGGAAGGAGAGAGTGTCATGGGGGACAGTCACGGAAAAGACACCGCGTCGGAGATGGAGTAGCTGAGAGGATGATGAGTCATTGTGGGTCAGCTGGTCTGTGTCAAAAGCAGGATTTTAACTTGGATCTTCCTGACCTAGCTTACTCTCTGTTATATCATGCTGCCATCATCCGGCAGCTAAGGGGCACAGTTAGAGAGAACACCAGCCCTGGAGTCAGGAGGACCTGAGTTCAAATCTAACCTCAGATACTTACTAGCTGTGTGACCCTGGACAAGTGACTTAACCCTGTTTGCCTCAGTTTCTTCATTTGTAAAATGAGCTGGAGAAGGAAATGGTGAACTACTCCAGTATCTCTGCCAAGAAAATCCCAAATGGGGTCAGAAGAGTCAGATTTGATTAACTGACTAAAGAACAGCAAAACTGACATATCCCCTATATTTATTGGGCCTTACTTGTGATTTCATTGGTTATAAGGAACTACCAGTTATCTGGGAGCAATGAGAGGAGTTGACTAGCCCAGGGTCACACAACCAGTGTGAGTCAGAGATAGGACTTGAACCCAGGTTGTTGTGACTCAGAGGCTAGAAGTCTCCCCACTCTGCTACCCTGCCTCTCATCCATTTGTATCTGTCTATAATAATCATATGTCATCTCCTTACACTGTATAGAAATCAATCCTATATTACCCGGATAATCTACTTCTCTCTCATTTTTCTCCCAGCCATCCAACCCTGTGTCTGGCATGTCTCTGACAGAGTGGGGCCAAAATCCCAGCACCCCAGCTCAACTAGTCCTTCAATCCCTCATTTTTATAGATAAATCCAAGGCCTAGAAAAGTGAGAAGCTTTCCCCAAGTCACAGAGAGCTACTCAGTGACAGAAGCAGGATTTGAACCCAGGTCAGGAGTGTTCCTTCCATTATACTGTCACTTTCCCTTGTTTTTCCCTTCATGAAAACAGCCCAAGGCTAAGACTTAAGAGAGCTGACCTTGACTCTTTGCCCTGATGGGTGCTAGCTGAAAGGTCAGAGGTCACATGGCCTTTTGGACTATCAGTTTCTCAATCTGTAAAATGGGAACAATAATATTCACACTTCCTATACCACAGGAGTGTTATGGGGAAAGCCTTTTTTAAGGGTTACAATGCTCTGGAAATGTGTCACTACAATTGTGTTCAGGTCTCCTCTCTCTTCTCCACGCACACATGTCCAGAGCTTGGTGGGCTCCTGGGGGTCTGGAATGGGGTAGAAGGCCTGACTGAATCTACCTGAACCCTCCCTTTCTTGTATCTTCTGGGGCACAGTGATAAGGTCACGCTAAGAACTGGGGGACACTTAGGTGGCATAGCAGATAGAGCGCTGGCCTCCCTGGTCCAGGGAGGACTTCCTGGAGGAGCTGAGACTGAGTACAGACTGGGAAGTATTCAGTGATTATGCAAGGAGAAATCATTTCTAGCATCGGGGAAAGGTCCGCGGAGGAGGCAGCATTTGAACTGGACTCTGGAGGGCTACTGTATTTTTTTTTTTTGGCTAGGCAATGGGGTTAAGTGACTTGCCCAGGGTCACATAGCTAGTAAATGTTATGTGTCGGGGTTCAGATTTGAACTCAGGTCCTCCTGAATCCAGGGCCGGTGCTCTATCCACTGTGCCACCTAGCTGCCCCATATATAGTTAACTTTAATGCATCAGGGATTTTTGGGGTTTTTTTCTTTTTTTTCTTGTTTGTTTTTAGGCGATTGCCCAGGGTCACACAGCTGGTAAATGTCAAGTGTTTGGTCTGAGGCCAGATTTGAACTCAGGTCCTCCTGACTTCAGGGCTGGTGCTCTATCCACTGCACCACCTACCTGCCCCTAGAGGGCGACGGTATTAATGGGTAGAAAGGGAGAGATGGCATAGGGAAGCTTGTGACTCTAAGTGAGGAGGTGGGGAATTGCGGGTTGAATTTGGATGGAGGTGAGGGACCCATTTTGAGTGGAACATAGAGCACAGGAGGGGAAATTGTGGGGACTCAGGTGAACAAGGAAGTCTAGGTCAGATTCTTGGGGGCTTATGAATTCAGGCTTAGGATCAAATGAGATGATGCCTGCGTAGCTCTTAGCACAGTACCTGGCTTGTTGCCTTCCTGTTTCCTTGGCAAAGCTGGTCCAACAATCTTCCTTCTCCAGATTCTTCCCAACATGGGAAGAACTATTGAATGTCAAAACTGGAAGGAACCTTAGAGACCCAAGCCTGTTATCTTAGGCTCAGAGAGAGGAATCCATCTAGCCCAGGACACATGACTTTCAGTCCTTCAGACTCTTTCCGTAAGATCTCGAGTGGCTTTCCTTGGCTGGTGTCTCTCTCATATCTGCCACCTTCTCTTCCTCTTCTCCTCAGTGTAAACCTTGATGGAACTAAGAGAAATTGGGGGAATTCAGAAGCCAGGGAAGGGAGAAATAAAAGTTGCATCTGTCTTCTGTTGGGTTGGAAAATTGAAGGGCTAATGCTGACTGGTTCTGAAAAGGGTGAGATAGGAAGGAAGTGCCCTTAGTTCTCAGCTCTTCATCCTCCCCACAGTCCCTCTGCCTGTCTCCTCATCAGGGAAGCTATCCCATGGCACCACCTCCAAGGAGGCCTTAGGAATCATGAAACAAAGACTACCTCAATGAATCCCAAGTCTTTTTACTGAACCCCACTGTGTGCTCGACTGCTATAGGAGGAAAGGGAACAGAGTCCCTGTTCTCAGGGAGCCCACAGTCTTTTTGGAGAGCCAGGACACCTTTAGGAAGCAATGAAGGAGGTAGGCAAGGCAACATGGCAGAGAACCAAGAGAAAGGAAGTAGGAGGTTGGGGACCTTCACCACTCACTAGCTGTGTGACCTCATGCAAATCACTTCCCTCCATGGGTCTCAGCTTTCTTCTCCATAAAAAGAAGGCTTTAGATCATCTCTAAGTCCCCTCTCTATTCTAAGGTCCCTCCTAGCTTTAACATTCTAGGTTCCAAAGTTTCAGTTCCATGCTCTAAGATTCTCCCACATTAGCTCTGACTTTTATTGTTCTAATATCCCTTAGCTCTGACGTTCTGTGTTTATGATCCCTCCCAGCTCTGAAATTCTCTGTTCTAAAGCTTTTCCCATCTCAGATATCCTAAGTTCTAAGGTCCCACCCAACTCTGAGATTCTCTGTTCTAAGGCCTCACCCCTCTCTAACATTCTATGTTCTAAGACCCCTCTCAGTTCTGGCATTTAATGATCATAAGATATGATCTAGGGCTGGCTTGTGTGCTATAAGCCATACAAAGCTATAAGAATTCAGAGTAGGGACTCATCAGTGTGGATGGGATGGTTGGGGACAATGAGGTTTGATCTAGGTCTTGAAGATGATGGAAAAGGTTCACTTTGGTGGAAAAGAAGGAAGGACTTGCTGAGGAGGGACCCAGAACCCTTGTTATGTCCCAATGGTGAAGTGAGTCACAGTGTGGTATAACAGAATTCTAGGCATGAAGACCTGGAAGACCTGAATTCAAATCATGTCTCTGACACTTAATGTCTAAGTCTCTTAAGCTTTATGTGCCTTAGTTCCTAATTTGTAAAATGAAGTGGTTGGAATAGATTGCCTCTAAGATTCCTTCCAGCTGTAGAACCCCGACCCTGTGATCCATTCTGCCACTGTGTCCCCAAGGACCCAATAAATCCTGCCTGAAGTCTGGGGATGCCAATTTGTCTGGAAGTCCTTTGGGGGCAGGATTGTTTTATTTTTGGCTTTGAATCCCTAGTACCTAACACAGTAACTGGCACATAGTAGGAGGTTAATAAATGCTGGTTGATTGAGTCAATGAATGTAACTTAGACTCAGAGCTGGGGTCACTGAGCCCAGGGAGCCATCAGATCGAATGGTCACTCTGCTCTGGAATAGTTGCTGACAGAAGGATATCATTCTTATTTTTATAGAATGACCAAAGAGGCTAATAGCACCAAATGAATGAGTCTCCTTTTTCTATGGGCCCTCTAGCAGGAAGGCCTCCATCCAAGTTCTGTGTGATCTTATGCATGTCATTTATCACCATGGGCCTTAGTTTCCCCATCTGTAAAATGCAGGGCTGTGCCTACATGGTCTCTGAGTTCTCTGGCTCTAACTCTAGGATGCTCTGATTGCCCTCTTTGTGACTGGTCTCAGGATGGCTCCCTCTTATGGTCCCTGCCCCTTGATGCTTCTGGGATCCTCCCCCTTCCTTGGACCTATAGCAGGTGTGATCTTAAGGAGTTTAGACTTATAGTAATGTCAGCATAACAAGAAAACCTCATATTTCTCTAATACTTTAAGGTTTTCAAAACTGTTTACCAACATCTCATTTGATTGTTGGGGATTTCATTCCGGGTTTTCCTGACCTCCTCTCTCTCTCTCTCTCTCTCTCTCTCTCTCTCTCTCTCTCTCTCTCTCTCTCTCTCTCTCTCTCTCTCTCTGAATAAGGGATGCGATGCCTTTGAAAAGGAAAAAGAAATCCAAGCATTCACAGGCTTCCTTTCAAATGCAATAGAAATGTCTTGTGGGTTATCATATTATCCAGTATTTTAGGATATACAGAACTCTGTGCTGACTTTTCTCCCTTTATTTTCTCCAAAAAATGCTAGTTGTTCACATAGGGTGGCTCTTTGGGAGGGGGAAGAGGAGGGATACATGGAATATAATGGCATGTGAGAAATAGAAAATATCAATAAAATTATCATTATTTTTATAGGCATCCATATGTTTCTTTAATAGAAACACTTTTTTCAGCAGTTACCTGACAATGCCGTTTTTGATAACGCTGTTAATTACTCACTAACAGCTTTCAATAAAAAAATTATTAAAAATAGTGTATACACAATTCTGCCTTCCACCTCCAAAAGCAGACATCATTCAGAGATAGCTCAGCACATAATTGAGAGATCCCTAGCATGGGTATAGGATTGCTATTTTAAAGGTGGGCAGGGTCTAAGAGGGTAGAGTGTGGAACTTGGCACTGGAAAAGATAGTAATGGGAAGTGGGATTGTGGTTCCACTGCTACAGGGGGTGGGGAAGCACTCTCTACTGGTCCATGTCAGCACCTTCTCTGCCTTGAGCAGAGAGGCTAAATGATTTGCTCAGGGTGTCATAGTTAATATGTGTTATAAGCATGATTTGAACCCAGGACTTCTGGGGGGGGTTAATTTTGACTCAGACATTTATAAGCTATGTAAACCCTCAATTAAGTCACCTAAACTCTCCTTGGCCTCATTTTCCTCTTTGGTAAAAGAGAGGAGGGAAAATGGACTTGATGACCTCCCTGGCCCTGCCCATTTCTAAATCTATGATGCTATAATTTATCCAACCCCTTAATTTTATAAATGAGGAAACTGAGGTCCAGTGATTTACTCAAGGTCACCCAGACAGTAAGTGTCAAAATGAAGATTTGAACCCAGGTCTTTTGACTCGATATCAAGTACCTTTTCCCACTGGGGCAAGTGGCAGAACCTAAATGCTGGACAGCGACAGAACCATAAAGTTAGGCCAATGGCCCACAATCCTCCGTAGGATGCCAGCTTTCTTCACATCGTCTTCCTGACCAAAACCTTTCCATGTCTTTGCCACCCTTAGTGTATGAAGACAATGCCCTGGGATGGGGGCTCTGAGCTATACCCCTAGAAGAGGAGAGGGGCTGTGCTGAGGTAGCCATCCTCAGCAGTTACCATCCAGGTCCCCAGCTCCCTACCCCCCTCTAATTTCCACCTCTGCCTTGTGACCAGGACTTGTTTGTGAGATGGCGGACATGATTGGGGGGCATTCTGCGTTCAAGGTTAGGGGGTCATCCTGTGATGAGATTAGGGTCTATTCTATTATCAAGGTTAGTGTCAATCACTGCTCAGGACAACAGGTCAGTATGAGGCTGTTAGGGGTGAACCTGTAGCCATAATTAGATGCTCATAAGCAAAGTTTTGTTGTGTAATAAGTAGAGAAACACCTGGGTTCAGGTCCTATCTTGACATATACTGACTGTGTCACTTGGACAAATAATCTTTTGGGGAAGTAGCAGAGAAGGTGCTGACCTGCCTTGGTAGAAGGAATTTCCTCACCCTTAGCCTAGTGAAATCACAAATCCAGTCTCTATCCTCTATCTCATAGGATTCAGAATTGGAAGGGACCTTAGAGATGGTTTAGTCTAATCCCCTCATTCTACAGAGGAGGAAACTGAGGCCCAGAGAGCTTCAATGACTTGTCCAAAGTCACGCAGGCACTAAATACAGTCTGTAATTTAAACCCAGGTTTCCTGCATCCAAATCTAGCTTCCTTTTCTGCTATGTCATTAAGGGAGACAAGCTCTTTACTGTCCAGGCAGTGGCTCTTTCCCCCAGGGCTTAGGGTTGGAATGGGAGAAGTGGGATGGTGGGACCGTATGTGTATTGCTGTGGGTAGGGCAGGGCTAGGGGAGGGATGGCTTTTCAGATGGTCGGGGGAGGTAGTTCCGGCTTTTATCAGGGCAGCGTGGGAGCAAGCCCAGGGACGGGAGTGGGAGGTAGGAATGAAGGGCAGGAGGGAGAGGGGCGGAAGATGAAAAGGGAGTTGGTGCCAAGACAGGGGTGGATATGGGGGGAAGAACCATCTCAGGGGATTTGGTGAAATGAGGGTAGAAGGAGAGACAGGAACGGCAAAGATGAAAGGAGGTCTGGGGGCTCCCTGTCAATGTCTAAATTAATGAAAAGAGCTTAGAGACATGGGCTCCAGTTTGTGCTCTGCCCAACTGGGTAACCCCAAGGTTGCTTCCCCTCTCAGAGCTTCATGCTACTTTTTTGAAAAATGGGGATAACCTCCAAGATGTGCAGTGACATCTGGTGTATTGGCAGGCCCATCCTTGTTACTTATTCAGCTGGGTAGCACTCATCTGAACTTGAGATCCATTAATGAGCCTTTGAGAACCCAGAGTCACCACATCAGGATGAGATTAGCAATCAGAGTCAGTTGGGGGCAGGAGTGAGCTGAGAGATCATGCTGGGAAAGGGGAAGAGAGTGGGGATAGTTTTGGGGTGGGAGTGATTGTGAATAGTGGTAGAGATGGGGTGGATATGAAGAGCAGAGTTTAGAGTGAGTTTCATTATGGGACTAAGCATATAGTTTAGAGATGGAGATGGATGAATGAAAGAAAAACATTCACGGAGCATTTACTATATGTCAGATGCTATACTAAACGTCTGATACATACAGATAAGACAGCCTGCCCTCGAGAAGTTCACATTCAGGTGGACAGGGTATACAAGGGAGTGATGCTTAGGAAAGTTTGTTTTGGACAAGGAAGTCAGAGGGAATGGGGATCAGAGTCACAGGACAATTGATCGAGATGGACTTTCCAAGAATGGAAAGTGTTGAGTTGACTACTTTTCTCCAAGCTAAGTTGAAAGTGGGGAGGGATGGGAAGGTTCTGATACTTAAGCATGGAGGTGACTGGAAGGTAGCATGGGGTGGGGTCTGGGTCTGGGCACAATAGGAGGAAGAAGGTTCACTACTCAGAGATTGGGAGTGTGGGTGTAGAGAGCCATGGAGTTGGAACTGAGAAGAGAGATGGGCTCCTGGTTGGGCTGAGTATAAAGTTAAGAATGGGAGTAAAGATAGGGTGAGGGTAGAGTTAGGGATGGGCAATCAGGGCTCCCATTGCAGAGAATCACATTATGTCATCCCTCTGACAAAATAGGGAGCCACTTGAGGAAAGACTGAAGGAGAGAGCAAACTGGGGGTAAAGTGGGGAAAGTGTGTGAGGATGGAGACACTGAATGATTACTTTCTAAACAGAAGGAAACAGGCTTAAATTAAAGTAGGAGGGATTGCAGTTGGACAAAAGGAAAACCTTGGATATTAGGACAGTCTTAACCCTGGCTTGGGTTCTCCATCCTGAGAGATTCTCAAAGGGCAGAAGGACTGACCCTCCATTCTGGAAGGCTCAGGCCTAAAGGCAGGGGACTGGATTCAGTCAGCCAGCCAGTTAGTCAACAAGTGTCAGTTAAGTCCTTACTATGTGCCAGGCACTGTACTGAGCTCTAAGGATACAAGGAAAATCTCTGCCTTTAAGCAATTCACATACTGATGGGAGAGAGAAATATTCAGTTTCCTCTTACATACATAGATTAAAGCTCATATACTTACATATAGCATATATATTTTATTATATATTAATATATATATTAGAGATAGCTCATATACATATATAGATTAAAGACTCAAAGTATGAAAGGTGATTGAAACCAGTGTCTGAAGGAAGAGAAAGCAGGGATTGGATAATAGGAAATACCAAATAATCCAAAAGTCATTTCTTTTCTTCTCTGTAATACCTGGATACGCTGAGCTATAAAGGCATACATTCCATTGTTTTGTCTTTGCCACCCAAGTGCTATTTGACCTTGGGAAAGTCACTTGCCCTCTATATATCTGTATTAAAAAAATCCTGCCTCCCATGGGTGAAGCATTTTTGATGTTCTCAAGGCTATTTCACACCCAGAAGCTCAATTGAGCCTCACAATTCCTTCTGTCCCTTACTGCCTATGTGACCTTGGGCAAGTCACTTAAGCTCTGGGCCTCAGTTTCCTCCTCTGCAAAATTAGGGGGTAGGACTTTTTCAGGTTGAGATCTTTCTGTGTTCATGTGATAAACACCCCTAGGATGTATGTGGGAATTCTATCCTTATATTACAAGTGAGGAAACTGAGACTGAGAGAGGTGAGGTGGGTTATCTAAGGACACAGTTAAGGGCAGAGATAGATAAATAGATGATGGAGAGATAGATAAACAGATAGTTGGGTGGATGGATAGAGGGATCAATAAATAGATGTTGGATTTATGGATGGATAAATAGATAGATGGATGGACAGAGGATAGACAATAGATAGGCAGACAGAAATGGATAGATAGATGGACAGATGACATATATAGATGGATAGAAAATGGGTGGATGGATCGATGGAATGGATAGACAGACAGATAGACAGATAGATGGGTGGATGGATAGACAAATGAAACAATTATTAAATACTTACTACATGCCAGACACTGTGCTAAGCACTGGAAATACTAAAATAAGAAAAAAAGAGTCTCTGCCCCTAAGGACCTTACATTCTGGTGAGGGAAGACAATACGTAAGGGGAACTTGAAAACTGAGATGGGAATAGGTTTGGGAGGCTTCCCTGGGGGGCAGGGAGGGTCTAAGGTAGCTGATATGAACTTGAATTGGTCGATACTTCTCTGACACTGCTGACGGTTCAGGGTGGGATGGGTAAGGGGAGCTGTTCTCTGTCAGGAAGAGGGGGCAGTTCTGAAAGGAGGGACAAGGCTCGGAGGAGGTGGTGGCCAGCCCAGCTTTGGAAGGGGGGTCTGGGCCAGCCCAGCTCCAGGAAGCTGTAGTCCTCTTCAGGATTAGGGAGCTCCCAAACTCCTGAACTTGGAGGAGGCTGTCAGAGGTCAGCTGGATCACTCCTTTCTCTTTAGGAAGGATGCTTGACACATCAGTCCTGGTGCTGGGACTCTGGTGCTCAGACCTAGCTCTCCCAGAATGGCATCCTGGTAACCCAGGCGGTCACAGTGTCTCCAAACTGCTGGTCCTTCTCACTGTGGTTCCAGCCTCAGTTTCCACCTTGATTCTGTCACTGTCCTGAGCTCAGCAACCAACATGAAACATCTTGGCTGAGCGAAAGCTGAGTAGGGGGAACTAGGGCTACATTTCCTTGGAGGAGATTAAGAATAAGAATATTTGCCAGCATTTATGTATTATTGTAAAGTGTGCAAAGAGCTTTGCAAGTATTTAGTCCTCACGATCCTGGGAGGTAGGTGCTATTATTATCTCCATTTTATAGATGAGAAAACTGAGGCAAACAGAGACTAAGTGACTTGCCCAGGGTCATCCAACTAGTAAGTGTCTGAGACTGAATTTGAGCTCAGGTCGTTCTGCCTCTGGTCTCATTGGCCTATCCATCGAGGCACCCATCTCCTTCCTTCCAAAGCTAAGACTCTTTGTTGCTGAGGCCTCTCTTAGGGTAAGCTTTTGGGGTATTGGGGTGAGACAGCAATAGTCTTGTTACATCTGGTGGTCAGCATTGTGGTCCCCACTAAGGGGGAGGAACAGCTATGTGTCCTACATCCTGCACGTCAGGAGAGTCGCCTAAGCCCACCAAATAACCTCCGGAGTATCAATAAACGAGCATTTATTAAGCACCTACAATCTATCAGGTCCCATTCTGGGCACTGGAGAGACAGAAAAAAAAGTGCACAGATAGCCTGCCCTCAGGGAGCTTGTACTTATTTGAAGGAGACATGCAAACATTATTATATATGGAACACATGGAAGAGAAATATAAGTTAATTGGGGGGAAACTAGCAAGAGAAGAACTTACATTCTCCCTTCCACCAACTCAGAGATATCTCTTCCCCATTCTGCTAGTCCTGTGCCTGAAATTCCACCATTAATGTTTCACTGATTTGGGGTCAGCATTGTTCCAAGGTGACGCATTGGAAAGAGCAGTGTTTGGAGTCAGAGAGTCTGAGTTCAAGTGTTGGCATATGAGTCAGTGGTTACTAATATTATTTTCAGTGCTCTTACAAAATTTGTTAATGATGAAGTCTGATGTTGTTTTCTAAATACTTGAGAGAAGATCATGGATTTGGAGCTGGAAGGGACCTGAGGTCATCTAGTTCCACTCCCTCATTTCATAGAGGAGGAAACTGAGGCCCAGAGGAGGGAAGGGAAGAGGTGTGTAACCTGGAGAAGGCCTCAGTTTCCAACTCTGTAAAATGAGAAGGGGAGAACTGCATGGCCTTCATATCTTATGATTCACACCAGAGCTCCCTCCCCAGAAGAAGAATGTTACATCCCAGCCTCCTAGTGATGGAGGTGACAGAAGGGGCTGGGGTAGCCTGAGAGCAGGGGCTGGGAACAACTTCGGGTGCCCCCTCCCCCGACTGTGCTCCTGCTGATCCATCTCCCCCCTGCCAGGGCTGCCAGAGCCTGGGAACCAGCAGCTTCCTCTGTGCCACATGGCCCTCCCTGGGCGGCTGTGATGGATGGCAGCAGCTCCCAGGAACTGGCACCTCCTCTCTCCCACCCCACCCCCAATGCTGCAGTCACAGAGCCCTGACTCACCCACCTCAGTGCCCGCCAGGAAGGGTGAGATCATCCACCCACCTTGCCGTAACAGCCAGAGCCAGAGCTGGACCCGGGCAGCATCCACAGGCCGGGGCAGAAGCGCCTTCAGGGCTAGCTGGGCTAATGCCCTGGGGAGACACTGAGGCACTGAGCTGGGGGAATGGAAAGAGCTCAGGACTGGAAGTGAGAGGGCCTAGATTTTAATCCTGGTCCTGCCCCTTCCTCCCTGTATGATCTTGGAGAAGTCATATCTCCTGTGCGTCAGTTTCCTCTTTTGAAAAATAGGGACGGGAGAAGACAAAGTGATTTCTAAGGTCTCTTTCAGCTTGTATTGATTCATTCAATTAGGTAAGGTGGGAAGGAGGCTTAGCATCTCTTAGGTCACTCATTCTCTCTCTCTCTCTCTCTCTCTCTCTCTCTCTCTCTCTCTCTCTCTCTCTCTCTCTCTCTCTCTCTCTCTCTTTCCCAGTTTTTAAACATTTTTATTTAAAGTTTTGAGCTCCAAATTCTATCCCTCCCTCCCTCCTTCCTCCCTGAGATGGTAAGCAGTAAGATATAGGTTATACATGTGCAATTATGTAAAACATTTCCATATTAGTCATTTTGTACAAGAAGACTCAAATAAAAGAAAAAAATGAAAGGAAGAAAATGAAAAAATAGCACACTTCAGTCTGTATTCAGTCAATATCAGTTCTTTCTCTGGAGGCAGGTAGTATGCTTCATCATTAGTCCTTTGGGATTGTCTTGAACTATTGTATTGGTGAGAATAGTTCTTCATTGAACAATATTGCTATTACTGTGTACAACATTCTGGTTCTGTTCACTTCTCTATGCATCAGTTCATGTAAGTCTGTCTAGGTTTTTCTGAGATCGTCCTGCTTGTCATTTCTTCCAGCACAATAATATTCCATTACAATCATATCCCACAGCTTGTTTAGCCATTCCCCAACTGGCAGACGTTCCTTCAATTACCAATTCCTAGGACTGTAATTATTATAACCATTTTGTAGTTGAGGAAACTGAGACAGACGGAAGTTAAGTGACTTGCTTAAGAGCACACAGTTAGCAAGTGTCTGAAGCAGGATTTGAACCCAGGCTCTTCCTGACTCCAAGTCCAATGTCAGATGCATACAAAATAAACACTTTGTACGGCAGAGTTTTGACAAATCCAACCAGAATTTAACTCTCTTGGCTCTTGGGACAGTGTTCTTTCCCAAAGACTCCAAAAAAGGCAAGCTAGGCATTATTATCCCTATTTTATAGACAAGGAGGCAGAGCTGGAGAGTTTAACAGCAGACCTGAGGCTAGAACCCAGGACTCTTGGATCAATACTTGGAGCCCAGATCTAGAGCTGGAAGGATCTTAGAAGTCATATCTAGCCCAAGGCACTCATTTTACAGTTAGAGAAACTGAGTCCCAGTAAATTGTTCAAAGATGCTCAGGTAGTGTGTCAGAGGCAGGCAGGTCAGTGTCCTTTCCACGGAGCTGTGCTCAAAGCCCCACACATCTGTGCCTTCCCTTTTCCTGATCTTGAGCCCAGAGCTCACCTGCTCGGGCTCTTACAGAAAAGGAATTGGTCCTAGAGGCAATAGGGACCCACTGAACGTTCTAGAGTAGGGAAATAGCAAGGTTGGGTTCATACTTCAGGGAGATCAGTTTGTCATTTGGAAGGTTTGTTGAGCATTATAATGGTGCTAAATTCAAAGCCAGATTGAGGCTCCCCAGCAGCTACAAGCCAGCTAGACTGTTCAGAGGAGGCCACACCACTGGGCCAAGGTCCAAGATGTCAGGACCCTGGGCTGAGCATCCGGGGGTTTGGTTCACTAGGCTGAGGTCAAGGTCAAGGAGGTCAGGCCACTGGCCCTAGTGTCCAGTTCAGGCCACTGGACTGAGGTCTCGAGTGTTCAGGGTTTGAGGTCCCTGGGGCACAGAGCCTCTCTTTTCCTCAGGGTGATACCCTCCTCATTCCCCTCTTCTGGGATTCTCCTGCTGGGCTTGGCTGGCCTGGGGTAGTGGCAGCGGCACCCCTCACACTGCTGTGTAACACACTGGCTTGTGCTGAGCCTTTCCCCATGTTGAGGTTTCGTTTTTGCCTCCTGCATGTGCTCACTGCTGAGTGGGGTGGGGGTGGCAGGGGTCTGGAGGCTCCCCCAGTGGCAGGGCTAAAGTGGCTTTTAAGTGGGCTGTTAGTTCAGATATTCTTCCAAAGTGCCCCGCTCCCAGCTCCCCTCCTATAAGACCCCCCAGGTGTGCCCCTCTTCCAGCTGCTGGGGGATGGAATCATCGAATGGCCTTTCAGATCATCATGTCATGGGACCCAGGTAGGATTTTAGAGGCCATCGAGTCCATTTTTACAGAAGAGGAAACTGAGACTCAGAGAGACAAGAGGAGTAAGCGTCTGAGGCAGGACTTGAACCCTGTTCATCCTGCCTCCTCATCCGCGTGCCGTGTCACGCTGTCTGTATTCTCCCATTTTACACAAGAGGGAAGTGAGATCCGGGAAAAGCAAGTAATTGTTTTCCAAGTACACAGTGAATATGCATCAGAGTCATGACTAGAACACAGAGCCCTTGGCTTCCATGACAGTCCAATACAAACTGTCTATAAACATTCATTTATAGCCAGGTGATGTTAATTCATCAGCATTTATTAAGTGTCTACTGTGTGCTGGACACTGGGGATATGAAGATAAAATACAGAGAGCCTGCCCTCAGGGGAGCTTCCATTCTAGGGAGGGCCCTACACAAGATCATTTGAGAGGAAAGGAGAGAAAATGAAGAAGCAAGGCCTCAAGAAAGGCTCCCAATAACTAAGGATGAGAGGAGGAGGAGGCAAGCTTGGAGTGTGCTCCGGGCATGGATATCAGCAAAGGCTTGGAGGCTGGAGATGAAATGAATGCCAAGTCCAGAGAATAGCAAGGGGACCAATTTGTCTGCAATGGAATGTGAAGGTTAGATATGTGGAATAAAGCGAGATAAGTCTGGACTAGCAGCAGAGCCCAGCTGTGAAGGGCTTTAAGTACCCTGCTATGGAATTTGTATTTATCCTAACAGCCACTATAAATTATTGTGGGGGTAGTGGCATGGTCAGCCCCTGCAGCTGGGTGGAGGACGGTTTGGAGTGGGGAGGCTGGAAAGCAGGAGTCCAGATGGGAGGTTGTTTCAATTGTCCTGATGGGGAGGATCTGGTCTAGGGTAGTGGCTGGATGGGGGTAGGGAAGGGGATGGACATGAGACATATGGGGACATTAGGATCAGCAGACTGTGACCATCGATCGGATGGAGCCAGGCAGGTGAGCGAAGAGGCTTGATCAAAGAATGTTGTGAGCCTGGCTAACCAGAAGGACAGAACTAGGGAAGTCTGGAGAAGGAAGGGTTAAAGGGAAAGTGACCAGATCAAGCATTCTAGTTCAGACATGGGAGATGCCTTCAGGGCAGCTAGTGGTGCCATCCAGCAGGCAGTCAGAGATGTGAGAGGGGAGCTCAGACTTTCTGGAGGAGGTGAGTTTTGAGTTGAATCCTTCAAGAATTAACCTGTCAACCTATTTAAGTAAACACCCACTATATGTCTAAGACCTTTTCTTAATGCTTTGGAGGAGAAATCTGACTCCTTGGAGTGTCTGCCTCATTGCTCCTGGTTCTATTCTTTGGGGCCAAGCAGAAGACAGCTACTCCTTCTTCCATATAACAACCCTCCAGAGGCAGGTATGTCCCAGTGCTCCGATAGTAGCTCTGCCATCTCATAATATGGACCCCAGAACTGAGCTCAGTCTGCCCAGTGTGGTCTGACCAGGGCAGAGAATAGTAGGAATACCACTTCCTGCTCAACACACACACACACACACACACACACACACACACACACACACACACCCTGTTCTGAAAAGTATGTTTTTTATTAAGATTTCATTAGCTCATTTTGCTGCTGTGCTACATTTCTAGCTCATATTGAGGCTGTAGGCTGCACTGCAGAAATGTACCCACCTGTTCACTGATTTCTTCTCTAGCCCCAAAAGTGGTGACTTCCATGAGCCCTGATTACCGTCTCTTAACAGTTCATATTCTAGGGTTTCTCCTAGTTCTGAGATTCCCTGTCCTAAGGCCTTTTCAAGCTCTGACATTTCCTACTCTAAAACCCCTCCCAGTTCTGATATCCCCTGTTCTAAGACCCTTCCCAGCTCTGACATTCCCAGTTCTGAGTCCCCTCCCAGCTCTGACATTCACTGTTCTAAAGCCCCTCCCAGCTCTGACATTCCCTGTTCTAAGGTCCTTCCCAGCTCTGACATTCCCAGTTCTGAGGCCCCTCCCAGCCCTGACATTCCCTGTTCTCAGGCCCCTCCAAGCTCTGACATTCCCTGTTCTAAAGCCCCTCCCAGCCCTGACATTCCCTGTTCTAAGGTCCTTCCCAGCTCTGACATTCCCAGTTCTGAGGCCCCTCCCAGCCCTGACATTCCCTGTTCTAAGACCCCTCTCAGCTCTGACATGTCATGACAATAATAAAGGTGCTTAGCTCTGTAAGAGAGCAAGCCCTGTGAAGGCAGCCATCTTTTCTGCAGCTTTTCTGAGCTTGGTGTGTCTGGGCGCAGACCAGTAAGTGCCTAAAGCCTTTGTCTGTGGAATAGACGAGTGGGAGGATGAGCGATGCAGGGCCCCAGTCTATCTGACATGTGCCTCCCTCTCCCCCCGCAGGTAAAGGTGTGGTTTCAGAACCGGCGGACAAAGTACAAACGCCAGAAGCTGGAGGAAGAGGGCCCTGAGTCAGACCAGAAGAAGAAGGGGTCCCACCACATCAACAGATGGCGCATCGCCACCAAGCAGGCCAGCGGCGAGGACATCGATGTCACATCCAATGACTAAGGCAGGCCTGGGGAGGGGGGGCAGCTGAGAAACCAATGAAGGGAGCCAGGCGGCCAAGGGGACGTCAGAAATGGACTCCAGTGAGACCCAATGGTAACCAACCGCCATACCTCCTGAGCTCCCCCACCACGCCCAGGCCCAGTCGTCGGCCTCCCTTCGTCCCTGGGCTGGGCAGCAGGAAGTGGGCAGCTCCTACTGGGGGACCCCCAAGGGACTCAGAGCCTTGGGGCAGCTGACTGGAGGGGAAAGGCAAAGCAAGGGAAGCCTTCCTCCAGGGTCTGTCTCTTCCAAACTCCTCAGGCTGGGCTGGGTCGAGCGACCTGTGGCATCAACTCTGGCTCAGTGAGCCTGTCAGCCTCACCCCGGGACTCCCAGCCCTGATCCCCTAGCTGAGCCTTCTCTGCTCCCTTTGCCTTTTCTCTTCTTACCTCCTTCCTTTGAACGAGTTTTTATTTTAATTTATTTCTTGTCCAAAGGCCCCTCTGATCCCCAGTCCCCACTTTCCTACCACGACCCCAGCTATAGGCCTTAGTGATATCCTACTGTGTCTCCCTTCCCTGTGGGTAATAAAACAAAAAACAAAAAAAACTACCTTTGTCTGAGTGACCCTGAAACCTGGCTCCAATCCACAGCAGTGTGGACTGTGCACTCTGGAGAGGTGCCTGGAAAGAGCATTCTGGGAGAGTGGATCAGAGGTGGTTGTAAGTGTGGATGGGGAAGCAGGAAAGTGTTCCTTCCTCTTACCAACCTAGCTAGTAGTAGAAATGGTCTGTGTAGCATCTGGGGCCACCTTCAACTCACAGGAAGAATCCCCTAGAGATGGTCACCCCAGGTTCAAGTTTCTCTGTGGGTCTATGTCCATGAAAACCGTAGCCCATGAGCCCCTATCAAGGTGTCTACTTTTAATTATCAGCCAGATGTGATTAGTTCAACACAAAGGCATTTAATAAAAAGTAATGCTAGAATTCTTCTCCCATAAACCTGAGGCACTCTCACAAATACACATGTCATCAGTGAGAAAAGTGGACCCCTGTGTGGCCATGGTGCATGAATGAGAGGGCAGATGTAAAGGGAACATGTATAATCAGAGACAACTCATGCCTCAGATGTTTCAGGGCTACCTAATGTCTTCTCATGACGGTATGATGATGGTATGATTTCCCCACTGGTCTCTGCTGGACACCTACTTTCAGTTAGATGCCACTTCCCAGGGTGTTACTCTACTGAACATGTAAGTCTTTGCTGGATACGCTCTGGATGAGTCTCTTCTAGGTGTGGAGTATCTGCTGAACACGGGTCCACTGGACATTGTTTTGCTGGATGTATGGTAGTGGCCTGCCAGGTAATCACAGGATTTGTGGCTGCTGAACTTATCTCTGCTTTCTGCATCTGGCTTCAGCTGAGTGGTTAAAACCTGTGGCCATAATGCTTGAGCTTCCTCATGAGGAGAATGGGCTCTGCACAGCTCTTTTATTTTTCCAAACATTATTTCACTTATTTATTCATTTTTAGTGCACGGCTCTTTTATGTTTTTAACATAATTTTATTTATTTGTTTGTTTGCTTTTAGGGCAAAGCTCTTTTAGTTCAAATGCCAGAATTTTGTTTTGTTGGCAATTTTAGGAAAGTGGCCACTATTAGGCCAACAGGCTAAAAACAATCCTTGGAAACAAAACCTTTTTGTGACTGTATTATAGGTACCTGTCTTCTTCCCTTCGGAATCTGGAGAATTCCAAGTCTTGTGAACAGGAGACATTCCTAGACAGAATTCCCAGGTCCAGTCTGTCTTTTCTTTGGACAAAATCCTTTGATTGGGGTCTCCTTGAGATTGTCATCTTGCTCTGGCTTGTGGTAAACATTTGGTATAACACCCGATTTTAATATCTGAAAGATAGATTCCATTTTCCATGGTCGTTATCCAAATAAGGGCTGTTTGCCAAACATTTCTGGGGTTCAGAGTTTCCTGATTTTTTATTTTTTTTATTTAATTCTAGACCTCATCTATTTTCTGCATAATTAATGTGGGTGAGGAAAAGGCAGAGAGGCAAGGCACAGCCCAGAAGGCAGGGTCAATGTCTTTCTGCTGGCCTTGTCACCCTCGTCACTTTTCATGTGTGTGTGTGTGTGT
Organism: Phascolarctos cinereus; assembly: GCF_003287225.1. Lineage (NCBI taxonomy): Eukaryota > Metazoa > Chordata > Mammalia > Diprotodontia > Phascolarctidae > Phascolarctos > Phascolarctos cinereus. The sequence goes on along the minus strand of NW_027555625.1, from coordinate 22,130,897 downwards.
GCACATGCACACACATACACATGTGCGTGTATGCACATGCATGTATATATGTGCACATATGTGCATACTTACATGTACACGTGCATGTGTACATATATGAGCATATATATATTTAATCAGCAAGGTCTGAAAATGTTGTGTTTGGAGTCTGTGGTTCTGGGTTCAAATCCTTGGTCTGCTAATTGCTACCTGAGTGACATTAGATAAAGTCACTTAGCTTTTCTGGGTCTCATTTCTTCATGCATAAAAAAGGGATAATCGAATCAAGATTTAGCACTGGAAAGGGCCTTAGAGGTCATCTGAAACTGAGGTCCAATGAAATTAGCTCTGGTAGATGGACCAGATGTTCTCTAAAATCACCTATAACTCTAAGGCCATGATTTTAGTTGGTTTGGGCTCTTGGGGGCTAGACTGCAAGCCCCCTCCTCAGGTAGGGATTCATAGGATCAGAGAATGTTAGAACTGAAGGGACCCTTGAGGTCATCCAGTCTAACCGCCTGATTTTAGAGATGAGGAAAATGAGGCTCAATTGGTCAGTGGCAGGGCTGAGATTCAAACCCAGGTCTTCTGACTCCAAGTCCAGAATGCTTTCCACTATGGCACATTGCCTAGATGACCTCTGAGGTCCCTTTCAGCTCTGAACTTTCAAGACTTTGATTCTTTCTCATTCTGTCCCACCATTTTTCCTGACTCTCTTATGTGTGTGTACAAGGGCTAAGCTGTGGGCAGGAGATAGGAGATTGAGGCCTTACCCTCAGAGAGCCTGCAGCCTAGCTGCAGAAATGACTCACATGGTAGAGACAGAAAACATGCAAAATATCTGGGAAATTCGGTGGTAGTCTTGTTAGTAGAGACAGTAAGGAGGTCAGAGATGACCACAGCCAGGGTGGCACAGTAGATACAGTGATGGTCTTGGCATCAGGAAGACCTGAGTTTGAATCTGTCCTCATCCACTTACCAGCTGTGTGACTCTGGACAAATCACTTAATCTCTTTGAGCCTCAGTTTCCTGGTCTGGAAAATGAGGTGGGTAGAGATTGTGTCCTTGATAAGGTTGAATGTCCTTTCCTGCCCTAAATCTATAACCCATGACCTATAATCTGAGGACCATAGGGGGAGGCCTCTAAGGAAGGGGGCTTGACCTGAGCCTTGAAGGGAGGCTAGGATTTGATTAGGCAGAGAAGGTGCTGCTGTCCCACATTACCTCTTGAGCCATCCTTCTCCATCACTCTCCATCCCCTAAATAGCTAAAGGAATCTGCTCCAGCTTCCCTCTTTCCTGATTGGTTGGAGGAAAGTAGTGGATGAGCTCTCTCTAGCTTTGGAGGGGACTGGGAGAAGGAGATATCATTTGGGATAGATGGAGCATTGATGGGGGAAAGGGGCAGCTGTCACAGCTGTTACACTGCCTGAAAATCATAGATGTTCGCGGGATTTAGAAGTGAAGGGATCTTAGAGATCATTTTGCTCAACCCCTGTATTTCTCAAAGGAGAATATGGAGGTTCAGAGATAGGAGAGGGTACACAGGGTAATAAGTAGCTGCGTGGATATTTGAATCTTCAATGGGCCCTGGTCTGATGGGGGAGAAATAATCCTCACACTCACTCAGGCAGCTCTGGGTCTCATGGGAGATGAGAAAAGATTAGTAGGGAGAGCTTTCCAGGAGAGGAGACTCAGTTTCCCGCATCTATAATCAAGGCCATTTTCCCAGATAGAAAATAAAGGATAATGGTGAGAAGGGGAAGGGGGTGCCTGGGGATAGATTTGTGAAGCCTCCACTACTCTAACTACTGCTCCACAGAAGCCTTCCATGACTGGATATTCTGCTCCAACTGCCCTCCCAGGGGAATCCCAGCAACCTCAGTATTCTCTGTTATTCTTCTGGGCAAAGGCTCCTCTGAGACTGGTAGACCTACCCCCAGGGAGCCAAGGTCAGGGGCTAAAGCCTTGCCCCAGGAAAGGGCTCTTCCAGATTAGCTCCTATAGATCCTAGGTGAGCCCCTCAATAGGATTTCTCCTTTCCATGTTCTGTCTGTCTCTTTCAGAGCTGTGGACCTGCTCCCCTGGGGAGCTCATTGAATGGAGGCCAGCAGATCACCCCCCTGACAGCACAGGATGGGGGCATTTGCCCCATCAGACATTCCTCCTCATTATCCATGGAAGGTCTCCCATCCTCACTCCCTATCTTGTCCTTATATCTATTCCTTCCAGGCCCAGAGCACTGCCTGGTGGTCCTGAGGCCTCAGCTTCCATTTCTGACTCCTGCCAGATACAGGCTTAATTTCAAGGAGGATGTCCTTACTTATTGGGGATCACCTTGAAGCAGGTGATTACTGAAGGAGGCAGTGGTCTGCAGAGGGGTGTATGGGATGCAGTCAGAGATGGATGGGATGCAGACAGATGGATGGAGGGGATGAAGAAAGAGGGATGGAAGGGATGCAGGCAAAGATATGGATGGGATACCAGCAGAGAGAAGGATGGTGATGACAGAGGGTGGATGGGATGGGGGAGACAGAAAGACAGCAGCATCAGAGATGCTAACATCTCCCCAACCAAAGAAGAAAACAAGCCTCCCCAGTACAAGGCAGGAGCAGGGAGGACAGAGCAAGGTCCCTCAGGCTAGCCCCGCCTGACTGAAGGGTGGGGAAGCAGGAACAGGGCCTCTGCTGGGTTCCCCTTCACTGTGTTGTGCCTCTCCCCACAGACTGTAAATATTGGTGTTGTGACTTAATTAATAAAGACTTCTGTGAGCTTGAAAAATATGTAATTAGGATGAACTATTTTCTGAGCTGCTTGCTTGCCAGGTTTTCTAATTTGGGAGTTTCTGGGTCCCATCCAGGGAATAAAGCTGAAGTCTCTCTCGAGGAGGCTGAACTGATTTAGAGAAGGGGAGAAGGAGACCGGGCTGGATGCTCCCCTTTTCCATCCCATTCCTTGTCTCCCCTGGCCTGGAGGTCCTGCTCTTCAGCCGGTCCCGCTCAGGACACTCTGAGATGGAAGGGAGAGGAGCTCAGGATCCCTGCCCTGCTACTGATGTGTTGTGGGACGCCTCCCTGGGCCCTGAAATGGTGATGTCTGCCCTGCCGAGAGCACAGAACTTTAGAGACCAAGTCTGACCCTCTCCTTTTATAGAGGAGACTAGTCCAACCCAGAGGAGGAAGTGACTTGTCCAAGGTACTGCAGATCACCTGTGGAAGAGATGGGACTCTAACCTCCCAGGGCTGTTGTTAGGATGCAATGGATGGCCAGCATGCTTTGTAATCCCTAATAATAGCTAGCGTTTGAGTAGTGCTTCAAGGTTTGCAAAACCACTTCATGTATGTTATCTCGTTTGATACAGTAACTCTGGGAGGTAGGTGCTATTATCACCCTCCTTTTGCAGATGGCAAACTGAGGCACAGATTGGTTAATCAGCCTTCCCCGGGGATCACACAGCTAGCAGATGAGCCAGGAATCAAACATCAATCTACTCCAGGGGTTGGGAACCTGTGGCCTCAAGGCCACACGTGACCCTCTAGGTCCTCAAGCGTGGCTCTTTGACTTTGGGGCCTTTTTATTTAGGATTTGTTCTGTGAAGTTTGGATTCAGTCAAAGGGCCACGAATGTGGCCCTGAGGCCGAAGGTTCCCCACCCCTGGCTATACTCTATCTGTAATACTGCCTCCCTACCATGCTTACCCATCTAAGGGATGATCTTCCCCAAGAAGTCAGCTTTTGGCTAAAATAGAGAGAAGGGGAAAATTGAGGTGAGGGGTCTCAGGGCTGGTGTTCAGACCACATCCTTTCCACCCTCAAAAGCATCCTTTGCATGCCCAAGCACTCTTCCTCCCAGGGAGCTGTCCTGATTTCATTGTTCTGGGTTCTTCCAGTTTCGTCCTTCTGCTCCCTTGGGCACTGCTGGACTTATTTACACTGGACCCTTTTACACATTGGGATTAAATTATTCCTGAGTTGTAGAGACTGAGTGATCCATGCCCTGCTTTTGGGGTTTGTGGGTTTCCAGGATGAGACATAAAGTTGCATCTGTGCTCAGACAGACATGCACTTGTGATCCCACTTGAACACGAACAGGCCCAGGCATAGACTGAACTCCATAGGCTCACATGCACACACATGCATCCCCAGGACAGATCTTTGACCCAGTCCCCTGCTCAGGGGCTTCTGCCACACTCGACCCCCTGGGCAGCTCTGTGGGGGAGACTAGCTTACTGTGGGCTACAGCCCCAACAGCTTTCCTGTCAGACACGTCCTTGCCAATTGGTGCCCAGACTTGGGGAACAGGTTTAACCAATTAGCTGAGTCCCCCATCTGCTGTCTAGGGTGGCCGTGTGTGTCTGTGTGTGTGAGTACGTCTGTGTGAGCGTGTTTGTGGGCACATGAGAGTAACCGGTGAAGTTGGGCCTGTGTGCATGTGTGTGTGTGTGTGTGTGTGTGTGTGTGTGTGTGTGTGTGTGTGTTCCAGAGGGACAGGGCATGTCTGAGTATAGCTATGTGTCCTAACATGTGTGTGCAGAACTCGTGTGTAAGGTAGGACCATGTGGCCACTATAATCCTTTCTGACTCGGACATTCTGTGACACGGTGAGTAGGTTGTGCGTGAGCGTGGTTGCCTGGTTTCTGTGACTTTAACAAAAGTGTATGTACACACACATGTGCTTGAGGGGATGGCGTGAGGCTAGGTTCTATCTGGGGTGAAGGCTGCTCTCATCTGCCCCAGGTGAGGGGTAGGGGGGCTCCAATGGACATTTCTGACTCATCTCTCCTTCATGCCTTCTTTCTTTCCTTGGTGACCTCCTCTTCATCCGCATGCCAGCATCTGAATTGGGGTCCTCTTGTTTGGGGTTCCCTGACTCCAGTCTCCCCTAGATGAGTCATTCTGCAAACTGCCTTCAAATGGTCCCTTCCAAGGTTTCACTTTCATCATGAGCTCCTCTGTGCCATGAAGGGAGAGGCTGCCCCTGGCTAATGAGCTCCCCATCCTCGGGGGCTTTTCAGCAGAAGCTAAAGACCTGTTGTCAGGGGGTTCCTGCATGGGGTAGCAGATCATAGGATCATAAATTTAGTTTGGAAGGGACCTTAGAGGCTATGGGTCCAAAGCCCTCATTTTACAGACAGGAAGACTGGAGTCACTGACTTGTTCAGGGACATGTAAAAAGTGCCCCAAATGGGATTTGGACCCTGAGTCTTCCTGACTCAAGTCTAGCATCCTTACCACTCTACTGCCTAGATTGGACCAGTTCTCTATGGTCCATGAATACTTCACAATTCCATGAAAACTCCATAAAAACTCCTTTGCCCAGCGTTCAAGGCCTTCCAAGGTCCAGCCCCTCTCCCCCACCTCTGACCTCTCTGACTCACCTTTGTTTACAGTCAGAACTAGGAGGGTCTTTACAGATTATCTCGCCCCCCCCTCCTCCCAAAGTCACAATGCTATTTGGTGGCAGAAATGACACTTGAAACAAGGTCACCCTTCTCCCAGTCCAGATTCTTTCCTTGGCACCATGATGCTTCACCTTGACCCTTAGACTCAATTTCTTCATCTGTAAAGTGAGGATTATTCTAGCCCAGAGTTGTTGAGAGGCTCAAACAAGATAACATCTTCAAAAGTTTTTGAAAACTTAAAAGTTCTATACAAATGTAAACTATTACTATTATCATAATTCATTCGGCAAACATTTGTTAAACACCTGCTGTGTGCCAGGGGTTGTGCTAGGCAGTGAAGATGGGGGGGGAGGAACCCAGTACTTGACTTCAAAGGGCTAACATTCTTTTGAGGGAAAAGAATATTTTAAAAATTAAATATGAAATACACACAAAGTGGATGCAAAGTATTTTCTGACAGGAGGGCGTCAGCTGCTGGAGCGCTGGGAGAATCAGGCTAGGCTTCCTGTACCCTAACCTGGGGTGTGTAAATTTGCTTTTTAAAATGCTTTGATCACTGCATTTCAACATATCTGGTTTCCTTTCTAATCCTGTGTGTTTTGTTTTGTGCATTTAAAAATACAGTTCTGAGAAGGTTTTACCAGTCTGCCCAAGGGGCCCATAACACACAAAGAGATCAAAAAGCTGCTGTGGAGGAGATGGTCGTTGAAAGAAGTGAGGGATTCTTAGAGGCAGAGACAAAGATGGAGTGCGCTCAGGGAGGAGGTCACAGTCTGGACAGAGACACAGAGATGGGAAGATGGGATGTTGCATATGGCAAACACCTAGGTGAAGTGTAAAATGGGCAGCAGATAGTAAAGTGTCTGAGTGGAAAGGTGGCTGGAGCCATGTGTAATGCAAAGGCTTTAAAAGGGGAACAGAGAGGGTTGTATTTGATCTCAGAGGTAATGGAGCAGCTGGGTTGCTCGGCGGGGAGAATGCTGCTCCTAGAGTCAGGACCAGAGTTCAAAGCCAGCCTCAGACATGTACTAGCTGTGTGACCCTGGGCAAGTCACTTATACCTCTTTGCCTCAGTTTCTTCATCTGTAAAATGAGGAGGAGAAGGAAGTGACAAACTGCTCCAGTATCTCTGCCAGGAAAACCCCAAATGGGGTCACAAAGAGTTGGACAGGATTGAATAACAACCATCAGAGGTAATAGGGACAGGAGAGAAGCACGCTCCTCCATCTTTGGTCCCGCCACAAGGGGCTCCATAAAGCTTGGTCACTGAACTGCTCCATGGAGGAGGAGGGCTCGCCCTTGGGGGCTGGACGGAGGCCCTCAGTCCTGAAGGGTCAGACTCAAGAGCAGAACCATGTGTCCCCTGAACACTGTTGGCAGGGGAGGAGATACCTATAGGTGACAGCTTGAATCTGCAGGGAGTTATTGAACCCTGACTTCTCAGCCAGTGGCAGCCTCCCCCCATCTTCCACCTTTCAAATGAGATAATAATCATAACGTGCTTAGAGCCTGGCACAAAGTAGGTGCTATACAAATATTTATTACTACCACTGCTATCACTACTATTACTACTACTACTGCTGCAGCTACTACTACCACTATTACTACTACTACTGCTACTACTACTACTATTACTATTACTACTGCTACTACTGCTGCTGCTGCTACTACTACTACTACTACTACTACTACTATAATCATGATATCTCTTTACTCCACCACACTTTTTAGCCATGTGGCCCTGGACAAGTCCCATCATCTCTCCAAGCCTCAGTTTCCTCATCTGTAGAATGCACCTCGCCCCCTACTTTATTGTAAGGAAAATGCTTTGTAAATCACATACAGTCTTGAAGAGTGTGGAGGAAGGGAGGCTGACAGGGAGGGGCAGGCTGGGGACACAGCCAAGCTGAGGCTCAGGGGCATTACATTCCTAGAGGGTTAATGATCTCTGGGGTGATGAGTTCAGTGGGGCCCAAGCTTCTTCCAGCCCCTCCTCCCTCAGGGGATTTTTGCTGATCATCAGAACAGTGAAGAGCACAGGGGCTGGGAGAGACACACGTCTGGTTGCATGGTACTCCAGGAGATGCCTTCACCAGGGTTAGGACCAAAGAAACAGGCATCTGAATGGGAAGGGACCTTAACAGTCACTTAACTGAACCCTCTCTTGTCCATTTCGTGGGCAGGGAACTGATGCCCAGAGACGAGAAGAGACTTATCCAAGATCTCGCACGTCCAGAGCCAAAGGCATTGCCAGTCGCCCAGGCCCATGTTCCTTCTCTTATGCAGAAGATCAAAGGATGTAACAGAAAGTTAGCTCCCTGAGGGCAGGAGCTACCATGTTAGTCTTTGTATATCCAGTGTCTGACACATAGAAGATTGGTGATAAATACCCCACTCTGTCCCTTCCTCTTCTGCCTCCACATCTCTTCTGCTGCCTCATGTCTCTCAGGTGACCTTCTGGGGTGCCAGAGAGAGGGAGGACTATTGCTCGCCTCATCTGGAATATGCTAAAAGACCCTTAGAGAAATGTGTCTTCTCTTACTCCTCAGGAACTCCAGGAGGGTTGGTGGTGGCTTCTAGGCAGGGACTGAATCTAGAGTAATAAATCTGGGATGTGGAGTTGGGGTTGGGGAATGTGTGTGTGTGGAAAATGAGGGACAGGACTGAGCCACTCATCCTACAGTAGACCCCACACTATGTAGCAGGAGGGAAGATGATCATGGGATCACAGATTAAGAGCCAGAAGGAGTCCTCTGGTCCATCTTCCTTGTCTAGAGGGAGCCAAAGCCCAGAAAAGTCCAGTGACGTGCCCAAAGTCACGCAGGTAGCCAATGATAGAGTTAGGATTCAAACCCAGGGTCTCTGGCTCCAGAGAGAACCATGTTCTTTCACCTGCCCCATGCTGCCTCCTGGGGCTAAAATGAGAAGGACTTCAACCCAGGCCACAAGGGACTTGGAGGCTGACATGGGGTTAGGAGGGTGCTTACCATTCCAGAGGGAAGATGCTCACTCATTGTGGAGCAGCCGGAGACCCACGGACTTGGTGTAGATGGAGCCCTCTTGTGCACTAGGGGAGCTCCCTGTTGAAGGGAGTCTGGGGGCCCCGGGGTTTCACGATGCAGAGGAAGGGCTGACTTTGGAGTTAGGGAGCCTTGGTCTGAAGCCCAGACTGGGCTTCAGACCTACTAGCTGGGCAATGGGGGCCTTGGAGTCTCAGTATTGATAAAATCAGGGAGCTGGAGTAGATGGGCTCCAAGGAACACTGGCTCACTACTCAGAGAGTTTAAATGCTGCCTGTCATGTCGACTGGGACCCGTGGCCTGCCACTCAACTTCCCTGAGACTCAGTTTCCTTTTCTGTAAAATAAGAGGGATAGACTAGATGGCTTCTGGGGTCCCTTCCAACTCTAGCTCCGACTCTATAAATGACAAGGACTCCTTTGCCTTCAGTGAAATCCTGAGAAGGGGATCATTCTGTCCACTCTTTGCTCCCCCCCTTTGTCCTTAACTGCTCCCCTTCTCTCCACTGTCTGACTGTCCCCCGAGTTCACAGGGAGCCAGGCCTCAGGGCTGCATAAGGGTCTGGGACCCTAGTATTGTGACCCTCCTCCTGGAAAGGGGGCTTCCAGAACTGGCCCCTGCGGGCTGCTCCCTCTGACCACCCACTCCAGGCTGCTCTGGTGGCTTCCTCTCTCCCTCCCCATCCAAGAAGGCAAGTCTTAGGGCTTTAATCTTTGATGTTTATTGGTGTTATGTAAATAACAGAGAATGAGAAATTGATTCAGAAGGTTAAAAAGACTCTATGCCCACAGTTGGCAAATCCCCTGGTGTGGCCGAGGTATATAGGGCGGTACAATTATTCACACTGAGCCCTAGGCTGGGCTGGAAGACAACTGGCAATTTGGAATAGGTTCCCCATTCCTCCCTCCCCCCACCCCAGCAGAACATGAAGGTGCTCTTGTGGACATGGTCACACACACGGTGGCTGAAGCTGTCCAGATCAAGGACCCAGGCTGCAGCAGGGAAGGAAGATAAGGATATGATGGGTAGACAGGTTGGTCCGTTCTCCTCCCTGCGAGGGGCCTGAATCTCCTGACATGTGATCCTTGGCACCTGGTCCTTTGAGTAACCCAAATGGGCCACCCTCCCAATCTGGGCAGAAGAGCAGCCCTACACTTCTGTGGCAGATCTGGAAGCAGCTGGGTGAAGGATGAGAAACATCTACAGACGGACTGTTGCACAGGGTGGGCAAAACCCTGAGTTCAGTAGTAGCTGAAGCTGCCTCTGCTGACCTGACCCCCAGACTTGGCACCTTCTATCAATCTGACAGGTGAACACTGCAAGGGACCAGGGAGCACCTTGCCCTTTTCCCTGGCTGCCAATGTTCTTTTCTTCTTGCCTGGGTAGAAGTGCGGAAATTCTGGGCCAGTGGTTATCTGCAAAGCTGCTTCCCGAGCAAGGTTTGGGGGGTGTAATGGATCAGAGTGGTTGAAAGGCAGATCACTCCACCCATTTTCAGCTTGTGCAGAAAGGAGGGCTCTGCTTCCTCCACCACCTCCCTCAACCTTCCTACCTTCTAGAGAAGACACCTGGCTTAGTTAAGATTGCTAGAAATCAGCTGGAAGACAATGGAAAAGAGATGGCCAGGATCTGAGGATGCTGGCATGGTAGGGGTGGGCGGCTCCTTCCCCATCTCCTTGGGGGATGTCCGCTAGCAGCCATGGCCCAAGATAGAGTGCGCAGTTCTAGCTCGAGGGCGACAGGGTAGGGCTCCTGGTGCTGAGTTCAATCTCTTGCAAGGGAAGCTGGGGGCCTCCAGCTCCCTGTGCCCACAGGTGGGCCCCCATGCATATGCCTACATGCTTAGTCCTCTAAAACCTTGGGATTACAGGAAATTCACATTACAGTGGGATTGGCTCTTCTTAGCCCAGGGTGAGGCGGGGAAAGACCCAGCTCTAGGCCAGATTCAAGAATACACCTCCTCATTATTGCTCCTCCTCAATACACATATTGAGCCTCCCCCACCAGGGGTGGGGGTGGGGGTGGGGGTGTAGCCTAACTGCCCAACACACTGACTTTGGCCTCTGTACTCGACTCTCTGGAGTATCTCTCCCCCCCCCCACCTAATGGGCTCCCAGCTGTGTCAAAGGAGGCTGGGGATGGGAACTAGTTGGCCCCATGACAAACCAAGAGATTACCCGGTACCACAAGCTGACATTTCAGAAGAGAGAGGAGTCTCACCTGCCATCTTGGTCCCCAAGGTGGTCCCTGTGTGACTTCCAGCGCTTTGCTACCCTTCTCTGGGCCCTTTTTCCTAGCTCAGTCTGGTAGGAGGAAGCCTCCTTGAGAACAGCTCCCCTGGGCTGGTAGAGCTCTGTTGCCCGTCTCAGAGCCAAGGGAACTAGCCCAGCTTTTCCCCTCCGTCCCTACAGGGCACAGTTTGGCTATCTCTTTTCCTAAGCTAGAGACCTTGTTTTAAGCCTATCACTCTTCACAGCAGCCCAGGCGTCTCACAGGAGACCTAGCCATAAGACAAGTGAATAAGAAGTGACAGGTGGTCACTCCAGGCCACAGTAATCTCCCTTTTTGAGATCTGACTGCATTTAAGGGCTCCAGGAATCCTGAAATCATAGCTGAGGTTTGGCCTTGCCTGGGGACCCCTCCCAGGTTAGTCTTGCGTTAGACAGCTGAGGCATCATTGTTACTAAAACAGGGATTTTTTTCTTCTTTCAACATAATCATTGATAATAATAGTTGGTCCTTTTAAAAACAATCCCTTATAGGATTTATCCAGGCAGATGTGAGCCTATACCTTTCTGTATCCAATTTTGAATTGGAGTCAAAGTATCAAAGGCTCTGAGAGCTGGAAAGGACTTCTAAGATCAATATAGTCCCCATCCTCCTACCACTACCCATTTCACTGACGAGGAAACTGAGATCCAGAGAGGGGAAGTCATTTTCCTAAGGTCACAAAGCAGGTCAGTGGTAGGAATTTTTTTTTTTTTAGGCAATTGGGGTTAAGTGACTTGCCCAGTCACACAGCTAGTAAGTGTTATGTGTCTGAGGCCAGATTTGAACTCGGGTCCTCCTGACTCCAGGGCCAGTGCTCTATCCACTATGCCACCAAGCTGCCCCCGGTTTGGGCTTTCTGTCATAGCACCCAGCCTCTCAGGCTTGAGTGAGGAACAACAGTTCTCTGCATCCCTGATACAAAACCCACTTGGGGAGAAGAGGAGAGGATAGAGGAAAGGGAGAAGTCAAGGGAAGTCCAGGTCTAAGGGGGCAGGCTGCTTTGGGGCAGAGTGGTCCAGAGGGGAATAAACCCAAGTTGGTCCAAACATTCAAGTCAGTTGCACAGCTATCCTGAGGTTCATACGTAGTCCCCACTTCCATTGATCTTCGTGAAGAGTCAGAGGCTCAGTTGCATCTTTCCTGGACAGATGTGTCCCAGATGGCTTTTCCTACATGGTCCCCATCCCAAGAGGAGTGGCATATCTTTAATTGCTAGGTCTCTCCTCCTTGGGCAGAGGGGAGAGGAGAATTCTTTCCTCCCCTGGAGCTTCAATGGCTTTGGAGGCTGGACGGAACCAATTTCTGGGTCATTTTTAAGGATTTAGATAACCTTGCTTCCATCAAGTCTTGGCTTATTCCTGATAGGGATAGAGTGGGGAGAAGAAGAGGACAGGGGACTTCAGCACACACCGGTGTAGCTTGGATGGTTGGACAGGTAGACAGGTGCCATCTGAGATCTGGTTACTGATTGGCTTCCATGGTGGGGAAGGGGTGCCAGGCAGTCCTGGAAGGGTTAGATTGCCTGATCCTGATCTTCTGGCTAGAGTTTTGGGCCAGAGACCAGGTCTAGTCTGTCCCAAATGGCTCAGGGGAGCACTCCAGAGCATCAGTTCCCAGCTTAGATTGCAACCCTGGGAACTTGCTGCCACTTTCTTCCTCCATTCCCCAGGCCTCACCAATTTGGGCCACTTAAAGTCCTCATCCCTCTCCTGTTGCAGCATATAAAGTGCCACTGGCATCTTCTCCCACAGGTGAGTCAGTCCTTAGTCTTGGAAGCACTCACAGTTGTAGGGTACCTCCAATGTCATCATGCCATTAGTAGCGTCCCTTCCCATCTCCCTTTCCCAAATCACAAAGTGGAGGCACCCAGTCTACTGAAAGGTCTGGATTTGGGCTTGCTTTGGTGCCCTTGATAACTGGCCTGTAGCTTCCCCATCTGGGGGGCTCCAGAGGGCAGAAAGCTGCTGCTGGGAATATGGACCTGCTTCCCTTGTCCCTTTAATGGGAAGGCCCCAGGGTCTCAAGTTCCAGTCCAGTTGGGTTCCAGTCTTCGAGGAAGGGAGAGAAGAATAGAGGAAGGGACACATGTAGCATCTCCTGCTTACTGGGAACACCAGGTTAGGCAGGGCAAGACTGGGCAACAGGGCTCAGGTTTTCCCCAGAGGATGTGATGCAGCACCCCCACCCCACCAAGTTCATGTGCCCAATTCCCATGCTCATCCACCCAGCTATGAAATGGCTTCTATGCAGCATCAACCAGTGTTAAGACTCAATTCTGACTTTAAAACACCCGACCAAACAAAAAGAAACAAAAAAAAACCCTTTAAAATCCCAACACCCTATTTCTCTCTTTAGGGCATTCTATATATTTCTTCCCAGCTTCCTTCATGATTGTGCTGGGATAGGTTCTATAAGCTCCCCACTACGGCCCAGAAATGCTCTTGATTATAGTATTTCCTTTCTATAAAATCTGACTCTCCCCTGCACTAGGCTTTCCCCCCACCCCCTTCTCCCCTGTGTTAAAATCTGACTGCTTTAACCTCCCAACCTCTGGTAAGGTGGTGGTTGTCTGAAAATGTTACTTCCTTTCCAACATTAGTGATGTGGTATTAGCTTAGAACTCCTTGCTCAACTACTTGGAGTCAGGAGAGCAGGCTGACATTTCCTCTTTCCAGCTCTCAGCCTACCTGGTCCTCTGGCGCATTGCTTCTCTGGCCAGAGGACCTGCATCCACTCACAGGCCTTTGTTGTATACCACTGTCCGACTGGCTGTGGCCAGTGCAATCTCTGGCTCCAATTGGGATGTTTCAATCTGGGAAAAAAAAAAAAGAGCAGGCAAGAGGCCAGGTGAGAAATGGGCACTACAGACAGGGAGGGATTAACCAGTGATACTTAGCACATGGGGCTAAAGACTGGCAAAGGTGGAAGAACTTTGATATTTAGATCAATTCTCCATTTAGAATGTGTTGTGGAGTATGGTGGAAGGTGCTGGTCTAAACCTAATTTCTGCCAGACTTCTTTTCACTTTCCCTAGAAGTTTTATTTTCAATCAAATAGAGAGTTCTTTCCTAAGTAACTTAGTTTTCCACTTTGTTTGATAAACATGGGATTATTGAGTTTCATTGTTTCAGACTCTCCCTTGTCTAGTCTGCTCCATACATCTACCTCTCTATTTTTTTTTAACCAATAACAGATGGTTTTGATGATTGCTGCTTTACAATACAGCCTGAGGTCTGGAAGTGCTCTTTCCCCTCCATCTGTACCTCTTTTCATCATTTCCCTTGATATTTTAGATCTTTTGTTTTTCCAGATGAATTTTATTATTATTTTCTCAAGTCTTATAAAGCATCCCTATGATAATATGATTGGCATAATGCTAAAAGTGTAAATTAACATGGTATTATTGTCACTTTTCTTTTTTTAGCAGAAATGCATTAGAAAATTGAAAAAAAAATCTGCCAGAAAATGTAATATTCCACAGCTGTGGATCCCTTACCTATGCAAAGGAATTGGGGGAGGTGTTTCTCCTATCTCTTCTTTGGGGTCAAATTTATTCTTGGTAATTTTGCATCATTCATTTTCAATTAACTTGTGGTTTTTATTCTTTTCCATTTACATGGTTGTAGTTTTTGTGTGTATGGGGTGTCAAGCTCAAGCAAAAATGGGGGTCATTAATACATACATAAGAGTCACATACTGAGTTAGTTTTAAAATGCAATGTTATTTATATTTTATTGTATTTTTATTCATTTTATTAAATATTTCCCAATTACATTTTGATCTAGTTTGACAGCTCCGGTATATGTTGTTTTCTTGTTTCTACTTACTTCACTATGCATCAGTTCGTGTAAGTCTTTTCATGCTTTTCTGTACTCATTATGTTCATAATTTCTTACAGCATAGTAATATTCCACTAATCTATTTGCCCCAAATTGTTTAGCCGTTGCCTAATTGACGGACAAAGTGATTTATTTCCAATTTTTTGCTACCACAAAAAGTACTGCTATAAATATGTTGGTGCATATGGAGTCTTTCTTTTTGCCAATGATCTCCTTGGGGTATATCATTGTCCTAGCTACCATTTCAAATTTGGAGCCTAAATCTGTTTCAGAGAGACATATGGGTTCTGTAGGACAAGCTAAACTCCTTAAAAGAAATGACTATGTCCTCTATGGTTTTTTAGAAGCCTCTGAGCTTCCAACAGGTGAGGATGTTGAAGCCCAGAAGAGGTAGTGACTTGTCCAAAAATCATACAGGTAGTAAGTAAAGGAGCCAGGATTCAAAGCCAGGTCCTCTGATGTCAAATCTGGTCCTCTTGGTGTGGAATCTGCTCTGTAGGTCGTAGTTGTATTATCAGTCAGCCCTTCATCCCTTGCACATCAACCACCCCCATGCAGAGAGGGCACTTCTTTCTCATTTCTCCCTCTAAAAATTCTTATCATCAAGCTTTGGCTAAGGGAGTCAGTGTTGGGAGAACCTGGTTCAAATCATACCTCACTCACTTACCAGCTGTGTGACCCTGGGCCAGCAGCTCTTTGCCTCAGTTTCCTCATCTGCAAAGTGAGAGGGGCAGGGTAGACTCAGGACCACAGAGAGTCAGAAGAGACCCCAGTAGCTATTTCTGCCAAGGTTGATGGCTTCTATGCACATTTCCAGCTTTAAACCTATGTCCCTGTGCCATATTCTCTAGAATGGATATGAGCATTCTCTCTCTCAACTTAAGCTTAGCTACAAACAGGCTGTATTCCCCAGGAGGATGTAAACACTTGGTGGGCAGAGATGGCTTCCCTTTTCTCTTTGGGCCCTCAGCACTGAGCACAATGCCCTCTACATAGTAGATGCTTCAAAAATATTTACTGAATTAAAAATGAAAATTGACTGTGGCCTTTACCCTTTTCAGGTGGCACTGTGGATACCTCAGAGCCAGAATTGGCCTGGGACAACAGGGACTGAAGATGCCTAGACAGGAAATGGTCAAGAAGAAAGGAAGGGGCTGACTTGAAAAAGAATCCAGAAAATTGTCTTCCATTCCTTGGGGTGAGAGTGGGGGGGCCGTACTCATAGAAGAGATAGTTGTGCCAATCATCCTCATCATTAACAACAACAATTTATATATCACTTTAAGTTTTGCAAAACATTATAAATATGATCTAATGTCATTCTGGGACATCTAGCTGGCACAGTGGATAGAGTGCCAGGCCTGAAGTCAGGAAGACTCATCTTCCTGAGTTCAAATCCAGCCTCAGCTGTGTGACCCTGGGCAAATCACTTCACCCTCTTTGCCTCAGTTTCTTTGTCTGTCAAATGAGCTGGAGAAGGAAATAGCAAACCACTCCAGTATTTCTGCCATGAAAACCCCAAATGAGGTCACAAAAAGTCTGAAATGATTGAACAACAACAACAACAACATTTTATCCTCACAACTCTAGGAGGTAGGTACAATTATTATCCCTATTTTACAGATGGGGAAACTGAGGTAGAGACAAGTTAAGTGACTTGCCCAGGGTCACACAGCTAATAAATGTCCAAGGTTGGATATGAACTCTGGACTTTCTGACTCCCTGACCACAATGCTTGCCCTACAAAGTCTCAGTGAGCCCAAATGGGGTGAGAGGAACTTGGTTAGGAAGTGGTGAGGGATGCAGAAAGGGAGTTTACTAAACTCAACTCGACTCAGTTTAGTGTATTTGCTAAACCACAGAATCACTACAGTCTCCCACATGGACAGACACTCAGAGGATCTGGTCCAACCTGAAGCTGACCAAGAATCCTCACTATTTCATCCCTACCAAGGGGATCTAGCCTCTACTTGATGACTGCCATTGAGGGGTGGCCCACCACTTCTTGAGGCAGACTATTCCACCCTGGAAGGGTCTGAATTATTAGGAAGTTTCTGCAAAATCTTGCTCTCTGCAACTTCTACCCATGGTGCTGGTTTTGCTTTTGGGGTCAAACAGAGCAAGGCTAGAATGTCTAGTCCTTGATGCATCCATGATGGCTCCCAGTGATGACTGTTTCCCTTTCTAAGTACTTGTGAGCCCCCCCTTTAATAATTCATTCTAGAATGTTGCTAAAAATCAAAGCCCAGCTCACTGGCCAATAGTTTGTCCTATCCTCCTCCCTCTCCTCCTCTTTCCCCTCCTCTTCCTCCTTTTCCTTCTCCTCTTTCTTCTTCTTTGCCCCTTTTGAAAAGAGAGACAACATTTACTCCCCTCAAATCCTGCAGTGCTTTTCCACATCTTTTAATGGGCATTGACAATGATCAGAGATCACACTGGATATGGAACTGTGTCCATATGTCCAACCCTGTGCTAGATCTGGGCCATGGAAAGAGTCCTGGTTCTAGGGTCAAGAGAACATGGTTCCAGATCCTGGCTCTGGGACTTTCTGCCTATGTGACTTCCTGCAAGTCTGGGCCCCATTTTCCTCAAATGTAAAATGAGGGGAGTGTACTAAACAACCTTGAAGGTCCCTGACATCTCAATCCAGGAGTCCAAGACCCTTCCTCTCATTGCCCACATGAGGAGATCATAGACCTGATGCTGGAAGGGACCTCAAAGGCCAACGATAAGGAGCTTGAGGCCCAGGGATACTTCCTGAGTCATCCAGGTCATGGGCCCAAGGCTTGGATTGGAACTCCCAATCCAGCTGTCTTTCCCCAGCACCAGACAGTCCCTGCCCTCAGGGAGCTCACAGTCTGGTTCAGGAGACAAAACTCACATATGAGGAAGAAAGAATGACACAAGGCACTGGGTAATGGAATAGGAAATGCGCCTGGAGTTCAGAAGGAAAATCTCATCCTAGGCTAGAATCCTAAGTGCAGGCCTTTTAGAGGGGGGAGGGGAGCAGGACCCCTCCCTGTGAGCTCACTGCCTCCCATGATGCTGAGGGCTTGGCAGCCCACAGGAGAGCGGGTGGGAAAGGTCTGGGTACCTCTCCCCACCTTAGGCCACAGGGGTCTCTCCATCCCCCCACTCCCACCCCACCTCCTGATGTCCCCCACCCCCCGTGGGCTCCCCGAGTCTCCACACCCGCCACCGACACAATGCTCGGAGCCCACGCTCCAAAATCGAAATGCTTTTGAAAATGTTTAACCTAGTTAGACAAATTAGCAAAAATTTGTGCAAAACAATTTAGGTATTTAAAATATTCAATGTTTTTAAAAAACTGGAAAACTGTTCTTCGCTTTCAGCTGCAAAAACCAACAAAATATAACATCCCAGCAATCTTACCATGAGGTGTAACATAACCCTTCGGGAAAGCTGTTAAGCAGAGACTGAGGCATCCTGGGAAATAGCGCTTCATTTATTCAAATGCACATATGCCAGGCTTTTACACCATATGTCATTCCGTGCTATTTACAGTAATAATTAAATCTTAATCAACGTTTAACCTCTGTAAAATGTTTGAAGAATCCTAATCACCCTTCAGACTGCACTAATGAAGGAGAAATATATAAACATAAAAGGGAGATGATGCATAGATATCACGCTGGAAAGAACAGTAATTGCAAAATTGTATTTCTTTTAAATATAATCAGTAAATTATGCAAAGGAAGCCAAGGAGTATTTTAAGTTAAGACATCTTGGATGTCAGAGGTGTGAGCAGCTAATTTTGTTCTGCTATCCATAACAGATGTAGCATATTTTCTCTTACTGCCATTATTAGCAACTCCCCGTGAAGGCTTTCACTGCAACACCGAGGCCCACAGGATAATCGGAGGGGCTGCTCAGCCCCGGCATGGGACCAGCTCTGTCCCATGGCCCTGTCACCTTGGCTGGCCCCAGGAGAGCTCTGGCCCGAGCTCTCGTCTGGCTGTGCACCTCTACCCCTGCTGCTGGGAGAGCTAACCAGATGAATGAGAGCATGCCTCCCTGGTCTTGGGAAGGGGCGCCCTCTGCTGTGCCCTTACTCTGCATTGCCCTGCCCCTGGTGTACAGCGGTACCCTCCTTCCCTTCCCCTTCTGCTGCTGCCTGCGGGGGCCAGGTGGTGAGGGGATCTTAAGATCTTAGAACTAGAAGGCACTTGGAGCATAGCTAGCCCCTATCCCCTCATTTTGTGTGTGTGTGTGTGTGTGTGTGTGTGTGTGTGTGTGTAGGAACTGAGGTCTAGAGAAGTTAAGTAGTTTGCTTAAGGTCACCAGGGTCCTAAAGGACAGTGAAGAGTCCAACCTGTGTCCTCTGACTTCAAATCCCACACTCCATTATACCACATTAGGAGCATTATACCATCTTCCCAAGCAGGGGAACTGTGGGTGTGAGGAGCCAGTGAGGGGCAGGAAATGTTTGCAGGCATCTCAGGCTTCCTTTCTTGTTGTAAAGAGAAGGGTCTGAAACTCTGTCCTCCTCCCCAGAGCTGTTTCCTGAGCAGCTCCCAGGACTTAGCACTAGAAGGGCCTTAGAGGTCATCTACCCTAGGGCTGTCAAACTCAAATAGAAATGGATGGATGGAGGTGGCATATGAACCTAGAAAGCCACTGGGGGCTGGAAGTTTGACACCTTTGAAAATCCAATCCCTCTGTTTTACAGAGGAGGAAACTGAGAGCCAGAAAGGGGCCACCCAGGTGGTAGGTAGTAGAGGCATGAAGTGAGTCAGGCCCCCTGCCTCAGATACAGGGCTCTTTCTGCAAATCATGTTACTTCTGTGAGCTCAGAGACTGGATTTGAACTCAGGTCTTCAGATTCCAAATCCATCCTTATTTCCTCAATGGTGTGTTGCTAACTGTAATCAGGCTTAAGAGGGCAGCTCCCCTAAAAGAAGGGATCCTGAATACTGGTTGAAGTTAACAGCAAAATTGTGAAAGAGATGGAAATGCATTTTGTCCTGATAGGCAGTAAGTTATCTTTTATTTAGGTATATATCTTTCCTAGGGCTAAGTACAGTGCTTAGTACACAGTAGGTGCCTAATATATGCTTATAGAATTGAGTTTGGGTCCTTCATCATCAAGGGGCCCATCTGTGGTCTTGCTCTTAGCAACCTGTCAATGGGGAGGTAGAAACCTCCCCACCCCATCATCTCCCAGGTATTGGCAGATAACGGCTTAATGTGCTTTTCTCTCCCAAGAATATGTACTCTAGTACAAAACTCTGGGAGGGGCAAAAGCCTTCAAGACCCAAAGGAATGAAATTCTAATGGTAGAATATAAAGCACCAGGGATATCTTTAGTACCCTCTCCTTCTCACACAACCCATATACTCTAGGGTTCAGGCCTTTATTGCCTCTCTGTGATCTCCCTCCTCGACTCTCTGCTTTCCAATCTAAAGCCAAGGTCACAGAATCAGGGGGTTTCAGAGTTGGAAGGGCCCTCAGAGGCCCTCCCAAACCATGTGACAGACGGCCACCCAAACCCACCAGCCCTTGGAGCAGCCCATTCCAGCCTAAATCTTCCTTCCTCTCCAGCCCCAACCCCAACTCTCCAGAATTCTTTCTCCACTGTGAACCAGCAGCCTTCTCAGCCAGGAAGGTATCTCCACCCCTGAGGCTCTATATTCCAATGGACAGCTCCCCCATTTTAAGGAAGGGGCCTGGCCAGCCATGTTCACTCCTTCATTCCTCTCAGGGCTCTCTCTGGTCCCCTTTCTCCACCATATCCTTGAGGGGGGAATCTTACATGTTGTCATGTTATCTCCCATTAGAATGTAAGCCCCTTGAGAGCAGGAGCTGTGATTTATGGTTTGGGGTTTTTTTTTTTTGCTTCTATGTATAATCCCACTACTTAGCACATAGTAAGTGTTTAATACCTGGTGGCACAGTGCACTGACTACCAGGCCTTGAGTCAGGAAGACCTGAGTTCAAATGCAGCCTCAGACACTTACTAGCTATAGGATTCTGGACTTAACAGAGTCTACATCGGTTTCCTCAACTGTAAAATGGCAATCGTAAGAGCACCTTCCACTCAGGGTTGCTGGGAGGATCAAGAGAGAAAATATTTGTAAAGCAATTAGTATAGTGCTGGGGATGCAAACACAATAGGGAAACTCCTCTTGGAGCTTACATTCTACTGGGGAGACAAAATAAACAGATGACATAAGCAGGGCTGTGCTGGAGCCAGCTCTAACAGTCTCCTGAACTAACTGTTAAGTTTTTCACTATGAGCATTTATTTACACTTTGGAAATCAGCGAAAGCTACAAATTAATACTTGATTCATTGTTTTGTTGATTGTGAAGGCTGAAGAAAGTGATGAAGAAATGTTAATGGTGCAGATTAAATTTAAAAGTGTGTCATGCATATATTTTCCCCCTGAGAGCCAGTTGTTAAACATTTACCAGCACACTCCTGGTTATAAGTAAATATTAGACAAGTACAAAGTATATAAGATATTTATAAGATAAACAGGTCCTAGCAACCAGGGTGATGGGGGAGGGGTATCAGAAAAGGTCTCCTGTAGTAGGTGGTATTTAAGTTGAGTCTTAAAGGGAGTTAGGGACTCCAAGATCAGGAGGCAGAGCATTCTAGGAGTGGAGATAGGAGATGGAGTGTCCTGTGTGAGGAACATCGATTGGACCAGAGTGGATTGTAAAGAGCATGGGAGAGATTGTGAAATCTGCAAGAGATGCTCCAGAGAGTGAAATCCGCAAGAGATGCTCCAGAGAGTGAAATCCGCAAGAGATGCTCCAGAGAGTGAAATCCGCAAGAGATGCTCCAGAGAGTGAAATCCGCAAGAGATGCTCCAGAGAGTGAAATCCGCAAGAGATGCTCCAGAGAGTGAAATCCGCAAGAGATGCTCCAGAGAGTGAAATCCGCAAGAGATGCTCCAGAGAGTGAAATCCGCAAGAGATGCTCCAGAGTGAAATCTGCAAGAGGTGCTCCAGAGTGAAATCTGCAAGAGATGCTCCAGAGAATGGTTGACTGGAATGGAGGAAGGGGTCAGGTTTGAAGAGCTTTAAATAACAAACAGGAAATTCAATTTTATCTTAGAGGTACCACTTTTGAGACATTTATTAGCTTTAGGACTCTGGGCAAGTCACTAAACCTCTCTGTGACTCAGTTGCCTCATCTGTAAATTAAGGGGATGGGACTGAATGGTCTACTAAGGACTCTTCTAGTTCTAAGTCTGTTGTTGGTAACTAGATAGTCAAGTGGAGAAAGCGAAGGATCTGAAATCAGGAAAATCTGACTTCCAATCCAGCCTCAATATTTCCTAGCTGGGTGACCCTAGGCAAATCACTAGACCTTTGTCTACCTGTTACCTCATATGTAAAATGGGGATAATAATGGTATCTATGCCGCAGGGTTGTTGTGAGGATGAAATGATATATTTGTGAAGTTCTTTGCAAACCTTAAAATGCAAGCTATTCTTCTTCTTAAATCTTTCATCTTCTGAACCTACACCCCAAACTTAATTTTCTTGCCATCATGCATTCACATGAGCTAAGTGTCCCATGTCTGAAGGACTCTCCATCTTCATCTATGCCTCTTCAAAGCCCTGTTTTCCTTCCAGGCTCAGCTCAGGTATCTCCTCCTCCGTGAAGTCTTTTCTGATTCCTAGCTGTGAATGTGTTGAATCCAATTCAGTCTTAGACTATGTGATGAACTATTTGAAGATTCTGGAATAAGGAGGTGTCCTCTGCCCTAGTCAGTCAGTCTATAAGCATTTATTAAGTTCCTACTATGTGCCAGGAAAAAGTCCTTGTTTTCAAGGAGCTCACAGCCTAATGGAGGACACAACATGCAAACAGCTATATACAAATAAGTTACATACAAGATAAATAGGAAATAATTAACAAAGGGAAGGCACTAGATTTAAGAGGAGTTGGGGAAAGCTTCCTATAGAAGGTAGGGTTTTAGGGACTTGAAGGAAGCCAGGGAGGTAGGAGGCGGAAATGAGAAGGGAGAGCATTCTAGGCCTGGGGGACAGTCAGAGAAAATGCCTGGAGCTGAGAGATAGAGCCAAGAGGTCAGTGTCAACGTATTAAAGAGAATGTGCTGGGGAGTAGGATGTAACAAGACTGGAAAGGTGGGAGGAAGCTGGTTTAGGAAGGGCTTTGAATGCCAAACAGACCATTTTGCATTTGCTCTTGGGGGCAATAGGAAGCCACTGGAGTTTATTGAGTGGGGTGTATGTGTGTTGTGGGGTGTGACATGGTTGGACCTGTGCTTCAGGAAAATCATTTTAGTGTCTGAGTGGAGGATGGATCTGAGTGGAGAGAGGCCAAAGGCAGGCAGATCTAGCAGCTATTGCAAAAGCCCAGGTATGAGGTGATGAAGGTTTGCACCAGGGTGAGGTCAGAGGACAGAAAGGGGACATATTGGAGAGATACTGCAGAGGTGAAATCCGCAAGAGGTGTTGCAGAGGTAAAATCTACAAGAGATTCTCCAGAGAGTGAAATCCACAACAGATGCTCCAGAGTGAAATCCACAAGAGATGCTCCAGAGTGAAATGTACAAGAGGTGCTCCAGAGTGAAATCCACAAGAGGTGCTCCAGAGTGAAATCCACAGGCCTTAGCAACAGCTTACATATGGGGGGTGGTGTAAGAGATGTCCAGCATGACTCCTAGGCTGTGAGCCTGGGGGACTGGGAAGATGGTGGTGCCCTTTACAAAAATGGGAAAGTTGGAGTACTGTTCTCAGTCCTCAGTGCCATGGCTTAAGAAAGTCATTAATGAGCTGGAGAGCCCCTAGGAGGATGATCGGGAAGGTAAAATATCTTGGAATATCTTATTCCATGTCATAGTGCAACTGGTTGAAGGAATGGGGTAGAGGGGGAAGGTGTTGAGTCTGGAGAGGAGAAGCCTCGGAGGGGTGTGACGGATGTCTTCAAGGGTATGGTGGCATGTGGAAGAGGCCTGGAACTTGGTCTGTTAGGCAGAACTGGGAACAATGAGTGCAAACTGCAGAGGCAGATTCAGATCGATAAGAGGAACATTTTCCTAGCCATGACAGCTGCCCCAAACATCAGGTTGTGCTTCACTGTGGGGCTTCAAGAAAAAGCTGAATGGCATGTGCTGGGTGCATTGTAGAGGTAGGGGCATTTTTTTTGTTTTTGTTTTTCAGGCAGTTGGGGTTAAGTGACTTGCCCAGGATCACACAGCTAGTGTCAAGTGTTTCGGTCTGAGGCCGGATTTGAACTCAGGTCCTCCTGACTTCAGGGCCGGTGCTCTATCCACTGTGCCACCTAGCTGCCCTGAGGCAGGGGCATTTTTCAGGTATGGGTTGGACCTTTGAGGCTCCATCCAACTCTGAAATGCTGTGGTTCTGTGAATGAAGGCTCTTCGAGGGAATGGACCATAAGATTTCTCTCTCTGTATCCCCAGTGCCAGGCATGGTGTCTGGCACACAGTCAGCCCTTAATAAAAGGCCAGTGCTACTTGATTCATGTTAGCAGCCAGTCTGTCTGTCTCCTGTCTTGAGCAATTCCACTGGATTCTGAGTGGTGGGATGGAAGGAGGTGGGAGATGAGAGAGGAGATCATATCATGGCCCCATCCTTCAAGGAGCCCACTGGCCTGATGATGGATACATAACCCCTGCCTTCTGAGGGCCCCCAGCCTCTAAGAAGATGACTAGGCCTCCACCCCTATTGTCTTATCTTCTTGCTGTCTGGAGCCCTGGAATGCCAGCAAATTGGGAGAGGGGGAATAGGCAATTCTCTCTGTCTGGGATCCTCTGGCTCTGGCCTAAGACATTCTGACCCTTGCACCAGGGGAGGAGAAAGGAGAAACGGTCCAATCTCCTGGACTTAGTGGTCTCAGTGTGGGAGAAGAGCCTGGAAGCTTTTCTATCTTGATCATTTTTGGGGCAGCTGCTTTTAAAGAAGCCCATTCCCTGACCTATGAACCTTAATTTTCCCATCTTTATAATGGGAGTGAAGCAAGTTGTCCCCAAGCATATTAAGGGAAACCCTCCCCAGTATGTCCTGAGTGGAGTGGGCCTGAGAACAAGAAGCCCTCTGAAGCCTGAGTGCTGAAGCCAAGAAGTTATTCCACAGATCCCAGCCTCTGTCCATTCTTCTCCTGTTGATTGGCCTTCCCTTATCTAAGCACTCCAATGTGGGGGGACCCCATTTATTGAATATCTAGCACTGACCAGCCCGAGCACATGGGAAGACTAGAGAGGGGCAAAGGACGGGAAAATGGAAGGGTCCTTAGACCTCATCTAGTCTAACTCCCACCCTCCCATTTTGCAGATGAGAAAACTGAGGCCTAGAGAGGTGGCATCACTTGCCCAAGGTCACCCAGGTAGGAAGCAGCCCTCCTCCTACTATAACCCCGGTACTTGTGTTCCTACCACTTCTTACAAACGCAAACATATGGGCAGAGAAGTATATGGATCCATTGGCCGTTGGCCTAGTTCTTTGCCTATTCCTGTTTGTCTCTATTATTCATTTAAAATAATAACAACAACCTATGAGAAGAAAAAGAGCGGACCCTCCTTCCTCGCCATAGCAAGGTGAGACTGCCCTGGGATGTCAGCCTCATCATAGCCTCCTACCTGAAGGCTAGCAACGTGTGCCAGCCCGACTCATGACAGGGGCATACCTTCGTGTGTGACCTCCACAGTCACGCTCTGAGGATACAAAGCCACGATCCTTGTCCTCCAGGAATTTTCCCTCTAGGTAGCCAGGAGGTACAGCGGATAGAGGACTGAGCCTGCAGTTAGGAAGACCTAAGTTCAAGTTCTGCCTAAGACATTTACTAGCTGTAGGACCCTGGGTGAGTCACTTACCTCTGTCCCAATTTACTTAACTGTAAAACAGGGATAAGAATAGCACCCCTCCTCAGGGTTGTTGTGAGCATCAAACGAGATAATAATCATAAAGCACTTAGCACAGTGCCTAGCACATAGTAGGCACTTACTAAGTGCCTGCTCTCTTCCCCTCCCCTAGTTGGAGAAGATAAAATAGTAGTGAAAATTAACAAATGATGTGGGTAACACCCTTTGATAAGTACCCAGGGAGCATGGGTGCTATAGGAGCTCAGAGAAGGGAACTTTTCTTCATTCAGACTGAGATTTCTCCTAAGCCTCCCCTGGAGACTGGATCTGGAAACATATATAAATAGTAAGGGTGGAGAAGGTCCAGGGCAGCATTATACAGTGGGAAGAGTTCTGGGATTAGAGTCCAAGGCCTGGGTTCAAATCCCAGCTCTGCCACTTACTAGCTGTGTAGCCTTGGGCAAATAACTGAACCTGCCAGGCTTTAGTCTGCCCGTCAGTAAATGGCGTGTAAGGTATCTTCTCTATGTCTTAGTTTCCAACTGATGGAGTTGGACATTTCCAGCTGAGTTCTATAACTAAGGAAACAGACAAAATAAAGGCATGAAAGAAGGAAAGGTAAGGTGATCTGTTTGAGAGATAGCAGATAGACCAGATTGGCAGAAGCAGTGGCTTGGGGTTTGGTGAGAAACATGGCAACTCAACTCATACCAAGAGCCTCCCTCAAGACTTTATCCAAAATTGACTTCCTCCTGAGGCCCTCCTTGATGAACTGTCACCTGCCTAGCATCAACTAGTGAACTTCATCTCTGTCCCCCCAGGAGAGGAAACATTCACTCATTGATAAGTTGGAGATGACCCAGAGGAAGGCGACCAGAATGGTGAAGGACTTGGACACTGGGCCACATGGAGATCAGCTGAACCAACTGGGATGCTTTGCCCAGAGCAGAGAAGGCTTGAGGGCAGGAATTCATGACAGCCATCTTTCAGTATTGGAAAGGTGCATGAAAATGTGGGGGTGGGGCTGGATTTTTTCTGCTTGACCCCAGAGGGTAAAACCAGGAGGGATGCTGGCAAGAAGCAGATTTAGATTGGAGGGCAGGAGAAACTTGCTTATGACTAGGATGACTCCAAAATAAAGGAATAAATCAATTCCAGTTCCTGGTTAGTTATCAAATATTCCCCATGCCCTCCTGCAAAGTCCTTGGACCTCTTAAAGCACACATACCCCAGGATGAGAACTGAACCTCTAGTGTAGGGGAACAGAGGGAGATTCAGATGGAGAGTAAGGTAGGGACTATGGCATAGAGGGATCAGAATGCCAGGCAGTGGAGTTCACTGCATTCTGTAAGTAGTAGGAAGATTCTGGCTTCAGAACAACTAGGAATTTTTTTCTTTATTTAAAAATTGCTGAATAAGGGAAGATGGGCAAGAGGCTTTCAGAGACCAGCAAGGATGTTTCCTGGGATGTTGGACTGGAGCAAAGGGTTCCTGGCAAGGCCAAAGGTTCATACTTGTAGACAGAGGTCAAGTTTTCTTGAGGTGCCCTTGCTAGGTTTCCCTTGTAGGGGAAAGCCAAGGGAAATCAGATAGGTCCTTTTCTCCCCTGAAGGCTGGATCAGGTGGAATTCTCAAGCCCAGAGGCTACTGGGAGGTCCACCAAGGGACCTCTTGGTCCATTGGCCCTCCCTCATTGTAGCAATTGGTCATGGGGGTGGGGAGCACCCTGAAGGAAGGAAGACAGTGTTAGTAAGAGTGCTGGACTGATAGTCATGACAGCTGGGTTCTCATTCCTGTCTGAGTCTTACTGAGTTGTGTGATCTTGGGCAAGTCACTCTTCCTCTAAGGGCCTTAGATTTTCCATCTTGTAAAACAAAGGTGTTAGACTAAATCTCCTTCAAAGTCCCATCCATCTCTGACATTCTGTGTTCTAAGACCCATTCCACTTTGTTCAGAAGCTTTTCCTTATGCCGAGCCTGTATTTGCCTCATTACAAATCCCACTCACTGCTATGGGGTCTGAACTGTGGCAGCCACCTAGAAAAATGTCCGATGCCTCTTCTAAAGAGCAGCCTGTCAAATACTTGAGAACAGTCCTCTTCACCTGTCCCCCTTCCCCACCCAAGCCTTCTCTTCTCCAGAGTGAACATTCTCAGCTCCTGTAGCTGAGCCTGACGTGGCAGGAATTCAAGGTCTTTCATCCACTTGGGCACCCTACTCTGGAAACTCTCCCACTGGAGATGATGTTCCTAAAATATGTAACGTAGGATTAAATACAGAACTCCAGATGTGCTCTGACCAAGTCACTGGGACTGTCACATCCTAATTCCTAGAAGGTACTTCTCAATGAATGCTAAGATCTCATGAGCTTTCTTGGGTGCTATGTCTCACTGTTGACTCACATCGAGCTTACAATCCATAAACACTTTGAGATCTTTTTTTTTTTTAGCAGTCCTCTGATGGCCTGAAGGGGACTACCTACTCCACTCATGACTGAGAGGGGTTCAGCCAAGGGTTAGGAGACTGGGTTTGAGTCTCAAGCCAGACACTTCCTAGCTGGATAACTCTGGACAAGTCACGCCATCCCCTCTGAACTCTGGATTTTGCATCTATAAAATGGGTCCCCTGTATGTGGAATAGTTTCCTCTCTAAAATGGGGCTAATCACACTTATAGGACCTACTATACAGGGGTACTATGAGGAAAACATTTATTAAGTCTCAAAGTCATACAGAGGCAGCTAGGGGGTGGATAGAGCACTGGACCTAGAATCAGGAAGCCCTGAATTCAAATTCTGCCTCAGACATTTACTAGTTTTCTGACTCCATTCAAGTCACTTAATTTGTCTGCCTCAGCTCCTTCAACTATAAAATCAATTAATGAATATTTATTAAGTGCCTACTATGTGTCAGATACTATCCTAATCAATGATGAGAATAATGGAGATTATAATATTACAATGTTATAATAATGAGGGTAATAATAGCACCTGCCTCCCAGGGTTATTGTAAGAAAATATTTGTAATATCCTTTGCAAACCTTAAGGTTTTATATAAATGCTAGCCATTATTGTTATTACTGTTGTTGTTGTTATATTATATATAAGCCATTAGGAAGAATCTGAGCAGATTTGCATATGTCACAAAGCTGGGCAGGATGACTAATAAACTGGATGACAGTCAGGATCCCAAAAGCTTTGGATAGTTTAGGGGATTGGGCTGAATCTAAGGAAATAAGCATTAGTGGAAATAAATGCAAAGATTTACATTTGGGTTCAAGAAATCAGCTCCACAACTTTCCAAGATGGTGGAAGTCAGGGTTAGCTGGCAGATTAGCTGAAAAGGACTTGGTGGTTTTAGTGGACCACAGGCTCACAATGAATCAACAGTGGTTTCCAAAGGCCACTGCTATCTTGACCTGTATCAAGAGGGGAGCCTCCAAAAACAGGGAAAGGATAGTCTGACTGCACTCAGCCCTGGTTAGACCTCATATCTGGAGTTCTGGGCACTGAAGTTTAAAAAGGACATCGATGAGCTGGACAGTGGCTGGAGGAGAACCAGAATGGCAAAGGGTCCATGTCATATGCAGATCAGTTAAAAGAACTGGAGAGGAGAAAGCTCAGGGGGCCATAAGAGCTGTTGTCAAGACTGTTTTGGGGAAGAGGAATTAGATCTGGAGGAATGGGTGCGGATTGCTAAAGGACAAATTTATGTTTGATGTCAGGAAAACATCCTATAAGAGTTGGACAATAAGAGTTGTCTAAATGAGAAATGAGCTGTCTGTTGGAAGGGGTGAGTTTCCCCTTCCTAGCAGAGTTTAAGCAAAAGCTTGTCGGTTATGCTACAGAAGGAATATTGGTTCAGATATAGATGGGACAAGGTGGTCCCTGAGGTCCTGTCCAAGTATGAGACTTTGTGAAGCTACCCTTCCAAGAGGATCCCCCCCCCCATTCCTCAGGTACCTCTGTGGGCCTGTTGCCAGGATTTGCCCCAAGGCCAGATAGAACCAAGGGCTGTGCTGGTAAATGAACATCATGCAGGTAACAGGGATCATGAGTGAAGAAGCTGGCAGGGGGCTGGCCTCCCCCTTCCCAGCCCCTCTGACCTTGAAACTGATCCCCGGCCAGGCGTCAAGATTATAAACATGTGTTCTCCTATCTCTCCCCTGTGGAGTAGTACAGCTAATTGGGGTGAGGGAGAGTTTGCTGGCTTCATGTGCCGGCGTGGGCTGGCAGACCAAATGGTGTTGTGGCCACAGCTGGGACTTGGAGAAGTGAGGAAGGGAGAAGGGGAGAGAGGGGGATGGGAGTGTCGACCAGGGTTTGGCAGTCCTGGTCCTGATCCTCTAGTGTGAGGAGGAGGAGGAGGGGAAGACTTGAACTGGGAGGCTGGGTGTTTGGGTGATAGCTAGAGTGGACCCAGCTGGTCCCTGGGGGCTAAAGGATCACCAAACATAGGCTTGGACTTTGACTGGGAATCAGCTGCAATGGCAGCTCCCCCCACCCCTAATGGTGTAAGAAGACTGTGCTGTCTGGATGGGGGGGATAGGAGGCTGATGGAAGGTGGGAGTGCAGACAAGCCCCCGAGCCAGGGACCTGCTGGTGATTATGGGGAAAGTGCACAAGAGTGGGGAGGTGGAGATGGGGTGGGTGTTCAGTTTCATCCTTAAGTCAATGTGGAAGGGGACCAGCTGAGGCTTCAGGGCTGGAGTAGGGGCGAGTTTAGAGGTGGGGTTTCCCATGGGGGGCATTGAGTCCTTTTCTGGGGCACCAACCATGATGCTGTCAGATTGCTATTTGGTCATCTGCCTTCACTGAAGAAAGAGGAGGTGCGGAGAGATCTCAATCTGACCCTGGTTCACAGATTGGAAGCCTGAATTCAGCAGTTCAGGGTTTGCTGGGGACAGTAGCATGTGGATTTGGGGTGAGCCTTTGAGAACATCTAGTCCAATGGCCTCATTTCATAGATGAGGAACCTGGGGTCCAGAGCAGGGAGCTTCCTTGGTCAGCATCCCTTGAGTTGTAAGCAGTAAAACTGGGATGAGTCCTCTGACTTCAAATTCAGTGCTCTGCCCACTGTACCACACTGCTCCTGACTGTAATAGCAAAATAATAGCTATCCTATGTATTTTATACTTTCAGTGGGAGTGATTATTGCTTGTTCTTATGGAATCCTGGACTCCTCAAGAATTTATTAGCCTGGTCCTCTGCTTTCAGGCAGGTGAGCATTGAGACCACCCAGGTTTAGGCTCAGACATTCTCTTCTGCCTTGAAGGCTGCCAGGGATACAGACGTTTCAAGGCTTCCTTCAGCTGCCTGTCCCAAGGCTAGATCCCCGGGTTCATCTGGATAGACTGCTGCCCTTTCAGAGGACACTTGTTGTCTCTATCCGGCTCCTGAAATCACATCAAGGCTGCTGATCTGTGTACGTAGGGTTTTTTCCTAGCAGACTGTAAGGTCCTTGAGGACAGGACTTGTTTTACTGGTGTTTATATCCCCAGCACCTCGTGCAGGGCCTGGCACAGAATAATGGAAGGGGGGAGGTTCATGAAAAGCCCATATGGATCTAGATGAGGTGGGGTTGGGGCCTGGGGCTGAGCAAACAGAGAGCTCCCTAAAGGCTTGTTCAGCTAGTCATGAGCATTGGGGCTCTGCTGTTCTGGTGGGTGAGTGCTCCTCCCTGACCAATATTGCAGATCACTCCCTGCTCTCCCCTTACCTCACTGCCCTGGGGCCCCTGCTGTCCTGACTGGTGACCACCTGTTCTAGTCAGCTCTAGCTACCATCCTTCCTTCCATTCTCTACTCTCCAACCACCTCTGCCTAAGCCCTTTCATCCCCACTCCCACATCTGGGACATGAATATAACCAAATAACCTCTGTCATTGTTCCTGGGTGGGTATTGTCAATCTACTCTCCTATGGCTCCACTCACCGTCCTGGTAAACTTGAAGAACAAACTGCCTCTTCTTGGCCGCCACTCCCTTCCTTAGAATGGCAGATGTTTCCCCAGCTCTTAGCACCATGCTTGGCATATAGCCAGCACTTCACAAATGCTTCCTTATTCATTTATTCCTACCCTGTGCCAGGTCCTGTGCTAAAGCACTGGGGAGACAAAGCCTGCCCTGGAGGAGCTCACAATCTAATTGCAAAGACAACATGCAAACAGCTATGCACTAACAAGTTACGTATGGGATAAATAGGAGACAGGGGGCAGCTAGGTGGTGAAGCGGACAGAGCTGCGGTCTTGGAGGACTCCAAGTCAGGAGGACTCCAAGAGAAGTTGGGAAAATCCTCACGTAGAAGGAGGGATTTTAGTTGGGACTTTAAGGAAGTCAGACAGGAGGGAGAATGTTCCAGGCCTGAGGGACAGCCAGAGAAAATGCCTGGAGCCAAGAGACGAGTGTCTTGTTCATGGGACAGTCATGAGGCCAGTATCACTGGACTGAAGAGAATGTGATGAGGAGTAAAGAAAGTATAAGAAGACTGTAAAGGTAGGAGGGGCTAAGTTATGAAGGGCCTTGAATGCCAAACAGAGCATTTTGTATTTGATCCTGGAGGCAATGGGGAGCCACTGGAGTTTATTGAGTTGGCTGTGTACGTAGATGACATGATCAGACCTGCATTTTAGGAAAATCACTTCAGTGTCTGAGTGAAGGATGGGCTGAAGAGGTGAGAGACTTGACAGAGGTAGGAATCCCCCCCCCAGCAGGCTCTGGCAATAGCCGAGGCATGAGGTGATAAGGGTCTGCATCAGAGGGATGACAATATCAGAAGAGAGAAGGAGCATGTTTGAGAAATGCTGAAGAGGTGAAACCTAGAAGAGATGCTGAAGAGGTGAAATTAGGAGAGATGCTGAAGAGGTGAAATCTACAAAAGATGCTGAAGAGGTGAAATCTACAAAAGATGCTGAAGAGGTGAAATTAGGAGAGATGCTGAAGAGGTGAAATCTACAAGAGGTGCTGAAGAGGTGAAGTCTACAAGAGATGCTGAAGAGGTGAAATCTAGGGGAGATGCTGAAGAGGTGAAATCGTCAGGCCTTGGCACCATATTGGATATGGGGGTGAGAGACAGGGAGAAGTCCAAGATGACTCCTAGGCAGCCTAAGGGTCTGGGAAGAGGGTGTTGTCTTCCATAAGTAATAGAGAAGGTAGGAAAGGAAGGAGAGTTTAGGGGGAAAGATGACAAGTTCCATTTTGGACATACTGAGTTTGAGATGTCTACTGGACTTCCAGTCCGAGATGTCTGATAGGCATTTGGAGATGCGAGATTGGAGGTAGAGAGATTGGGACAGGAAAGGGGCACTTGAGACTCAGTACACAGATGATAATGGAATATGTGGGAGCAGATGAGATCACCAAATGGCTTTCCTTTTCTGTGCCTCAGTTTCCTCCCTTTGGCATTGTGGAAAAAGCATTGACTTTGGAGTCAGAAGACCTGGTCTCTGACTCTTTGCTGCTAGTGTGACCTTCGGCCAGTCATATAACCTTGATGGGGCTCAGTTTCCTCTTTTGGACTGGATGGCCTCTGAGATCCTTTCCAGCTGTCATGCTGATCCTGTGAGGCCCAGGAAGGGTTAACATGGGGCTGTTTGTGGATGTTAGGTTTTCCCTTCGACTTCTGGCTTGGGCTGGGGGGAGGCTGGAGTTAGGAATGTGTTAGGGCTGCCCCCTACCCTCCCACCCCCACCCCAGCACACACACCTGCATGGTCCTAGATGGATAGTTTACATTTTTGAACCTGGAGCTGAGGTGTGGAGGTATAAACAGGAAACCAGATCCCCCCGCCACCCGAGCCCCCTTGGAGTCCCCTTCTCCTGGGCTTTTACCCACTACAAAGAGCTTCCTTCTCACCTGTCCTAGTGCTGCTCTCTCTGCTGCCTTTGTGAAAGGCTGATGGCTGGGGTGGGGGTGGGAACGGGGGGACCAGGGATTCTGAGTGACCCTGAAACAGGGTAAAAATCTGCCTCTCAGACTCTCCTGCCCTTCCACAGGTGGGGATGGCCCCTGGGGAGGGGTAGTGGGGGAGCCCAAAGCCTCTCTACCTGAGGGCATGTTTGGAAAAGAGCTTGGAATGGGCAGGCTGTAGGTAGGCCCTGAGCTTTCAAAAAAGAATGTTGCTACTGTGGGGATCCCATCTGGGCTCTGCTACTTCCTGCCTGTGTGACCTCCCATCTCTGGGCCTCTGCTTCCTCATCCATTAAATGGGACGTGGTATGGGCCGAATGAAACCTAAGACCACTTCTCTAAACCTATGATCTTAAAGGTCATTGAGCCCAATCCCCCCATTTCACAGATGAAAAATCTGTCTATAGAGCACCGGCCCTAAAGTCAGGAGGACCTGAGTTCAAATCCGGCTTCAGACACTTGACACTTACTAGCTGTGTGACCCTGGGCAAGTCACTTAACCCCAATTGCCTTAAAAAAGAAAAAAAAAAGAAAAAGAAAAACCTGTCTAGAGAGGGGGAACATGACTTCAAGTCAGTTGGATAATACCAATCACCGATATGTTTATAGAGTGTCAAGTCTTGGCAAAGCATTTTACATTTTTCATATGACTGGATCTTCACAACATCCATAATAATAATAACGATAATAACTAACATTTATGTAGCTCTTACTAAATGTCAGGTACTGTGCTAAGTAAGTACTTTACAATTATTATTTAATCTGATCCTCACTACAAGCCTTGCGAGGCAGGTGCTATTGTTATCCCTATTTTAAGGATGTAGAAACTGAGGCAAACAGAGTATAAGTGACTTGCCCACGGTCACACAACTAGGTATCAGGGGTGGGTCTGACCCATGGACAGAATGGACAGAACACAGAGCTCAGAGCCAAAAGGACTGAGTTGGAGTTCTAGCTGAGTGACCCTGGGTAAGTCACTGCCCTTTTCTGACCCTCAGTTTCCTTCTCTGTAGGATGGGGAGAATAATGTCTGCACTAGCCACCTCACAGGGTTATTTTGAGGAAAGTGTTCTGTAAACCACAAAGTGCTATAAAAATGTGAGTTGTCATAAGGAATGCCCTGCTCTTAATAACCAGGAATGAAGAATGGCTGGAAATGACTCCCAGATATTCCCCCTCTGTTCCTGCTTTGCTCTTCAGGGCACATACACACACACATACTCATATACACACAGAGAAACACACATAGACATACAAACACACACATATACATTTATACACACACACACAGAAACACAGACACATACAAACACATACTCATACACACACAGAAACACACAGACACATACAAACACACACAAACACTCATACACACACACAAAACAGAAACACACTCACACACTAGGCCTGCCACTGACATGGGCATTAAGGCGGTGCAATGGGAAGGGCACAATTTGCAGTCAGAGGAGCTGTGTTCGAATCCTGCCTTTGCCTCTTGCTACCTCCACGTCTCTGGGCTCAGTTTTTCCCTCTGAAAAATGTTGTGGTTAGAGTCCATCAATGACCATCTAGGCTGCTTCTGGCTCTGAATCTATGGTCCCCATTATCTGGGCACACTCACCCCCCAAACCACTGAAGACGCGAGCCAGAAACTCCTTTAAGAGCTGGGCACAAAGGGACACGTGTCCCGGGGGAGAAGCAGGGCCCTGGGCTCTGGACACAAGGCCTCCTGCTCATGGGCCTCCCTGGCTCCTGTTTCACACTGGCAGAGGGTGGCCAGGGCAGATTCCTAAGGCTCCCCCCAAGAATTTCTCTACTGGGAGCACCGGATGCCTCCAAGCCAGGAGCAGGGGAGGGGGAGGTGTGGCCCTGGCGCCTCCTGACAGCTGACCAGAGAATCTTCCTCCCTGGGCCCCCTTCCTCAAGTGTGAGAGGAATGTGTGAGGGTCACTTGAAGAAAAACCAAACAAAATAAAACATGAGCTAAGCAAAATGGATCTAAGCTGGAAGGCCAGAAGAATTTCCCAAGTATGTTCCTGAGCCAGGTGCATGGGGGAGGGGGAGAAGGGCTGCTTACTGAAGTCTGGTGGCTGTCATGCTCACAGATAAAATCTCAGAGGCATCACTAAGAGGAAGATGGGTATACATGTGTGTCTTTGTGTGTCCTGGGGTGGGGAGGGGGAGAGAGAGAGAGAGGGGTGTGCGTGTATGTGTGTGTGTGTGTGTGTATGTGTGTGCGTGTATGTGTGTGCGTGTATGGTGGGGGGAATGTAGGGGGAAAGCCTTCACTTAGGTTATGGAATTTTAGGTCAGAGGTCTAGTTCAGTGGAGTCAAACTAACAGAAAGATCCCTGCGGCTGCATATTAACTTAGAAAACCATAAAACGGCACTATCTATGTTTTATTGTATTTTTATTTATTTTGTTAAACACTTCCCAATTACATTTCAATCTGATTTTGGGCATGACAGAGGGTTGGGGGCCCCAAGTGGCCCAGAGGCTTCTAGTTTGACACCTGTGGTGTAGTCCAACCCCCTAATTTTACAGATAAGGAAACTGAGGCTCAGAGAAGTTGCCACAGGAAGACCATAAATCTAGAACTGGAAGGAATCCTGGGGGCATCGAGTCTGATCTTAGCCTGGGGAAATTGAGTAACTTGCATGAGTTTGCACATGGCAACGATGAGGCATGGAACCATGGATCT
The DNA here is from genome assembly GCF_003287225.1 of Phascolarctos cinereus. Classification (NCBI taxonomy): domain Eukaryota; kingdom Metazoa; phylum Chordata; class Mammalia; order Diprotodontia; family Phascolarctidae; genus Phascolarctos; species Phascolarctos cinereus. The sequence continues at coordinate 22,094,967 of NW_027555625.1, read as the reverse complement.
CTAGACCAAGCCTGACTTCTATCCAGCCATTCACCGGAGCCTCTTGCTGCCTTTCCATTTCTTGCTTAGGACACAGTTATCAAATCAACAAACCCATAGAGCATGACAGTCAACTGCCCTGTGGGTCAGCTTACTATCTCTGCAATGCCCCAGAAAAAATTCCCTCCCTGGCCACCACTCTCACATGTCTTGTCCCCCACATTAGAATGGAAGCTCCCTGAGGGCAGGAACTGTCTTATCTATTTGTATCCCCAGTATTTAGCACAGTGTCTGGCATATAGTAAGCACTTAATAAATGCTTTGCTTCTTTCCTTTCCTTCCTTCCTTCCCTTTTCTTTCTCCCTTTCTTCTTTCTCCTTCCATTCTTCCTTCCTTCCACCCTCCCTGCCTCCCTCCTTCCCTTCTTTTTTCTTCCATCTATCCATTCCCTCACTGGCTAAAAACCCATCTGCCTAAAAACATGCTCGCATCTTCCCTAGAAGTTTTCCCTTAACCCTTCCACATCCCTCCATCCAATTACTATTCTACTTCTTTCTTCCCTTCCACAAAAATCTACCTGTACCCACTACCTCCACTTCCTCACTGCCCAAAGACAGGGACTGACTGTCACATTGATCAGAGAGGAAAAATGGTTGCCCCTAGCATGTCCTCTCAATCTGAGGCTCTATGGAGTGATGTAGCTGAGAATGGAGATTGAAGGGACTGTGGGCTGGGGCAGGGGAGGGGAATCATTCTAAGAGATGGATTGGAAGGGTCCCTCTCCTTCCTGTTCCCAGCCAGGGCTAGAGTCATGGTCCTTTGAAGTTGCTCATCTAAAGAAACAAATCCAGCTAAGCTCCTTCCAGCTGGCCTTCCCTCCCCACTCCTCTCTTGAAGCTACTTTCTCCATGGCCACCAGTGTTCTCAATGACCAAATTCAGGGGTCATTTTTTCCACCCTCATCTTCCTTGACCCCTCTGCAGTTTTTAACACAACCAATCACTTCTACCTAGTGGATATTCCCTCCTCTTCACTTCAGAGATATGAGACACATTTGGTTCCTTTTCCTCTACCCATTCCCAGACTTCTAATTCTAGACCATCTCCACCTGGATGTCCCAAAATTGTCTCAAACTCAATATGGTTAGGACCAAACTTGCTGTCTTTCTCCCTAAATGTGCTCCTTTTTCTAGCTTCACTATTCCCTTCTTTGTCATTACCTGGTATAGTAGAAGGAATAAGAGGACCTGGGTTCAAATCTTGGTCCCATCACTTATTACCTACATGACCCTTGGCTTCAGTTTCCTCATCTGTAAAATGGGGAGGGTGAACACAATGACCTCTGAGGCTCCTTCCAGCTCTAGATCTGGGATTCCATGATCTTTCCTGCTGGTCTCCCATGTGTGTAACTGCAGGGCTATCTTTCCATCTTCCCTTTCTCTCACTTCTCAACCCAATCAGTTACCAAGTATTTGGCCTATCTTCTCTCTACTCCTACTTTCACCATCCTCATAAAAGTTCTCACCATCACCGACTTGGCCGATCCTCCTTATTTCCTGCCTCCACTCTTTCTTTCTTCTATTTCTCATGCCACTTCCAAAACAATCTTTCTCAAGAATAGGACAGTCATTCATCTGCTCAAAAACCTTCGGTAACTTCCTATTGCCTTCATGTAAAGTTCAAAACCCCTTTATTGGCATTCAAGGCTTGCATAATTTGGTGCTCCCTTATCTTTTGTGTCTATCGCCCACCTCCTATCACTCTCTTCCACACACTTTATGTCACAGCCAAGCTAGACATGGGAGAGTTCTCCCTTCCCCAAACATGTCTTCCCCTCTCCTCCTTCCACATCTCTGTTCACACTGTGCTTAAGATGCTTTCTTCCCTCTCACTCTTTGTCTATTGAACTCCTACCTATCCTTTAAAGCCCAATGGTTACTTCCTCCATGAAGTCTCACCTGATTCCACTCCCCGCCCCCAAGTCATTAACAACTTTCTTTCCATACCTTACACAGCAGGTTTTTTAGTTGTTTTTTCAGTCATGTCCAACTCTTTGTGACCCCCTTTGGGGTTTTCTTGGCAGAGACACTGTGGTGGTTCACCATTTCCTTCTCCAGCTCATTTTCCAGATGAGGAAATTGAGGCAAACTGGATTCAGTGACTTACCCAGGGTCACACAGCTTCTAAGTATCAGAGGCCAGATTTGAACTCAAGAAGATGAATCTAGAATATAAGCTTCATGAAGCCAGGGGATTTATCCTATGCAGACTATGTATCCCCCTCAGTGAAACACACTCAGTTAAGCAAATGTCTCATAGAGAGAAAGCACGGCATGAGGATAGAGTGTAAATTCTATCTTGTTCCGATAGAATGTAAGCTCCTTGAGGGCAGGAATTATTTCATTTGTGTATCCTCAAACCAACTGGAGTATAGGGAAGTAGGAGAGGGTGGATATGTTTGGGAAAGACTACATCCAGTTTCTATAGAGTAAAGTATCTTAATGAAGGTTTGATTGGCGAGTGCCAGGCGTGGGGGGTCAGGAAAACTTCCAATCCCACCTGACAATTACCAGCTCCATGACCCTGGGAAACCCCTTCATTTCTACGGGCCTTGTTTTCTTCAACTGCAAAATAAGATCAGATCAGATGGCCTCTGAGGTCCCTCCTACCAGCTCTGGATCTGGGATGCTAGGATTTCTCTGTACCTCAGTTTCCACCTTTGTAAAATGAGGAGGTAAGCCTAGGTGACTACTAACATTCCTTCAGTTTCTATGTTTAGAACTCTCCTTTGTGGGTTGGCCTGAGTTTCTGCCTTTCTCTTTGAGCATCCCTTGGTATGGAGCTCTCTCAGAGTCAATGACTGCCTCCCTCCCTGCCTCAGTTTCCCATCTGCCAAACGGAGATCCTGGTTCCTGTCCAACCTCTATCTTAAAGCTAGTGTGATGCAGTAGTTGGGGGAGGGCTTTAAAAATGAAGAAAACAAGGCATTATATAAACATGATTTTCCTATCGTTGCTTTGGATAATAAACTGGGGATCCTGCTACCCTCTGGATCTGTCCCTGGATCCTCTTCCAAACTGAGGCCTTTTTTTTTTCTTTTCACTCACTATCCTATCATAAGGACCTCTTTCCTGCTGAATTCAGCCCAGGGATGCTGTGCTATATTGGGGAAGGGATGGAAAGGGCGCAGCAGGGGCGCTGGAAAGAGAAAAAGGAATGATCTAGTGAGACTTAGAAACGAAGGGTACAAGGGGGGACGGGAGAAAAGGAGGGGGTTGAAGTTCTCCGAGTTGGGCCCCCAACACCCTGGCCCAGCTCTCAGCACTGCATGGTGCTGCCCCCCGAGGCCAAACTGGAGGGATGTGTATATGAGGTGGTGGGGGGGAGGGGATGGATTACTGCACAGGCAATGTGACAGGTGGCGTTGGTGTTTCTGATGTCTCCACATGGGTTTGCTGTTCCAATCCGTCCCCTCCCAGGGGGTACTGTGGGCAAACTCCAAGAAAGCAGCGGGCGGGGAACACGGCAGATTTCTGATGGCAAAAATAGCCCACTTTGCAGTTCAATGGGGATTGATTAAAACAACAGAAAAGAAAGACCCCAAACAAACATTTTCAAACAAAAGTACAGAAGATCACTTTGGGTATTCTAGGGGAAAGGTGGCGGCCACCTTGCTCTCTAGCCCTCAGAGAAGGCTCTCCATTGGCGGATGGAAAGGACTGCCCTGGATTCGTGGAGGGATCTAACTCCCCAATCTCCCCAATGTCTCCCACCTGGAGATACTTTTTCCTAGCACAATGTAAGGCACTGAAATGATTCTCCCCATTTGTGAATGAAGCCCAAGAGACTCAGCCTCGCATGATCAGCCAGGCTTTACTCCTTGTGTTAAGTGATGGTGGGATAAAGACCTTACCTTGGAGGAGCCCAGGGTGTGATGACAGAGACAGCACATACCCATGCTCACTTATACATGCAGAAGTGCCTTAAGGATATTTACAAAACAGCATATTAACTGGTGTTGAGAAAGACCATGGAAACTGGGTCACCACTGGCTAGGAGAAAGTTCCAGTGAGTGTGCTAACCAGGGTGAGCTGGCTGAAGATCTTGTGTCTGGGCCTGGGCTGGACTCTAAGGACCTCCCCTGACTTGGCAGGGCTTCCAAAGCTCCCCTAGAGGAAGGGAGAAAGAAGGGGGTAGACATTCCCCACCAAGTGTATCAGTAGTCCCTCGGCCAAGCTGGAGACTCAGCAAAGGCCACCACATGGAGCCATTTTTTACAGAAACAGGAGAGGAAAGGGATCAAGAGTGGAGATCATTGGAGGGAGGTGCTTCCCTCCCTTGGGGAGATACCTTCACTCTACTCTGATGCCTGGTCTGGGTGGTGGGAGGGTATGGTGGGTGGCACTGGGGAAGGTGAGGAGAAGCAAAGAGATGAGTGCTCAGTGTGCTACAGTGGAGAGAATAAGGGACTGATCAGGTCAGAGAACCTGGGGCCAAATCCCAGCTTGGACACTTACTTCCTGTGTGACCTTGTGACCAGACCCTCTCCAGGCCTCAGTTTCTTCATCTGTAAAATGGCCTCTAAGGCCTCTTCCAGATTTAAAACTAGGGGTCCCAACCTCTGCTACTTACTACTTGTCTTTTCAACTCTCTGGGATTCAGTTTCCTCATCTGTAAAATGAGGGGTTTGGGCTTGCTGATCTTAAAGGTTCCTTTTAATTCTAGATTTGAGACTGTGCACTGAGCAGAGGAATGTGGGAGCTGAATAGGGGTACAGGGAGGTACAGGGAGGTAAGGGGCAGAGGGTAGAAGATGGAGGGGCTGGGGAAGCCAGGGAGCTCCAGGAAGGGCTGACTCAGTATTTTCCTGGGAGCCCCCAAGCCTGCAGGTTGTGAGGCTGCTGCCTGCTTTTCCTTCTCTGTGGTGCCTTTTTTTTTTTTTGCAGGCAAGGTGTTCCACAGATGCCAGGGCCAGGGGCACAGGGTGGAGAGGGAGGAGGGCAGACAAGGTGTCAAGGGAAGGGCCAAAGGGCATGAGCAGAAAAGCCCCCACTTGAGGCATGATGAACAAATAGGCTTAGCAGGAAGCAGCCCTCTGTGAGCTTGTGAACCTGACTCCCCACCCTCACCCCCCACTAGAGAACAGCTGGTACAGGTAGAGCTTTAGATATGCTACACACACACACACACACACACACACAGCCAGAGTAAAAAAAAAACTGCTTTACATCTGTGGGGTCACAAATGCACACAGATGCATACAAGCCCACCCCACCCCCCAGCGCACACATACACACACACATGCACACACACACACACACACACACACACACACTCTTCCTCTCTGTATTCCCTCCCATACCCTGCTGTGTCACTGTCAGGGCCCTGAGGACCAGATAAACAAGGTAGAAATATCAAATGATCCTCATTTCTCGAGCATGTGCCAGGCTGGGCTTTATAGTCAGAAAGAGCTTTTCCATATATCATCAAATTATTTAATCCTCCCAAAGACATTTTAGCCAGTAGTAAGAATATCATTATCCCCATTATATAGATGAGGAAACTGAGGTTTCAGGAGAATAAAATAGCTTGCCAAGATCTTGTAGCTTGTAAGTTGAGCCTCCAACCCAAATCTCTTCTCTACTGGTCCTTCCCTTCCCTCTGGGGAAGGTCCATGAATGGGCACCTCTACCAACCTGCCAGTCCTTAATGTCTCATTGCTACCTGCTTGGTTGTCCTGAAGGTCACAGATTTAGAGCTGGAGGAGAACGTAAAAGGCCATTTGGTCCATCGCCTTATCTTGCGCACAAAGTCTTGTCGCCTCTCGTCCCCTCTATCTCTAGCAGAAGCAGCGTCAGGTGACAGAATCCTAGGGTCCCTGTGCTGATTCTAACTCACTGTGTAATCTTGGGCAAGTCTCCAAATAATAACTAACCTTTATGTTGAACATGATGGTTTTCCACAAAAAAACCCCCAAAAAACTTTTAAGAATCTCATGATGATTTTGCAAGGCAAGTGCTATCAGTATTTTTACTGTCATTTAACAAATGAGGAAACCAAGGCAGGGAAAGGTGGTCATTTGCCCAGGGTCTGGGGTCAGATCCATCCCAGGTCTTTAGGACTTGATGTCCAGCATTCTCTCCACCATACCAAAGTGCCTTCCCCAGATTTTCTGGGTTCATTTCCCCCAATCTCTAACACAGTGGAGTGAGGAGGGATAGGACTATGCCGGCCTCCTCTCCCTGCCTGCCTTGCCCTCAGGCCTGGGAGGCTAGAATAAGAGCTGTGGATCTCCGATCTGGACCTGTCTGTCCATCCATAGAGTTAAGGCTGGAAGAGCCCTCAGAGGCTAGCCATGTGGTCCAGCTCCCTCATTTTGCAGATCGGGAAACTGAGGCCCATAGAGAAGTTAACTGCCCAAGGTCACCTAGGGAATCGGGGCAATCGAGTTGGAAACAATCCTAGTACATGAAGGCTACAGCCCAAGGCTGGGGAGCCCTACCTCCATGGGGCTGAGCTCTCTTTCCTGACTCCCCAACCCCCTAAGCCTGGGCACCGTCCCCAGACAGGGTGGCTGCCCCAGCCACACCCTCTTCTCTATCAAGCTCAAGTCCGGGGGACAAAAGCTGCCTTTTTCACTGTGGACACATTTCAGCCTCACCAAATCAGCTAATTATTGACAGTTGGTGAAGAGGAGATTTCACTTTTTCCTCCTGTTAAACTGCGCCTAATTAGTAATTACTGGTTCCCTGTCACTGTGGCTCCTCGCTCGCCCGCCTGCCGGCCCGCCCGCTCCTCCTCGCAGTAATCCCGCTCACAGTGCCTCATTAACCTTCTGCATTTCTCCTGCAGCCTGCCAACAAGATGAAGATGAAAACAGATTGTCAAACAATGGTTCAGCCTTGTATCTGCACTCCGGGCTCAGTGGCCCCAGAGCTCCCAGGGGAATATTGGGAAAAGGCGGGAGGTGGGGGGAACAGAGAGCAGGGAGAGGAGAGAAAGCCAGAGGCAGAGAAGAGAGATCGGGGGAGAGAGAAAGGCAGCAGAGAGGGCTTCGGGTAGGGGAGACACAGGGAACAGAAACAGACCCAGAGATGGAGAGATAGACAAGAGAGAGGTTTAGGGGGTACAGAGAGAGAGAGGAAGAGGAGGAGAGAGACAAGAGAGGGGTTTAGGAGGCACAAAGATTTGGGGGCAAAGAAGGAGATTCAGAGAATGAAGGGATACAGAGAGAAGCAGAGACAGAAAAGATGGGGTAGGGGAGAGACAACAGAGAAGGGTTTTCAGGGAGATACAAATTATAAAGACTGAGAGATGGAGAAGCCAGAGGCAGAGAAAGACAGTGAGGATAGACCAGACAGGGAAGAGACAGAACAGAGAGTTTTCTGAGTAGACCCAGGGATGAGGAGAAAAAGAGACAAGAGAAACAGAGACAGAGAACTGAGGGTCTTAGGAGAGAACAGGGAGGGGGAGAAGGCTGAGGAAGAAAAGATGGGGATAAAAGATGGAGAGAGAGAATAGGGTTAGGGGGAAGAGGCTGAGAATGAAGAAGAGAGAACAGAGGGTTAGGGAGATATACAGAACAGAGACACAATGGAGAGATAGCAAAGAAAGGAGTAGGAGAGAGATGGAGCAGAGAGACAGAACAGAAGAATGGGGAGAAGATAGAAGAAACAGGGAAGGAATTAAGGAAGGGAGAGCAGGAAATGGAGAGGGAACAGGGTTTGAGGAAAGATGCAAATAATTGGGTGAGGAGTGAGAAGAGAGACAGAGAGAGACAGAACAGAGAGGTAGAAAAAGCTAGAAATAGAAACAGAGTCAGAATGGTGGGGGAGGAGAAAACAGAGAGAGAGCGAGAGCGAGCAAGAATGAGAGAGAGAGATTGAGAGAGAGAGAGAGAGAGAGAGAGAGAGAGAGAGAGAGAGAGAGAGAGAGAGAGAGTATGGAGAATAAAAAGAGAGATGAGAAGACAGAGGGATTGTACCTACCAGGAACAGACAAGAAGTCCCAGACAGACAGACACAGAGCCAGAGACAGGCTGACCTGAGCATGCCTCTCAATCTGGGAGGAATGTGTCCAAAGGTAGGCAGCTGGAGTAGAATATTGCAGTGAGGGCCTAGGCTAGGGCAGGGGCAGGAGAGAGGGATGCTATCAAGGGACTGATGAAGGCTAAGTGTCCCTCTCTTTCCTGTTCACTGAAAAGGAGCTGGGTTTGTTGGCATGGGGTGGAGGAAGTATAGTTCTTTGACATTACTCACATAAGCACCCAATCAGCCATGGTCCTTGTCCTGTGCTAAGACAGTCCTACACCTGGACTGCCCAGGACAGCTCCTTCCCCACACATAATTAGGGTGAGGGCCTGGAAGGGCCTTTCTGTGTGTCCAGATATTCTGTGGTCCCAAAGTTTAAAGGCCCTTCTTGGGATAGAACAAGAAATTGGAAAGCGGTGCCAACTTTCTTGTAGCCTTGGTCAGGGGATAGGAAGAGTATTTCTGGGAGCGTTGAATCAACAGAGATCCCTCCTGAAACCACCTCCTCCCCTGCCAAGTAGGGGCCCAAGTCTGTCAAGGTCCACCTCTTTATCTCAATATCTCTTTCTACCCTTGAGTGGCCTCTTCTACTGCCTCATCAAGGTAATTTTATCTAAAGGAAAAATAGCTTGGGAGCTCTGTGTGTATGGGGTGTGTGGGGAGGCACTCCCACATATGGCACTGTGTGTCATGGGGTGTGAGTCCTCCTCTGTGAGTATCAATCTGTGGGTAGATGGTGTGTGAGCATCAGTGCCTTTTTCCTGCCTTTCCAGAAATGTAAGCTCCCTGAGGGTAGGCACCGTTACCATCTCTGTGCTGCCTGATAACTCCACTTCTCCCTACCTAGGAAGTGAAAAAAGGGCCGATATTTTCATAGAGTATTAAGGATATTATCTGTGTAACAGGACATTGTCTGCTGACGGGCAGATGCCCATATCTTCCTCTGCTGAGCCTTCAGAGAACTTAGCCCTTCCCATTTCTAAGGGAGGGGAAAAAGGAGGAAAAGCTATCCTTGAGCAGAATCTGCATTTAGAGATGAGTAAATTGAGGCTGGCTCATAATGTTTATGTAACTTGCCCAAGGTCACACAGCTAGTAAGTGTCCACAGAGGGATGTGACCCCAGTCCTCCAGGCTCCAAGTACAATGGTGTCTTCACCCAACCAAGCTGAGGGGAGCTACCCATTGCCCTCTTGACTCGGTATGTCTCCCCACCTCACCCCCACCTTCCTAAGATCTAGGTTGGAAAAAAAAAACTATGGCAGAATATAGTGTCTCCAGAAAGTCCCCTTTAAACAAGTTCTCATTAATATATTATCATGGCTGCTATTTCTAGCTTGCCTCCTCTTTCTTAGTGAGGCTGAATGGAGTTGGGAAAGGCATTTTGTCAGAAGGGGAAGAGGCCTGGGTCCAGCCCCAGATAGTCTCTAAAGCCCCCTGCCCCTGCAAACCTGCTCTCCCCTCCTCCCTGAGTTGCCAGAGGACAGAGAAAGCAGGGTTGGCACCATCTCAGTGCCTTGGGAGGAGCACATATGAGTCAGCTATCCCTCTGCCACAGGACAGAGTCTTCTGGGAAAGGTTGTATGCTTTACGTCAGCCCTTCTTGCCAGATCCTGGACCAAAGCCCTCCATGATTCGGGCCCCAGGATACCTGTTCTGCCTCCTCGCCTTCTCCCCTACATGCAGCCCCCATCTCAGCTGACTATCAGCTCCTGGAAGGCAAGGGTTGTTTCATTTTTGTCTTTGTAGTTCCAGTCCTGCAGCTAGGTGGCCCTGCAGTGGATATAGTGCCGGGGATGGACAACAGCAGACACCTACTGAATAGCAGATACTTAATAATAAAGGCAACGGTGGTACAGCAAAAAGACGTTGTCCCTGGCTCTGGAGTCAGATGATCTGAGTTCAGATCCCTTCTCTGATGTTTATTACTCTGTGTGATCTTAGGCAAGTTACTTTACTTCCCCAGGCCTCAGCTTCCCCATCTGTAAAATGACCTGATGCCCTCTGAGGTCCCTTTCAGTCTCAATCTATGATCCATGATCCTGTCACTTTGCCTTTTTGGGCCTCACTTTCCTCCTCTGTAAGATGACCAAATGGCATCTGAAATCCCTTCCAGCTCTAGAGCTATGATACTATAGTCCTGTGGTTCTATGCAAAGCACTCTGCAAATTACATTCCAGCCTAGGCCAATCTCCTTCTCAACCCCTGAATCCCTTCCCATGTTCAGAAATGCATTATTTGGTAAGTGTACAGGATGCTGGAATTGAATTTGGAGTCAGATGAGAACTGGGTTCAAATCCTGCTTCTCAACTTTTATTAAATAATTACTTTTTATTAAAGATTATTATTAAATATATTGATATTTTATTAAATAACTAATAGCTATGTAACCTATCTCTGTGCCTCAGTTTCCTCTCCTGAAAAAGGAGGATAACAATGCCTACAGTACCTGCCTCACAGGGGTCTTACAAGTCACAATCTGGCCTGACTATCCACACAGGAAAGACCATGTCCATGAAGAATGTCTATCGCCCAGATTTCAATATACACTTATAGAGCTTCTCCAATAATATGTATATTAGGGGCAGACAGCACAGTTGATCAGTGAAAGGGCCCTCGGCTGAAAAGAAGGAAAGTAGGCTGGACTATTTGGGGGAAATTTTTCTGACCCCAAATTTACCATGAAAACCAAGGCCCATCTTTCCAATACTAATATTTTATCAATGATGCTCCACTGTAGCAATGCCTTCATGGCTTCTGAAGCAGTAAGATGAGGAAGAGAGAGGGCAATGTAGAGGCACATGGGGTGCATTGGCAGCATGCAAGATAGAACCAAGAAACATCTCCAGAGCAGAAGAGAAGGAAAGAATGTCATCCAGGAGGGAGTAGGAACTGTTCATGTGGTAAGAGCAAGGGAGGACAGGTGGGCAGACAGAATACTCCATTGGTACCTAGGTCAGGAGGAAACATGGCGGACTTTCAGCACATTGGGTGGACCTGTATGGTGACCTTTTCGGACAATTGGACAAGAGTTGCCCACGATGGGCAGGGAAATTGTGATCTACAAAGCTGGAGAGAATTCCCAAATCTATGAGAGCAAATCCATGGTGTGACCTTGAATGAAGAATATAATCTCTCTAAGCCTTAGTTCCTCATTGCACAAGGGGATGACAATGCTTACTTGTACCATCTCTACTTTATAGGGCTGTAATGGGACAAAGGCTTGATAAAGCTTGGAGGGCTTCAGAATCACCAGGCTGGGAGGATACTCAGAGATTATCTTTGTTGTTCAGTCATTTCAGTTGTGTCTGACTCTTTGTGACCTCATTTGGAGTTCTCTTGACAAAGACATTAGTTTGCCATTTTCTTCTCCAGTTCATTTTACAGATGAAGAAACTGAGGGAAACAGGGTGAAGTGATTTGCCCAGCATCACTCAGTTAGTCAGTGTTTGAGGCTGGATTTGAACTCAGGAAGATGAGTCTTGGTGACATCAGGCTCAACACCGTATCCAATGTGCTGTACTAGCTGCGCCTCAGAGATTACTAGCTACCCCATACATGAACAAGAAACCCAATATACAATATATCCCCTCAAACTGGCCACTCACTAACTGAACACCTTTAGTGAGGGGGACCTTGCTACCTCCTGGGGTGACTGTCACTACATGTTGTTACAATGAGTAAAATAAGGCAGTGGTGTGGTGTAGACATCATTCTAATGAGAAAAGATGCAGAAACTAGAGCTGGGGGTGGGAGTTCAGTATCATATAGTGGATAAAGGATTGGACTTGAAGTCAAAAAGATCTGGGTTCAAATGCTGCCTCAGACACTTGCTCCTTCTTTAACTCTTCTGAGCCTCGGCTTACTCATCTGTAAAATAGTCTAAATGGCCTCCATGGTCCCTCCAGGTCTAGATTTATGATCTGATGACAGCAATGGATGGGGGAATGAAGGAGCAGGGGATGGATCGACTGTGGGGAATGGTGTTTTCGAGAGATAGTAGGACAGGGTGGGATCAGGGTCCCTATGGAAGTGTGGGATGCCTTCAACTTCTCTGTACTAATTCCTGACTGTAGAGCAACAGGGAAAGAGAGAAGGGGGAGGAAGGGAACAAAAAGGAAGAAAGAATAGCTTTCAAGATAAGGGAATAGCTTTTAAATGTGTATCCATAAGGAGAGTCCAGACAGAGGCAGATTTTATGCAGATTGATGGAAGGGGCCTTTAAAGGGGTGAGAAGAGTGGGTTCCTTGGTCGTTACAGGCAGCAGACTACCCCAGACATGTGTAGAAAAGCCCTGCTTTAGAAAACACACCTCCCCAGATCCCTACATCCCACAGAGGCCTTGCTGAAGCTTGTCGCCAGCAAGAAGGGCCTTGGTGTCAAGGCATTCACAATCTGTCCCCATTGATTTGATTTCCCTAGTGTGACCCCCGATTTGAAGGTCTGCTTCCTTCCTGCAGGGATCCCCAGACCTTCCTCAGACATGATAGGTATTGATCATGAAGTCATTACTGAGCAACTCCTGTGTGTCCAGACCTGTGCCAGGCCACTTATAAGGCAAGAGGAGAAGGAGACACAATTCCTATATGGAAGTTAAACAATAGAAGGTAATATAGGAAGAAGGCCAACTGAGTGGTAGAGCTCCTCCCAGGAGGGAGAGATGGGGGGGATCCAAGGAGCACCCCTGAGAAGGCAGGACCTGAGCTGGGTCTTAAGGGTCAGACAAGGGCAAGAAAGGTGGAAAAGGCCAGGAAGAGCATGGAAAACAGGTCTGAGGAAGAGGTAGAGGTGCCTAAAGAAAAGGCAGAAGAGAGGGAAGACTCTGGCCTAGGGGGAGGGAGTATGAACCTGTCACATCAAACAATCAACATGCACTTATTAAGTGCATGCTGTATCCCAGGCACAGTGCTTGGTGCTGGGGATACAAATGCCATGAATAAAACAGTGTCTAGTGGAGCTATCGGGGGGACAATAAGGACAAATACAAATATATACAGAAAATAAAGAAAATAAACACAACATAGGTAAATACCAGGGCAGTGAGGTGGTGCAGCGGATAGAGCACCACGCCTGGAGTCAGGAGACCTGAGTTCAAATCTGGCCTCAAATACTTACTAGCTGTGTGACCCTGAGCAAGTCACTTAACCCTGTTTGCCTCAGTTTCCTCATCTGTAAAATGAGCTGGAGAAGGAAATGGCAAACCATTACAGTTTCTTTACCAAGAAAACTCTAAATGGCATCATGAAAAGCCAGACACAACCAAAATGACTGAACAACAGCTAAACACCTAGGAGTTGGGGGGAGAGGATCAGGAAAGGCTTTGCATAGAAGGTGGTACTTGGTCTGAAGGAAGGAAGAGAATTCAGTAATGGGGGTGGGGTGAGGGAGAGTGAAAAGGAAATATGTTCTAGGAATGGGGGACAGGCAGCCCATGCAAAAGTACTGAGATAGGGCATGGGGTAGTACATGTGAACTTCCAGAAAGACAGTATGGTTGGGTCCCTGAGTGCAGGGAGGTAAATAATGTCAAAATAGCAAGAAATGTGCCAAATAAGGGTAAAAGCAACAGCAAGCTACAAAGAAAGACTGGTTATTACAGAGTCAATCTCATTAGATACTGGCGACTGACTCCCCAATAAAGTCTCATTAGAGACTAGTCACTAGAGACAGAAGTCATTACAAGGAAAAAGTAAAGGACTTATATAAAAAAAGAAATATGAACAGACAACAAAGAAGACACAGTAAAGTACTAGAATAAAAGACAAGTATTCAAAAGCCCCAATGAAAAGGAAAGTACTGGGGGCAGCTAGGTGGTGCAGTGGATAGGAGCACTGGCCTTGGATTCAGGAGGACCTGAGTTCAAATCCGGCCTCAGACATATAACATTTACTAGCTGTGTGACCCTGGGCAAGTCACTTAACCCCATTGCCTAGTGGAAGAAAGAAAGAAAGGAAAAAAAGAAAAAGAGAGAGAGAGAGAGAGAGAGAGAGAGAGAGAGAGAGAGAGAGAGAGAAGGAAAGAACTGCAACAACTCTGTTGAAACCCCTAGAAATGGTAAGGAGATGATTGTAGGATCCTCCAGAAAGGTTCAGAAGAGTGATCAAATAGAGTTCAAGAAAGAAATCATAATGGAAATTAAGATACAATTGAGAGCTCTGAAATAAGAAATTTTTTAAAAAGATGCATAGAACAGACGGCCAATTTTCCACTCCAAAATAATAGATTTTCCAAAAGAGAGTAAATCAGAGACTCAAAAATTCAGAGGCAGAAGAAAGATTGTCAGAACAAAAGCCAATGCATTTGGAAGAACCCGGAGATGACTATAAGATAAGGCCACTGGCATTGAAGATGGAATGCTCAAGATAATTGGTGAATTGTAGATACTCCAGGAAAACATGATAAATAAAAATATCAGGAAATCATATGGGAAGTTTCCCAGAAGTATTGGAGACAGAGGAAAGAGTACAGCTTAATAGAATCCATAGAAAACTGACAAAGAGAAATAGTACATTTAACGTATCAAGAAATGTCATACTCAAACTAGAATTTTGACATTAAACAACACACATCGCAGGCAACTAGAAGTATTGGAGACAGAGGAAAGAGTACAGCTTAATAGAATCCATAGAAAACTGACAAAGAGAAATAGTACATTTAACGTATCAAGAAATGTCATACTCAAACTAGAATTTTGACATTAAACAACACACGTTGCAGGTAACTAGAAGGGAGCCGTCATATACCAAGGAGAAGCAGTCTGGACACACAAGATTGTTCTTTGGTCATTAGAAGTTAAAATAAAAAAGGTAGTGGAGGCTGATATTGGGGAACAGCAGGAGAGAAGATTGCCGAGGTAGTGAGAGGTTTTCAATGCTAGGTAAGGGATGTGAATATTTTACTTTAGTCTGTCAGTTGGCCGTAGGGCTTCATTCTCAAAGAGGACCAAAATGACATCACTGAGCATGGGTGATGCCTTTTAATGCATATATCAATTGGATTTAAGTGAGGCAAGCCAAAGTTGCTGACCTCACTCTCTCTTCCAGAGTCTTCATAGTCCAGTGGCAGGACAGAGTCAAGATGACTGGTAATGGCTCAAGATGCAGTGGATGACCTTGGTATTTTAGGAAGATTAATTTTGTGGCATTGGGTGGAATGGACCGAAGGGGAAAGAGACTGGAAGCCAGAAAGGAGGAGGCTATGGTAGTAATTTAGTCCTGAACTAGGGTGGGGACAGTGGGAATCAGACTAGAATCTGGGGCCTGACTTGTATTTGAATTCTCAGATAATGAAGTATAATGGGGGCTAAAAGGAGAGAAAGGGACAAATCCATGATCTTGGTCTTTGACCATCTGAAGGTCATTGTGCTGAGCTCAAATGCAGCTCCATACAAGCCAAGACCAATGAAAATGGCCACCAAGTACAGCAGAAAGGATTTAGGTTAGATAGCAGCGAGGACTTCCTCTTGTACAAGAGGACTGGATGGCTGTGGGTAATTATTCAGGGGCAGAGGAAAGTAGGATCATGCCACCACTGCTGGTATTATTCTTATAGGTCCTGGAGAAACATCTTGTGAAAAAAGCAGGCTCACAAGTGCTTCCAGGGGAAGGATTGGGACCCTATCCCTTTTCCCAAATGGGATGTATGTGTATGGGGTGAGGTCTGGGACCCCCCAGAACAATCATTTGGTGAGGACAGCAGCTCCAATGGTTGGTTTCCAATCCCTACCCCAGGGCCTGTTTAATTAACTGATGATGAATTATTAATGATGTGGCTTGTGTTCCCGGTGATGACCTCTGTAACTTTTGGTGAGGTTGGGTCATCCCCAGCAAGCCCAGACTCATTGTGACAGATCCCACCCACTTCTGGGACATGACACACAATCCCCATGGCTCAGCCCAGATGGCAAGGGAACCACCTTGTTAGAGAGAATTAATTAGTGTGACGAGCATGAGGGAAAAGACAGTCCCTCCAGATGACTGGCTGGTAGCTATGGTGCCATGTATTGCAGACAGTCCTAAGATCCCGCTCAGAGACAGTTAAGCCTGGGAACCAGCTTAACCTAGGGGTTCTCTACAAGTGACTCCCTGCTCAAGGAAGGGTGATGATCCTTTGAGAGGGAGCACCTTGCTCTCTTCTTCCATTGAAGCTGGGACAAGAGGTGAGGGCTCTGAGGAGCAGCACAAGGAACCTCAGTTAGACTCATGGAATAACTTCCAGACTGGGGGGAGGAGGACTGGCAAAGGGATGGAGGGACTGCCCCACATTGACCCTTCCCTTTAGGAGATGAGTTTCATTACCTTATTCTACAGCAATGGAGGAGATGAAAAGATAACATTGGATGAGTTTATATTGTGGTCTCGTCTAAAAGTGTATGATTTGAAGTTGGAATTGGCCTGGTTCTGTTAGTTAGCACTTTGTGACCTTGGACAAGTCCCTTCCCCAACCTCTTTAGCTGTAAAATCATGGGGGACAAGACTAGGTGATCTCCTAGGTCCCTCTCAGCTCTAAATCCCAAGAGCTTACATTTCAATCACCTGTGAACAGGAGACTTCCCTCTAGCAGCTAGAGTCTAAGCTCTCTGCTTTAGACTGTGGGACTTGGGAGAAGGATGAGGGAGTGTGAGGACATTCACATGATGGTTGCCTCTTCAGGTTACTGCAACAAAATGTAAAGGAATCCCCCACCTATCCCCTCCCTGACCCCAGCTAGCTCTTAAGTGCGGCCTTTCCCAGTCCCGGGAATGGTGAGTCCTTATATAAAGGGTAAGAAGAATGGATAAAGAGAAAAGGTAAAGAGAATGAGGAGGGAGAACCATTGGCTCAGAACAAGAAGCTGAACCATCCAGATGACACAGAGGTAAAAGAGACAGCTGGAACATGGATGGCAGCATCAGGAATCACAAAAAAGATCTTGACGGGCCAGCACACTGAGCTCAGTCTAAAAAGAGGACATTCAGTAGGTACGAATGTGAAGCCTTTCACTTGGATTAAAAAAAAATCAACTTCACATGTACAAGATGGGGGAAGCAGGGTTAGGAGAGCAGCCTGTCTAAAAGTGACCTAGGGATGCTAGTGGATTCCAAACGCAATCTAAGTCAACAACGGCCCATCAGAGGTAACACAATATTGGGCTGCAGAGGCAGGGAGGTGATTGTCCTGCCATCCTCTGCCCTGGTTAGATCTCGTCTGATGTACTGAGATGGGGCACTGGTAAGCTGGAGAGCAGAGGAGGGCTGGCAGGGCAGTAATGGGCTGGGAGTCCATGGCATACCAGGACCAGGGGAAAGAACTGGCTTCATTTAGACTGGAGAAGGCTCAGGGGAGACGTGCTAGCCGTCTTCAAGGACTTGAAAGGCTGACGTGTGAAAGAGAAATCAAACTTGTCTTATTTGGTCCCAAAGGTCATAACAAGGAGCAGCGGTGGCTGAGTAGATGGGGGAATTGCAAAGAAGCCAAGTTAGGCTTAATATTGAGGAAAACCTCCTAACAATTGTTGTTCAGTCATTTCAGTTGTGTCTGGCTCTTTGTGACCCTATTTGGGGTTTTCTTGGCAAAGGAACAGAGTGGTTTGCCTTTTCCTTCTCCAGCTCATTTTACGGATGAGGAAACTGAGGCAAACAGGGTTAAGTGACTTGCCCAGGGTCAAATAGCTAGTATTTGAACTCAGGTCTTCCTGACTCCAAGCCTGGTGCTCTATCCACTGCAGCGCCACCTAGCTGCCTTTCCTAACAATGAGAGTTGTCCAAAGGTGGAGTAGTGTTTTGGCAGTGGTGAGCTCCCTGTCACTTATGTCTAGGCCTTAAGCAGAGGCTGGGGATGTTAGTAGGGATTCTTTCAGTGGAGGATGGACTAGGTGACCACTTTTCCACTGAAATTCTCTGGTTTCGAACCCTAGACTGGGAGTTAAGAAACTTGGGGCCTAAATCACTTGACTCTGCTCCTGGCTAGTCATATAACTTTGGACAAATTGATAGAAAATGGGGATGAAAGTTCTGTTATTCCAGACCCTTTGGAAGGGGGAGGTTGTGGATTCTGCAATCTATTGGACAGAAATGCTCTCTGGGCCTCTGTTTCCCTCTCTGTAAAATGAGTGGGTTAGATTAGATCCCATCAATCACATGCATGGGGTCACGAAGAGGCAGACGTGATTGCAACCACGCTTGAACAACAACAATGACAAGAGAATCTCATGTGCAGTGCAGGGGCCAAACGGTGCTCCCCCAGGTTGAGGCCTTCCGAGCTTTCCAGCAAAAAAAGTTTTTACTTAATTAGCTAGCAAACATACATCCCTCCATGAAAGCCTCATCGTAGCATGGAGGTAACCCTGGGATCTTGAAATCTCTGCCAACTGAGCATAAGCTCTGGCAGCTTTGCCAGCTCTGGAAGAAGCTTCCAGAATAGTCTGGTGAAAAGACTTCCTCGTTCAGAGATTGGAGCTGGAAAGGACCTTGGAGAACATCATGTTGCTGAAGAGGAAACTGAGGCTCAAGAGAGGGAAAGGGACTAGCCACAGCTCAGAAGCAGATCCAGGCTGTCCTGCAGAGGGTCTAACTCTGCTACCCTCTCATCCAAACCAAAGCTGCCTCTCCCTGTGCTTGTCACCCAAGGACCATCCCCCACAAGTTCCAAAGGGCTCCGCGGTGGCTTGGCAGAGCCATGGTGAATTTTCCAGCTAATTCACAAAGACCATTTACTGATGCCTTGCAAATTTCACTGGTGGAGGGAGCCCCCACAGTTGAAGAATCCTGGCTCTCTTGTGGTGTCGAGGTAGCCAGCACCCATGGACCAGCAGGGGCCTCGACTACAGCAGGTGTGCCTGCCCACCCCCAGCTATCCTGCTGAGCAGGCTTAGAGCAATTAGTCCTGGTAATGGATGGTCCTGGAATAAATTCTATAACGACCTTCATGGTGCACATTCCCAGTGTACTCAAGGGTCTCCCATCACGTGCCTAGTTGTTACGACGCTTGGACCTCCCTGAATAAGACATCTCTAAGGCAGCTTCCAGATCAACAACTTCAGTTCAGGGATTTCAGTCCAATTTCATTCCATAAGCACAGATGGTGCGTGACATACACTAGGCACTGGGAACACAGACAAAAATGTGACCGCCTCTGCCCGCAAGAAGCTTACACTCCATTGGAATAGAACGTAAGAAGGGCATGGAGCTTCAGGCCCACTTGAGAGATGAATTAGTCCTCTGCCTAAGGAAGGACTCCTGGACCTCTTGGGCAGCCTGGTGTAGCCTACTGACCCCTTCTCAGAAGAATGTTTTACCAATGCATGAAACAAAATGCATAGTGAAATATTGTTGTGTTTATACATATATAGTATATATGTATGTATATACACATACATATATGTATGCATGTGTGTATATGCATATACATGTATGTATGTGTTTATGTGTACATACACACACACACAGTTCTCAGACCCCAGGTTAAGAGCCCCAGGCCAAAGAGGAATGATTCCCAACTCCCACTTCACTGAACCCACTGGAGTGGGTTTCAGGCCCTGACTTGGCCTAGCCCAGTCTCTAGATCTTGGGACACTTGTCAGCTCTTCAGCACGACCTCTCTTCTCACTCGTGGGAGACCCCATCCAGGTCCACGCCACGTGGGCAGGAGGGAACACTTGATAACAGGAATTAGAGTAACAGCCAACCCCCGCCCCAGTTAAAGTGGGGCCCTTCCTTCATGCCGTTTCCTCACCCTCCCCATTACTGACCTCTGACATCTGTGGAAAGAGACTGATGGCGAGAGGCAGGGCCAGGCCGAAGGCGGCAAGGCACACGAAGCTTTGCACAGGCAGAAGGAGCCGGGGCCGAGACTGCAGGAGAAATGTCCTGGAGCGGATGAGAGAGGGGGGGCACATTAGACTTAGGGATGAGGAAGAAGAGCTCCTTCCCTCCTTCTCACCCACCACCAGGGCCCCACGAGGAGTTGGAAGTCACCAACGTTCATGTGATACAAAATAACTCCAGACTGCTGAAATTCTGGGCTTGTCATTCACTAGCTGTGGGACCATGGGCAAATGCCCCCTCCTCTCCAGGTCTTGGTTTCCTCACCTCTAAAATGAGGGGTTCTAGGGGCACCTAGGTGGCACAGTGGATAAAGCACTGGCCCTGAAGAAAGGAGGACCTGAGTTCAAATCTGGCCTCAGACCAAACACTTAACACTTACTAGCTGTGTGACCCTGGGCAAGTTACTTAACCCCAGTTGCCTAAAAACAAATAAATAAATAAATAAACAAATAAACAAATGAACGAATGAGCAAACAAATGAACTAACAGATAGATAAATAGATGAATAAATGAATAAATGAATGAATAAATAAGTAAATAAAAATAAAATAAAATAAAATAAGGGGTTCTTTCTAGTTCTAAACTTGTGATCTTATCCACAAACATGTGGCAGGCTCTACGTGTGTGTGCGTGTGCGTGTGCGTGTGTAAATAGGGCATTCCAAGAAGGGGAATAATCCTGGTAAGCAAAGGTAAAGGAACAGCGTTCGTAGAAGGGCCAGTGAGACCAGGGCGGTGTAGAACAGGAGGGTGTGCTAACCCCGCACCCAAATATTTTCAGACTCTAGTCAGGGAGGGATCCAATCTAACGGCAAAGGCTTCAGGTACAGGCAAGGTAACAACAGATGATAACCGGCTGCGCATCTGTCAGCCAAGAGCAAGTCTACCTAATGCATTTAATCCAATTCGATGAACCTTTAATAAGCATTTGGCACTCTCTGAGGTTCTGGGGATAAAGACACAGATGAAAGAGTCCTTGCCCTCAAGAAATACTGGGAAAACCAACAAATACACAGAAAACTAATTGTTGGGAGGAGTGAGGAGTATTAATGACTGGGGAATCCAGAAAGGCTTCTGGTAGGAGGTGGCCCTTGAGTTGAGGCTGAAAGACTTGTCATCAGCAGTTTTGAATTCGGGCCCTTTGTTAAGGTTGTCAGCAGAAGGCGAGCCAAGGAGCCTGGGGCCCAGGAGGAGATGGGGACCGCCAGTGGGAACCACCCTGAGCATTGGTGGTGCCTTCTTCTAGGTCCCCAGATGCATCCCCCAGAATCAGCTGGGACTGAGCTTGGAAACAAGAGAGATATTGAGATGCTGAAGTCACAGGTGTCAGCATGTCATGCTCTCGTTCAGGAAGCTCCAATGGTTCCCTGCTGATTAGAAGCAAGTTCCTCCGTTTGGATTTTAAAGTCCTTCACCATCTGGTACCAGTCTACCTTTCCAGGCTTCGCATACCCTAGGTTCCAGCCAAAGGAGGCTAATTCCTGTTCCTCACACATAACATCCCAATCCCATCTCTGAATACTCACACAGCCTGGTTCCCCCATGCCTAGAACCCGCCCCCTGCTGTCTCTGCATCTTGGAATATCCAGCTTCCTTCAAGGCCTTCTTCAAGGGTGAATTACTGCATTACATGTACTTTAGTCATCCCCACCCCTCCTCACCCTCCGAAGTTAGTTTGTATCTAATATGTATTGACTCACATTGTTACATATGCTGGTTCCCCAAAAAAGAATTAAGTTACTTGAGGGAAGGGACTATTTCTCTTTCCTTCCTCTTTTCCTTCTTCCCTTCCTTCCTCCCTCTCTTCCTCCCTTTTTTCTTCCTTCCTTCTTTCCTTTTTTCTTTTTCTTTCTTTCCTCCCTTCTTTTCTCCTTCCTTCCTGCCTTCCTTCTTCCCTCTCTTCCTTCCTCTCTTCCTTTCTTCCTCCTTTCTTTCCTCCATTTTCTTCCTTCTCTTTCTTCCTTCCTTCATCCCTTCTTTCCATCCTTCTCTTTTTTCTTCCTTCCCTCTTTCTTTACTTCCTTCCTTCCTTCCTCCATCCCTCCCTTCTTTTTTCTCCCTTCTTTCCTTCTTTACTTTCTTTGCTTTATTCTTTGCTTCCTTCTTTTCTTCCTCCCTTCTTTCTTTCCTTCATTCCTCCCTTCTTTTCTTCCTTCCTTCCTTCCTTTTTTTTTGGTCTTTGTATCCCCAGTGCATAGCAAGTACCTGGCACATCAGTAGATACTCCATAAGTGATTGTTAAAATTGTTTATGTCACTTGCCCCCACCCCTTCCCATCCCTTATAATAAAAAAAAAATTTAAGGTAGAAAAAGTTCAGCAAAATTAATAAGCTAGAAAAGCATGATACTATATTATGTTCCACACCCATGGCCTCCCACCTCTTCAGAGCTGCAGGGAAGATGTCTTCAAAGTGCTTGTTAGATGAACAAATGAATGACTGGAGGGGGAAAGGAAGGACAGGTCCCTAGGGGTTTCTGGCCAGTTCTCCACCAATTGACACAACAGAAGAGATGAGCTATCACTGAGGCATGTTGGCAGGAAGTCCACAGCGCCTGGGTGCTGACCACAGTGTCATTATCTGCTCTATGTCATTGGAAATAGGGTGAGGATTGCATCCTTGCACACAGATAGTACTAGTCCCAGCCTCTTGTACCCTTGCCTCCATTTCCCTGGAAGATGGCCAGGAAAGATTCTCCCTATCTACCCATTACCCCACCCACCCATCTATTCCTCTACCCATCTATCTCCCAACTCCCTAAAGAAGCTCTCAGAACAGCCTTCCCTAGTTTGCCTCCTAATGCCAGCCTGGCATGATTGTTTGGATGAGGTCTTCTTTGTAATTACAGCCCTGTTGGGAGCCCTACAGTCACCTGGAAAGGCTTCAAGTCTACCCAAAGTACCTCCCTTGTGAGCGCTGAGGTGCGACTTCCAGGCCATCTTCCCAATCGGGCAGCTCCCATTACAATGGTTAAAACATCCTCATCAGGGTGAGTTAAGAATTGGTTGGAGAAAGATTAAGGAAAAAAAAAAGAAACCACCCAACACCCTTGATTAACATACAAGGTGCCAGGTCTTAATTGGGCCTCAGATTCTAAAAATCTGTAAAACTCAGTGCAAGTGCTTCTCTATGAAATGAGATCACTTTTTTGGGCTGAAGCTCCAGGCTGTGGTAGACTATGGATCTGCTTTCTTCCTTCTCCCAATCTATCACCCCAGATCCACAGCCAATCAGTCATCACACTTGGCTCTGAGTTCTGCTGCTGGACCCCACAGCCAACTGCCTCTTGGCATCAACTGCTGTGATTTGTGATTTTCTCTTCAAGACTGTGTCCTCTGCATGAAGTACCCTCCTGATGGGAGGTGGGGAGAGCCTGCTGTTGACACGAGACCATAAGCCACCCCAGAGAACAGACACATGCAGATCTAGAGTCTGGGCCAGGCACTGACTTAGTGGCTTGTCTCCTACCACTCCTTTTCTCTTAGAACTGGGCTGCTATGCAGAGAAAGCCCAAGCTGATCTTCATCCAAAGTCAATGGCCCCCACAGAGGCCAGGTTAATCTTTCCCTAATTATATTATGATGATATCAATGTTCCCTGCTAATGGCTATTGAATGGCTCACCACTGGTAATGGAATGAAGTCCAGACTTCTCAATGTGGCATCCAAGACTCTTCAGAACCTCCTCCCAACCTTCTCTTGATCTTTTTGTTTTTAATGGTTATTGATTTTTTTTGTTTGACACTGACTGAATTTTTTCTAGTTTTCTTTCATCCAAGAAATATTTTATTAAATAGATAAGAAAAAAACCACCAAAATTGATGAATACATAAAAAAGTTTGAAAATATATGCGACATTTCACACCCATGGTCTTCCCAGATCTGCAAAGGAGTCAGAGGAGGAAACTTTTCTTTGAGGTCCCTTTGGGGCCATGTTGCTTCTTTGTAATTCTACAACTGTCACTTTCTATTGATACGTTGTTGTAGTTATTGTGTCTATTGTTTTCCTGGTTCTGCTGACTTTACTCTGCATCAGTTCATGTAGATCTTCCATGTTTCTCTATTCATCACATGCATTATTTTTTATAGCTCAGTAATATTCCATTACATCCATTACACCCAACTTGTTTAGCTATTCCCCAATCTTCTTTATTTTCAGTTCTTTGCTACCACAAAAAGTGCTGCTATAAATATTTTTATTTTACATGGGGCTTTCTTCTAATCAAAGACATCCTCAAGGTATATTTCTTACAATAGAATCTCTGGGTCCAAGGATATAGACATTTTAGTCACTTTATTTGCATGATTCCAAGTTGCTTTCCAAAATGGTTATACCAATTCATAGCTCCACCAAAAATGCATTAGTGTGCCTGTCTTTCCACAACCCCTCCAACATTGAATATCCCCATCTTTTATCTTCTTTGCCAATTTGCTGGGTTTGAGGTGCCAACTTTCTCTTCTACTACTTTCCAAAATATCTCCTATGTCCAAACCAGGCAGATCTACTTGCTCTCCCTCCCACATTCCTTTCCTGCCTTCTCACCTCTATTTTCATCATGTTTGAAATGCCCCTTCCCCCACCGTTGTCTACTGAAGTTACTGAAGTAACTGACATTGCCATGTACTAAAATTCATCCTTTAAGGCTCATCTTGAATCCTACCTCCTTAATAATAACAACAGCTAAGTGCAGGCATTACCCAGAACCAGATCTGACACATAGTAGACACTTAAAGAATGCTTGTTAATTGGGCAACTAGGTGGTGCAGGACATGGGATTGGGATGACTTGAGTTTAAATCAGCCCCAGATACTTCCTAGCTATGTGACACTGGGTAAGTCATTTCACCTTGCTCAGCCTCAGTTTACCATTCTGTCAGGCTGCCTCATAAACGAAGTCTTCCTTAGTTTCTACCCTCTTTCCTCCCCAACATACACTCCAAGAAGTGAATCTTCCTTCTTTTGAATCTGTCCATCACTCATTGTCTATAGTCACCATCTAATTGGCCCTGCCTGGCAATAAGGTACCTGGGAAAGGGCAACATAGCGCAAAGAGCATTGGACTTGAAATCAGGAAGAAGACCTGGGTTTGAATCCTGGCTGTAACATTTGTTGTGTGATCACAGGCAAGTCATCTAATTTTTCTATGTTTCCTGTTGTCCAATCAATCAGTCGACGCACATTTATTAAGCACCTACTATGGACACAGCACATGTAGGTCCCTACTATGCACCTCAGTGCTAAGAAATGGGGATACAAATCTAAAAATCTCTCCCTTCAAGGAGCTTACATTATGCCAGAAATAAAAATGGTTGGTCAACCTCAAACGCACTGGAAAAATGGAAGTCAGTAGTAAACATTTGACCTTCCCAGCCTTTCATGAGAGTAGGAACTGCCTTAATACATATCTCTTGGTATATAGGGTCTAGCCGTGGAACAGGCAACCAGCAAATGCTCATTAGTGCTGAGTGGATGAATGCGTCTTTGCAGAGGCTGGAACGCTCTCTCTCCTCAATTCTGCTTCACAGGGGCAGCTAGGTGGCGTAGTGGATAGAGCTCTGGCCTTGGAGTCAGGAGGACCTGAGTTCAAACCCCCATCTCAAGCACATGACACTTATTAGCTGTGTGACCCTGGGCAAGTCACTTAACCCTGATTGCCCCACCAAAAAGCAAAAAAAAAAAATCTGCTTCACAGAATCCTTCACTCAAGGTTCCACTTGATAACAGAAGCTTTTCCTGATATTTCCCCCAAAGTTATTTACTTTGTATTTGTTCTGTATTTATTTAGCTATGTACATGTTATCTCTCCACTGTCAGAATATAAACTTCTTGAGGGTAGGGATTGTTTCTTTCCTATATTTGTATAAGCAATGGCCTGGCATAGTGTCTGGTGCTTATATAGTAAGGACTTCAGAAGTACTTGGAGTGAATGGATAAGAGGAAGGAGATGATACTCTAAGGGGAAATGTCCATCCTCTTGCCTCACACCATCCAGACGCCCCCTCCCCTAGCCACTGGAACAGAAAGGTGCATGTATATCCTCTTTGATTATTTCACTCCCTCCCACTTTGGTCTAGGACATAGATAGGCAGTGAAGTGGTACGAGTTCAGAAGGCTTTGGCTCTGTGTCCACGGAGAACACTATAGTCATGTTATCATCCCTAAACAAGGTCCAGAATAAGGCAGAGGAGTCATCCGCTACACTGACCCTCCCCTCTCCTTCTATGGCCTCTCCCAATTCTGCTCCAAACTCTTGGGCCACATCCCAGAAGTCTCCTCAAAATCTGGTGAAAAGGGCATAGGACTTGGAGTAAGGAAACCCAGGATCTGGTTCTGGCTCTAACACCGATTATCAGTGTGATCCTGGACAAGTCATTTTATCTCGCTTGGCCTCAGTTTCTTCATCTCTGAAACTAGGGATAGGAATGCTTCCATATCCTACCTGATTCCTCCAGCTGTTAATGCATTCTCCCTTTGGAAATTAATTCATATATGCTATCTACTTATCCAGCAATTGTTGGCGGGGAAGAGGAAGTGACGAAAGATAAGGACTAGCCTTGAGTATAAATAAGGTGTATGTGTGGGGGTGGGGCAGCTAGGTGGTGTAGTGGATAGAGCACTGGCCCTGGAGTCAGGAGGACCTGAGTACAAATCTGGCCTCAGACATTTGCTAGCTAGCTATGTGGCCCTGGGCAAGTTACTTAAACCCCATTGCCTAAAAAATTTTTAAAAAAATTTAAAAAATAAGTTATCAGTTTACATTGGGAGATGGTTTTCTCATCTAGGAGTCCCAATATCAATCACAGGTCCAATCCTAATGATAATAATAAATAATAATAATAGCTAGTACTTATATAACACTTTAAGATTAGCAAAGCACTTTACATAGATAATTTCATTTGATCTTCATAAGAATTTGGTGCTATTCTTGTCCCCATCTTCCTGATGAGAAAACTAAGGCTGAAAAAGGTTAAGTGACTTACTCAGGGTCACATAGCTAGTAAGTAGCTAGGATGGGATTTGAATTCATGTTTTTCTGACTCCAAATTGGCCACCCTATCCACCACCCTACCCTATCCTTACTTATCTGTGAATATATTGCTTCCTAGATCCAGGAGAATGTAAGCTTCTTGAGGGCAGGGATTATCCTTTGGTTGGCTTTGTATCTCCTGTGTGTAACATAGTGCCTGGAACATAGCAGACGACTAAGTTGTTTTTTTTGTTTTGTTTTGTTTTGTTTTTGCTGAGTTGAATTGTATTGTGAGCCTTCTGCTGTAGTCTGGAAATGTGAGTGATGATGTCCCCAGGCCTCTCCTGGCCTTGATGCTGAATGCCCAGGGCAGGTGGAAAGCCCATCACCAGAGGGAGCAGGGGGTCAGTTGCTAAGGAGCAAGGAGCTAGCCTTCGGATAGCAGTGTGGGGCACTCACCAATCGCTCATGTGTGCTCGCTGTCTCCCTCAGCCGGGGCCTTACCACGCCCGGCGGCTCCCCAGACAGAGCCCTGGCAGCTCACCATAAATACACCTTGGTTCTGCTCTCATCTCTTTGTTCATTAGTGGTCTGCATTTGGTATAGTTTGACCAGTGCCTCTCGCACTTTGCAGTAGGCACCACAATTTATTCCATATGGAAGCAGCTAAGCGGATGAGTACAAGTTATCGGATCACTGAACTGGAGCCGTGTTTGCCTAGAAGAAGGTGTTACATGCTAAACTAAACATGACAAGAGCTAACTACAATATCCCATCTGACAGATTCTGTGGGATTCTTCCTTCTTACAAAGAAATCCGTGAGCAGGATCTCGTTGTGGGCAGCGATTAGGTGACAATGTCAGCTGCGGAAATTCGTGGAGAGGGGTCGCTGCAGGGGACGGGAGAGGAGGCTCTCTGGAACAGACCACACCTCCTACCAGCCTGTCCCAGCAACGCCCTCACCTCCTTCCTCCCCTGCAATTCTCCCATTCAGGCCTCTGTCTGAGAGGTGCAATACAGGTAGGGCACTTGTCTCCAGAGGGCCTCTGTTTGAGTGCATGCTTGTTCCCTGGGAGGGGGAGGGGATGACTGCTGGCAGAGCTGCCCTCTAGCCATCCCTCATTAGGACAGATTAGATGGTGATGCAGTGCAAAGAGGGATGAATCGGTGTTCGAAACCTGGCTCTGTGTGACTTTGGGCTCATAGCTGAGAGAATTAGAGCTGGGAAAAACTCTACAGGATATAAAGTCCAATTTCCTCGTTTCATAGATGAGGAAACTGAGGCATATAGAGCTTATATGGCTTGCCCAGGTCACACAGCTAGTCAATGTCTAGGATAGGATTCAAACTCAGGCCTTTTTGACTCTTCACTAAGCCATCTTGCTGTGTCTAAATCTCTAGAGCTGGAAACAACCTCAAAAGCCAAGACTAGCCCCTACATTTTAAAGATGAGGGAAACTGAAGTACAGAGGAGATTGGTGACTTGTTCTCTGGGCCTCGGTTTCCTTATTTGTAAAATGAGCACCTCCTCTGAATCTATGCCTTCATATGCCTATGATCAGATTAATTAGCTCTCATTTGAGAAGGCACAGAAAGCCAGATTTGGGGGGGGTAGACATAGAATGGGGAGGCTCGGCTGAACTACCAAGATAGCAACAAACCAGGGCAACACAGAGTTTGAAAACCTAAAGGCTTACTGACAATCAGTCTTCTGAAAGAAAACCCCAACCTTCTCTGGTTTTGCCAGTCAAAAAGCATTCGTTAAGTGCGTACTATGTGCTAGGCACTGTGATATACGTCTAGGGATACAAAAAAAAAAGAAAAGAAAAAGCCCCAACCCTGCCTCACATTCTAATGGCAGAGACAACATGTTAGGTACATACATAAGTATAGATGTGATATGTGCAGAGTAGATAGATACACGGTAATCTCAGAGGAGGAGGCACCAGCAGCTGGGAGGGGAGAACAGGAAAAGCCTCCCTCATGTGGGATTTCAGCTGATTATTGAAGGAATCCAAATGGAGAGGTGAGGATGGAGAGCATTTCAGGCACAGGGGACAGCCAATGCAAAGGCCTGGAGGTAGGGAATGAACAGAGTGTTGTATGCGAGGATCACACAGTAGGCCAAGATAGCTAAAAGATCCCTAGTATGCAGAAGGGAGTAAAGTCTAAGAAGGCTGATGAGGCAGGAAGGCACCTGGCTTTGAAGAGCTTTAAATGTCAAAGATAGGCCTTCCTATTTAATCTTGGAGGTACTAGGGAGACATTGGAGTTTATTGTGTGGAGGGTTGGCATGGTGAGATACGTGCTTTAAAAAACTCACTTTGGCAACAGGGTGGAGAATGGATTGGAGTAGGGAGGCCCTTGAGGAAGGAAAGCCTATTAAAGAGCTTTTGTCCAGGTGAGAGTTGAAGGGGACCTGGCTACATAAGAGTGGAGGGAAGGGGACTGATATGCGAGATACTGTGAAGGTAAAAATTCCAAGGTCTGGCAGCTGGTTGACTCAGTGGGATGAGTGTGACCAACCAGTCAAGGTTGACCTCGAGGTGAAGGGCCAGGGTGACTAAGAAGATAGCAGCACCCTTGTCAGTACTTGGGAAGTCAGGGAGAAAGGACAGTGGGGGGCAGAGGTGGGAAGAGGTAATGAATTCTGTTTTGGACACATTGAATTTGAGGTGCCTGTGGAATGCCCAGAAGGCAGTTGATGATGCAAAATCAGAGGTCATGAAAGGTACTAGACACTCAGACCTGAGAATCATCTTCATAGAGATGATCGTGGAACCCATGGGAGGTGATGAGATTGCTAAGTGAGTCTATGACTAGAAAAGGACTTGGGACAGAGCCTTAGAAAGTTGTGGGAATTATCTGAAGGAAGATCCAGCAAAGGAGACTGAGAAAGAAACATCCAACTGGCAGAAGAGAAGAGTGTCATGAAACCTAGCAGGGAGAAAATATCCTAGAATTGAGGCCGGTCAACGGTATCAAAGACTGCAGAAAGGTCAGGATGAAGACCCAGAAAAGACCATTAGATGAGGCAGTTAAGGGATCATTGTAGCTCTGGAGAAGACAGTTTTAATGGAATGATGAGGTTGGAAGACAAAGGGCACAGAGGGTTGAGAAGGGGGGGGAGTGGAGACACCAAACGTAGATGTTTTTCAAGGAGATAAGCTGAGAAGGAGAGGAGAGGTATAGGGCAAGAGCAGAGACAGTAGGATCTGTTGTTGTTCAGTCATTTTTCAGTCATGTCTGACTCTTTGTGACCCCATTTGGGGTTTTCTTGGCAAAGTTACTGGGGCAGTTTTCCATTTCCTTCTCTAACTTATTTTACATATGAGTAAACTGAGGTAAATAGAGGTAAGTGACTTGCCTAGGTAAGTGTTGGCTGAAGCCAGATTTGAACTCAGGTCTTCCTGACTCCAGGCTTGGTAGACTGTACCACCTACCTGCCCAGGTAGGATGTAGTGAGAGTTTTTAAGGATGGGGGAGTAAACAGGGAGAGACTGAAAATAAGAGAGTAGAGATGACAGTAAGAGCAATCCTCTGGAGAGGATAGGGTGTGATGGGACCACTTGTGCTCGAAGAAGGGTTGGCCTTGGCAAGGAGAAGGGCCATTCCTTCAGGGTGAAGGAGGAAGGAACAAGGGAAGACAGCTGAGCATTGAGCTGAGCAGGACAGGAGGAGAAGCTCTCTGTCAATGGTCTCCATTTTGTTCAATGAAATATGAAGCAGCTGAGAGCATCTGAGAGCAGACAGGGGGGTGTCATGGGACAGGAGAGATGAGAATGTGGAAGAGCCACTGGAGACAGTCTGCTAGCTAATCCATTTGGGAGGAGTTGAAGGATTGCCTTCTGGGAGCAAGAACCCAGCTGAGATGAGGGAACATTAATTTGTGGTGGATTCAGTATAATTTTGCAGTTTTCTCCAGCTCTGTTGAGCAGCACATGAATAGGAATGAAAGAGGGTGATGAGGGCAGTAACCCAGGGCTGAGGTTTGGCCAGGCCTTCTTGGTGCTAAGACAAGGAATGGAGTTGAACTGGACCACCAGAGGTTTAGAGGAGGGAAGGGAGAAGAGTGTAGCTAGTATGAACTTGGGGAATAGGGTCCAGGAAAGGATTCAGGGGTGAAGGCAATGGAGGTCATGGTATGACTGAAGAACAGTGATGGGGGGTTATACGGGAGAGGGAAAGATGGAATCAGATAAAGGGATTTCAGAGTTCATAAACACGGAAATGGAAGAGTGGTGGGTGACCAGATCAAGGGTATAACCACCTCTACATAAGGTCAAAGTGCAGCAAAGTACTACTGGCCATGAGAAACAGGTAGATTGAGGAACTGGGGAGTTAGGCCATTTGAGGCAACACCAATATGTATGCTGCTGTCCCCTAGTATCAGGGCAGAAATTGGCGAGGAGAAAAAGATTGGGAGTCCTGGCACTGAACTCAAGGAAAGAAGGACGTGTCTTGGTGGCTGGTAAGTAACAGCCATGGGGATCTGGACTGGGTGCTAGAACCTCGGAGGAGAATAAGGGACTGAGCAACAGTGGGAGGGGAAATCTTTGGGGACGCCTCGCTGACCCTGCCCTCTCCTTGACAGATGGTCAGGACAAGACTGAGGACTTTCCTATCAGTGGTCCCTAAAGCCATGGCCTCCTTCCACCTCAGACTCTCCTCTTGGGTGTCCTGAGCTGCCAGGAGTTACTGAGAAGAGGGAGGTACAGGTTAAGAGTTGGGAGGGAAGAAATATGATGTCACTTCCCAAGTCCCAGATACCCGGACCCCTCCTACAAGAAACCTGGCCTGATTACCCAT
Source organism: Phascolarctos cinereus (assembly GCF_003287225.1). NCBI lineage: Eukaryota > Metazoa > Chordata > Mammalia > Diprotodontia > Phascolarctidae > Phascolarctos > Phascolarctos cinereus. Next base: position 22,063,388 of record NW_027555625.1, on the reverse strand, counting down.
TAGTGCTTCCTGCATCCTCAATTACTTTGTATTTAACTTTAACATTACTTCTAAATGGACACATTGTATCCTCCTGGCAAACTCAAGAGCCATGAGGAGAGCTCGATTTGGAGTCAGAAGGCTCAGGTTCTAATCCTGCCTCCGACCTTATTATCTGCATGACCTTGAGCAAGTCACTTGATTTGGGTCTCAGTTTGCTTATCTGTACAATGATGGAGTTGGGTTAGATGGTTCCCAAGGTCCTCATTTTTGTCTGTATGTCCCCAGCTCCCAGAACAGAGCCTGGGGCAGAGGAAGCCTTGTAGAGTTGAACTGAACCGAATTGAATTGCTGGGGACTTGCCCCCTCCTCCCTTTCCCAGTGGGGTCTAACTGAGAGGATGCGGATGGGGTGAGGACCTAAACCCTGAAGGGAGGCAGCACTGCCTAGAGTCAGAGAACCTGGGTTCTGATCCCACAGGTGATGCATATTAATTGTATGAATTGGACTGAATCCTCCTGGGCCTCAGTTTCCTCACCTGTAAATGAGGGGTGTAGACAGATGGCCTCTGAGGTCCTGTCTAGCTCTACAACATGACCCTATGATGCTCCAAAGGACTGGTCCAACAACCTCCAAGCCACAAGACTGGTAGTTTGCTGTGTAAGGAAGGGAATGGTGTCGCTGGGTGAGCCCGGGCCTGCTCTCACCTCCTCTGCTACCACCTCCACCAACAGGTACTGCAGCCTGGACAGCTCTGGGGGAGGGGGAATACAGAAGCTGGGGGTGGGGGTGATGGGGAGAAGCCAGTTCTCTCTGAACAGCCAAGAAGGCAGGCCCAGAGTTAAAACCCACAGCAGGAGGAGAGGAGAGATGCCAGGAGAGCCAGAAAAAAATGGCATGAGAGATGAGGAAGGCAGCTGGGCAAGTTAAAATATGCAGATGGAGAGATGTGAGACGTGCAGGGAAGAGAAGCAAGACCCAGCTCCTGGGCCTGAGGAGCTGCCTCAGAACCCTGCCTGGAGACCCGGAGAATGAAGGGCTGGCCTCCTCCGCACCCAGGGACCAGAACCTTCGGGACCCCACTTTGGCCTACATGTAAGCAGGAGCATGGAGGAAATTTAGGCGGGAAGGTGAGCACCTCGTCCTGTGTGTCTGCATGGAGGCAAATAACTTTGGTAACTGCCCAGGCCCGAGGGACCAGGGGGGCTGGGACAAGCTGCCCTGCAGGGAAGGCTGGTCCTGCCCTAGCACAGGCCTGCTGGTTTCAAGGCCGACCCCAGGGGCCTAAGGTGGAACACCGACTTGGGGAACTGGAGACTTGGGTTCTAATCTCAGCCCCAAATCTTACTAAGTATGTAATTTTGGACAAATTGCTTTACCACTAGATTTATGACCCTATGACCTTTTGTTCTTTTACCTGACCCAAGTGACTGACCTTCTGAAAGTCTAATGGACTTGGGATAATCCAACAGAGTCTTGAAAGAGACCTTTGTTTTAAGAGGAGGAAACTGAGACCCAGAGAGGAATACTTAACCAGGGGCATCTGTAGCATACCTGGGCTTTGGATTCTAGATAAAATTTTCTTCATATCCCACTAAACTGCTCAGAGGCAGCTAGGGGGACCAGTGGGTAGACTGATACACCTAGAGTCAGGGAGACCTGAGTTCAAATCCAACCTTAGACTCTTACCAGCTGTGTGAGCCTCATTTCTCTGCACTGCTGCTCTGCTTTGGGACTTTTCTGGCTGATTTCCCATCATGCCTCCATGTCAGGTACCTCACACTGTCTCCCCTCTCCCAACTTTTCAGCTTCCTTCCCCCATTAGATTATAAGCTCCCTGAGAGCAGGGACTGCCTTTCTTTTTTCATATTTGTATATCCAGTGCTTAGCATGGTGCCTGGCATACAGTAAGTGCTTAATAAGTACATCTGCCACACCTCAGACCAGGGGGAAGGATTCTCTCACACACAGATCACGTCTGTAGGGGCCTCCAGCCCCTCTCCCCTCTGATCCATCTTGCACACCATCTCCAGGTCAGTCTCCCCGAAGTAATGCTTTCATCATGTCACCCAGAATCCTGCCTCCCTCCTAAGAATCTATATAAGGATTCCCTATGGCTCACATGATTCATATAAATGATTTTTAGTCTGGCCTTCAAGGCCTCACTCTCCAATCTTATTTCCTAACACTTGCCCTCTCTCCTGCTGAGTTGTCTTTGATGACTTGTCTCCCAAATACACTGAGTTCATCCCAGTTCTATGCTTACCAGAGCACATGACGTATCCTCACTGCCTTCTCCCCTCCCCCCAGTAGAATGTAAGCTCTTTGAGGGCAGGAGATGGTTTTCCTTTGTCCCTAATCCCAGTGCCTGGTATTAATAAATGCTTGTTGACATAACAGGCACTTTTTGTCATGTGTGTGGGATTGAAATGAGTCGTGGTAGTCTGTAACAAGCATTGATGAAACGCTTGCTTCATGCCTGGAAGCCACAAAACAGGCCCTGCCCCCAAGGCAGGAGCTCCCAGGGCCAACCCCCGATCTTGCCTTCCTTTCTCTTTTTGGTTTTAGCCTCTGATTTCATTAGTTTAAGGAACTCCCAGTGAAGAATCTTCCTCCACTATTGTAGGTTAGCATCTTTTCTGCTTTTAGACTTTAATGAGTTGCCTGAAAGATCGAGGAATTGAAATGCCCAGGGTCACACAGATGGTAGAAGTGGGCCTTGAAATGATTCTGGGCCAGCTCTCTGCCCGCCAGACCACACTGGCCCTTCCTTTCTTCCTGCCTTTATCCGGGGCACGGCTGCCCTGGCCCCCTCCCACCCTCCAGACTTACTTTTCCAGCACAGACATGATGATTGGAGGTAGAACCAGGATGGGCATGGGGAGGACCACTCGAGTCAGGGCCGTCTCGATCAGTGCCTGGGGGGCCAAGCAAAAGGGTTAGGTGAGCTTGTCTGTCTGGGCTGGGGTCCCAGGGCAACCCTTCCACACCAAATCTCCCTTTCCTCATCATCCCTACAAAACCATGCTAATTTGGATCTGCTTAGGGCAGCTGGTGATCTAGAACAGGGGTGGAGAACCTGTGGCCTTCTAGGTCTTTGGGTGCAGCCTTTTGCCTGAGGCCAGGTTTTGCAGAAGGGAATTTGTTCTGTGAAGCTGGGACTCAGTCATAGGACCTAAAGGGCCACATGTGGCCTCAAGACTCCTGGTCTAGAGAATCACCATCTGAACAAGGTACATTCATTTCTGGGCCTCAGTTTTCTCATCTGCAAAATGGGGATAATCTTTAAACTGCCTGTATCATAGGGTGTCACTAGAGAAAGCCCTTTGTAAAATGTAAAGCCAATGTCATAATTAGGAATTATTATCATGGGTGAATAGTTGTGGTAGAGGTAGTGGTTGGGGAGATTGTCTGAAGTAGTTAGGTAGAGGAAATACTTTCAATGTCTTCTAAATTTTGGTGCTTTGGAACAAAGTTCCAGTTACCTTGCCCTAGTTATGGCTCTGCTTCAAATGAAGTAGAGATGGGAGTTCCTGCTATTTGTGCATGTGTGTGCATGTGTGTGTGTGTGTGTGTGTGTGTGTGTGTGTGTGTGTGTGTGTGTAGATCTGGCTTCAAGGCAATCCATGTCAAGTCAACAAGCATTTATTAAGTGCCTACTATATGCCAGGCACTGTGCTAAGCACTGGGGTTACAAAGAAAGGCAAAAAATACTCCTTAAACCCAGTAGTCCTTGCCTTCAAGGAGTTCAGTCTAATGGGGGAGAGAACATGCAAGCAGCTATGTATGTACAAACAAAATATATACGGGATAAATTGGAGATAATCTTGGAGGGAAGGCACTCAAGACTATGTTAACATTATGCATAGAATCTATTAGAAAGTGGTTCTTTTGAAAAAAAAAACCTTCCCCACCCCCAACACACACACTCTTACTGTACGTGTTTTTTAAAGAGCAGATTCAAATCAGCTGGAACAATGCTTTGAAATGGAAATACATTAGTACCAGACACCCAAATTCCTCGACTGCAGACTCCCGCCAGGGACGTTTAGCAAGTGTGGAAGCCAGTGTAGACACCTTAATTAACCATTCTGAACCAGCTCTGGGAGTTTGAGGGCATGTGTATATGTGTGTGCATGTTGGGGGTGGGGTGGGGTCTGGAATGGCCCCCTCCTTCTCCCTGTGACAAGCTGCCTGAGATCCAGAGAAAGAGTGAGGACAGAGACCGAGGAGACAAGGACGCTGCTGTCACACCGCCAGGGGGTGGAGGGAGGGGGAAATGAGCATATGGCAGAGTTTAGATGCTTAAAAGAAAAAAAAAGAAAGAAGCAAAAAGCAGGTGTTGGAAGGAACAGGGAGAAAAAACAGCTGGGGCTTGCTTGGCAAGGTGAGGGTGATGGAGTGACTTGGAGAGAGGAGACAGAAACAAAGTCTCCCGCTGGCCTCCTGGGGATCTCAGTGGATTAGGTCAAGGTCCCTTTTGGGAGTGGGAGCATTTGACTTTTTAATGATGGTGCCAGGTATTTGGAACCGTAAGACAACAAACCCCTCACAATACAGCAGAGATTTCCCCGGAAGAGCCTTGCTTTGGAGATCCTGAGTTCTCACTCTGACCTGTCGCTCTGGGTCCTGGCATTTGGGTAGAATCTATCACTTGCCTTCTTCAGCAGCTCCAGCTAAAACCCCTGCTCCACACCCTCAGGTAGGCTAATTGGTTTCACCCCAGCCTAGCTTCCGCAGAAGCTCACAGGGCCCTCCTGGTGAGTTCTGGGAAGACAGACTCAGTCTGGGCCACAGAGTGTGCAGAAGGACTCTTGACACCAAATCATTTTGTTCTACATTCTAGATGCTTTTGGAGGTCATGTGTTCTTTGGGATCACCCCTGTGCTTGCTTTCCCCAACTAGCTGCAAAAAGGACATGAGAAAGCAACTGTTGTTGAGAATATCCCATAGTTTAGTGGCCAGACCATGCTCTGGAGTCAAGGGTTCTGGGTTCAAATCCCAACTACCTATGTGATTGGGCAAATCCCTTCATTGCCCTGGGCCTCAGTTTCTTCATCAGTACAATGAGGGAGTTTATAGGATCAGAGATGGGAGAGACCCTAGAAGTCACTGAGTCATTTTACAGATGAAGAAACAAAGGCATACAGGGTAAGTGACTTGCTCGAGGTCACACAGCTAGTAAGTGTCTGAGATGGAAAAAATAAAATACTATTAAGCAGGGCAGGAAGGTATCTGAGATGGGATCTGAACCCATATCTTTCTGACTCCAAGTCCAGTGACCTAGCCACTATACCACACTGCCTCTAGTAGAACAGGATGGCTATGAGAGGCTCTCTGGTTCTCATTCCTTCAGTACCACTATACATCCTTTTGTGCAGGCACACAAGATGGAAGGCAGTGATCTCCTAATGGCCAAACCCAATGGCTTTTTCTCAGTTGACATAGGTAACCTCCCCCTCCCATCTAGACAACCTCTTCTCCTTCGGTTGAAACGACACTGCTCTTCTGGTGCTCTTCCTGTCTGTACGACCCATTCGGTTCCTTTGGCTGGACCATTATCCCTGCCCTGCCCTCCTAGCGTGGATGTCCCCTAGGACTCCATTCTTTTACTTCTAAGAGAAAATGTAAACCCCTCCATTTGGCCTTTCAGGCCCTTCCCCAACTGGCCCCACTAAGCTTTGCCAACTTCCTCTTGCCAGTGCAGCCAAAGTGGCCTTATCTCTGTACCACACGTATGGCACTCCTTTCCTGCCTCCGTGTCTTTGTAGAGGCTGTGTCCCATGCCTGGAACATGCTCCTGCCTCACCCCTGCCTCAGAGAAGCCCTCACTTCCTTCAAGACCCAGCTCCATCCCTATCTTCTCCCTGAAGCCTTTCCTGATCTCCCCCCACCCCAACCTGCTAGCACCCTCTCTTCCCTGACTGCTTGGTCCTTAGCTACCTTTATCTATTTGGAATTTATGTTGTTTTTACTGATATATGTCCATGTTTTCCTGTAAAAATGGAAACCTCCGGAGGGCAAGCAGGCAAGAACTGTTTTATTTTTGCCATTGCATCCCCAGCACTTAGCACACTGCCTGGCACATAATGGCACTTAATAAATGCTTGTTGGTAGATGGATTGTCCTGGGCCCTCTTCTGTCCCTTATTGTTTCTCAACAGCTTCCAGGAATTCAAGGACCACCTCTGCACAATGGCCTCACAAATCTTTATCACCAGCCTGAAATTCTCTCCTTAGTGGGGCCAGTGCCAAGTCCTTATCTGCTGGGCATCTCTGCTTGACTATCCCATTGGCATAGCAAACACATGTCCAAAGGAGAGTTCCTTCTTCCTCCTCATCTGCCATTCTGCTCACTTTCCACTGGGGTCACCACCACCCTTCCAGTTGCCCAGGCCCACGACCTCAATGGCATGCTTAACTCTTTGCTCACCCTTCCCCACTCAGTTGCAAACCTTGTCAATCCTACTTCCCACAATGTCTCTCGGCTCCATACCCTTCTTTCAATTCACATGAATATTACCCTAGTCCAGACTGGGATATTGCAATTGCCTCCCAATTGATTTTGCGACTTCTAATCTCTCTCTCTACTCCAGTCCAATCTCTACATGAATGTCAAAATCCATTTCTAAGACAAATTTGGTCCTGTTACTATCTCCTCCTGGCTTCCTATTGCCTCCAGGATAAAACACAACTTCTTTGTGCAAATGTTTAAGGCCACTCACAGTGGGTTCTGACTTACCTTTTCAGTCCTCATCCTTTTCCTGTGCTGGGTGCTCTAGCCACATTGGGCTACCTGCTATTCAGTGAACTGAACATTCCATCTGCCTTCCAACAAGCCATCCTCCATGGCTGGAATGCCCTGCCCACCCCTTTCAAGTGCCTCTAGTCCTTCTCATCAATGTCTCTGGGTAAATGGCCTCTGAGACCCCTTCTGGCTTTTATCTATGAGGCCTCCCCAGGCCTCCCAGCCTCCTAAGCCTTCCCTTCTGAGGAAACTTTCCTTCTCAGTATGTACTATCCATGTAACTATTCACTTACATGTTGTCTCCAAAATGAGTATGTCAGCTCCTTGAAGACAGAGACTGTTTTGTGTTTATCCTTTCTCTGTATTCCCAGCAATTAGCACAGTGCCTGGCACATTCTAAGCACTTAACAAATGCTTGCTGCAATTCTGCCTAGGTTAACCTACTTTTTTGGGAAGTTATATAAGCTATACCAATCACACTACCAAAGAATTATTTTATAGAGCTAGAAAAAATAATAAAATTCATCTGAAAGAACAAGAGGTCCAGAATATCAAGGGATCTAAGGAAGAGAAAAGCTAGGGAAGATGGTCTAGCCGTTCCAGATCTTAAATTGTATTATAAAGCAGCAATCGTCAAAACTACTTGATACTGGCTCAGAAATAGAGTGGTGGATCAGTGGAGTAGGTTAGGTACACAATACCCAGAAGTAAATGACCGCAGTAATCTAGTGTTTGATAAACCCAAAGCACCAAGCTTTGGGGACAAGAACTCATCATTTGACAAAAATTGCTGAGAAAACTGGAAAGCAGTTTGGCAGAAACTAGGCACAGACCAACATCTCACACCATATACCAAGATAAGGTCAAAGTGGATAAATGATTTAGGTATAAAGGGTGATATCACAAGTAAATTAGGGAAGCATGGAAAAATTTTCCTGTCAGGTCTACGGATAGGGCAAAAGTTTATGATCAAACAATAGATAGAGAGGGTCACAGGAAGTAAAGTAGATAATTTTGATCACATGAAATTAAAAAGCTTTTGCATAAACAAAACTAATGCAGCTAACATTGGAAGGAGAACAGGAATGTTGGAAGAAAAAACTTTTACAGCAAGTTTCTCTTCTACAGGCCTCGTTTCTCAAATATATAGGGAACTGAGCCAAATTTATAAAAATAAGAGCCATTCTCCAGTTAATAAATGGCCAAAGGATATGAACAGTTTTCAGAAGGAGAAATCAAAGCTATTAACAGCCACATGAAAAAATGCTCTAAGTTACTACTGATTAGAGTAATGAACATTAAATCAACTCTTAGCTACCACCTTATACCTATCAGATTGGCTAACATGACAGAAAAGAAAAATAAAAAATGCTGGAGGGGGATGTGGAAAAATAAAGACACTAATGCACCGTTGGTGGAGTTGTGAACTGATTTAACCATTCTGGAGAACAATTTGGAGCTTTGCCCAAAGGGCTATAAAACTGAGCATGCCCTTTGATCCAGCAATACCACTACTAGGTTCATATCCCAAAGAGATCAAAGAAAAGAGAAAAGAACTGATCTATATTCATTTTGAGAAGGAGTCTATTGGCTTCACTCTACACTGTCAAACGTGGCTGTGACATGAAGGAGGTTAAGAATCTCTGGTCTAAAGGATTGGGCATGGCACAGTGAGGACAGGCCAGGGTCATAGGAGCATAGATTTAGACATGAAAGGGACCTTTGAGTTCACTTAGTCCGATGCTTTCATTCTACAATTGAGGAAACAGAGGCCCAGAATGGCAAAGTGACTGCAGCCAGGAAGTAGCAGAGCCAAGATTCGAACCCAGAGCCTTGGACTCCAGATTTCAATTTTTTTCCCCACTGTACCTAACATCTGTGGGTCAGTATGTGGGGGTAGGGAGCAGGCATCAGAGTAAGCAGCAGCCAAGCTGAGGCATATTGCCTTCCTCTACCTCCCAGTTTTGTCAAGGGTTAGATGATCTAGGGAGTGGCCTGGGGTGAGCAGAGAGCAAGTGTGAGCAGAAGGACCTGAAGAAAGAAGGATGAGAGCATTTTAATCACTGGCAGGACTGCTGTGCATGAAGAGATAGGGATAAAGCTCATTCCAGGAGAACTGAGGCCCTTTGAGGGCTGGGGTGTTTTGATTCTGTCTTTATACTCCCAGGATCAGCACATTAGATGCTTAATAACTGTCTAACTGAATTAAGAATGAAAGACATCAGTGGCAGGTGAAAGAGGAATGTTTGATAATTGAAAAACAAGGAAAGAGGTGGGAGTACAAAGCTCCTTCTCCCTCACACCTGGATCTCAGGCAAGGCAAAGCGAAACAAGGCAAAGCTTCTCTGCACGACTTTCACCTCTTGTTTTCACCACTTCTCTTGCCAGGTGGGCAGTGACCTGAGTGACCAGGACCCCCTCCCCCAACATCCTTCACTCCTTTCACAGTGTCCTGTGCTCTGCCATCTCCTTTTAAAATGTGCCTGCCCTCAGGATCCCAGGAAAAGGTCTCTGCTAGACACCTAACAGATCATTGAATCCAACTCTCCCATTTTACAGAGAAACCAAGGGAAGCCCAAAGGTAAATGACTTGCTCCAGGTCACCTGGGAAATAAGTGGAAGAATCAGAACTCAGGCCTAGGGACCCTTTTCCCTTACGTGTCTTGTATGTGCTTGGATATTTGTATGTTGTCTCACCCATTAGAATGTAAGCTTCTGGAGGGCAGGGACTAATTTTTGCTTTTTCAGGACTGTTAACCCAGGGCCTGGCACACAGCAGGTACCTAATAAATGACTGCTGACTGATTAAAAAAAAAGACGAATGAAAGCGATCAGAGGCTAGTTCCCTGCCCGTTCTCCACCCCCTGGCCCCAGGGCCCAGACTCACATGTCTGGCTGCAATTCTTGAGGAGCCCACGATGTTGCCATCACCGTCCAGGACATCAATTCCTTCCTCCAATTCATTGTGCCTCATCAGGACCACGTTGCAGATATTGGCACTTGCTGGGTAGGGGAAAGCAGAGAAGAGAAGTAGTTAGGGGAGAAGAGAGGGTGAGTAAAAGGGGACATGATAACCAGAAGCCAGCTCCATTGCAACCCTACCTACCATCCTCTCCGAGACATAGAGGCCTTTGGGGAATTGGGGAGATTAATTCCCTTGCTTGGCATGTAAAGCTTTCCACAAACAGGTTCTTAGCCTGTTTTATTATTATTAATTATTATTATTATTATTATTATTATTATTATTATTAGCCAGGCTTATCTAGTCGACATTACACCCCACCATGCACTCTGAATTTCATCTAAACCAGACTGCTTGTTGCTACTCAAACTTGAAATGTCATTTCTTGCCTCCATACCCCATACCTAGAATGCCCTCCCTCCTCACCTCTGCCCTTTAGAATCCCTAGCTTTCTTCAAGGAACAACTCAGTCTGTCTCTGCCACAGGTTAATGTGGCTCCTGCCCTCTTCAGATTATCAGAGGAGTGTCCTACCTGTCCCCAAACCAACCAAGCTCTGTCCTGCACATGTCTGCTGACAACTTAAATTAACACCTGAGCCTAGGTTCTAAGGTGGTGCTCAGGGGAGCGGGGATGTAGGTGTTCATCGTTGTTGGCATATTGTCTCTTCCATCAGACTGTGATTCCTTGAGAGCAGGGACTGTGTTTTGCTTTTCTTTGAATCTGCAGCACTTAGCACAGGGCCTGGTACATAGTAAGGGCTTAATAAATGCTGACTGCAGAATTTTGTTCCCTTTGAGCAAGGGAGACAAAAACATTATCCTGTTGAGAGAAGGGACAGCAGGTCTGAGGGCTGCATGCCAGCTACTGCCAGGATCTTCCCTGGACATAGACAGGGTAGGAAGCCACCTTCCCAGCATGAGTTCAGGGGCCCTAGAAAGGAAGGCTTCCTTTCTGCACTCATTGTAATTCCCCTATCAGCAGCTCCTCACCTGGGTCCTACACTGTACACACCATTCTTTCCAGGGTCTTCTTTTGAATACACACTTCCTGTCCCCCTCTTCCCCCCCCCCCCCCCGTACATATGCAACCCTCAGTGAGTGTGAATGAGTCTATCAACCGTGAACATTTATAAAGTATTTTGAAATTTGCAAACATTTTTCAAATAGACTTTCATTTGATATTCCTTAGCTATAATTGTTGTTATGACAATAATACTTATTATTAATCAAAGAATTCTACCTTAGACTACGTGGGGACCTTGGAGGTCATCCAGGGCAAATTGCTCATTTTATAGGTAATGAGTTACTTTCCCAGGAGAGGAGAAATCACTTGCCCAGGGTCACACATGTGAGGAAGTAGCAAAAGCCAGGTCGGGGCCTCCAAATCCACCCCACTTTCCTCTGTGACAAGACAGCAGCATATGGGCATGAGACCCCTGGAGAGGAGGGCACAGAGGAAGTAAGGGCACTGCTGGGGACAGAATCGGCTGGCATCATAACCTTGCTGCTGGCTGGTCCTGGTTTCCATCACTCGTGATCGATTGATTAACAATCATTGATTAAGTACCTACTAGGTGCCACCAGGTGCTGGGATCTGCTCCCCAGCATAGCCCCAGAGCATAGAGGGGTCTGAGCAGCTGAGACCCATGGCGCCCAATCCCTTAATTAGATATCTTTGCTTCTGGAAATGGGGGGTTGGGGTGTGGAAGGGGAGGGGCGGCGGGCTAGGCGGACTGAGAGGCTTCCTAGATTGTCAGCTGTGAAACGTCCTGAAAGGACCACCATCTGCTTCATGGGGCAGCGTCTGCCCCACCTGGGCAGAGCAGGCCTCATCTGGGGAGCTACCCAGACTAGCTGGGCTGCTGGGCTCCCCACGACCTGCTTGGGAATAAAAATGCAGGGAGAAGAGAGGATGATGGAGGGGTGGCCAGAGAAAGACACTAAGTGGTCTTGCTCCTTTCCTTCCTCCCCGCAAAAAGCGCGTTGCACAGCATTTAAAGTTTTAATTTTTGCTAATTAATGTCAATTAATTTTGTATAATGAGTGTTTAATTTTGGGGAGTGTGTGAGCCCAGGAGCTAATGCAGTTCTCGGCTGTGAATGCTGATTAGCGTCAACACCTGCTGCTTACACTCCCTCTGCTGGGGGGGGGGATGAGGGTTTGGGGAGCCAGAGTGAGGATGAGGACGGCATGGTGGGGGAGGGCAGGAGGAAGGAGAATGGGGAGCTACATATGCTCTGGGAGTCTGGTGCTAGTGGGGGTATGTGGGAAAGATGTGGGGCTCTAGAGAGCTCACATCTTGGGGAGAGGGTGGGCCCATGAGGCCAGGCTGGGCCAGGTGAGGAGGAGCTGTCATTATGGACCCCTCGGTGAAACAGCCAGGCCCCACAGCTGTACTGAGCACCTGGCAGGGGCAGCAGGCAGGGTGGAGGAGGGAGATTGCTAGGGAGAGAAGGGGGAAGGGTACAAAGAAGCAGCTTGGATTCACATGGGAGAAGAAAGCAAAGAGCAAAACCAATGTAGCCCTGACCTCCAGAAGACCCCAGTCCTATGGGGGAAAACTCAGAAAAGATTTGTCCTTGATTCACTGTGTGTCATCACATTTCTCTCAGCTTGGCTGCCTCCTTGGGAAAATGGGCACAGGAATGTGAGAGAGAGAGAGAGAGGATGGCTGAGGCAACAGCATGGTCCAGTGGAAACAATCCTGGTATCAGAGATCCTGAATTGGAAACTGGGCTCTGCCACCTAATAGCTGTGTGACTCTGAGTACACGCAACCCCTCTGTGATTCAGCTTTCTTATCTGTCCAATGAGGGAACAAGATTAGATAATTTCTTAGGTCCCTTCCAGATCTAGATCTGTGATCTGGTGGTGCTCTTAGAGGGAAAGTTCCAGTCTCAGTGTAAGGTTTAAAAAAACATTCAACCCTCAGCATAATGGAGTAGAAACAGGTTCAGAGAAGTGAAGGAATCTGGAGTGAGGAAGCCCTGGGTTCATGGCCCCCTTCTAACATCAGTAGGTGTGTAACCATGGGTTGTAAGCAGGGGTGTGCTGGGCCCCCTTGTAACATCAGTAGGTGTGTAACCATGGGTTGCAAGCATGGGTGTGCTGGGCCCCCTTGTAACATCACTAGGTGTGTAACCATGGGTTGCAAGCAGGGCTGTGCTGGAGCCAGCTCAGACTGGCTCATGAGAGAGCCGACTGTTAAATTTTCAGTGTGAGTATTTACACCTCAGAAACTGGCAAATGCTACAAACCAAGGCTTGATTTATTGTTCTGTTGATTGTCTAGACTTAAGAAAGTGCAGGAAAAAATGTTAATAATGCAGATTAAATTTAAAAATGTATTGTGGGTATGTGTGGGTGTATCATGAACAATGATAATAATAATGAACAAGGGGATGAGTCAGAGGGCAGCAGAGAGGCCAATAGTGTATGTGAGATGGCCATGACGCATCATAAAGAAGAGATTATGAAGGATACCACCAAATAAATGGCTGAATGAAAAAAATGGGCTGTTGGTCATGTGCCAAAAGTGAGAGGTAACTCCCATGCACTCCTCTGCCTTCTTTGCCATGTCAAGAGGACCAGAGGAAGGCTTCCAGCACCTTGGATGGACCCGTGGGCAATCTTATGGGAGAACATGGCCAAGAGTGGTTGGGCTGTTGTGTGCATTGCTGAAAGGAATGCCCATACTGATGTGACCACCAATAGCCTATACGTATCTCAGTTCCCACAGACCAGTTTTTCCATGTCTGAGCCTCAATTTCCTATTCCCTACAATAGAAATAATAGATGTGATTATGTCTAGTGTTGTGAGAGGTGGATTCCAAACCTGGCCAGGTTTTCCTGACTCCAAGTCCCCTTCATTCTCTGAGCCTCTGTTTCTACTCCACTGTATGATGAGTCCTTGTACATGGCTACTGTCAAATTCAAATGAGGATGGCAGGATCCCAGATTTGGAGCTGGAAGGGATCTCTGAGTCCATGTAGCCCAATCCTCTGAGGGCCAGATAGAAAAGTGACTGGAGCAAGGTCACACAGCTCATAGGTGGCAGAGCCTGGATCTGAATCCTGCAATTCCAAATCCAATGCATCTTCTTCTGGGCCACACTACTTCCCTTAGATGACATGATATATTTCAGCATGGTAAGCTTTGAAATACTATGGAAATGTCAGCTGATATTAACTAGACAGATGTGGCCCTTCCTCTGGATGGGCTGCATGCTGAATTAATCCATCAATATATCAAGGGCCTGTAATTTTGGTGTGGAAGTTTCTTTTAACAACACTGATTGCATCCTCACTGACAGTATGGTCTTAGTTGCCCAAGGCTCAGAGGGGTTAAGTGTTTTTCCCATGGTCACACAGCTAGTGAGCCCCAGAGTAAAAGTTGAACCCAGATCTTCCTGACTCCAAATCTAGCCCTCTATTCACTGGGTTTGCCTGTTTCACTGGAATTTTTCCTTTTTCTTCCATGAGACCTGATAGAGGGATGAAGAGGGAGGAAGGTGAGATCACAAACACACACACACACACACGCACACTTGTGTGTGTGTGTGTGTGTGTGAGTGCGCATGCGCATCCTAGGCAGGCACTACAGTGGATGATGGACCCAGGAAGGATCAGGAGGAAGTAATTTGGCTGAATTTTTTTTTGGGGGGGAAACTCTACAGGGCTTTCTTAGCCTTAAGCTTTTTTTTTTTTTGCTAAAGTCCATCTCTTGAACACCTTTGTTCTATAGGAAGGCAGACCTATATAATGTTTAGACAGTAGGCTTCAGCATCAGGAAGACCAGTTCAGCCTCTGACCCATCCTGCTGTGTGACCCTAGGTAAAGTTACTTCACCTCTCATTGCTCAAGACAATTCTGTTGGGTTATCTGCTGCAGAGAAGGTTCTGGCCCACACTGGAAGGACTTTCCTAATACCTATGAAATTGCAAATCTAGTCCCTCTCTACCTTATTCTCGGCATAGAAAAAAAAAAGCAGAGAAAGGCATTAAAGTGGGGTGGTCAGACAGATTCTCAGTGAAGAACTCCCAGAAAGCTGTGAATGAGTCTGGCCCAAGAGGGGGCAACATAGATGGGCTAAGATTTACACAGGTGGAGGAAGCCAATGAGGTCACAGCTCCATCTAAGAAACCCAAATAGCCCTGGAGGTCTGTGAAGATGCACTTCCTATGTGAAAACCCACTTTGTGGATTATCCAGGCTTACATCAAAGGCCAATGATGGGCAGGTACACTCTGGACAGCTTCTCTCCTTCCCCCAAAGCAGGCTCCAGGCTCGTGTTTCTTGCCCCACAAGCTGCTAGTGAGCTCAGGAGATTCAGATCCATTCTAATCCAGCCTAAACCTAATGGGATTAGGAAGGGAGACCTGCCTTTTAAAAAAAAAAAAAGAGGAAATGCCTTTCAAAGCCAGTTAGAATCTGGTTTCATTTATCCACTCATTCTTGGTTTGTCCACTCAATTAATTCATTTTTAAAAGGTTTTAATATGTACCTACTAGTGCCAGGCACTGTGATAAGTGCTGGGGATGGAAAGCGAGGCAAAAAACAACTTCCAAGACAATTTGTAAATAATGAGGTATATTCTGGAGAAATCCAGAGTAGGCAGAAGGTAATCTCAAAGGGATGGCATTAGGGAGAGAGGCAACCAGGAAACGCCTCTTGTAGAAGGTGAGGTCAGTGCTTGGACTGGAAGGAAGCCAGGGCACGTGAGGTCTCTGCCATTGCCAGCCCCTAC
The DNA here is from genome assembly GCF_003287225.1 of Phascolarctos cinereus. Classification (NCBI taxonomy): domain Eukaryota; kingdom Metazoa; phylum Chordata; class Mammalia; order Diprotodontia; family Phascolarctidae; genus Phascolarctos; species Phascolarctos cinereus. The sequence goes on along the minus strand of NW_027555625.1, from coordinate 22,047,957 downwards.
AGAGCACCTTCAGGAGAGGGGTGCTGGAAGGCCACCTGGCGTAGTGGCCAGGGCGCTGGGTTTCAAGTCAGCTCGTGGTTTGAACCCTGGTTTTGCTACCTATCAGCTGGGTGAGCAGTTCACTTGGGTCTCAAGGTCTTCCTTAACCTCTACTCAGATGCCCCACTGACATGTCAAAGTGAATCCAAAGCCAAGCTTACACAGTCTTTCCCTTTCAACTGGTTTCTCCTTCTGATTCATCTATTTCCATCCATGGCACCATCGTGGACTCTCATGAAGATTGGGAATGTTCAGCCTGGAGAAGAGATTATCATTGGCATGTGATGGGCAGCTGGCCCAAAAGGGTGAGAAAGGGACTGCTTTCTTCTTTTGGCCCCAGAGGGCTGAACCAGGAGGTATGGGAGGAAGTTTGGAGAGGCAGATTTGGACAAGATGACAGGAAAACTTTCTAACAATGAGAGATGTCCCAAAGAAGAACGAGCAGTCTGCGACAATCAGCTGCTCCTCGTGATGTTTGAAAGCAAAATCTATCAAAATAATTGATGTCATTGATGTGATACTTCTAAGATCTGCAAAATGTTTAACATTCTTTTATTGGTCCTCACAACAGCCCGGTGGGGGCAGATATTACTATCTCCATTTTACAGATGAAGAAACTGAGACTGTAAGAGGTATGTGAAGTGGGGAATACTCTGCCTCTGGTGATATCCACTGAGCTCTCTTTCAGATCCATTGTAGAGAGAATCCCAGTTCAGGAATGGGTGGGGCCACATGGGCTCTGAGCTCCCTTCCTACTCTGATCCTATGATTCCAAGGTTATCAATCCAATGTCTTGTCTCTGGATCGGCAACATCAAAACCGCCTCTTGAAGTCTTGGGCAGGATACAGGTCACAGTTGCACAGGGGGAAGGAGCACCACTGAGGGGCTGACGTTGCAGAGAATGGGTATGATCTAGCGCCCCAGAAGACTATGGGAGAATCAAGAAAGGCTTGGGCTGAAGCCCAAGGATGTGGCTAAAGGAGAGAGGAGGAAGAATGCATAGTTAAGGGCTGGAGGTACACAGTAAATACACTTAATAAATGCTGGAGACACATAGAAAGCACTTAATAATGCTGGTTGGCTGGGTGATTGGTTTATATCTTGCAAACATTTATGCTGCATACATGCTGCTTCTTCCAATAGAGGAAAGTCTTTGAGGGCAGCAACCATTTCATTTTTGTCTTTGAATTCTCAGCCAAACTCAGAGCCTGGTACACAACAGGCGCTTACTAAATGCTGCTTGACTGTGAATTGATTGAGGGGATTCTTGTTCCAAGTCAGGTTGGAGCAGCTCTAAGGTTCAGTTAGTACCCCTCCCCCAATTCTCCCATCTTTGAAGAAGGCCCATTGTCCTACCCAAGAATCCTCAGGAGCTATGTAGCTCAAGTAATTCAAAGGAAGAAAGAAAAAAGTGTCCCTCCCTTTCCTCCTTCTCCACCACCAGCGCCTTCTATTATTGACAGTATCAGCAGGTTAATTAAGCAGTCTGTTAGTGAGGATGTTAAGAAAGCTGGCACATTTTCAACTCGGATTGACACCATTCAAAACCCAGGCATAACTGACATTGGTGCAGCGATACTGAGAGATGTCACAGACTGGAGGAGAGGAGGCTTCGTTCCTGCGGCAGCAAACGCGGAGTCAAGTCCTGGGGGAAATATGTTCCTGCTGCTGCAGATGTCCTCACATCAAATCAAAGCTCCATGAAGAAAAGCAAGCCGGGTGTTCAGTGTGGGGGCTCTCCAGTCTTGGCAGAATGCTCGGGGTCCTGGGCTGGGGCTTGGGAGTCCAGGGCTCTTGCCCGGCTTCTGCCACTGGCTTCCTGGGTGACCTTGGCTAAGTCATTTGGCCTCTAGGAGCCTCAGCTTCCACATGTCAGAAAATGGAGAGCATCCTTGCCCTTTCTAATAATAATCATAACAATAACAATGACTCATGTGTATATAGAACTATAAAGGTTCAGGAGCACTTTAAATATATCAATTATATGGTAAGTAGATTAAATTAAGTTGACCTCATGGTACAGAAGACCTGAGTTCAAGATCCTGGGAAGATCACATCCCCTCTCATCAGCCCTGGGGGCTCTCTAGGACAGTTAAATAGAGTGGGGGCTGACCTGCGTGGGCAGGGGCAATTGTCTACTAGGAGCTCCCCACAACACATGTATACATATATGTGTATACACACATACACATATACACATGTATACATGAACATATATACTGCATACACACATGCGTGCTTATAGACATGTGTGTGCATGCATATGTACATGTGTGCATGTGTGTCGTATGTAATCAAGCATGTGAACGTGTATGTGCATGTGTGCCCATAATTTGTGTGTTTGTGCTTTATGCACATGTGTGCATGCATATATGTGTGTGTGTGGTGTACACGTATGTGTGTAAGCATATACACATTTAATGTATGCATATGTATGCGTGTCTGTATCTTGTATTATGTATATGTTCTTATGTCTATGTCTCCCCTCTAAAATGTAAGCTCTTTGAAGGCAGGGTCCATGTTCTGGCTTTTGTTTGTTTGCTTGCTTACTTTTCAGTGCCTGGCACATAGAAATGTTTATTGATTAACTAGCACAGAGAGGTTAAGTGATTTGCTCATGGTCACACAGCTCAACTCAAACTCAGATCATCCTGTTGCTGAGTGCAATGCTCTACCCACTGAGTCACACTGCCTCTTTACTATGGTATGTTCTGGTGTGAAGATGATGTGAAAAAAACAAATGTGAAAGTCTCTTGAGAAAGTCGTACAAAGATAAGAATGCCCAGCCTTTGGGCCTATAACTCCCTAATGTTTCTTTAATTTCACAATATGCCTTCTGATTCTTATAATCACATTTTTATACATTTCTTATTAATTTTTGACAATTTCTGGTGTTTCATAACTGAGGTGTCATAAAACTAGGGTTGGGAATTTGAGGCTTAAAAAATTAATCTTCAACCAGGTTTTAACATGAAGTGACTCCCAAGCTTAGGCTCTTTAAACAGGAGTTCCAACAAAATACTCCTGCTCAGCAACCTTTCATGGCTCCCCACTGTCTGCAGGACAAAGGCCATATTCCTCTAGCTGGCCTTCAAGGTCTTATGTGGTCTGGTCACACTCTACCTATCTGACCTTATGCCCTTTACCCCCCAGTGTGGACCCTCCTTTCTGGCAGCCTATGCTAGTTGCTAACACACTCTGATAGTCACTCCTCCCCTCTGCCCACCCATGTCCTACTCAGGCTTCAAGGTTCAGTCCCAGTTTCACTACCTCTAGGAAGTCTTCCCTAACTATTCTAGATGACCCCCCCCCCCATATTCCAAATATAATTGGAGAGTCTTAGAGCTATGCTCCCTCTGCTGGAAATTCACCATTTCTTATCTGTACCCTTCAAAGGCACTGGAGAGATGCATGGTGGGAGTCAATAAGGCTGCAGTCAATCAGGATGGTGTAACAGATAAAGTATTGGGCATGGGTTCAGGAAGGCCTGGGTCCAAATCTTGGCTCTGCACATACCTGAGCAACTCACAGGACCCCTGTGCCTCAGTTTCCTCATCTGTAAAATGAGGATTGACTCAATGACCTCTAACATCTCTTCTGCTTCTAATGCTGTGATCCTTTGATCCACCAATGAGCTATAGTGGATAGTGGCCACTTGTTCTATGGGATTTACGTGTTGAGAGCACAGCTTTCATAATGCAGAGGGCCGCAGTGGGTCTGAGAATGGCACTATGGGAGAGGAGGGAGAACACTAGCCTTGGAACTAGGAAGATCTGCGTTCAAATCCCACCTCAGACATTTACTAGCTGTGTGACCCTGGGCAAGTCACTTCACTCTGTTTGCCTCAGTTTCCTCATCTATAAAATGAGCTGGAGGAGGAAATGGCCGACCACTCTGGTATCTTGGCCAAGGAAACTTCACTTGGCATCACAAGGAGTTGGACACAACTGAAAACAACTGAACAAGAACAAAGTTTCCTTTGCCTGAATAATGATGAAGGAACTCTAGAAGTCTCATTAAGGCCCAGCAACTCAGCGGGGAGGGGGGAGGGGGGAGGGGGGAGGGCGTGCCGCCTCGGACTGAGGAGAGCTAGGCCACTGTCACCAAGACCTGGACGACGGCACTCAGGGGACGCAAGAACCCTAGATCCAAACAACGGACCTGAGCCCTGAAGCAGGCATCCAGGAGGCAGAGCCCAGCACAGAGACAGTTTGCTCCCCAAGGAAAGGACCCAAATTTTGGATGTTCGGATGCCCTCTCATTTTTTCTCCTTTTATACTTCTTCTCTGCTTTTCTCTCCCTCTCCCTTCTCTCCCCCTCCTCTCTGTCTCCTTCCCTTTCTCCTCTCTCTCCCCTCCTCTCTTTCTCTCTCCCCTTTCTTTTTCCTTATTCTTTATTTCTCTCCTTTTCTCTTTAAACTTTCCCCTTCTTTCTTCTTCCTCTTATCTCTATCCCTTAGTTTATCTCTCTTCTTCCTCTCTCCCCCCCTTTCTCTTTTTACTCTTTCCCCTTATCTCTTTTTCACCTCCTCTCTTCTCTCCCCTCTCTCCTCTTTTCCTTCTCCCTCCCTCCATCCCCCTCTCTTTCACACACATGCACATGGAGTCCCTGGGGTACCTGCCACAGAAGCTGTAGGCTGAACCAGGCATTGGGGGCACCTTTGTTTACCTCTGGCTCCCACAAACCTCTCATTGCTAACCCCACAGGATATTTCCATTTCCCAGCTGCCCCTTCCACCATCCTGTTTTGGGGATCTGAGCCTTGGGGAATATCTTGGCATTCCCCTACCTATCTGGAGGGTGCCTGAGGAAGCTGGGGAAGGCACGGGGTAGGGGTGGTGGTGGTGAGATGGTTGTTTCCTTCATCTATTCCTACCATGTGCTACATGGGGAGACCCTGACCTTTCATTAGCCTGTTTGCCCAGGGTCACCCAACCATTCATTCCACCTCTTCATCAACCACAAGGCTCTACACACAATTAGGCATGACAGGCCACAAATAAGAAAGAACTGGAGAATTAATTAAGGCCTAAACAAATTAATTATGGGTCCCTAATCAGTTCTGTTGCCAACAAGCTCTCTCTTTCCATCTCTCTCTCTCTCTCTCTCTCTCTCTCTCTCTGTCTGTCTGTCTGTCTCTCTCTCTCTCCCTCCCTCTCTCACACACACATGCACATACACCTCCTGTAAAAATAGAAACCTCCAATAACCGAGATTTTCCACTTGCATCAATACTCTACCAGGCTCAAAATACTGCTCAGAAGTTAGTTGTTATGGAATCTTGGGGGAGGGGGAGAGAGGGGTTAGAGGTGAAGCAGTAACAGCTGATGCACAGAGACAGCACATCAGGGGTGGCAAAACCCTTTAGAGACACTCTTTTGTTTGGTCTTCACAACAACCCTGGGAGGTAGGTACTATTATTATCTCCATTTTACAGATGAGGAAACCAAGGCAGACAGGTTAAATCACTTGCCCAGGGTCACACAGCTAGTAAGTATCTGAATACTGGTCTTCTTAACTCCAGGTACAATGCTCTGTGTCCTGCTCTAGCCTCTACTAGCCCACCTAGCTGCCTATGTATGCTACCAAAGCCTCTCATACATTTATTTTTTAATGTACACACTGAGAAACATAGGGCATAATGGAATTCCTCCCAGTTCCTTGCTTTCTCTGTAAAACAGTGAAGGGTCTGCCCTCAGCTTATCAGATATGGTGTAAAATCCAGAGCTGAAAAAAAAACCAAACCAACTCTTGCCGTTCAAAGTCAGAGCTGACACTGAGATGACATTTATTGGGGAGAAATGTAAAGTTTGGCAGATAGGCTCAAAAAATCAGTTCCCCAAAGAAACATGACAGAGGTATGTTTACAAAGCAGATACAGTGCAAAAGACCTCATGTGCTAGGGGCGGGAAGCTCCCCTGTGAGTCATCAGTGATATATAGCAGCCAAAAAGCTAATTCCCATCAAAGGCTGAATTAACTGAAGTAACTACTGACAGCAGCTGATGGTTCTGCTGTAGTTTGCTCTGCTCAAACCCCATTTGGAATAGTGTGGCTTCCCTCAAGTCTCAGCTAAAACCCTACCTTCTCCAGGAAGCCTCCAAAATCCCCCTAATTCCAGTGCCTGCCCTCTGCTGATTACTTCCAATGTACCTGGGTACGGAAAGGGTGTTTATGTGTAGTTATCTGAAAGTTGTCTCAAGAGTAGGGACTGTGTTTTGCCTTTCTTTGCATCCCCAGCCCTTAACACAGTGCTGGGCATATAACAGGTGCTTAATCATATTGACTGTCTGACTGGTTGAAGGGCAGGAGCTATTTAGTCTGGAGAAGAGAAGATTTGTGTGGGAGTGGAAGGGGGGAGGGAGAGAGAGACTGAGGTAATCAATGTGGGACAGTGGGGAAAGTACTGGACTGTGAGTCCGAGGGCCAGGATTCATATTCACCTCTGACACTTACTAGTTGTTTGACCAGAGGCAAGTCACTCTGAACCTCAGTTTCCTCATCTGTAAAATGGGCATCATGATGATGATGATGATGATGATGATAGTATAATCCATAGGGACCACAATTTGTTGTTGTAAGGATCGAAGGACACACTGCATCCAAGTCCTGCACAAATGTCCTTTATTATTAATTATTATGAGAAGACTTTTCTTCTTGGCCCCAAAGGACAGAGCTGGGACCAGGAGGGGTGGGGGATGTGTGGAGCTACAGAAGCAGATTTTCCACTCAATAAAAGAAAAAAAAACTTTCCAACCACTAGAATTGTGGTTGGAAACCCAAATGGAATGAACTGGGCCTCATCAGAGGCTGGACAGATGGGATTCGGGATTTCATTGGAGTCTGGACTTGTTAACCTTGGAGTTCTTGCCCAACTGTAAGATTCCATGATACCTAGCCCTCTCAACTTCATCTGAAAAGCTAAGAGAAAACAGTATGGTGGGGAGGAAAGGGGAATGGCCCTGGGTTCGAGCAGCCCTAGCTGTGCCAGTGACTAACCTTGGGAAATGCTTGGATTTCAGTCTCCATAACTGAAGAATTGGGGATGACAGTCCCTGTTTTAGTTTAGCTCACGAGGATGATAGGAGGACCTAACAAAATGAGAAGAATTAGCCTTCCTAAAAAGGAGAAACACCTTGTATTTATTACCAAATTATTAATAACATTTCCCAAAAGTGTAAATTGATATATAAATTCAAAGTGTCTCTCCCAGTATGAGTATTTTATTTGAAAGCCTGATCAGAAAATACATGGCTCTTCCTTCCTCTCAAGTAGAGGGGTGAGGGACTACTGGTGGAGAGTGAGTTTTGTGAGATGGTTTTACTTGTTTTTATTGTTTCATTTTCAGTCTTGTCTGACTCTTTGGGACCCCATTTGGGATTTTCTTGGCAAGGATACTGGAGTGGTTTGCCATTTCCTTCTCCAGCTCATTTGACAGATGGGGAAACTGAGGCAAACAGGGTGAAGTGACTTGTCCAGAGTCACCCAGCTAGGAAGTATCTGAGCCAGCTTTGAACTCTCCAGAGCCATTGCTCCATCCACTGTACTACCTAACTGTCCCTGGTTTTATTTAGCTATCTTTAATTGTTATGGGTAAGGTGGGGAAAGATGTGTATATCAGGAAGTGAATGAGGAGTAAATCATCAAGGCATCAATAACACTTTAAAAGGATATTCACATCATATCTGTGAACACACACACACACACACACACACACACACACACACACACACACCCCAGGCTGGAAGTTCCCTGGGAGAATGACCTGTCTCATCATCATTGAATATCCTCTGAGGTTGGGCGCCATCTCCCCCATTAAACTAGGGGAGTCCTTAAAGAGCACCCTCTCTAGAGGAAAGATACACTACAAAGTTCAGTGAAAAGAGCACAGGAGAAATCTGGAGTCTGAGGACCAGGGTCCAAATCACAGGTGACCCTGAGCAAGTCATTTACATTCTCTGAGCCTCAGTTTCCTCCACTGCAAAATGAAGGGGTTGGACTCAGTGACCTCAAAGGTCCTTCTAGCCCTGGATCTAAACTCCCTTGGATGTTAAGGCTCCACCCCCAGAGGGCCTGGGGAGTTCCAACAGTGTAGGCCAGCCAGAGCATCCATGGAGGCCAGTGGCACAAGCAGCCAGTCTGATGCTGGGCCCCACCCCAGTGTGGGCTGGGAGATGGCCTCACACCATTAACTCCCCTCTGAGGGGCTGCTTGTTCTGTGATGAGACTCCTGGGGGTGGGAGCACACACAGTACTCTGAGCAATATTACAGTCATAGAGTTGGGAGAGATCAGCTGGTCCAACCCACTCACCCGGTTCATTGGATGACTAGGCAAGGGGAATAATGACAATCTGACTTCTCTGCACATACCTGGGCTGCCCTATCACATGGTGGGGGTGGGGAGGCTCCAAGGACAGCACCTGAGGCTCCCCCATCATACCAGGGGCTCCCTAAGGGCCCCAAATGGATCAGGGGTTGCTGTGTCACCCTGCATCAGACTGAGGACTCCTTCATCTCCTCCACCAGACCGGGGCCTCCCTGAGGAAGGGGCTGCGTATGTCCCATCAGTGAGAGAAGTCTTCCAACGGTAAGACTCTTGCATTTGCATACTTTCACAAAGTTTTATCACTGGATCCTCACAACACCCCCAGACATAGGCAGGGCAGGTATTATCACTGCCATCTGACAGGTGAAGAAACTGAGACCCAAAGATGCCTGGCCTCTGAGGACCCTTTTGCTGTTCCTCTTCTCTGTCCTAATGAGGACTTGCCGATGACAGTCTGGGAACGGACCTAAATTTTCCATTAGGAAGTGGATAATCTAGGTGACAGATAGTTTGAACTCAAATATTTGAGGCAAGAAAGAGATTTAAGAACATAAGACAAGGCAGAATTAAATCAAGGTAGAAGTGAGAGGTAGGGCTGTCTAGAATCCAACAGGAAATAGAGAGAGGAGTTGGTAGTGAAAAAACGTAGGAGAAGAAGGAGTCATTTCAGTTGTTGGGAGTGCAGGCCCTGGGGTCCAAGCACAAAGCAATGGAGGTCAACTCCCCTCATTTTATGGCTGAAGGAACTGAGATCCAGAAAGATTGAGTGAATGCCTAGGCACCTATAGAGTTCTGGACCTGGAGTACGAGTTCACATTTTCCCTCAGATATTTACTAGCTGTGCGACCCTAGGAAAGTCATCTGTCTGCCTCAGTGTCTGCATCTGTAAAATGGGGAAAATAATAGCACCTACCTCCCAGGTTGTTGTGAGGATCGATCATTTGTTAAATACTTATCATGTGCAAGGCACTGTGCAAAGAGCCAGGAATACAAAGAAAGGCAAAAACATGGTCCCTGCCCTCAAGGATCTCGAATTGTAATGGAGGAGGTCACATGCGACTCACTAGGTCCATGGAACAGATATGCAGTTACAGTGTAACAGGTAGATAGTAATAGTGTAACAGAGTCACAGCCTAGCAAATATACAGTTACATATAACATATACAGTTAGAATGTAACATATGTAGCTGCAGAGTGCTATAAACAGTTACAATGTAACACATATAGTTACAGTGTGACATATATACAGAGGTCAGCCTGCCTCCGAGCCAGACTGAATCTGACTCATTGTCATGGCCACAGCCAGCCCAGGTCATCTCAGAGGCAAATCGCCAGTGTCTGGGGAGACTGGGAAAGACTTCTTACAGAAGGTGGGCTTTGAACTGATTCTGGAAGGAATCTAGGTGAACTCAGAAGAGGAAGTGAAGAGGAAGAGCATTCTAGGCATAGAGGACAAGGAAAAGGCATGGAGACCAGATATGGAGAATCACAGATGGAGTGTCAAGAAAGCCAAAGTCCCTGGATCACAGCATCTGGAAAGCTGAGGAGGGGCAGGTTATGAAAGGATTTAAAAGCCAAACATAGAATTTCCTATTTGACCCTGAAGGTAATAGAGAGCCAGCCGACTTGGCCAGACCTGTACTTCTGGAAGATCACTTTGGCTTCTGAGTAGAGGATGGATTGGGGCCAAATGAGATAATATACGCAAAGTACTTTACAAACCTTAATGGGCTATATAAATGTGAGCCCTCATTATTACTGTTCAAGGTCACACAGGTAGCATAGGGCAAAGCCATAGATGCATATACACGGGCTGTCCCTCCCAGCTGATTGTGAACTCTTTGAGGATGAAGAATGCTTTTTCCTTTCTTAGCACCCCCAGAGCTTAGCAAGGCATGTGGTATATAGTAGGTGTTTAATAAATACTTGTTGACTGAGTGAATGATACTGTGACTATAGAAGTAGTCAGCACCAAAATCTAGATGTCTCCTATTGCAGCCCGTCTGGGATAGAAAAGTGGCTCTGGAGTCAGGAAGACCTGAGTTCAAATCCAGCCTTTAGACACTTAGCTAGCCATGTAAAACTGGGCAAATCATTTAACCTCTATGACCTTAGATTCCTCAACTATAAAATGTTGGGAGGAAAACAGCAGCTACCTTCTGGGATTATTGTGAGGATCAAATGAGAGAATATTTATAAAGCACTTGGCATACAGTAGGCTGTACATAAATTCTTATTTTCTTCCATTCTCCCTTTTGTGCCATTTCATGGAGGGACCCCAAAGAATTTCTGGTCTACCAGCCACCTGGATGGCAGGGGCTGGGTTAACACACCCTACCTCTCCAATTTCAAGCCTGTTTGCACGGTCAAGATTTGATCTCTGCCTCTCAGTCACTGCCACAGCCAGCCCAGGGCAGTCATGGTCTGTCCTCTTTGTTCCTGATTTGGCCCATAAACCCAAATGACTGGGAAAGCACAGAGTTAACTCAATTAGGCCCCTTAACGAAGCCAGCCCTAAAGGGTAATTTCTTTAATGGCCCACCCCCAAAATAGCAGGAGACTTCATTAAATGTGTGGCGTTGCCACAGCAATTATCTAGGTCATCTGAGGATCTGGCCTCGTGATTAGGCGTTGGAGTTCATTAGCCTATTGGCGAGCAGAAGGGAACAAAGAGTGAGGCTGCTGAATGATAATAATCCTGGCAAACCCCCATATTTGCCAGGGGCTGCCAACTTCTTTCAAAACACTTCATGCCCTCCTCTTGCTCCTCCATACATGAGATAGAGGAGGAGACAGAAGGATGCACCAGGAAGAATGCTGGATCAGAGGACCTGGGTTTGAATTCTGAGTCTGCCACTCACTGCTTTGGGTAAGTCCCTTGGGTCTTTGAGCCTCCTATATGAAATGATAGGGGCTGGATTAGATGGTCTCCAAAGTCCTTTCCAGAACTAACTCTACTTATTCCGTGCTCCAAATTTTATAGCTAACAAGAGGCCCAAGGTATTGGAGATCCAGAAACTACACCCCAAATTTTCTGCCTCCTGAGTCTTTCCCTTGGACTGAACTGCCAAAGAGGAGCCATGGGATCTCTCCAAGGCTCCCAAGCCCCCAGGCTGCAGGCCTAGTTCCTTTCCTATAGAGAGAGAGAGGTAGGGCATCCCCGTAGAAAGAACACCCAACTTTACAGTGCACAGACATGGGTCTGAGTCCTGGCCCTGGCACTAACTAGCTAGGAGTCCTTGGACAAGTCATTTGTAGGCAGAGTGATATGATGGGATGCACTCAGGTCTTAGTTATTACACAGGGAGAGCTTGAGGTCAGGAATTAATTGGTTTGTAACAGAGCTGGCAAGAGAGTAAAAACAGCCTTGGGGCAGCCCTCTGCCTTTGATTCCACTGAAGAAGGGAAGAAAGAAAGCTGCAGGGGGGAGGGGAGGAAGTATCAAGGGAGGGAGTGGAAAAGAGTTGAGACTAAACATTTTATAGATATCTTATTTGATAATGAGCCAACAAGCCTGGAAGGTAGATACTATTATTGCCCCCATTTTACAGATTAAGGAAACTGAATCTCAGAGAGGTTCAGTGACCCAGGGTCACATTACTAGAAAGTGCTGGAGGCAGGATTCAAACCCAGGTCCCATATTCTAGCCACAATATCATGCTGTTTTTCCTTGGGGATGAGAGCCCAGATCCATTAAGGGTGGGCCAGTTGGGGACCTTTTCAAGTCTGGGGGGGGACCCTTTGGGACACTCTTTCTTTACCCTGTGCAGCAACTTTCCTGATATCTCCAGATATACTTGTCCCCTGGCCAGGAGAGCCCCAGGTTGGATGGAGTCACACACACACACACACACACACACACACACACACACACAGGCTGGTGCACACATGCAGAGCTCTCTCTTACCTACAGCCGGGAACGGCACAAACCTCTGGATGAGAAGGCGGGTGGCTGGGGTGAACTTGTTTGCTCTTTGAACCAGAGCATTAAGGCCCACCTTGGAAAGAGGAGAGAGTGAAATCAGAGGAGAGAGTCACCACAGCAGGACGTTATGCACCCATTAAGCACCAGAGGAGGTGGAGAGGAAGGCCCTGGGCAAAGAACAGGTCCTTATCTCCTGCCTGATCCCAAGTGCCCAGCTGTGACTCAGCGCCTCTGTTCCCAGGGTGACTTGATGGTCCCATGCCTGCTAGCTCCTGCTCAATGCTCCTGCCACTGGGAAGAATGTACCCCCTGGGAAGAGGCTCAGGGAAATTGGGCATGTACCCTAAAATGCTTTTATTCTTCATTCCTTCCACTGCTATCTACTTAATCAATGAAGTGAGGACCCTGTGTCTCCTCTGGGCCAGGTCTGGTGCTAGGAAATGATTCAGGAAAGACCCAGGGCCTGCTCATAGGCACATGAAGGGGTGGAGAGGGATGAGATCAAATGTTCAAGCCCTGCCCTATCTCATGTACTCTATTTTGCATGTACTTATTTGGGGAAAGGGGAAGGGAATGAGCATTTATAGAGCACCTACTATGTTCCTACTATGGGCTAAGTGCTTTTCATAAATATTATCTCATTTATTTATATAAATATCTTATATTGGACATTTATATATGAAATATTTTATATTTAATATATTTGTGTGTATATGTATGTGTACGTGTGTCCCCTGATCAAATATAAACTCCTTGAGGACAGGGTTTGTTTCATTTTTTTCCTCTTTGTAACCCCAGTGCCTACCACAGTACCTGGCATACACAAAGCACTTAATAAATTCTGATTGATTGATTGAATGACTGGGTATATGATACAGACTATACAGAAAATGGGAAATCAGAAGAGAGAGATATCAGCTTCAGCTAAGGTGAACCAGGAAGTCTCCGTGAACAAGGTGCACTTGAGTTAGGCATTGAAGGATGGATGGTGACAATGATAATGAGTCCAATTCGATTCAATAAATATTTATTAAGTGCCTACTATGTGCCAGGCACTGTGCTAAGGGCTGGGGATATAAAAGGAGGCAAAAAAACAATCCCTGTCCTCAACGAGTTTATAATCTAACAGAGGTGGGGTGGGGGAGAGACCACATGAAAACAAATGTATGCAAAGTAAGTATGTACAGGAGAAACAGGAAATAGTGAAGAGAGGGAAGGCACCAAGGTCTCCCAGCCACAGAATGGCAAGAGCCAAGGTTTGAACATGATTTGAAATGCCCCACACTCTCTACTGCCCACATTCTTTAAGATTTTACAAGGTCCTTGACATTCATTGCCTCCTCTGAGTCTCCCAAGATCCCTGTCAGGCAGGTTCTATGATGATGTCCATTTTTGAAGATGAAATAGGTGAGACTCACAGGGGTTAGGTGATTTGCCCACAGTCACACAGTGACAGAAACAGGACCTGAAACCAGATCTCCTGGATCTCGGTCTATTATGCCATGAATTCTCACAGTAGGCAGAGCACGAAGGGAGAATATTCCAGGCAGAGAGAAGATAAGCAAAGGTGTGGAAGTGGTAATGGATGGGGAGGGAGGCAGGGGACAGGCAGGGAGAGTAGCTCTAACTGCTTTCCTACACAATACATGTCCATCAGGCTAGAACCAGCCCAGCTGTGGTCAGAAAGCCTCATCATCACCAGCTGGGTCTCAGGATCATGTAGTTTTAGCCACAGAGAGGATGTAATCTGCCTTGGTGGAGTGGATGGCCTCACTGGTGAGATCTCAAGTTAAAGCAGAAAAGTTTCTGTCGAGCTTGATGTACACTTCATTTGACTCTCCCAACAACCCTAGGAAGTAAATAATCTAAGTGTCATTGTTAGCATTTTACAGCTGAGGAAATTGGGGCTTAATATGGTGAGGTAACTTGGCAAGGACACACTGCTTGTGAGCACCAGAGCTAGGGTGACTTCTGGCCAGATCTCCTGTCTCGAAGTCCAGGACCCTGTCTATGAGCTGATGACAGCTGCCTGAAGTCTGCTGGGACCAGACTTTGGAGGACACCTACACTCTATGGTCCTTGGAGCTACTCAGTCTAGCACTTAGCTGTCCCCACTGCCAAGAGTCTTGTCTGCTCAACTAGACTGTGTGCCAGGGCCTATCTAGGAGCTTGTCAAATTGGAAGAAGTGTTGAGCCCAGAGATGTGGGTGGGCTGCTGGCCATAGAAGGCCCCTGTCCCTTGTCAGGATTCCCAAAGGTATATCCAGGGGCCACTCTCTCTGGACTCCAGCCCATTCACCACACAGCTACCAATGATTGTCCTAAAGCACAGGCCTGACTATGGCACTCCCCAACTCAATAAACTCCAGTAGCTCCCTATTCCACTGGGATCAACTGTAAGATTCTGAAAGCCTTCCACAAGCTCTCCCATTTCTGCCTTGCCATCCTCTCATACTTTATCCCCTTCATCTAGGCACTGTATGATTCCAGGACAGAAGTGAAGCAAACCCAGACCAGGGATGCCCTCCCCAGCTCCCTTCAAAGCTCAGCTCAAGTGCCCCTTTCTGGACAGTGCCATCTTTAGGGTCTTTCCCAACCCCCACATCAATTTGTATTCACTTAATTTGTTATCGTTGTTGTACTAGCCGGCTCCCCCAGGCTATCCCAATGGGCTGTAAACTCTTGGGCTGCAGGGACCATTTCCTTTTGGTATTTGTAGTCTCTGTGCCTAGCACTGAGCCGCAAACCTTTTGGGGGGGCAGGGGTGTCTCAAGCTGTGACTGCCTCAATGGAAGGAAACCTCCTTCCCTAATCAGTTTGTGAAAACTCCCTCAAACTGATACAGGTCAAAAATGTGGATGCAACTTGTTAAGTCATTGACTCGAATGAAAAGTTCTGGACTGAGTGAACCAGAGGTCCTGGGTTCAGATCCTGACTCTGCCACTTACTATACACCTGTGTGACCTTGGTCAAGTCATCTGACTTCTAGAGTCTCTCTTTCTATAAAACGAAGAAGCTGGGCTAGATGACCCTGAGGGTCCCTTTTAGTTCTAAATCTCTGGGTCCTCTGAATGAATGAGGTTGACAGTGCATAAGGGATATCTCTAATTCCAGCTCTACGAATTACAGCCAGCCCTCCTCCCTCTCCTGGGCCCTCCCTCTTCCTCCCCAACTCCTGGCTGCCTTCAGGACTCATCTCAAATCTCATATTCTACAGGCCTCCCACCACCACCATCACTGCTAGTACTTTCTCTCTGAGATTACCTCTGTGTGTGTATAAACATATATAATTACATATACACACATACTAGGTACAGACAGGGTATTTTTCTATAGATAGATGTCTTGTATGTACCTAATTATTTATGTTGATCCAACTATAGATAGATAGATAGATAGATAGATAGATAGACAGATAGACAGATAGATAGATAGATTTTGTATGGATGAAGTGTCCTCATCCCATCAGAATGTAAGTTCCTTCAAAGCAGGGACTATTTTACTCCTTTCTTTGTATGTTCAGCACTTAGCATACAGTAAGTACTTAGTGCTTGCTGATTATTTCCATAGCCAGTCTGATCCCCACCCCCACTTAAGGGAGAGAGCCCATCATCCTCACTGCGTTGACAGAGAAGCAGAAAGAAGAGGGTGCTCTCAAGGCCACCCGGAGGAGAACCAGGCGTCGTGCTTGAGATGGGAATGAGACCTCAGCATTCTGACCCGTCCCTCTCCTCCCCTCCTCCTTCAGACGCCAGGGCTGCTCGAATGGCCCCGGCCTCCCCGCAGTGACTGTAAGGCAGCTCGCGATGCCATAACTGCCGTGCAGATCGTGGAGATATATAGATATATATGGATGTGTGTGTGTGTCTATATTTTTACTCTTTATTTTAAGCCTCGCGTCGATGCACAGATCCCAATTCCCTCCCTTCCCCACTCGCTCCGGGCCAGAGTTGGAATGCAAAGCGAAGGAGGAGCATCTCTATTAAACTGAAAAGGTTAAACAGTTCCATCTAGACTGTTGCTGGGAACCCGCCCGCCATCCCCGCCGCGCAGCCAAGGCTGGGATTGATTCGCAGCGGCCGCTGCCGCGCCACCGCGCACCGCCGCCGCCTCCTCGCTCCTCCATCCCGGCCCGCACCCTGCTGTGCAGATGAAATTCAGTGTTGGGGAGGATTGAAATCCAATCTCCTCCATTCTCCAGCGAAGCCCCAGGATCAATCAGCTAATGACTTTCCGTTTCATCTACTCAGAGATTGCCCCCACCCCGTCCCTCCCCAGCTGAACTGGGTTCTGAGGCCAGAAGGGATGGCTGAAGGTGGGGCGGGGGAAGGAAGAGGCTCCGGGATTTGCTGACCGTCTTTTATCTTAGCGATGAGGAAGGAAGATTAGACTGAGGAGTTGTAATGGCTTAGCGATGCAGGAAGCTGGTCCTGGTTGGCAGCAACCTCCTCCCTGTGGCCAGATTAAGTAAGGCCAGGGCCTGTCTGCCAGCCTCCCGCCTGGCCTGCGGTCACTGAGGATGGAGCGCCAGTGGAGTCACGGGCTCTGGGTTCCGTTCCTCCCTCTGTCGCTAATTACCGTGGGACCTTCAGCAAATCATTTCCTCTTTCTGGGTTGCTGTTTCCTTATCTGTAAAATGTAGAGATTGGACTAGATGGTTTCAAAAGTCCCTTTCAGCTGTAAATCTAGGCTCTTTTGAAGGCTACAGGGACTGAGGAGAAGAGGCAGCACTGCCCCTAGGCAGCCATCCCACCGCCTTCTAGCTGGGAGGCTGGAGGCTTCCTGTCCTCAACTCCTAAGGAAAAGTGCTGGGAAATGCTGAAAAGGGAGCGGAGGGTGGCTATTGTGGAAGCCTTTTCTGAGCCGAAGAGAAGGAAGGTCAGGCTGGCTGGTGAACTTTGAGGTGTTAAGGGAGGCCTAGAACTACAGCCCAGGAAAAGGGGCTGGGGCAGGGGGAGCAGCAGCCTGGGCAGGATGCTCTCAGACTCTTATTTCAATTCAACCAGTTTTATTGAGCACTTACAGACCAGCCACCCAGGCCTCTCTCCTTCCATCCCGACTCCACTCATTTCTGCTCCTTACACTCTTATACCCAGCTACACAAAGGGATGGAAAGGAGGAGGAGGAGACTGCTCAGCAAGAGATTACCATCCTCCTCCTTCTCCTGAAGTGATAAAGGCAGTAGAGATAGGAGTACAGAGGCAGGGACACAAGGAAAAATCAACAAGAATTGGTTACTGACTAGTTGTGCAGGGTGAGTGAAAGGGGGGAAGGGAGGGAAGGGAGGGAGAGACAGAGACAGAGACAGAAGAAGAAGAAGAAGAAAAGAAGAAGAAGAAGAAGAAAGAGAGAGAGAGAAAAGAAGAGGAGGAAGAAGAGAGAAAGAAGAAAGAAGAGGAGAGAGGAGGAAGAGGAAACAAAGAGGAGAGGAGAAGGAGGGAGGGAGAGAGAGGGAGAGAGAAAAGAGACGAGGGAGGGGAAGGAGGGAGAGGGAGAGAGAGGAAGAAGAATCAGAAACAGAAGGGAAAAAGAGGAGGACAGAAGCAGAGGAGGGGGAGAGAGAGACAGAGAGATAGAGAATGGGAAGGCTGGGCAGAGAACATCTAACTTCCTTTGGAATCCTCTGTCCCAGTTTCTGCCCAGTTCCTTATTCTCAGTGACATCTCACATGTCAGTCATTCTGGAAAACCCTATTCCCAGACCCTAAGACCTGGGCTAAGGCCACAGGCCAGTAGCTGTCCCGCCTCACCTCTGTCTCCTGGCTTCCTTCAAGACCCAGCTCAGCCCCCACCTTCTGAAGGAGGCCTTTCCCCCTCCACCCTGCCCCTCACTTGTGCCTTCCCTCTGAGACTATGTTCTATCTGTACACCTCCTGGATGTACCTTGTTATTGGCATGTTGTGTCCCCCATAAGACCATGAGCTCCTTGAGAGCAGGAACTGTTTGGGCCTCTCTGTGTATCATGCTCAGTGCTCAGCACAGCGCCTGGCACACAATAAGCACTTAAAAAATGATTGTTGATTGACTGACTAACTGAAGTTAGACTAGGTGACATCTGAAGTTTCTTCCAAAGAGGAGATTCTGCAAGTCAGTGTAGTCAAAAGAGGGCTGGGTTTGGAATCAGAGGCCCTCAGTCCCTGGCTCTGCCCTTTGTTTATTACCAATGTTGAGAATCTCTCCCCACCCACTCAGAGACAGAGTTCCCAGGTAATAAAAATCACATCATCCTGATCAGACACCAATGGGGTAAGTTCTTCACCCCCAGCCTCCGCTGCCCAAACTATACATTGAAGGGGCTGAGTTAGACAGCCTTTGGGGTCCTCTCCAGTTGGAATTTGTTACCTGAAAACCCAATGATCCTTTCAGGGCTAAATCGATGCCATCCCATCATCTTTGCCTCACCTAGTGGGACAATGATGGCAATAGGGGGTGAGGAATGGGAACAGAAGTGGCCAGGAGCCTGGCAAGTCTTCTTGGAGAGAATTTACTACTCGGAGGGAGCACAAATGTGGACGGATTTTGAAAGAGTTAGTACCGGGGAAGATTATGGGTGACCTGCATTCCTCACCAGCCTCAGATGGGTAGAACCCAAAGACCATGGTGAAGGTGAGCTTGGGCTCCCCCTGCTGGCTGTTAGATAGTAAGGGAAGCCCTGGAGGGAGCATATGTGTGTAGGTGAGGGGGGATGGTGAAGGATGTCCCTTCTCATTTACAGAATCATGAGATTATTGCTGGAAGGAACATTAAAGCCTAGCTAGTCCAAACCTCTCATTTTACAATGAGGAAACTGAGTCCCCAGGACTTGCCCAACGTCATTAAATGGCAGGTGAAGATTTGAACCCAGGTCCTCTGACTTTAGGGTCCATTCACATCTGTGTTTCCTCCTGGTAGTAAATACTCTCCAAGAAGACTTGCCAAGCTCCTGGCTGCTTTAGCCCCATTAGTCACCCCCAACCCCCACCCCGGCTCTGACTGTCCCACTAAGTCAAGGTAACATGCCAGTGTTTTTCTGGCATACCTAGTTAATAGACCAATCATATTCACCTAGTACTACAAACCAGAATTTACAAGGCTCTTTGCTCAAAATGACCCTATGAGGTAAACGGAGTCAGTAAATCCCCATTTTAGAGATGAAGAAACTGAGACTTGGAGAGATTACGTGCCTTGCTCTAAATCATCTTTATTAGAGGAGGGATTAGAATCCAGGTTTCACACTGACTCATTCCTTGGGAGAGAGGGGTGAGGTGAAGAGCAGATCCCCATGGAGCACCTCTGGACTTCAGGTTTCTCATTTGTAAAAAGAGGGAGATGACCTCTAAGGTCTCTTCCAGCTCTAAATATATGATGCTATGATCAGAGCCCTCAGAGTTAGGGTCATCAACGCCTGTCCACAAACACTGGCAACTTTCTTTCTGGCTTGGTTCTCCCTAGCCACAGGTTGTAGTCTTGGGATTGGATGGAGAGATGGCCTAGGAACACTGGGAAGGCCTTTATAAGCCACCTGTTCTAACCTCTTTGTTTTTCAGATTAGGAAAAATTGACCCAAGTAGATTAAGTGCTGTGGCCTAAGTCACACAGGCAGTAAGAGGCAGATACTGCATTTGAGTCCAGGCTAACTCCGGAGAGAAGCACCCTGATTACTCCTCCTCACTTGCTAGGCCTTCTCTCCTAAGCTGTGGACCGGTTCATTTCTGACACAGAAAACCAGCTGTGGGTAAGGGAAGAGAGCCTGGGCAGGAGCAGGAGAGGAGATGCCACTTGGGGATCCCTCCAGCCACCCCCAAATGGACCTTTGAGAAGGGCCTGCTCAGCCTTTCCAGGAATTCCTCCCCCGGGTCTCTCTCATCCTGAATTCCAGCATCCCATTAAATACCCTCCTGAGTGACCTTGGACAAGTCCCTTAACTTTGGAGCCCCACTTTCATCTATAAAAGGAGGTCATGGGACAGGAAAGTCTCTTCTTTATTGTATTTCAATAAAACCTCTCCTTTAGATCCTGGCTCAGAGTTTGGGGGTGGGGCTTTGAGGACAACATCGGCCTTCTGGGTCAACCAAACAAGCAATTCCCCCAGCTGCTGCCTTCCAGACACGTACAGATGCAGCTTGGCCCCTTCCTGCACTGTCCCTTCTGACTGTGTGGCCATGGGCGGCCCCCACTCCATCTCACGCCCAGATGATGGGTTCTCACACCACATTCACAGGCTGTCAGCAAAGAGGCTCCGCACTGATCACAAACAATTATCAGGGCCAGAGAGCTGGGATTAGAAAAATCCACAGGGGCACCTTCACCTAGGCAGCAAAGGAAGGCGGGGGGGGGGGGGGAGAAAGAGAGAGGTGGGGCAGAAAGGGCTGGTAGGGAAGGGAGAGGACAGGCCTTGTGATCAATTATATTAACAGGTGGTATTTTCATAGAAAAGTGGGCCCTTGATCCCTCTCCTTCTCGTCCCTCTAGAAACTGGGGATGAGAGAGGAAGGAAGCGATTTCTGTCTCAAATAGAATCTTCATAGATTTAGAGCCCAAAGGAATGGCCTTGGAGGTCATTTTCTCCATCTCTTTATGTCTGTTCTCACAGATGAGGAAACTGAGGCCCAGATACTGAGATCACACTGGTGGCCTTCCACATTAAGCGAAAGAACTGGTATTTGAATCAGTCATGTGCCCCCATGGACTTGCGGTGATGATCCCATGGGTTCATGTACGTAAAGCCCTTTCTAAACTTGAATGAAAATGTCGGGGAGCCTATAGTGGGCTATACCATGCCATGGCCTTCATGAAGGATCAATTGAGAGTCCCTGGAGGGGAGGAAGACAAGAAGAAAAGGCATTTCTCTTGGCAAGGAGACCTGGATTCCAGTTTTGGCTCTGTTACTGACTAGCAGGGTGGCCATGAACACTCCTCTGCCTCTCCGTTTTCTTACTAGTAAAATCGTGTCTCTCAAGGGGCCACCTACCGAGTGGAGGCCCTCACCAAGATGAGGGACAACAGCCTTCTAACTCCCTGACTCCAGTCTCTTCCCCCTCTTAAATCCATCCTCAACAGAGCAAATAATTAGTCTTTCTAAAACACAGATCAGACCACTCGCTTCACTACTCAAAAATTTTCAGTGGCTCCCAATTGCCTGCAGGTTGAAATACAAACCTCTCTGCTAAGCATTTAAAGGACTTGGAGTCAGCAGGAAGACCTGAGTTTGAATCCTGCCTCAGACACTTACTGTGTGACCCTGGGCAAGTCACTTTACCTCCATCTGTCTGGGGACAATAATAGTACCTGCCTCCCAGAGCTGTTGGGAGAATCAAAAGAGATATTTGTAAAGCGTTTAGTAAACCTTAAAGCACAGTGTGAATGCTAGCTGTTAATTGTTGTTGTTATTATAGGTGAAGGAGAGAGGGGCACTCATCCCTCCCAACCCTCCCTCACTGTGCTGTGCTCTGCTCCAGCAGCCTCTGCTTCATTTGAAGGCTAGGTCCCCAGCTGAAGAGGCTGGGGTAGGGCTAAGCCCCGGGCTCCCTGGGGTCAGGGGCTTCCCAGCGTGTTAGGGCATGCAGGAGCCAGGAGGCAGCTCCCCCCCAACCACCACCGCTGGGGCTGGTTGGGGCTCGCGGGGCTACAGCATTTGGTGGAGCCCATTAAAATGAAAAAGCTGAGCCGGCTGCTGCCTCTCCTTGCCAGCTCGGCGGGCCTTGTTTAAGGAAACCAGCTGGCATAAATGGCGACCGACCCATCATGAACAGAGCTAGCGATCAGAAAATCAGCCCTAATAATTGGATTCTGGAGGATTTCGAGAAAGAGAACAATTATGGCTGCGGGCTGCCCCAGTGGGGTGCTTTCACAACCGCCCAAATAAACCACAAAATAAAAGTTAACTAAACACGGTCCGCTTTGGCAAGGCCTCGCCATGACAGAGAAGGAGGGCAGAACAAACAGGCAGTTGAGCCTGCCCAGGAATTCCTGGCCTCAGAAGCCCACCTCCCCTCAGCTCACTGGGCTGGACCTACAGGGGTCGCCTGCCATGTCAACATCCGGCCCTGGCCTGCAGGAGAGACCAAGGCAGCAGGGTCTGGGGGATGGAAAAAAGTCTAGCCTTGGCCTCTTGTTCCGTCCAGGAGGGGTCTCCATGGGGACTTGGTGTGTGCCTTGCATAAGAGACAGGCAGGAGCTGGAGGACCCAAGAGGAGGGAGCTGGGGGTGACAGACACAGAGAGAGACAGAGAGACAGAGGCAGACACAGAGAGAGACAGACAGACAGACATCATAGCAGTGGGCAGATGGGCCATGCTCAGGAAAAGGTGTCTGGGGGAGGAGGGGGGTGGAAGGAAGGCTGTGGATTTCTCAGGAAGGACCTGACTGTATTAAAATAATTTCAAGCCAGTGCCTAGAACCAGCATGTGCCTATAAAAGCCAGACAACTATCACAATGTAGCCTGGGCCAGATATGTCGTCACACACCAAGGCTGGTCGGCCCTTAGTTGGTACAAGGGAGATCACTCTACCATCCCTGTCTACCATCCCCAAGCTGGGAATGGAGGGACTGGAGCAGGGTGTGCCCCGTATGGCCATCCTGTGGCTAAATGGACAAGTCACAGCTTGTGTGTGGCAGCCCCCTACTCTCCAGCCTCAGTTGACCTCCCTGCTGTGTGACTGGGAGAGTCACCCACCCCCTCCCGGCCTCATCTGTAAAGTGAAAAGGTAAAAGGGGGGCGGAGCCAAGATGGCCAATAAAATGGAAATACTTCAGATCTCTGTTCAATGTAATGACCAAGCGGAATTCCAAAGGACCAATGTTGGATGGTCTCAGGATACAGAACAAGACTTTTGTTGCTCTTGTTTAGTCATTTCCGGTAGCGTCTGGGCTTTCTTGGCAAAGATACTGGAATGGTTGGCCATTTCCTTCTCTAGCTCGTTTTACAGATGAGGAAACTGAGGCAAACAGAGTGCCCAGGATCACACAGCTAGGAAGTGTCTGAGGCTGGATTTGAATTCATGAAGATGAGTCTTCCTGATTCCAAGCTCAGGGCTCTAGCCACAGTACCACCTAGCTGCCCCAATCATGAAAACATGATGTCTGATGAAACTGTCCCTCCCCTGGTTCAGGGAGTAGAAGCTGATTGGATTGATCCATGTTTCTCCCAACATGACTCAGGGAATAAACCAAGGAGTCCCTTCTCTCCCCTTCCCCTGGTCTCTCTCTGCTCCCCTCCTCCCCTCATCTTATCTCCACCGGCTATTTAGCAGTCATGGCCTAAATCAAAGGCCCCAGCCCTTGGTGGAAGAGGCCATCTACCCTGATTCATGAGGACCACACTAGGGCAAGGAGGGACAAATACCATAGAATAAATGGGAGTCAAAGAAGGAGCCCAGCACCAGAAATGATCATCGAGGTGGGTAGCAGCAGCTCAAGAGGTGCAGGGAGACACAGCAAAACATACTCCGTGAAACAGCGGTTGCCACCAACTCCAGAAGCTTTCTGTGCCAAGGGTTTGCGCCCCTAACACCTCGTCTTTCTCTAGGCTTTGCTGCAGCTATTGACTGTACTGCCCAGTGTCCGGTGCTGCCTTATGGCGCCACAAGCTGGGGTCTTGTACTATTAGTGAATCTGCATGCATCTACAGCTTGCCTCGCCAACAATGTCAATCAACACAGCATTTATGAAGCACCTGCCATATGCCAGGCATTGTGATCTATGCTGGGGATAAAAAAGAAAGCAGAAAACAATATGTATGTATAATTCCTGCCCTCAGAGAGCTTATATTCTAATGGGGGAGATAACATATGTGCATAAGTGATAGAACAGAATAAACAGCCATCTGTGGGCATGCAAGGCAGGAATCCACTCCTTTGGACAGTCTGTACCTCTGACATATAATAGGCACCATTGATTATTGTTGTATAAGATGCACAACTGATATGTTTTCTCCCCTCCCTCCCACTAGAATGTATGCTCCCAGAGGGTAGGGATTGCCTTGTTTGCTTATATTTGTATCCCCAGCACTTAACACAGAGCCTAGCATAGAGTAAGGGCTTAATAAATGTTATCTTCTAATAAATGCTTTATTTAATAAATGCTCTATCTATTTATCTAGGTCTGATACTCTCAGGGCAGGCTGGGCCTCTCCCAGTTCCCCTACAGAAGCCCCAACCAAAAGGTTGGGTATACAGTAGGTACTAAAAGTGTACCTGTTGCATTGAATGGGGAAATCAGATCGAGTGAGGAAAGCTTCTTCTTAAAATATAGCAAGCTGTGGGATTTAAGAAAATAATTTAATGGAATCTCCTTCCTTTCTTCCTTCTCTCTATCTATCCATCCATATCTCCATCCTTCCTTCCTTCTCAATAATTTATTCTTGGTAGTTGCCATTGGCCAAGAGTCCGATAACCAAGGCTTCAAGCCTGGCTTTCTGGCCGTGTAATTCCATTTAGGAAGCCTGAACACTGCAGGGTCCAGATTCCTGGGGCAGCTGGGGTGGTGGGGAAGAGGCCGGAGGGTTGTCCCTAGGAGCAGGAAAAAGGCCTAGCCTTCCCCAGGCCCCGGTGCTTCCCCCTCTCCTCTGCCTGCCTAGGCCTCTCCATCCCAGGCTGCCTGTCTGGGAGGGGCTCCTTTTAATTAATACCAGAACTGGGCCAACCACTGGGGCCAGTGACACTTGTTTTCAGGTCATCTCCTCCTAATAGGCTCACCCTGGGAGGGGTTTACAGCTAATTGACAGCAGAGATCAGTTAATGAGGCCCACAGGCCTGGGGTGCCAGGGAACAAGGACAACCAACTAAAACAGAACTCTTTCATCCAGTGGTTTTGTGATTTACACAAAAAGAGAAAAGCAAGCTGGAGATAATCCGTGTCAGAAACTCTGCTCCCATCTGTCAAGGCCGGACCCTAGCCGTGAGCAGGAGGAGGCACTGAGGAAGGGTTACTCTTATCAAGTGAAGATCACAGAATCTGAGAATCAAGGAGGGCCCACCGAGTGCTCCCCAGGAGGTCCAGCCTTGGGTCTTGGGGCCCTAGAGGAGGAGGAGAAAAGGATGGAGAGGAAGAGATGAAAGAGTAGGAAGGAGGGAGAAGACATAGAGGAAGGGAGGAAGAAGAGGAGAAAAGGAGAGAAGAGGTGGGAAGAAGAAGAAGGGAAGGGTAGGGAAGGAGGGGAAAGAGATAGAGGAAAGGGGGAAGGGAGGGGGAAAGGGGAAAGAGTCAGGAGGAAGGGAGGAAAGAAGGAAGAGGAGAAGGAGGAGGTGAGAGAGGAGGAGATATGAGGAGATACAGAAACCACAGAAGGGAAGGAGGAAACAAGAAGTTAGAGATGGAAGAGAAATGTAAAGGGAAAGGAAGACAGGGAAGAGAAGAAGGAGGTGTGGCAGTAAGAGACACTCTCAAGAAGATTATTATAGTGTTATCTGGGACTGGGAGAGAAATTTCCAAGACAGGAAAGAATCAGTGGTTGTCTTCAGGACCCTGGTTGCCCAGCTTGGTGTGACCTACTGGCACCTCCCAGGACTCCAAGTTGGGACAAATCCGTCATCACTATTCCTAGTCTATTGTCACATTCTGTCTTCCTAAGTTATCCTAGACCTGCTTGTGGACACACCCTGAGACAGGGTTGAGGAAAAGGAGCCCAGAACAAGTACTGGTAAAGTAGATTGGCTGAGGGCAGGGACTAGTGTCCTTGGCTGGGGGTTTTTCATAGCATTAGAGTCCTCTCAGAGTTGGAAGGGATCTCAGAGCCCATCTAGGCCAATTCTTTTATCTTAAGATGAGGGTGACTGTCATCAAAGGGGGAGGAATCAGAAAGTGAGCAAAAGGGAATACAGTATAAGGAAAAGCCTGACATTACCAAAGATCTCAGGAAGAAGAAAACTCAGATAAAGACCTTGAGTATAAACAGATACACCAACGGGGAAGAAAGACATTAATAACAGAAAGGAATATGGCCTCTAGGTCAGCTCAGTGAATCCAGGCATCTATGAATAAAGGTAAAAGGAAAGTGAATCCACATGAGATGAGACCGATAGGTGGCGCCATAGTGCACAGAGCGCCAGGTCTACTGGGATCCAATCCAACCTCAGACACATAGCCACATGACCCTGGGCAAGTCACTTAACTTCTGTTTGCCTCCGTTCTCTCAACTGTAAAATTGGAATATTTATAGCACCTACCTCCAGGGTTGTTGTGAGGATCAAATGAGATAATTGTAAAGTGCTTAGCAAGTGCCTGGCACATAGTAGGCATTATACAAATGTAGGCTATTATTATTATTATAATGATGATGAACCATGGCAGCCTGTGTGTGTGTGTGTGTGTGTGTGTGTGTGTGTGTGTGTGTGTGTGATGGAACCCAGCAGGATGTTCCCAAATGGTTTAAAAGAGAAATAAGAATTGTGAAGCAGAATCTATGGCCTGCACTGCAGATATAATTGGCAGAATAGAAAAATTTTAATCCATCATGGCAAGAATCACAAAAAAAAAATGGTGGGGGGAGGGGGGACAACTAATTGGGAATGTAAATGCAAATACACAGAAGTGAAGGCTAATCTAGAAGGAGAGAAGCAAAAAAGCATGATGTTCCAAGAAAACATGATCTCCAGACAAGCCGAAATTACTGATCTTGAGAATAGGCTGTAGAGAGACAAATAAGAATCATAGGTCTCCCAGAGAACACAAAAGCTTAAGAAAAAAATCTGATAAAGTAACTGATCACCAGAATGCAAGAAACAATATAACTGTACAGAACTTTGGAGCACGTTAGTAAAGCCTCTGAGCAAATCTGTTAAGCTCTAAGCCTCAGTGCTTTCAGAGCCACTGGGAAAAAGTACTGTAAAACTTTTTTGGACGTGGCCAAACACGGGAATCTCTTTTGCTTGACTATGTATATTGTTACAAGGATTTTGGTTTCTTCCAGAGGAAGGGAGGGAAAAATACCTGATAATTTTTTTCAAAAAGAAGGTACAGTGAGTATTTCCAAAGGGCCAGATAAATATGAGTTGCTCCTGCTGCTGTTACTAATATCTCATTCTTCTCTCTTTTGATGGGGTTCAGATAAAAATGGTCCTACGACAAGTTGTTATCCGGCTAATTTTCTTTTATTAGTATTATTTACATTGATAAATATTATGGATGACAATTATTGGTATTATTCATAATATAAATGATATGTAGTAGTCATCATTGCTGGTGCATAGAATACCCTGATGGAGGCAGGCATAGCCTTTGTTCAGCTGGACAGAGGATGAGAACTATGTGGTCTGGAAGGCAGGACACCTGAGCTCCTCGCCTGGCTTGGCCACCCACTCACCTGGCCAAGGGCCCAGACCACTGAGCTAATCATTTCCACCACTCCAGATGATGTCATAGCCTTCCCTCCCAACTCAACACTGACTCTTCAGGAAGGAAAGAACCAAGAAAGTGGCAAGGTCAGGGTTTTTTTTTTTTTTTTGTATATTAACCATTCTAGGCTAGCTCCTTCTTTGCCCTGGTAAGGATGGGTCACCCTAGAGGCCAAAGACAGATCTGATTCTCCCTCCATTTTTAGCAGTCAGTCCTGCCTTATTCACTAAACTACATCTGGGACTTTTCAGTCAATAGTCAAGAAAGATGTTTGAAACACCCACTGTGTGCTGCTGGGTACTAGGAATACAAATGCCTTCATGCAAAGATGCCCTCCCCTCCCCATGGTAAGAGAGGTACTTCTCCTCTGCACCAACATCCTCCATCAGGTACACCGTATGATCTACTTTCTTTTGTGTAGTCCCTGCCCCCCCATCCCCCCCCAACCACCAGAGTGCCCTCTTCTGTATTAAAGTAGGAAAACCTCGCCTGAAAGCAGATGAAAGCCCTTCTCCCCAGTGCCCCTTCGGAAATCGGCTCAGGGCACTCCTAGAGAAGGATGGGAGGCATATGTGTTCAAGAAGATCGAGATTAGGGAGACAGAGAAAGCAATTTCAATACAACCAATAAAATGTAAACAAGTGTTACCCACTGCGATTGAGACAGCGCTTATGACGGCTCCCAAGTATCCCTGGATGAACTTGGATGCAGGCAAAGGCTGAAAAACAGAGAGAGAATTTTCAGCTTGGTACCTGGAACCCTGGAGAGCAGATTTGACATTATCACCAAGATAATCACAATTTTACATTTACAAAGCACTTGTCATACATGACTTCATTTGAGTATGACAATAATCCTGTGAGGTAGACACCACAGAAGGACTATATTATGCCCATTTCTCAGAAGAGAAAATGGAGGCTTAGAGAGGGTGATTTGCCCTGGGTTACTGGGCTTGCAAGCATTAGAGGTGGCATGGGGGCCCAAGTCTGTCTTGACTCTGAGCCAAGACACAAAGTATAGCACAGGAGAATGGGAAAAAGCTAGCAGAAATCAAAAGCTAGAGATGTAACTGTGGGGGACACAAAGATATAATAGAGTGGAGAGAGTGCTAGATTTGGAGTCCAAGGTCCTGGGTTCAAACCCCCCTTCAGTGGGGGGTATCCACTAAGCTCTTCTTACTCTTGTCAGTGAGAGAGATAACATTTGCTGTTAATATTAATAATAAGAGCTGACATTTATCATAGTGTCATAAATTTAGAATTAGAAGGAACTTCAAAAGTCAGCTGGTCTAATCCCTTTAATTTACAGAAGAGGAAACTGGGGCATAGAGATGTGACTTGACCAAGGTCACACCACTAGGAAGTGAAAGAACTGGGGTTAAAATCCAGTTGTACTGAGCTGAAATCCAGCACTCTTTCTAGGCAGGAGGTAGCAGAGCCTAGATATGACCCCAAATCTAATGGTCTTTTTACTGTTCCTCACAAAGAGCACCATACTTCCAGACTCTTGGGGTCCTAAGACCACCACACTCTTCTGACAATGAGGATAATATATGACAAATCCATTCCCATTAAGGAGTTAGGGACTTAATATGTTCCCCTCTCCTAGGAAGACGTGGGATAAAGGGAGCAAAGGTCCATCCACAGGAATAAATCACTAATGGTGGAATCTTAGGCATCAGTCTGTGGAAAGAGAGGGATGACTTTCACAGCACAGTAGGAAAGAAACAAGTATTCTCCAGCCTTGGCACAAGGCTGGTCTTGCCCAGGAGCCAAGGTTGGCCAGTCCCAGTCCATGCTGTCCCCACAGCCGCGGCAGGAGTGGGGCTGAGCGTGCTCACCTTGGTCGCATTGCGGTTTGCATAGTTGACGCAGGCATTGTGACTCTGGTTCAGCCACTGCAAAGAGACAGATGAGAGTCAGCAGGGAACGTTTCTGGGAAGCACCCAAGCAGCACTTTTTCTGGAAATGAAACAACTGGGAAAAAAAGTGGGGGACCAAATTCCCTACACATGTAATGGAATCAACATCCAATGCAAGGAATTAAAAGAGTAGCAGGCTCTGTAGCAACCAAACGCAGAAGAAGGAAGAAAGCAAACAAGCATTTATGATGCACCTACTGCGTGCCAGGC
Source organism: Phascolarctos cinereus (assembly GCF_003287225.1). Taxonomy (NCBI): domain Eukaryota; kingdom Metazoa; phylum Chordata; class Mammalia; order Diprotodontia; family Phascolarctidae; genus Phascolarctos; species Phascolarctos cinereus. The sequence continues at coordinate 22,018,224 of NW_027555625.1, read as the reverse complement.
ACTGTGCTAGGGAGCCCTTTACAATTATTATCTCACAAGAGCCTTGGGAGGTAGGTGCTATTATCTAGGATTTACAGATGAGGAAACTGAGGCAGGCAGAGGCTAAGTGACTTGTTCAGGGTCACACAGCTAGTAAGTGTCAGAGGCTAGAGTTGAACTCAGGTCTTTCTGACTCCAGGCCTAGTGTTCTATCTATTATACCATCTAGCTGAGCAAAGGTCACACAGCTACTAAGTGTCTAAAGCTGGATTTGAACCCTGATCTTCCTGACTCCAGACACCTACCTGAAACCCCTTCTGCCAAGGCAGATCAACTACTTTGTGATTTATATTCTTAGAAAATTGCCTGAAGGGAATAAGAGATTAACTAACTTCTCAAATGGCCCAGCAAATACCCAGAGGCAGGACCTGAGGCCAGGTGCTCAGGCCTCTTAAGACCAGTATTCCACCAGGCCTGTGAAATGACATGCCCAAAGTCACACAGGCAGTAAGTGGCAGACCCGGAATTTGAACCCAGAACTCCTCTTGTCCTCGTTCTTCTGGTTCTGCTTTCTCTACTTGCATGAGTTCATGCAAGCCTTCTCACTGTGCTCAGAATTCTTTGGATTTGCTGCTTCCTACAATGCCAAAAAAAATGTCACATTCTCATCCACTACCACCGGCTGAGCTGGTCCCCAATCAATGGGGTCACCTTGTTTCCAGGTATTTTGCTGCCACAAAAAAGTGCTGTTTTGAATATTTTGGCCTATGTAGGGCCTTGCTTACTTTCTTGGTACAACAGTACCAAGGGGTGCTCAATAAATGTTGAACTGAACTCCTTTCTCAGGGCTGAGGGACACAGAATCATGTGGGAGTGGTCACAGGCCCTGAATGTCTTAAGAACAGCTCAGCTTGTGGAAGGAGGAGGTTAAGTGGAAACCCCTTACACTCAATTTCTTTAGGGGAGTGTCTCTCTCTCTCTCTCTCTCTCTCTCTCACACACACACACACACACACACACACACACACACACACACACACACACACACACACACACACACACACACACACACACACACACACACACACACACACACACACACACACACACACACACACACACACACACACAGAGTTTAATTCTCAATTAGCTGCAAGAGAGCTAAAGCCTGCACTACCCAAAAGAAAGACTTTTTAAAAACTGATTGCACCTGGTTTTCGAATGCATTTGTAATGTGATTGGCCAAGAGAGGCAGCCCAGGTGGTGCTGAGGGGATGGGGGGAGACGGCCTTACCTTCCTCAGTAGTCGCAGCCTGGGCTGCAAGTCAAATGAGTCTGCCCTCCCTAAACCTGTGCTGACTCTAAGGATGAGGAACAGACTGCATGGAATGAGGGATCTGTTGCCCCAAACGCCATTCTTCCTCTAAGTGGGAGCTTGGGGGCTAGAAGAGCCTCAGGAGGGGATTCAGTGCAAAACCCCGATTTCAGGTAGCACTGCATGGATGGGTCAGGATAACACTTGATGGTTCTCAACACTTAATGGACACCCCTCAGGGTCCAAACCTCCCTGCTCCTTACCTATGACCCTGTGTGCCTGTGTATGTGTGGATGTGGGTGGTGAAGTAAATAGAGCACTGGGGCTGGAGTCAGGAAAACTCATCTTCCTGAGTTCCAAACTGGTTTTAGACACTTACTAGCTGTGTGACCCTGGGTTAGTCACTTAACCTCTGAGTGCATTAGACAATCTTCTAAGACTCAATTACAGAGAAGGTGGTGACCTGCATTGGCAATGGAGCTTCCTCCCTATACTAATGAAATTACAAGTCCAGTCCTTATTCTTTAACTAAGTACACGCTATCTCTTCTAGCACTTAGGCAACACCCATTTATTAAGCACTTACTTACCCTGTGATAAGCACAGGGAAAGGCAAGGACAGCCCCCTGCCATAAAGGAGTTTCCATTCTAGTGGAAGAGACACAGGTAAACTCTATCTACACAGGGGGATATCTCATCAGAGGAAAGCACCTACAGAGGAGAGGAACCAGGAAAGGCCTCCTCCTAAGGTGGGCTTGGAGGTGAGACCTAAAGGAAGCCAGGAAGCAAAGGTGAGAAGTGAGAGGATTCCTGGGAGGGAGGGCAGCTGGGGCAAACAGAGGGCAGGATGACTTCAGTCTTTGGGTCCCCAACAATGTCTGGTACAGAGCAGGTATTTAATCAAGGCTTGTCAATTGATTTTTCTCTTTAATGGGGCTACAAAGAGAGGCTGTCAAACAGAATAAGGAGGGCTTCCCACGCAGGAAGTGCTTACATAGGTATTTACTGTTGAATGTTTGGGACCCACCTCCTGGAGGATTCTGGGAGAGAGTTACCTGCCAGAAGATGGTGGAGGCCAGGGTCTGGTTGGGCAGGAGGAGGCCAACAACCTGGAAGAGAGAGGAGAGAATAAAGACACTACTGCTTCTGGTCTTTGGGGCCCGGGGGCTCTGGCTTTTAGAGAAAGGGTTGGGGAGGCCTCTGAGACCCCTCCTCAAATGCCTTCCTATGGGAGAGACTGGGTATTGAAATACAAAGAACTCCACTCTGTGAGTCATGAAAGTGCAGGAAATAACATTCCCTCTATCTCTGATGACTTCTTGTGAGGAGTAAATGGGGTAAGTGATGAGAATATTACATAGAAAGTATGGCCAAAAGGCAAAGTGCAGGGGGAGGGGCATAACTGTATTATTTACAATAATTTCTTTATAATAATTGTTCCAAGGTTTAGCTGCTTTAACCAGGATATCGTTGGTTTTGAAATGATACAATGAAAGATGTCGTTGAGATGATATAATGAAAGATGTCAATCATTTCAGTCATTTCAGTCTGATTCCTCATGGGGTTTTCTTGGCAAAGATACTAGAGTAGTTCCTTCTCCAGCTCATTTTACAGGTGAGGAAACTGAGGCAAACAAGGTTAGGTGACTTACTCAGGGTCACACAACTATCCATTGTGCCACCTAGCTGCCCTGTGATGAAAGATAGCTAGTACAAATATGATCTGAAGGCCAAGCACACGCTTAATGAGAAGCTGCTCGTGGTGCAGTAGATAGAGCACTGGGTCTGGAGACAGAAAACCTGAGTTCAAATTCAGCCTCATACACTCACCAGCTATGTGATCCTGGACAAGTCACTTTCACTCTGTTTGTCCCAGTTTCCTCAATTGTAAAATGGGGATAACAACAGCACCCATGTTGAGATCAAATGAAACAGTATTGGTAAACAAACAAAAAAAATAGCTTAGCACAGTGCTTGGCACATAGGAAGCATGAAATAAATTCTAATTCCCTTAGTGTCAAGGTTGGCCCGACAATCTTGACATTAGCCACTAGAGCCTGGCTAATGTATACATTGATGAAGAAGAATGTAACTAATTGGTTTGTCAATTAACCTTACAAATATATTTGAAGAACTGATAATTACCAGTCCTGAATGGTGCTTCTACTGGTAATAATCCTGAAAATTTATATTTGTCCTAATGAGATAGGCCATTAACGCAGCCTTTGGTGGAGGTCAAGATTAACTGGCTGATCTTGACATCAGCCAGAGTTTGGAATTGTAACAGATGCTTCCATACATATGACAACTTCACCTTTCGCCTGTGTTTGGGTGCCATGTACCATATACAAAATACAATCGCATATGGGGAAAACTTGTACAGCCTCAGCCACATATTGACTTATTTATTATTCTGATACATAAAGTTGCTCTCTTGGCAAGAATTTTCCACAAGGAACAAGTGTAAACCTCCAATACTGTATAGTGCATCAAACTGTACACATTGTCAGCCACATTAGTGAACCATGTTTTAAACATTAAAAAAAATACTTTAAATGGTTCAGACACACACACGTACTTCTTGGCCCACACCGATTTAAATATTATAAGCTTAAAGCCAACTTACAACTGCTATTAGAAACTACCCTGTAGTATTCAACTCCCCAAATGAAAATGAGGCTGGAAAAATGTTCTGCTTCTGGGACTTTCTGTCTGGGAGACCCTGGGCAAGCCACGTAACCTCTAAGTGCCCTAAGCAACTAGGTCTTTAAAATGACAAGTTGCAAAGATGGAGTGGATCTACCTCAGTTGAGGGCATTTCCTCGTGGGGGAGAGCTCTCTGGGCCACTGACGTCACAAGTCCAGTCCTACATCCTATCCTAGCCCTAAAATTATGAGATCCAAGGTCAATTTTGAGCTCTGGTCCTACAAGTGCCATTACACAGCTAATTTCAAGTCAGTCAGTCAGTCAACAAGCCTTTATTAAGGGCTTACTACGTGCTAGGCACTGTAGTCCCTGTCCTCAAAGAACTGCCTTTCTAACAGAGAGACAACATACAAATGCTTATATACACACAAGAGCCACAAGTGTAAATGGAAAGTAATCACTCCTATGGGAGCAAGAAAGTCAGCCTCTTAATCTCTCTAGGCTACAAATTCCTTTCTCTATAAAACTGTGGAGTTAGATGGAGAAGTCATTAAGGCCCTTTCCTTGTTTTGAATTCCTTCCTCTTGAATATAATGTGACATACATAAAGTTATTGATTATTTTGTGGCTTATTCTTTAGAGACCCAGGACCTTCTTCTTTATCTCCCAGTCTGAACCAAGAGGGAAAATGGAGAGGGAAGGAGAGAATACAGAGAGAGTGAAAGGGAGAGAGAAGGAGGGAGGAGGGAGAGGGGAGGGAGAGAAAGAGGGAGAAAGGAGAGAAAGAGAAAGAGAAGAAGGAAGGGAGGGGGAGGAGGAGAGAGAATTTGTGCCTCTGGTTATATTCCAAAGCTAAATTAAATATAAATGTGGTTTTTCATTAACTGTTGTTAGGTATTATCTGTATCTCTGATTGCCTTTACATGGTGGGGGTAAGGAGGAATGGGTAAGGAAAGGGAGACTTGCTTACAAACACCACAAACCAGTGTTTTCCATACACAGGTTCTTGGCTAACCCAAGACATCTATGCCTCTGGGTATCTCTGCCTTGGTCAGATGCTCAGGCTGGAAGCTCTGGCTGCTTCAGCTACCCAAGGACAAGGCCCTCACTGGGACACACCCTTTCAGAATCAATGACTTCCATAAAGGTGGAAAATGAAGGGGATTGGCCAGATGCCCTCTAAGGTCATTTACCTAGATCTCAGATCCTGTAACATACGGGCCAGAGTAGTCAGAAGATGCAGGGCTTAAAGGATGAATAAGATTGGTGAAAGGTGTGGGAGGAAGGCAGGCTGAAGTCTGGGAATTGGACATAGCATGAGAAAAGAAAAGTATGGCGACAGGAATAAGCATCATGTGCCCCCCAGACTTGGGGTCAGTGAGGAGATAGGCCTGGTTGAAGTACAGGTTATGTGCCAGGGAGTAACAAATGTGATGCCCCAAGGTGTGAGGCCAGCAATGCTGAGCCTGGAGTCAGAGAATCCCAGCTGTGTCACTTACTAGCCCCTCTGGGCCTCAGTTTCCTCATTTGTAAAAAATAAGTAGTTGGGGGGGCAGCTAAGTGGCGCAGTGGATAGAGCACCAGCCCTGGAGTCAGGAGGACCTGAGTTCAAATTTGGCCTTGGACACATAACACTTACTAGCTGTGTGACCCTGGGCAAGTCACTTAACCCCATTGCCTAACAAAAACCAAAAAAAAAAAATCAATGCTGAGCCCCAACTGCTCACGACTGGAGAATGAGTGAGTCAGTCCTTCACAATGTCCTTTAATACATCTAGGTGGCCCCATGCTAGAGCATTGAACCACCCAGTGCTTCATCCCATCCCTTCCACTAGGACAGCAGGCTGGCACCTTGCCATCTGTCCTGTCCTTTGTGTATGCCCAATCCATTCCACTTTCCACTTCTTGCTGAGGTGTGTGTGTGTAATCATGGCAGTTTTACCATGGAAAGGCTCTGGAAAGGCATGACAATCCGCTTCCCAATGGCTCCACTCACAAGTTCTGTTACTCCAAAGCTTCCTTCCCTGCCCACCACTCTCTGATATGCTCTCTCCCCGCCCCCACACATACACAGAGCACCTAATCCAGTTGAATATAAGCTCTTTGAGGGCAGGGACAGCCTCTCTTTTGTCTTTGTCTCCCTGGTGCCTAGCCCAGAGCCAGCCCCCAAATAAATGTTTATTGACTAACAGGGTCCCTGCCCTGGAGGAGCTCAGAGTCTGACTGGGGATAGCGAGGGCAGCCAGGCACTGGCAGTTTTATCCCCTATTAGGCAGAAACACAGAACCATCTGCACACTCAAAAGAAGCAAGAGGAGATATTTTATAACTTCCCTTTAAAAAGAAAAAAAAAAGCCCAAATCTAAAATAAAGTGTTCCCTTCAGTTCTCAGATGTATATCTCTGGGTGCAATCCACCCACGCTCCCGCTCGCTGCCCTTTCCAGAGCATGGCGGGTGGGGAGGGGGAAGGGAAGATAGATGGGAGGGGGACAGCTTCACTGGGGCTGCGGCAAAACAGGGCTGGGCTTCTCCTGCCCCTGCTCTATAGTCCAGATAGTCTGAAGCTGGGGGGAAGTGTGGGGGGAGTTGGGGAGTTGGAGAGACCCTTGGGCTATAAGGGGATGATGGCGATGATGGAAATGATGTGTTATAAGAAGACAAAGGAGTCAGGCAGGAGACACAACCATTAGCCCAGTCAATTCAATTCAATACAACAAGCACTTATCAAGCACCCCCCCCAAGTCAGGAAGCCCTGAGTTCAAATTCTCCCTCAGACACTTATTAGCTGTGTGACTTGGGCAAACTACTAAATTCTCTTGGCCTCAATCTCTTAATCTGTGAAATGGGGATAATAAGAGCACCTACCTAAAATGATTGCTTTGAAGATCACATGAGATAATATATTAAAGTGGGGCAGCTAGGTGGCACAGTGGATAGAGTATAAGCCCTGGAGTCAGGAGGACCTGAGTTCAAATTTGACCTCAGACACATAACATTCACTAGCTGTGCGACTCTGGGCAAGTCACTTAACCCCAATTACCTCACTTTAAAGTGCTAGCAATTTTATTAATATGTAATGATACTTTATAACCTAGGAGTCATCCTGGATTCCTCACTATCTCTCACCCCTTATATCCAATATGTTATCAAGGCCTGTCAATTATTTCTTTGCAGCTTCTTGTAGATTTCACTTCTACAGCTTCTCTTGTAGATTTCACACACCCCACAACCTCTTGTTGATTTCATACACCCCAAAGCCTGTCTTGTTGCTTTCACCTCTGCAGCCTCTCTTGTTGCTTTCACCTCTACAACCTTTCTTGTTGATTTCACACACCCCACAACCTCTCTTGTTGCTTTCACCTCTGCAGCCTCTCTTGTTGATTTCACCTCTGCAACCTCTCTTGTTGATTTCATCTCTGTAGCCTCTCTTGTTGATTTCACCTCTGCAGCCTCTCTTGTTGATTTCATCTCTGTAGCCTCTCTTGTTGATTTCACCTCTGCAGCCTCTCTTGTTGCTTTCATCTCTACAACCTCCCTTGATTTTATCTCTGCAGCACCTCTCCATTATGCCCCCTTTTCTCAACCCTGTTGCAGACCCTTATCACCTCATGCCTGGACTACTGCAGTACCTGATTGGGGAGGGAGGGGTCTGCCTGCCTCAACTCTCTTCCCTCTCATGTCCGTCCTCTATCCAGCTGTCAAATTGATCTTCTAAAAGTGCAGATGATCATGTCACCACCATCCCCCATTCAATTAACAAGTTCTCTCTGTCCTGTTATTGGCTCCCTATCACCTCCAGAATCAAATATAAAATCCTGTTTGGCATTCAAAACCCTTTACAACTTGTATTCCCCTCACCCCACCCCACACACCCATACCTGGCAGTCCAGTGACACTGACCCCTTTGAGGCTTCTCAAACAAGACACTCCATCTACAGACTCAGGCATGTTCTCTGGCTGTTCCGTATGCCAGGGATGCCTCATCTCCTCATTCCTGCCTTCTGATTTCCTTCAAGTTTCAGCTTCTATAAGAGGAAGCCTTTCCTGATCCCCTTTCATTCCAGGGCCACCTCTATGTTGGATTATTTCCTATTTCTCCTGAAAATAGTGTGTTTGTACATGTTGATATCATGTTGTCTCTTCCATTAAATTGTGAGCTCCTTTAGAACAGGGACTGCCTTTTTCCTTTATTTGTATTCCTAGTGTTTAGCATTGTGCCTGGCACATAGGAGGTACTTAACAAAAGTTTATTGACTATGTACTTATTCACTCGTTGCTTGAGTTTCCCAATCTATAAAATGTTTTAAAAAAAAGAAAATAAAGGTAATATAAAAACAAAAGACAATAATAAAACAAAATGAATGGTCAAGATTATCTCTACCCTTAAAATGATCCTCTGATAATCCTGCTCCCACCTAATCTGTCCAACAGTTTCTTTCACTGTCCCTGCACATATCATGTATTCACACCTTCTAACTTATTAACCAGTTCCTTCTGCTCCAGGCAGGAACTGATTACAACCCACTAATGGCTACCACTATCATCATTTTCTTCTAGAGGTAGCTATGCAGCACAGTGGATGGAGCACTGTAGGCGGGAAGATCTGAATTCAACTCCAGCCTTAGACACATACTGGCTGTGTGACCGTAGGCAAATAACCTGCATCTGTCTCAGTTTTTTCATCTATAAAATGGGGATAATAATAGCACCTATGTCCTAGAGTTGTTGTGAGGATCAAATGAGATAATAGTTGTATTTGCAAAACCTAAAGCATTATGTAAATACTATTATTATTCCCCCATCTTTTATTAAAGGTCCATTTCTGTGACTAGCTCTACAGATGTGGCCACTGCCTACGGAAATGTGCCATCAAATCATAATCACTCCCCTTCATCTAGCACTTTCCAGGTTACAAAATGTTTTCCTCACAGCAACCCTGTGAAGAAGTTATCACAAGTATTACTATCTCCATTTCACAGATGAGGAAACTGAGGCTAAAAAAGATAAAGAGGCCGCATCCCAAACCCAGGGCCTCTGACTCCAGATCCAGTCATGTTTTACACTGCACTCCACTATCTCCATCAGTATTCATACAAATTATTTCTTGAACCCAGACTCAAAAGTTTACATTTATTCTTAATCATTTTCACCTCAACTAACATATAGTGCTTGAGGGTTTGCAAATTGTTCCATATGTATTCTCTAATTCCATCCTTCCCTCTTGCTTGAAAAAGGTAGTTTGAACAGGTATATTTGATAAGCAGGACTCCCATGTTTTCATCCAAGGACAGGAATAATAAATTAGAATATAAGAAGGCAGACTTTAGACAATTGAAGAAAACAAAATTTTATTTAAAAGCCCTATCTAGGATTCTATTAGGTAAAGTGTTACTGGCAAACTTTGAACTGGGTTTCCAACTGTAGGGCTAGGTGGTTCCCAATAACAGACATGTTCTGGGCGTCAGTTTCCTCACCTCTCAAATGGGGATACAACTTGCCATACTGACCTTACAGATAGAGGAAGCTGAGTAATGATCCTCTGATTCTACTATACCAAGGTGCTGCAAATCATTCTGTCAGTCCTTTGAGCACCATTTTTAAGGTTCTTACTGAATGTCTAACCATAGGTGTGTGAAAGACAGTCCAGTCTCCACTTCCAGGGCCCCTGTGCGGCCAGTTGGACACATGGCTGAAGTCACTATGGCCTTATTTCCTTCTGAGTGCTTATACCCCAAACTTATCCCTAAATCCAAAGCCCATCTTTTTAATGCCACCAGTCTAGCAGGGGTATTTTTTGGCTCTGAGATGTGGAACCCAATGACTGAAAATTTAAAACTCACAGAAAACAATGGAGACATGGCAGGTGTGGGCTACATCCTACAGTAACCAAGGAATTGTGGAGGAGGAGTAGGCAAGATGGGCAGGTACCCATGGGTTATGATCTGCATAATGGGAGGGACTAGCCTTCTCAAGGAGATCTAATCCATCAGAACCCAGGCACTGAACAAATTCAGAGTATGTGAAAGCCCACTTCCAGATCAGGCTTGCTAATTACAGTTTTAGGAGAATAGCAAATGAAGTGAAGTGTTGAAAGCTTGAAGAAGGAGCATCTCAGGACAGGAGGTGAGAAAGAAAGGGGCAGTGGAGCCAGACTCTAGGTTTGAATCCTTGCTCAGTCATGTAATATCTGTGTGATTGGGACAAGTCATTGAACCTTTCTGGGTCTCAGTTTCCTCATCTGTACAATGAAGAGGTTTAGCTAGATGATTTCTGAAGTCCCTTCCAACTCTACAGATATGTCCATATGATCCTTGGGAAGGGACCTTGAATTATCTGTTCCATAGAGGAGAGTGAGAGGGGAAGATGAAGAAAGGGCAAGAGGAGGAGGTGGGGAGAAGAGGAAAAAAGAGGAAGAGAGGGAAAGGGCAAGAGGAGAAAGGGGAAGAAGAGATGGGGAGGAGAGGGAGGAAAGGAGGAAAGGGGGAAGAGGGGAAGAGGAGGAAAGGAAAAGAGGAGAGTGGAAGAGGAAGAGAGGGAAACAAGGGAAAAGGAGGAGAGGGGAAGAAGAGGAGAGGGAGAGGGAAGGAGATGGAGAAAGAGATTGTGTTCAAAATAAAATGGCTGGATTCCCTTTCCAATGGGGAGGACGGGAACAATCGTGATTACGCTCAAGCAGGTAGAATTTAGATCAAATACAGGGGAAGAATTCCATGACTAGGGCTCTCAGATACAAGAAAGAGTGACCCAGGGAAAATGTAGGGCCAGTAGTACAATTGACAGAGGCAAAGTGTCGTGGCAGAGAGACTGCTAGATAAAGAGCGAGGATGACCTAAGTTCAACTCTCACCTCTGACACTTACCAGCTGTGTGACCATAGGTCATAGTCATTTAACCACTGAGAGCCTCAGTTTTCTCATCTGTAAAATGGAGTGCCTACCTCACAGAGTCTTATGAGGCGCCAATGTCTTCATGCATATAAGTCAGACTAGCTGTTACTTATCACAATCTCGTTTGATTCTCACACTAGCTCTATGAGATACATGCCTGCTACCTTTACGGTATACATACTACACCTCCATTTTATGAATGAGGAAACTGAGTCTCAGAGAGCGGAGCCCAGGATCATACAGCTAATAAGGGTCAGAAGTAGGATTTGAATGTAGGTCTTCTTGACTCTACTCATTAGACCACAATGTGTGTTCTAGGTAGTTGGGGGAAGGGGAAACAAGAAATATGAAGACACAAAATAAATAGAATCCAAAGTCCTTGTCTCAGGGAGGCATAATCCCCTTCCTTGGGGAGTCATTGTTCTGACGGGAAAACCATAAGCCCTGCCCTCAGAGAGCTCCAAGTCTGACTGATCACTGATAGGATGTTTGGGGAGACCCTAATCCAAAGCAGATGATACAGGTGAATTGGGAGAGCTGCCATCCCCACTCCCACCCAGGAGATGGCAGCCTGGAGTAGAGAGATCATTAGATTTAGAGTCAGAATACCTTAGCTATTAATTACCTGTGTAACCTCGGTAAGTCAAGTTGCCAACCTAGGCCTCAGTTTTCTCATTTGTAAAATAAAAGTGTTGGACCTCATGATCATAGGATGCATTGAGACACATAGTATCCAGAACCTAAGAAGTGAATGTCCCACAGTCCTCTGCTGTGGCCAAACCCTATCTGGTCATTAGGTTCAGTTCTCAGTGTCATACTTAAAGAGGTTCATTGACAAGCTGGGTAAGACCCAGAGGAGGGAGGCAAGAAAGATGAGGGGACTGTATATTCCTCCCCAGAAGGACCTGGGATGTCTGACCTGGAGAACTGAAGGCTTAGGGGAGACACTGTAATGACCTTCAAATATCCCAAGGATGCTCACATGGAAGAAGGATTGGCTTTGCTCACCTTGGTCACAAAGGAAAGAATTAGGAGCAATAGGTAGATATTGTAGAGAAGCAGATTTAGACTAGATATCAGGAAACGCTTCCCAACAATGAGAGCTGCTCCAGGGAGGAATGAAAGGGACTCCTCCCTCCCCAGAAGTATTCAAAAAGAGGCCAGGTAAGTATTCATCAGGAATGCTGTAAGAGGAGACTCATGGTGAGGTACAGGATGGCTAAATGGGGCTCAGGTCCAACCCAACTGAATCCACATGGGCTCAAAAGTCCTTCCCAACTCTGCAATCCTATGAAAAGGATATTAGTTCCCATACAAAAGGATACACAGTCCAGCCTCAGTCAGCCTCTTTAGGTTCTTTCCCTCCACCTCATCTCCCATAGCCAATCACATGGCCACCAATCAAGGTTAGGTCCTCATCACCACTCACCTTGACTATGGAAATAGCTTTCCAATTGAGTTACCTGCCTCCAGTCTCTCCCCTCTCCAATCTGCTCTTTACGTAGCTGCCAAAGCAGTATTCTTGAAGGACAGACATGGCTATGTCACTCCCCTGCTCAAGAAGGTCCAGTGGCTCACTACTGCCTCTTATGTCAAATACAAACTGCTTTTTGGATCTTCCCCTCCAGCCTCTAACCTGCCCGTTGAGACATATTACACATTCCACACCATACATACCATGGTCTAACCAAACTGGCTTATTTGCTCTCCCTCACACCCAATATGCCTTCTCCTGTCTGCTTTTGCACAGGCTGTTCCCCAGACCTGACCATCCTTTCTTCTCAATTCTGCCTGGAAGAATCTTTCCCTCAAGGCACTGCTCAAGCCCCACCTCCTACATGAGGCCCATCCTAATCCTTCTCGTTGCTAGTTCCTACCCCTTCCCCCAACTACCTTCTATTTACTAGGTATATACTTATGTGCAAGTGGTGTTTCCTTTGATAGAATGAGAGTGCCTTGGGGGCTGGTCCAGCTTCATTTTGTCATTGTATTCCCAGCACTGAGCGGAAGTGTCTCACATATAGTGGGCACTTGTTGATGGATTGATGTTAGGGCAATGGAGTCATCAGAGCAAGAGGGATTGGTCAGAAAAGATGTTCAGGAGGAGGGGACTTTTGAACCAGACCAGCCACACAAATAAAGAATCCCCAAACCATTCAGCTTGCAGCATTGGACTAGCTGTGGTGCTTATGTATAAATTGGGATCACTTCACTACACACCCAAAGGGGAAAAAAAAGTTTCCATCTTCAAATGTTAAGCTTAAAATAAGGTACTACATGGGTGCCAGCTGATCTGTGAAATCTGCTGAGTAAACTGGCAGCGTCCTCCGGAGAAAACCAGCCTGTTTCTCCCTGGCTTTCAGGAGTGAGTGTGGAAGGGGGTGGGAGGGAGACAGAGGAGAGGGACTCTGGGGCAAGGCAGTCCAATGGATGGCCCCCAGTGGGCCAGGAAGGAAGTGAAGGGCTGGATTAGTGGAGAGCATTGCTCACCAGGGCAGGAGGCAGCGGGGCCTCTCTTCCAGAGGTATCATTATGAAGGAGGAACCTGCCTCTCCAGGCTCACTCGTGCCCAGCCCGCAGCATCCAAGGAGAGCTAGCTTTCTGTCACATTCCTCTCCATCCCCACGTCTATTTCTTTGCAAGCATTTCTGGTGCTTCTTCATGGGTAAATATATCCTTCCTCCTCCAGCAGAGCAGGGGCTCCCTGAGGACAGGAGCTGTGTGTAAGACCAGGGGCTCCTGGAGGGTGGGGACTGTCTCACCTCCGGCAGACTAGTGCCTCTCCCATCAACTACAATAGCCAAAGCATCTGCATCTCTTCACCCTGTGCCTAGCATAGGGAGGTGCTCATATCTCACCTCTAAACTTATCTCCCCCTGCCCCAAATACGCACACACACACACACACACACACACACACACACACACAGAGTGTTCTGTCTCATCCGAGCATATCTCCTCCCTCTCCACATATTCCATGTTCATTTCCAACTCCTCCCTTTTGCTTAGACTGTTCCTTTCACTTGCATCTGTCCTTCAAGATCTAGTTCAAGTCTCACCTCCTCCAGGAAGTCTTCACAGGCTACACTGATGTTGCATTTCTCTCAATTAGAGTTTTACTGCCTAGACTCCATACACCACAGCCAGACCACTGATCACACAAGCCAATTCAGCACATATGTAATGAGCACCTGCTGTGTTCAGGGCTCTGGGCACTAGAAGATATATGTGGCTCATCAGCTCCTTGAGGGCAGGGGCCTGGCACTGTGTCTTTTGCTCATTATATCCCTAATAGCACATTGGGCATAGTAGGTGTTCTGTAGATACTTCTTTAGTCGATGGATGTTTGTTGAATTCACAAAACAATTAACTACTGTGTTCCAGGAATAGTGGTAGGTACTGGGAAGGAGAAGAGATAGAACAAGCATTTATTAAGTATCTACCACATGCCATTGCAGTAGTAAGCACAGTCATTGTGCTAAGCACTTTTCGGATATTCTCATTTGATCTCGACATTTGGGGTTTTCATGGCAAAGATCCTGGAGTGATTCGCCATTTCCTTCTCCAGCTCATTTTACAGATGAGGAAACTGAGGCAAACAGAGTTAAGCAACTTGCCCGGGGTCACACAGCCCGTGCATGTCCGAGGCCAGATTTGATGGTCTGGACTCTATCTACTGCACCGCCTAGCTGCCAGAGCTCTATCTGCTTTGCCATGTAGCTGGGGATATAACGCAAAAACAAAATATTCTGTGTCCTCAAGGAGCTTACATTCTGCAGGGGTGGGGAAAGCAGAGGACCGTATGTACACAAATATGTAAACACAAAGTCACTGGAACATGGAGAGAGTATTAACCTCTAGGGGAGTGGAAAGGCTTCCCAAGGGTAAGGCAAACAAAAACAAGGATTCTGGGAGGTAGAGATGAGTTGAGAATGAATCCCTGGCATGAGGGATGGCTATGGGTACCTGCACAGAGGTGGGGTGGAATGTTGAATATGGTGAACAGCTGATAGTTCAGTTTGACTGGAATGTAGAGTATGTGAAAAGGAGTCATGTGCATTAAGCCTGGAAAAGTTGGAGCCAGACTGCAGGGGGCCTTAAATGCCAAACTGAGGAATTTACATTTTCCCCCTCCGGCAATAGGAAGCCATTAAAGGCTTTAGAGAAGGGGAGTGACACAGTCCTACCATCCTGTACTCAAAGACTGTACAATTCTCTGAGGATGAGGACCATGTCTCCTCTTTGTTTTCCTCACAGGTCTAGGAAAAGCCTGTGCCTACAGTAGGTGCACAAAGAATGTTGGCTGGATCCGTGATGGGTAAGAACCTTGGGGGTTCTTAGGTAATGGCAGCTGGAAGACAGACTTGCTAAGATACTTACAATGGGTGTTCCAAAGGGGATGTAACCTGTAGGAGAAAGGGAAGGATAAATAAGCAAGTCACACCTACTTCCTGAGCAATCTCAGATGAAGAACCTGGGCAATGAGGACAAGCCCAAGAGCTCCTCTGAGAATCAGCCTGGGTTTGCCATTCTAAACTGACCTTTCTGGGCTGAGATCTACCCTGGACAGCAACCAGAGGGGTCAGGGAAACATTGGGAGTCAAGGCGCCATGCAGCTCAAATATTTTTTCTGCCATATACACCGTACCCTACTCTTCTATCACACACGTAGGATATGCAGCTTAGAGACATAGAAGGGAGCAGAATACCTTTCCCAATCTTCACCACCCCCTCCTGCAGTATCATTTCCCTCTCCAGCCAGGCCAGTCTCTTTGGTAGGACTCTTTGGGCCTTGAGCCCACAGAATTCCCTCAGCCTGGAATGTGCTTCACCTTTATCCCTTCTCCCCAGGCTGCTCTCAACCAAAGTCATTATCTCATCATGGGTTCAGAGATGGCAAGGACCTTAGATAATGTGTTATCCAAACTCCCCATTTTATAGATGGGGAAACTGAGGGCCAGAGAGAGTAAGAATTAGGGGACATGATAACTCACAGATTTAGAATTAGATGGACCCTTAGAGTCCATGGAGACCAGCCCCATGTTTAACAGTTGAGGAAATGAAGGCCCAGGAAGGGGGCTAGCCCAAGTCACTTCAAGCAACTAGCCCCATGTCACAAAGGTATCAGATGTCAAGGTCAGGATTAGAACCCAGGTTGTCTGACCTATACAGGATGGTGTAATGGATAGAGCTCTGGCTAGGAGTGAGGAAGACTGAGGTTCAAATCCTACTTTATTTTTTTTTTTTTGGTTTTTTGGCTAGGCAATGGGGTTAAGTGACTTGCCCAGGGTCACACAGCTAGTAAGTGTTATGTGTCTGAGGCTGGATTTGAACTCAGGTCCTTCTGAATTCAGGACCGGTACTCTATCCACTGCACCACCTAGCTGCCCTCAAATCCTACTTTAGATACTTAAGAGCTGTGACCTCAGGCAAGCGATTTCATCTCTCTGTGCCTCTGTTTCCTCCTATGCAAAATGAGGGAATTGGACTCAGTGCCCTCAAAGGTTCCTTCTGGGGCCATGAGATCTCATGACTTGGCCAAGATGGCACAGGTGGTGACTAGCAGAGTCACCCCCAAACCTGCCTCCTCCAAGCCAACACTGTTTCCATCCAAATGGCGTCCACCCTCAGTCCATCCTTTCTAAGGTCCAAGTTGAGACCCCATTGTTGGAGGAAACCTGCCCTGCCCTTCCAGCCCCGGCCTCCCCAGTAAATGCAGCAACATTGACTTCTGCCTGCTCTGACCCTTAAAACCATACAGGTTCAAGGTTCCAGCTATGCAAATTTAATCTTCCCACTAGACCAGGCAATCCTTGAGGGTAGAGACATGTCTTCTCTTGTCTTCTCCCTTCCCCTCTAACAAAAGGAGTCTCTCTGCTCCATGAAACATAGGTCAAATCTTCCCTACTCCAGGAAGCTTTCCCTGGTTATCCCAACTGAACCCATACATCACAATAACCCCACATTTATCTGGAAATGGCTTCTTCTACATAAGTGAGCTTTCTAGACAAATAGGTGCCAAGACATTTCCATTTTAGCCAATTTTGAAGGTACTGAATCCTTGTCTTTTTGTTATTGTCATTAATACTTTGTCTTCTTATAAAGAGTACTGTGAGTTGGTCAGTCGGATCCTTTCTGGGTTGCTTAACAAAGTGATCCCTCTGAGTGTGATGACTAGTGTCAATAGCATTGACTGGGGCAGAGGACAAAGGAGGGATCACAGTCCAGGAGGACTTACTGGAGACGGTATTGGGCTGGCTGTGAAAGAAGGGCAAACCCAAAGAAGACATAAGAGGTGGGAGTCCACCAGTGTGGAACACTGCATATAAGATTCAATTTTTCCAACGCGTTGATTGATTTTGCTGAACTTAAAAAAATGTAAAAAGAGATGATTCTTTGGGAGGAGGGAAAGGGAGGGATACAGTCAGGGGATGCTGGTAAATGTTTAACAACCAGCTATTATACATGCACAGACACGCACCCATAACACACTTTTAAATCTGCATAATTAACATTTTCCCCTCACTTTCTTAAGTCTAAGCAATCAGCAAAACAATAAATTAAGGCCTGATTTGTGGTATTTGTAGATTTCCAAGGTGTAAATGCTCACGTTGAATATTTAACAGCTGGTTTTTGTGAGCTGGTCTGAGCTGGCGCCAATATAACCCTGGATGCGGCAGGTGACCATGTTTGGTGGAACAACAAAGCGGTGTGTGTAGACCTTATGGTTATGGGTAAGAAACTGTGCCTGTCTTCTGGGCACATGGGTCTAATGAGTCCCCCTGGTGGGGGCCAGGATATGAATGCCATTGTATGGGTGCTGGCAGTCAGAAGCCCAAAGGGGACAGAGACAGGAGGAAAAACACTGGCTCTGTGAGAGGATCTGGATTCAAATCCTACCTGTCACATACAACCTATGTGACCTTGGACAAGTAAATTCACCTCTTCATATCCTCATCTGTTGGTCTAGATGACCTGAAGTGACCTTTCAAGCTCTAGTGCCAGAAGGCTTTGGCTTCCCAGATGGACAGACAGCTGGGGCTTACCTGACATCCTAAAAGGCATGAAGATCTTCTCATTGGTGTCCGGGTGTAGGATGGCCTGTGAGACAGTCAGGAAACAGCTCAGCATTGAGACCAGGGTGAGTTCAGGTGGGGCTGGGGTTGGGGGTAATGAGGGGGATACATCAGTGGAAGAAGAGGGTGGAAAAGAGATTGAATGCTCCAAAGAAACTACAGATGGTAAAGCATGGCAAAGTGAACCCTTCTATCCTGTGACAGTAAATAAATTCAGGCCACACAGAGCTCACCCTCTTTGGACCCTCCCACACAACCCATGCCTAGAACAGAGCTCTGGCCAGAGCTCCTTGGGTGCACAAGATTGATTTATTGTGTGGGTTCTGACCCTGACAGAAGGTACTACAGGCAGTATTTGGGTTATCCCAACCCGATATCCATCCACCCCTTTCTAATGGGAGCAAAGAGGAGAGGAAGTTCTTAGTAAGGCTCATGGACACTAATGGGAAGGGGACTGAGCTTCTTCAGGAAATCCCCATTGTGGCCTGGAATGTAATTCATGAGAATGAGGGAGGGAAAGGTTCCATATAGAGGAGAAGAGACTGGCCCACAGCTAGGCATGGCCTGAGGTGAGGGGAAAGAATTCTAAATCAAATTACCTGTTTGATTTTCTGAGCACTCCAAAGCTGAAAGAAGAAAAAGAAGATATTAGACTTTAACTTATCTAGGAAGTTACAACATATAGTAACAAGGTACTGATACATTGAATCGAGAGGCTGCAACATCACCCCAAGCCTAAATTGTGGAGCTGAGAACCAGATGGCGTGACCTCAGGGGTCCTAGGGGGACAAAATACAGCAGCTGAGCTCTCGGGCTTCCTGCAAGACCCAGCTCAAATCCCACCTTCCACAAGAGGCTTTTCCTACTCCCCAACTCCCTCAGAGATGGGCTCCCATTTACCCTGTATATGTTGTATATGGACGTAGTTGTTTGCCTGCTGTCTCTCTCATCGGATTGTGATCAGCAGAGACCATATTTTTCCCTTTCCTTGTATCCCCAGTGCTCTGCAAACAGTAAGTGCTTAATAAGTGCTTGTTGACTAACAAGCATTATTTGTGGGATGACAAAAATCAGCCTTCTTACCCAGTTGTAAGTTCTGATCACTTAAACATCATAGACTGTAACAGCTAGAAGGTAGCTCAGAAGCCATTTGGTCTATTTTATATCCAAGGATGGTTTCTCTATGACGTGATTATCCAACCTCTACTTGAAAACCTCTAACAAGGGAGAAAACACCAGCTCCTAAGGTCATGCATTCTGTTTTCAGATAGTTCTGATTGTTAGGAGATTTTTCTTTATATCAAACCCAACTTTGCTCCTCTAATAACTTCTAGCCCGGACCTGCATTCAAATCTGAGCTCTCATTCATTTTATTTATCTATTTATTTTTGGCTAGGCAATGGGATTAAGTGACTTGTCCAGGGTCACACAGCTAGTAAGTGTCAAGTGTCTGAGGCCAGAATTGAACTCAGGTCCCCCAGACTCCAGGGATGGTGCTCTATCCACTTGTTTTTGCTTTTTAATTTTTTTATATTTTATTTATTTTTTAAAATTTATGAAGTTTTAGTTTTCAACATTTACTCCCACAAGATTTTGGGTTTCAAATTTTCACCGCATCTCACCCCTCCCCCACCCCAAGATGGCACGCATTCTGAATATATCCACTTGTAAGGAAGATGAATTTTAGTGTGTGTAAGGTGAATTTTTTGTTGTGCTTTCTCAGAGTTTTCTTCCCAGGATCCATAGCCATCACAATCTCTACTTCCCAGGTGTTAGATATGAGTTCTCACAATGAAGGTTGAAAACAGTTTCTACTGCACAGTCGAGGTAGATATATGGATGAAGTGATGTAAAATTGTGAGGCTATTGCTGGCAATGTGCCTTCTTTGTCTGCTGCCCTATAAAGCAAGCGGGTGCTGGTCAGTGACTGGGGACCCCCATAGTGGTGAATGCACAGGCTGAATGCTGTGCGTGCCTTGATCGGTCCCCATCAAGGCTTGGGAGGGGGAATCTGTGTGTTTGTCTCAACCTGCCGCCACTGAGGCTTGAGGGGATTTTGGGGAGTGCACAGGTTGTGTTGGTCTCAACTGACCCCCATCAAGAAGAGGGGTAGTTGCCCCTCCCTTCACACTTGGCCCCAGTGAGAGGCGTTAGGGAATGCTGTGGCAGTTGGAGCTCCCATTATCAGCAAACTCTCTTCAAGAAGACTAGACCAGAATAAAGTAAGCTGATTTAACCCTTTATTATGACTCAGTTCCTGTCTGCCCTCCGGGGTCTCCTTCCTAAGAAATGGCATAGTGGGTGTGTTTACTTGTCGAACACCACTGCCTCACCAGCTCTCTAATTTATCACCTGTGATTTTGTATCAAGTTACTTTACTGCTCTAGGCCTCAGTTTCCTCAACTGTAAAATGACAGGTTGGTTGGACCAGATGATTCAGATGATCGAGATCTAAATCTACTAATGTAAGTTTCAAAACCAAGCTCGTGTTTTCTCTCTCTCTGTCTCTCTGTCTCTCTCTCTTAAATTACTTGCTCAGACTCACATAGCTAGTGTCTGCCCCTAGATTTGAATTCAGGTCCTTCTGACTGCAGGGTCTGTGTGTTCTCCAATGCACCACTTAGCTGTCCCCTAAATTCTCTCTCTGCATCACCATAAGCAAAGTCCAGGCCTGTTAGCATTTCAAACAGAGTTCACTGTAAGGCTAAGGGAAGCAGACCCAGTCCAGGGCACGGGTGCAGCGGGCAGAGTCAGTCCACCAACTAGGATCTATTAAGCACCTGCAGTAGGCCAGGTGCTATGCTAAGGGCCAGGGAGGCAAAGAAAAGCAAAAACAGTCCCTACCTCGAGGTGCTCACAGTCTAATGGCAGATAACAACATGCCAACAGCTATGTACAAATAAGATACAGGTGGGATAAACTGGGAGTAGTCTCCAAGGTACATGAGGGAGCTGGGCAAGTTCTCTACTGCTCCCACTGGCCCCTCACAGTGTCATGGAATGTTAGCATTGCCAGAGTTCAACACCCTTATTTTACAGAAGAGAAAACTGAGGCACAGAGAGGTACAGAGACTTGCTCATGGTCACACAGCCAATCCATTGCAGAGCCCGAGCCAAAAATAACAGAGTACAGTTAGAAGGGGTTTCCAAAGTTATCCATCTGGTCCATCCCCTTGAGAATACCAAAGCAAGTGGTCATCTAACCTCCAAATGAAAGCCTCCAGTGATGGGAAAACTTACTATCTATTCTCCTAATGCTGGACACTTCTAAATGCAGGGTTTTCCTTATATTGTGCTGAAATCTGTCTCTATGCAATGCCTACCTCTGGCTGCTAGTTTTACCCTCTAGGTACAAAACCCACCTTGGGCATTTCCTAACTGTGTGGCCTTGACCTCTCTGAGACAAGACCCCACTCCCTCTCCTGCAATGGTCTTCAGAGACCTGATGGTAAAAGATAAGCAACTATCCTTAATGGGCTCATTGGTCAGTTAAGGAGCTAAGTTTCACACCCAGAAAACAATGGACAATCATTTTAAGACTGCAGGAGTCAAGGAGCAGATTCTGCTGTGCATACTCTAAAGGCAAGGTAGATTTGATGCAGGGAAAGGAAAGAGTGCCGGCAAGAGCATTATCAGGGAAGGCTTCCTGGACGAGATAGACCAGAGCTGGGCCTTGAAGGTTGTAGAAGATTTGGAATGACAGTGAGCAGAGGGCAGATGATTGTAGGACTTGCAGCTGAAAGTGACCTTAGAGATCATCTTGACCAAGGCCCATTAGCTTTTTTGTGGCATAGACCCCTCTGGCAGCCTGGGGGTGCCTATGGACACCTGGCTGCAAGTAATTCTTTTTTTTTTAATTTACAATTAAAGGAAATTCTTAATTTGTTAAAAGTTAGTAAAAATAATGATTTTTTTTTCTATCCAAATTTAAGAATTCCTTGAAATCTCTCCATGGATCCACAATGTTAAGAAGTCCTGATTCAAGCAGCTGGACAAACATAAGCAAAGATAAGTCATGGAAACTGACATTTCTTTTCTTTTCTTTTTGAAACTGACATTTCTGTGGGTACTTTAAGTAGTAATGGTGATAGCAAACCTTTACATAGATTTAAATTTGCAAAAGACTTTAAATACATTCTTACTAGAGCCAAAGCAGCTGCTGGAAACAGGAAGATCTGGGTTCAAATCCTGACTCTGACACTTTCTAGCTATGGGACCCTGGGCAAGCTGCCTGACCTCTCTGATCATCAGTTTCCTCATCTGTAAAACAGAGGGTTAGACTAGATGGTCTCTAAGGGCCCTTCTGGCTTTAAATCTGTGATCCCATGAACCTTTGCCATAATGGATAGAGAGCTAGCCTTAGAGGCAGGAAGACCTGGGTGCAAATTCCACTGCTGATGCTGACTGTGTGACCCTGGGCAAGTCACTGGATAAGGGCCCCAGCCAGCTCTCTAAGACTTTAAATTTCAGAAAAGGTGCCAACCTGTGCTGGTACAGGATGAACACAACTACCACAGCTAGGGGGCGCCACCGTGCAGGCAGTGTCAAGCCTAGAATCTGGAGGACCTGACACCCAATCTGGCCACAGACACTTCCTAGCTGGGTGACCCTGGGCAAGTCACTAACCCTCTGTTTGCCTCAGTTTCCTCAACTGTAAATAATAACAGCACCTACCTCAAAGGGTTGTTGTGAGGATCAAATGTGATAATATTTGAAAAGCACTTAGCACAGTGACTGGCATGTAATAATAATATAATAATAATTACAGCTAACATTTATGCAGCACATACTATGTAGATGCTATATAAATGCCTGTTTTCTTCCTCCCTTCCCACAGGTTTTATTATCACCATTACGCAGATGAAGAAACTAAAGTTCAGAGCACAGATATGACCTGTCCATGGTTCACAGTGAGCAAGTGGCAGAGCAGGGATTTGGCCCTGCGTGGTTGTGGACAAGTCCAACCTTCTGTCCCCCGGGGCAGCCTGCAATGTGTTGGGAAGGGGGACACCCTACCTAGTGCTAGTTCAGGGTGGTTTGGACTGGTAAAGGGAGTGGAAGAGGCAGAGAGACCAGGCACTGATTATAGAATAGAAGGGAGGAGAGAGAAGGTAGGGTCAAAGATGTGTGAGACAAAATCATTTTAAGAGCCATTCACATTTTCTAGGTCTTTAAGGTTTGCAAAGGGTTTTCTATATATTATTTCATCTGAGCCCCACTGTAACCCTGGAAGGCAGGTTCAAATGGGTGCTAATATGCTCCCATTTTATAAATGAGGAAAGTGACTTGCCCAAGGTCACATAGCTATGAAATACCAAAGGCCGGACTTGAAGCCAGGTCTTTCGGACTCAGCTATGCCAGGCATATCCAGAAGGCATGAGTCAGTCCCTGTTCCACCATTCAGTCAAGTGACTTCCCCTCTATGGACCTCAGCTCCCTCACCTGCAAAATGAAGGGGCAAATGAAGATGGTCTCTATGGTCCCTTGTGGCTCAACATCTGAGATTCTCTGACATGAGTGGTTTAAGCCTCAGTGACAAAGAGGATGCAGGATAGAAATAGGGATGTGTGGAGTCTAGGCTGAACCACTCTGCACATGCTCGATTTTGTCTGACCTTGAAAGTTAAGCAGTGTTAGGCCAGCTCCATACTTATCTAGGAGATATCCTAGGAGTACCAAGCACCACAGGAAATAAGGGAGCATGTTACATTTCAGGGTGGGGGAAGGGGTCACATTTGGAGTCAGGAGACCTGAGTTTGAATCCTGGCTTCTCACTTGTGTAATCTTGGGCCTCAGGGTCTTCACTTGTAAATTGGGGACATTGGACTCACTAGATGGACTCTGAGATGTCTTTGATGTTAAATCTGTGATCATGTTGATATAGGGTGTCCCAAGAGCCTTAGCGCAGTTGGAAGCACTGCATGGGATAATCTGCATGGAACTTAAAGGTCTACAAAGTCCTTTCCTCATCAGAACACTATGAGGCAGGTAGTATAGACATCATTATATGGTTTTTTTTACAGATAAGCAAACAGAGCAAACATGATCAGCTGATCAGTATTGAAATAGGAACTTGAACCCAGGTCTTTCTGGGGAATCTCACTCACCCACACCAGCTGCCTCTTTTTGTGTATGTGTTTGGGGAATGGGGTGGAAGCCTGGCAGTGTTTGGATGTTACAGAGGGGGCACAAGGGAAGAAGATACCCTATCACCCTGCCTGCATAAGTAGGTAAGAGACATACAGCAGTCCTGCCCATTCCCCAATGTGTTAGGGTTTAATTTAGGTTGCCTACATGTCTTTTGAAATGCCGATCCCTATCCCCGCCACTGTCCCATCTATAATTACTAGACCAGCAGAGCCTTAGGCTTAGGATTCTTGCTAGACCAGAGCTGCTGGGAGAAGTCTGACTCCTCAATAAAGATGAGCCGATCATCATCATAATCGTCAGTCTCTTCCTGGGCCATCTAGGATCATAGGATCATAGAATTAATGTTGGGGAGGACCCCAGAGGTCATCAAGTCCAACCCCCTCTCTCAACTGTTGAAGAAACTGAGGCCAAGGAAGTGATCTGTCCAAGGTCATACAGCTAGTAAGTGGCAGAGTCAGAATTTGAACCCAGAACTTCTCACTCCAAATCCAACTCTCTTTCCACTGCACCACATTGGACAAGATAAGTGAGACTAAAAAGAGGGAAAAGGAGAGCAGAAAGTAGAGGCAGAATCTCTGAAGACAAAGTGGCTCTTGTGTGGTTTTCCCTTAGGGGAATCCGAACCTTCATCACTTCACCAAGAGGCTTTGTCATATGCCAGGCAGGTGCCAGCCATTTTAACAACCAGTCAACCAGCAGGGGGAGCCAAGCAACCTCCTCATGGACAAGTCTCCCTGCCCACTGTGTAAAAACCCCACCTTTTGGATTATCAAGGTCATCTGTCAAATGGGGCTACCCTTGATGTTCTCTAGCTAAGGCATCTTGCCTGGAGAGTTGATGATTCTGGCTGTAAGGGGACAAAAGCAGCCTGGTCTATGCTAGGGATAGGGTGCAGGGCTTGGAGTCAGGAATATCTGAGTTCAAATACCACCACCACCACCTCTGCACTCGGGGCACCTGCCTAGAAGACTTGTTACCAGTGTAGGTAAACATTAAACTACTATATTAACACCAGCTGTTATTACAGCTGCTTACTTGGTCTCCCTATAGCTAGCCTCTCCATTTTCCTAGAATCCAGGACTCTCTCCAGAGTCCTAAAGTTGTTTTGACCTCATTACTCCCTAGATCAATAAATTCCAGTGGCTCCCTGTTACCCCCAGGACCAACTATCACAGGACTGCTAAAGTGCTATGTTTAAAGCATGGATCTGACCATGCCAAACCCTACTTTTTGCCCCTTTGTTTGTATCCCCAGTGCTTCAGCCCGGTGCCTGGTACATAGTGTTTATAAACGCTTATTGACTTGACCTGACACCCCTCATTCAAGAAGATTTGGTAGCTCCCCATTGCCTTCAGGATAAAATACAAAATCTTCGGTGGCATTTAAAGCCCTTCCCAATCTGGCTCCAATCTCTGTTTCCAGACTCATTTCATGCGATGCCTCCTCCTCTTTACACACTTACATTTCTAGCCAAGATTGCCCATTTCCTGGTAAGGTCATTCCACCTCCTGCTCTCATGCCCTTGCCCAGCCTGTCCCCCATGCCTGCCTTGCTCTCCCTCTTCACTGCCCCTCTTGACATCCCTGCCTCTCTTCAAGGCTCAGCCCACATGCCTCTCCCTAGGCAAGACCATTCTAGCTTCTCCCAGTTCAGAGATTCTCCCAGCGACCCCTGCCAAGTTGCTTTGCCTTTATTTTAAATATACTTTTGACCTGACATTCTGTATAGCTATACTACCTCAGAGCCAGGAGGACCTGGGTTCAAATCCTGATTCTTCCACATGCTGATTGCATGACCTGGGCAGTGCCCCATGAAGGGCTGAGCAGCTGTGGAGGAAGGAGATGAGGGGTCTGCTCCAAAACCGAAATCATTGTGTATTTTCTTATCTCTGGATATGGTGTTCCACTCTCTGCCAGAGAATGGAAGCCTCTTGAGGGCAGGGGTGGTTTCATTTTTGTCTTCTATATATATTTGTGTGTGTGTGTGTGTGCGGAGAGAGACAGACAGACAGACAGAGACACAGAGAGAATGAAGCATCTATTCTCTGCTAGGTGCTGTGCTAAGTAAGCACTGGAGATACACATACAAGCAAAAAAGACAGTCCCTGCCCTCAAGGGTGTCACATTCTAAAGGGAAAAGAGAACTCCCAAAGGGAATGGGGAGGAGATATGGTGTGGAGAGGGCCAGGAAGTGATGTGGGGCCCTAGCTCTGGGCAAGAGGAAGCTTTCCAAAGCTTACCATGCAGAGCCTGGCACCCCAGGATTCCAAGTCCCAGTGGGGGCAGAGGGGAGACATGGGTGGGGAAGGGAGGGAGGGTGTGGGTGGCTGGAGGGGAGATTAGCACTGTGTCTGGAATATAGTTGGTGCTTAAGACGTGCTTACTGAATTATTGGAGAGTAATAATATAATAATAATAATAATAATAATAATAATACTTAGGTGACTGGGCAGAAAAGCTTTTTAGTTATGTTTGACTAGAGCAGGGGTAGGATTCTTTGAAGTTTGGATTCAGTCAAAGGGCCACACTTGAGGACCTAGAGAGTCACATGTGGCCTTCAGGCTGCAGGTTCCCCACACCTGGACTAGACCCAAGGAAGAGCAGCCCCCAGTGAACTGATACTATAGATAAGTAGAGACAGATAGATTGGGGGGGGGGAGACAGAGACAAAGACAGAGAGAGGAAAGAGAGCGACAGAGAGCGAGAGAGAGAGAGGGAGAGGGAGAGAGAGAGAGAGAGAGAGAGAGAGAGAGAGAGAGAGAGAGAGAGAGAGAGAGAGAGAGAGAGAGAGAGAGAGAGAGAGATTCACTTACTGGCAGGTTCTGTTTTCAAGTACTTGACACAATTAAACCAAGATGATGCTCTCTGAGGACTCTTCTCTCACTTGACTCTCCCTTTCCACACAGTCTGCCACATCCCAGCAGGAGCTGGCCTCATAAACCAAGTCACATCAATTACTTCCTCTAAGCTTAACATAATAAGGTTAGAAGGCAGTGAAGCCTCCATTCAGTGGGTGATTTCTGCTCTCCTAATTATAAGCAAGGACCATCTAAACTAAAGCACGGAGATATTGGAAGAAGATCTGTGCAATAGTGGAACACTGAACCAGGGAGAAGCTGAACCAAGTCTCAGCTCTTTGTCCCTGTGTCTCCCATTGTAGGGAGACAGAGTGGTGCAATGGTTAGAGAGTTTGACTTAGAATCAAGAAGACCTAGGATCAAGAAGACCTTCCTTGGACACTTTACTGGCTGTGTGACCTTGGGCAAACCACTTCATATCTCTCAGCCTCACTTTCCTCATCTGTAAGATGGAGACAATAATAGCACAGGGTTCTTTTGAGGATCAAACAAGATAAAATATTTAAAGTACTTTACAAACTTTAAAACACTACATAAGTGCTAACTATTATTAACTAGGGAAGCTAAGGGGTGCCATAGTGCATAGAGTGCCAGGCCTGGAGTCAGGAAGACTCCTCTTCCTGAGTTCAAATCTGGCCTCAGACACCTACTAGCTGTGTGACCCTGAGTGAGTCACTTCACCCTGTTTGCCTCAGTTTCCTCATCTGTAAAATGAGCTGGAGAAGGAAATGATAAACCACTCCAGTATTTTTGCCAAGAAAACCCCAAAAAGGGTCACAAAGAATTGTACCAGACTGAAAAGACTGAATACTAACAATTATTCATCACTCCTGATGAACCCAGTAAGTAATCAATGTAAGATCAAAATTCTGATAGTAACCCATCCACTCCAGATCATCCTTTGCAACTCTTGCCCAAGCCTCCCATAAATCTTACACAGATGTGCCTGCCAGCTGTGCTCTGTGTGCGGATCCATTTTGCTCAACCATTTTTTTTAGTATTTTTTTTTTAGGGATGACACATTCGAATACTGCAGTATAAAAAAGGTATTAATAAAACTGTAATTTTTTCAAAAAGAGAATATTAGTATTAGAGATGAAGCTTTGTTTCAAGAGGCTGGGAGGCTTATTAAAAACACAGTGCAATTTCTCAAATGCCATTCTGTCCACACTCCTTCCCTTCAATTCTAAGTCCGGTTCACTGTCCATCTACAGTGATTGTCCAACACAGACATACTGAGTTTACCAGCTATACCAGATATACAAACTGTACATTCTTGTGTGGATGGCTAGAACAAATGGAAATCAGAAGACTGTGTGATCTTGAGTAAATCACTTATCATCTCTAACGCCCAGTTTCCTCCAAAGCAAAACGAGAGGATTTAGTCTAGATGGCCTCTGAGGTCTCTTCCAGCTCTAAATCTATGATTTTATGAGCGATTATGGAGCTCATTTAGGAGAGATGTCAGAGTTCCAGTGTTTGATGCAATCAGCACAATGACACCCACAAATGGGAGCATCTGGAAAACCTCAGCATTTAGAGGCAATCCAGTTTCAATTTGGATTCTTCAACGGACATTCTCCATGCGGGCAAACACTTTTGATATTATTATGGGGGGGCGGGGAGGGGATGGCCGCTGAGAACATGTTGGTAAGTACCAACACACATGCCCAACTTCCCAATCTCTATCAAGCTTTATGAGTCCAATCTACAGATGAGTTAAAGGTATCATCTATGAAGAGGGAGAGGGGGGAAGGGAGCAGGCAGGTTTCTGCAAATGATATGTGTCAACAGAACCCAGTCACACAGCTGACAGAAAGGTAGAGAGACTTCATGCTTATTGCATTAATTATTTAACAAACATGTTTGGCAGAATAAAATGCCTTTTTAAAGACTCTTCACCAACAATGCGTTTTCCATGCATTTCTCAAAATTGCACAAGGTTCTTTGGATAACTGGGCTAAGTCTAAAGGGAATGCTAAGCTCCCTCCCACCTCTACCTCTAGGCCTAGCTAGGGGCTTCTGACCAGACAGCCTCCTCCGGGGATAAATTACTTTTCTTAGATGATTGCTGAAGAGTGAAATGGCCCATTTACCAATTGTCTTCCTCCCCTCTTCCCTTCTTTTCTCTCCTTTCTTCTGGTCTAGAGGTTGAGGGGTTCTTAAGCTCAATACTTTGATAGCTGTATTTCAATATAATTGGTGTCCAGGGACCCACCAACTATACGGGATTGTAAAAGGGCCTATTTATTCTATTACATGAACAGAAGGTGCAGAACTCCTGTTCTAGACTGAGCTGTGGGCATAGGCCCTGCCTAGAGCCAAGACTAATGGCCTGGGCTGGGGCTGAGTCTCCAGGTTCCGTAGACCCTTTGCTTTCCTTTCTCATTGCCAGGGTTAGAGGGATTCAGACAGGGATGTAGAATTAGGCAGAGCTTTATGGGTACAACCTCCATTTGACAGGTGAGGAAACTGAGGCCTCACCAAAGGTGCAGTGATTATACACAGTGTCAGTACTAGGACCAGAACTATTGTGTAAAATCTAGGGATGCTTCCTGGAGAAGGAGGCATCTTAGGAGCTCCAGCAGAGCAGTCCATAAAAGCAGATCAGGAGGTGAATATACTTTAAAGAGTTAAAAATGCTATGCTAACAAGCATTATATATAATGGGGGACAGGCTAGAAGCATTTCCAATAAGATCGGGAGTGAAACAAGGATGTCCATTATCACCGCTGTTATTCAATACTTTACTGGAAACGTTAGCTTTAGCAATAAGAGAAGAAAAAGAAATTGAAGGCATTAGAATAGGCAAAGAAGAAACAAAGCTACCACCTTTTGCAGATGACATGATGATATACTTAGAGAATCCTAGAGAATCAAGTAAAAAACTACTTGAAATAATAAACAACTTTAGCAAAGTTGCAGGCTATAAAATAAACCCACATAAAGCATCAGCATTTCTATATATTACCAACAAAGCCCAACAGCAAGAGATAGAAAGAGAAATCCCATTTAAACTTACTGTAGACATTATAAAATATTTAGGAGTCTACCTCCCGAAACAAACCCAGGAACTCTATGAACACAATTACAAAATGCTTTTCACACAAATAAAATCAGATCTAAATTACTACTGGAAAAACATCAGTTGCTCATGGGTAGGCAGAGCTAATATAATAAAAATGACAATCCTACCTAAGCTAATTTACTTATTCAGTGCCATACCAAACTACCAAAAAATTATTTTATAGAGTTAGAAAAAATAATAAGATTCATTTGGAAAAACAAAAGGTCCAGAATA
The DNA here is from genome assembly GCF_003287225.1 of Phascolarctos cinereus. Classification (NCBI taxonomy): domain Eukaryota; kingdom Metazoa; phylum Chordata; class Mammalia; order Diprotodontia; family Phascolarctidae; genus Phascolarctos; species Phascolarctos cinereus. The sequence continues at coordinate 21,988,018 of NW_027555625.1, read as the reverse complement.
TCAAAGGAACTAATGAAAAGAAATGCAGGGGAAGGTGGCCTAGCAATTCCAGATCTTAAATTGTATTATAAAGCAGCAATCATCAAAACTGCTTGGTACTGGCTAAGAAATAGGGAGGTGGATCAGTGGAATAGGTTAAATATGCAAGACACAGTAGTCAATGACTATAGTAATCTATTATTTGATAAACCCAAAGACCCCAGCTTCTGGGATAAGAACCCACTCTTTGAAAAAAACTGCTGGGAAAACTGGAAAAGAGTATGGCAGAAACTAGGCATAGACCCAAATCTCACACCATATACCAAAATAAAGTCAAAATGGGTTCATGACTTAGATATAAAGGCTGATACCATAAGTAAACTGGGAGAACAAGGAATAGTTTACCTATCAGATCTATGGAGAACAGAAGAATTCATGACCAAACAGGAGATAGAGAACATTATGAAAAGCAAAATGGATAATTTTGATTACATTAAATTGAAAAGTTTTGCACAAACAAAGCCAATGCAACTAAGATTAGAAGGAAGGTAGAAAATTGGGAAAGAATTTTTACAACCAGTCTCTCTGATAAAGGCCTCATTTCTAAAATATATAGAGAATTAAGACAAATTTATAAGAACGCAAGCCATTCCCCAATTGATAAATGGTCAAAGGATATGAACAGACAGTTCTCAGATGAAGAAATTAAAGCCATCTATAGTCATATGAAAAAATGCTCTAAATCATTATTGATTAGAGAAATGCAAATCAAAACAACTCTGAGGTACCACATCACACCTATCAGATTGGCCAACATGACAAAACAGGAAAATGATAAATTTGGAGAAGATGTGGGAAAATTGGAACACTAATACATTGTTGGTGAAGTTGTGAAATGATCCAACCATTCTGGAGAACAATTTGGAACTATGCCCAAAGGGCTACAAAAATGTGCATACCCTTTGATCCAGCAATAACACTTCTAGGACTATATCCCAAAGAGATCAAACAAATGGGAAAAGGACCCACGTGTACAAAAATATTCATAGCGGCTCTTTTTGTGGTGGCAAAGAACTAGAAATTGAGAGGATGCCCATCAGCTGGGGAATGGCTGAGCAAGTTGTGGTATATGAATGTAATGGAATACTATTGTGCTATAAGAAATGATGAACAGGCTGACTTCAGAAAAACCTGGAAAGACTTGTATGGTCTGATGCTGAGTGAAATGAGCAGAACCAAGAGAACTTTGTACACAGTAACAGCCACGTTGTGTGATGGCTAATATTGATAGACTTAGCCCTTCTAAGACATCTCCAGAGGCCTCAGGATGGAAAATGCTGTCCACATCCAAAGAAAGAACTATGGAAGTTGAATCGCTATCACTTCTTTTTACCTTCTGTTGAGTTTTGTTTCCTCTTTCTGATGGCTCCTCCTATTGGTTTTAATTTTTACTTACAACTTCACTAATGTGAAAATATGTTTAATAGGAATGTAAATGTAAAGCCTATATCAACTTGTGTGCTGTCTTGGGGAGGGTGGGGGAGAAAAATTTTCAACTCAAAAGCATATGGAAGTGATTATTGATACATCAAAATATATTAATAAAATTTAAAAAAAATTTTTTTAAATGCTATGCAAACATAAGGCACTTGTGCACTAGATTTGGCTATTCTCTTTGCCTGGCTCCCTGTCACAAATCTTTCAAACTTCATGAGTTGGGAAACTAGAAACCACAGCCAGGAAAACTAGGCAGCTGGTGGTACAATGAATAGAGTCAGGAAGACCTGAGTTCAAATCCTACCTCAAGCATTTACTAGCTATTTGTCCCTAGGCAAGTCACTCAAGCTCTGCCAGCCTCAGTTTCCACATCTGTAAAATGGGAATAATATTAGCACCTGCCTCCCAGGGTTGTTGTGAGGACCAAACAGTTAATATTTGTAAAATTTGACATAAATGCTAGTGATAATTATTAATCAAGATGCCACACTCACTGTAACCACTTGAATGGGTGGGAGGGAGAGAAAAGAGAAAGGAGAAAGAGAGAGGGAGGGAGAACAAAACAGAAGAGGGAAAAAGAAAAATAAGGAAAACAAGGCAGAAAGAAAAGAATGGAAAGAAGGGGAGGAAAGAAAGAAAAATGAGGAAGGAAGAGACAGAGTGGAGGGACAGGGAAGGAAAGAATGAAAGAAGAAAGGAAAGGAGGGAGGGAAGGGAGACAATTTTCTATCAATAGACCATTTCACTCTTCAGTGACAGTGTAAGCAAAGCCATTTATCCCCAGGGGAGGCCCTTTCATTGTTTTCTGCTAGGTCTCTGCTGGGGAGGAGTGGGGCAGCCCCTCGTGCTGGGCAGATGACCGGAGGAAAAGAAAGTGGCAAAAGCAGGGTCCCGATGCCAGGGAACACAGGAAGAGGAACATAATCAATAGGAAAGGGTAACGTCTCCCAACAGTTCCTCTGCCTACCCACTGCCCTCTGGTGGGGGGTGGGGTGGTCACCTCGTAAGCCCCAAGCAAGCCCCAAGCCTCTCCTTCCCATCCCACCCCCAGGCCTGTTTGAGGGAGCTGCCAAATAGAGACCAGCATCCCAGGCCTGGGGCTGAAACTTTTTTTTGGTTGTAGTTTCAACCACTCCCAGAGGTCTTTAACTTTAGTCCCAGCAGGAGACCACCATTAATCTAAGCAGAAACACTTTGTGAAGGTAGGAACACTCAGTGTCAGTCATGCTCAAACCAGGAGCCTAGGAAGTCTGTCTCCCTTTCTGTGCCCTTTCCCACAAGCCCTGCTCAATATCCCCTCTTTCTTTAAGCCTCAGGCTGCTCTGGGTCCCCCTCACCAGGGGAAAAGTGAGGAAAACCTCATGTACTTAATAGCAGTGTGGTGTGATTAAAGAGCCTTGAAGGAGTCCCGGGATGTGGGTTCCAATCTCAGCTCCAACAGTTCTTAGCTGTGTCATCTTAGACAAGTCACTTCACCTCTGCCAGCCTCAGTTTCCTCAACTGTAAAATGGGGATAATAAAAGCATCTATTTCCCAGTAGTATTATCAGGATCAAAGATAACATGTAAAGTGCTTTGCAGATAATGTTATTATTGTTATTATTATTATTCCAACTTTAAATCTATGATCCTAGGAAGGCATCTACCTGCGCCATTTCTGCTACCTAGGAAAGGCCAGTGACGTATAACAAGAGTCTGAAATAGGGGCAAGAAGGGCTCTAAGCAGCCAGCAACAGGCCTGGGATATAGGAAAGTAAGCCTTTGCCACTGCTGATAACCCTCTTCTTGGGACTCTCCTCTCCTGGTTTTCCTCCTATCTGACTCTCTTTTTTTCTCCTTTACTGGATCTTCCTCCACATCATGCCCTCTAACCATACATGTCCCTCAGAGCTCTGTCCTGGGCCCTCTTCTCTCCTCTCTCTATACTATCTCACTTAGTGATCTCAAAAGCTCCCATAGATTTATTTACTGTCTCTATGCCGATGATTCTCAAATCTACCTCCCTGCCCTAACCTCAGTGCTGACCTCCAACCTCAATCTTCAAATGCCTTCCAGAGATCCCAAACTGGATTCCAGCAGACATCTTAGACTCATATTCCAGACTGAACTCACATTTCTCCCTAAACCCTCTCTTCTCTTACCTTCCCTATTACAGCAGAGGCTCAGAACCTAGCAGTCCTCCTAGATTCCTCACTATCTCCCCCCCCCGCCCCATATCTAACCTGTTGATAAGGTCTGTTGACTTCACCCTTGCAACATCTCTCCAATATGCCCTCCTTCTCTCCTCTGACACTGCCCCCACTCTAGTGAAGGCCCCATCACCTCCTGCCTGGATTATTACAACAGCTGCTGGTGGGTCTGCATGCCTCATCTCTGATCCATCCTCCACTCAGTCACCAAAAGGATCTTCTTAAAGTGTAGGTCCTACCATGTCCCCCTCCTACTCAATAAACTGGGAGTATACTGAAGAATGGTTTCTATTACCTCCAGGAGCCAACACAAGATCCTCTGGGGTTCAGTCCTTCATAACCTGCCTCCTCCTACCTCTGCCATCTTCTTACATCTCCCTCCCTGCCGCGTTCTCTTCCACCCAGTGACGCCGGCCTCCCGGCTCTTCCCTGAATAAGACCCTCTATCTCCCTGTTCTGGGCATTTTCTCTGGCTGTCCCCCACGCCTGGAACTCTCTCCCTCCTCATCTCTGCCTCCTGGCTTCTCTGGCTTCCTTTAAGTCCTGACTAAAAGCCCATCTTTTACAGGAAGCCTTTCTTAGCTCTTCTTAATCTGAGCACCTTCTTCATTTCCTTCTTGTCCCGTATGTCACTGCTTGTTGCATATTTACTTGCTTGTTGTCTGCCCCATTGGACTGTAAGCTCCTGAAGGGCAAGGTTTGTCTTTTGCCTCTTTTCATATCCCTACCCTTAGTACAGTGTCTGGCATACAGTGGATGCTTAATAAATGTTTGATGACTGATTGACTGAAACATAGATTGGGGTGGGGTTATGAAGACCATTAGATGCGGAACAGAGGAGTGGATATTCGATCCTAGAGGTAACAGGGAGTCACTGGAGTGTATTGAGTAGAGGAGTGATTTGATCAGATGTGTACTTTAGCAAAATCACTTTGGAAGCTGCTGGATTGGGGTAGGGAGATCCTTGAGACAGAGGAGACCAATCAGGCCACTACTGCATCATCCAGGTGACCAGCAAGGAAGACCTAAGCTAGAAAAGTGACCATGTGAATAGACAGAAGGTGAAGAAAGTGAGAGACGCTGGGAAGGGAGAACTCCCTTGGGGGAGGAGTGGAGTGGTCCCAATTTAAGCCTATCAGTAAAGGGAAGTAGATTCAAAAGCTTGAATCATAGTTAAGAAGAGGCCTGGACCAGCTCAAGGTCCTTCCTTGGGCTATGTGGCCTGTAGAACAGGTTCCTAAGGGGCATTGGAAAATAATTACAGGTAAGAGGAAGTCAAGTTTAGTCTTCTAGCTTCAGAGGACAGAGCTAGGACAACCAATCTAGGTTGCAGAGAGGCGGCTTTTGGCTCAGTATAAGGAAGCACTACCTAAAATTCAAACTGTCAAGAGACAGATTAGGTAGCGAGTTCCCTGTCCCTGGAAGTGCTCCAGCAAAGGCTGGATGCCTATCTGTCAGGAATGCTGTGGAGTTTGTAGACTGTAGGGGAAGGTTTAACTCTGAATTCCCTTTCAGTCCTTCCAATGAGGATGATGGATCTGGAGTCAGATGAGCCGTGACCTTGGGCAAGTCACTTGGAAATTCCCTGTCTCAGTGGCCTCATCTGTGAAATGAGGGTTGGCCTGGATGGCCCCTAAGGTCCTTCTGGCTCTAGGTTTATGCTCCTACAATCCTATGACCCTTGGCCTGTGTGCCTCTGAGGTTTTACGTGAGGATTAAATGACTTTATGGGTGGGAAACCACATCGGAACATAGAAATCCTTGGCATCATGGCTCTGTCTTCCCTGCCCAAATGCCGGGGTCAGCCTAACCAGAATGCAGGCTTCTTTGGGTTGAGGACTATGTCTTTTAAAGTCTAGGTTTCCTGCTCATCCAGCAAACCCCTAGTACAGGACTAGGCATCCTAGACGCCCCCCCCCCCAGCATACATACAAGCTCCCACCTCCCTCCATTTCTCCCAGGGAGCTGGTCCCCACCCAACTCTGCCTCCCTGCACTTCTGCCTTTGCTCAGTCGCCAGCATCAATCTGTCTCTCCAATCTGCCACTCCGCTGGGCCCGGAGGAAGCTCCTGGAGCCCAGGGGACACAGATGCAGCTTCACCAATTAGAAGAACAATGAAGCCAGGGCTAGCTCAGGAAGAGGGGCAGGTGCCATCTCAGAATGTCTGTGGCTCAGGGAGGGCCCAAAGGGGCAGGCAGGAAGGGTAACCAACCTGGCTGAGGGAAGGGAGTTTGGGGGGTTTTTGCTCTTCTCTTCTGGTGGCATTTCAGGGTCAAGGATGGGGTCTTGGTAGATGCCAGCCCAGGAATAAATGAGTGAACCAGCCTCTTCAAGACCATGGCACAGCTGAGCAGGAGGGCCCTAGAAACTGTCCCAAGCCTCTCTCGACTGGCCTGTCCACCATCCAGGACATCTGACAGCTCTTTACAATGCCAGTCAGTGGGGCCTGGAATCTCTCCTACTGCCCCTGCCCCCCAATACAAACCAAGAAACAAAACCCTCACTTGGACTAAAAGTTTCAGTCCCCTCTATGGCCAAACCTTTCCCCAGAATCCCCTGCAAACAGAGAAACATACTCTGTTCTGAGCCACTGGTAAACAGAAAGCCCAAACAAATGGTTCACGTCAACACTGCTCCTATCTTGTTCAAAGGGTTTTCATCTCAGATTACTTAGTTTTAGCCCAATAGTGACTCCTATAAAGTAGGTGAGACAGGTGCTCTGAGCTCTATTTTTAAAGATGCAAGGGCTGCCTCCACTCCAGCCACCATCCCTCCCATTTCCACTCTCTCCGGCTGGAACTCTGAACTCTGCTCCTGGGCACTGGGCTAGGATAGGTGAGCTTCCTCCTTATTTTGCCAGGAACCAGGCCTTTAGAAGACACACCATGTTATCTCCCAGCCCCTCCCCCTTCCAAATCTCCTTTATGTGTTGTCTTCTTCCATTAGAATGTAAGCTCCTTGAGGGCAGAGACTGTCTGGTTTGCTTGTATTTGTATTCCCAGTGCTTAGCATAAAGCCTGGCATGTAGAAAGTACTTAATAATGGCTCTAGCTCCCTACTTACCTATTAGGTGACTCGTCCAAGGTCACAGCAACTTAGTGATAGAATCAGGACTAGGACCAGCTTGTCCAACTCCTAGTCTAGGCATTTTCCCTGAGACATGCTACCCCCAAGAGACAGATGGGGGAGGTAGAGGCAGCAGCAAGAGTTTTGGACAATTAACCGAAGAGCTATCAGCCTCTAAATTAACTGAGAGGTGGCTGCAAGAGCTCATGTTTAATGAAACCAGAAGAAAGAAGAGCAAGGGAAAAGAAGACTGTGAGGCCCGATTCCTATTTAACCCATCCCCTGAGGTTTCACTTTTAAATCAGAATTAGTCACAACCTGATTTCCTTTTGGGGGCCTCAGACCCACGTTGCTTGCAGAGCACGTGTGGTCCTCGGAGGGAGCAGGCAGGGACATGAGAGGCTCCAGAGTCTATAGCACTGAGTGGCCAGGCAGACACTGGAGAAAACTCTCAGAATGCCAGAGACAAAGGGATGTCAGAGGCTGTCTAAAGCCATCCATCTCAGGCCTTTCCAAATGCTTGGGGAAAACTCTACTGGTTAGGAAGTTTTCCTGGCATCGACTCAACTGGCATCTCTGCCACTTCCACCCATTTCCCAATCTTTGGGGCCAAATAGGACAAGTGGCTTTCAAATACTTTCAGCCAGTTATCATATCCCCCTTGTTTTCTCTTCTCCATGACAAATACCCCCAGTTCCTTTAATTATATGCCATGATCTCAAGGCCCTTCCCCACCCTCCAGCTATTCTTCAGCTCATCAATGTCTTTCCTCTACAAGCCCCCAGAACTGAACACAAGTCTCCAGGTGTGGCCTGACCAAAGCATAGGACAGAGGGATCAGCACCTCCTTGACCCTGTACATCAGTGGTTCTCAAATTGCCTTGATGTCCCCAGAACTTAGCATTGTGCCTAGCACATCATAGCAGGCACCTAATAGATAAATGTTTATTGACTGACAGGAGGTTAACAAAATCAAAACTATTTTCATAATAACACTAATGTTTCGATTTCAAATACAGTAAGTATTCATACAAACAACCCGCAGAAACAAAAGCTCTTTGGAGTCTCAATAAATTTTAAGACCTTAAAGAGGTCCTAAGATCAAAAGTTTATCCCAAAATGATACCCCTCTCTGAATGCAGCCTAAGAGTGAATGGCAATGCGGATAGAGTGCTGGACTTTGAGCCAGTCTAGCTGGGTTAGATTCCTACCTCCCTCCCTTAATAGCAGTGTGGCTGTGGGCAAGTTACTTCGCAAACCTGTTTCCTCATCTGTAGAACTGGGATAAGAACTGTAACTACTTCCCATGCAACTGTCTCTCAAGGTGGTTTCAAAGATCAAATGAGGATACTGTAGACACAACACCTGGCAAACTTTAAAGCATTGTAGAAATGTGAGCTACTAAGTACCCCATCCCATATTACAGCACCTGGTACAGTTTGGATACCTAAGGATAGGGCCTGGACCACTTATTTCACTGAAGAATTCCCAGGTGAGGAAACTCTCTCTATCAATGAAGGTTGGCACCTTCCAGGTCCAGGGTCACACAGGGTCACACAGCCAGGACTTCCTGATTCTGGGTCCAGCTCTACCCATTAGACTATGATGCCTCTTGCCTGACATACAACAAGCTCTAGTCCCTCCTCAGTCCCTTTGCTGCCAAACTACCTAAGAACTTGAATCACAGCCTGTTTGAAATCCCCACGAGGGGACTGATGGAAGGGATACTGTCTTTTTTGTTTGAACTTGGGTAGAAAACTCCCTCCACCACCAGGGCAACTGTCTCTGAGAGTTATCTGGGTCACTGACTTTGCCCAAGGTCACACATCTGGGATGTGTGAGGTGAGACCTGAATGGAGGTTTTCCTTACTCCCAGGACAGCCTTCTATCAGCTACGCTGCCTCTAGGAATGCTGTAAGAGATCATTTACTAAAGCAAAGGCCTCTCTTTAGACTCATTCGGGTCTTCTCTCTTGAGCCTCCCATGGAAGAGGAGAAATGCCCTTCTATCTAACACCTTTCTCCTGGAACCCTGTTGGTCTCCTGCCTCACTCAGGGATAGGAGAAACACCATTCCATGGATTACTAGATTCCTCCCTTCCAGGGAAGGGAAGAAAGACCATTTCCACCAAGTCTCCCGCCTTGGGGGAAAGGGAGTAATACCATTCCTTCAGTCCTCAGCATTTGCCCACCCAAACTGCCCAAGGCCTTGAGATGCTTCATCCAGAAATCAAAGGCCAATTGACAATGAAAATCTGTTCAAGGTCATTCCAAAGATTTTTTTCTCTCCCTCTCCCCTTCATATCCTCCCCATCACAGCCCTTCTGAAACCTCTTCCATTATCAAACCTCTCCCTTTCACTACCCACTTCCTTATTCCCAATCCTTCCAAAACAACCCCCCACCCCGCCCACTACTGTTACACTCTAAAGCTATTCACCTCTTTCACCAAGCTCTCTGAAATGCCTGCTCCATAGGCAATAAACTCTTAAATCTTTCCCTTCCTCACTCCTTCCATCTTCTGGCTCTCACTAAGACTTGAGGCTCTCCTCAACACAGAGCTGCCCTGGTGTCCTCCAAAACACCGGGCTTTCACTTAATCCCCTCCACTCACTATCAAGGTAAGGGAGCTGGAATATTCTTTGCTCTCCCTACCTCCATCATTCTGTAACCTCTCCTCTTTTGACATTTTGACATTCATGCAATCTCTATCTACCACCCAAACAAAAATCCTGGTAGCTGTTGTCCACCAGACAGGACGCTCCCCTCCTTTCCTCAGTGGATTCAGTGCCTGGCTCACAGTGTCTCTCCTTACTTAACTCCAGTCCTCACACAGAGAACTTCAATGTATATCGATATTCCCCCCAAATACACTAACCTCACAATTCCTCAACTTACTCATTTCACAGACTCTATTCCTCTGCCCCACCTCAGACACACTGAGATGGCCATATACTCAATGTTGCCTTCACCCACAAATGCACCATCTCCGTATTCAAGAGTTTCAAAATCCCCTTATCTGACCACAACTTATTGACATTTCCCCTCTCCTTCTGCCTTCCAGTACCAAACACTGCTCTTCTTCTATATCACAACTTCCAATCTCTTGCCCACTCAATTCTCTGCCAGGCCACCATCTCGGCACTAGCTATGCTCCCCTCCTTTCCCCAAATTGATCCCTTGGTGGTCAGTTATACTCTACACTATTCCCTTCTCTTCAGGCCCTCACCCCCTTATCCAATAACCAATGCGCTCTGCCAGCCTTCAGTCTTGGATTACTCCACTCTACTCCTGTGTTGCTAAACAAAGTTGAAGAAAATCATGAAATCTATTACAAATTCATGTTACATGACCTCAACTAGGTAATCATTTTATGCTTTCTTACTCAACTCACTAACCTAATCACCAGAGAAGGACTCCCCTCTCCCTGCCCTCTCAGCTGGTAAGCTTGCCTCATATTTTACTGAAAAAACTTGAGGCCATTTGCCAAGAGCTTTGTCTTCTCCATTCTTCCTCACTTCACATCACTCAGATGGCTTCTTGCCACCATCTTTACTTTCAACCTTGTCTTACATAATGAGGTGACCTTTCTCCTGGCCCAGGCAAACCCCTCTACATGCACAAGTGATTCCATTCTATCCTATCTTCAGTAGCTGGTGGGCCCCTCTGCTATCCTCACTTTCATTTTAATGCAATCTCTCCTAGTCTACAGGTTCTTTCCCTACCATCTACAAACACGCTCAGGATTCCTCCCTTCTCAAAACTCTCACCTAATCCATTCACCCCCATTAGCTACAGTCCCTTATCTCTACACTTTTGTGGCTAAATTCCTTGAGACAGTCACAAGAGATGCCTCCGCTTCCTCTCCTCTCATTTCTGACCTCTTTCTGGTTTTTGACATCATCATTCAAGTGAAACTGTTCTCTCCAAAGTTACCAGTGATCTCTTAATTGTGAAACCTAATGGCCTTTTCTTGATCCTTATCCTTCTCAACAGCTTCAAAGCATTAACACTGTTAATCACCCTCTTCTTGATACTTTCTTCTCTCTAGTTTTTCTAATTCAAGCTCCTCTTTAAATATATGCATATATAATATATATATAATTTCCCCAAATTACATGTAAAAACAATTTTAAACATTTTTTTAAAATTTTACATTCCAAATTCTATCCCCTTCTCCTTTCCCTCCCCCCCTCCCTGTAATGTGAAACAATCTGATATAGGTCATACATATGCAATCATATAAAACATTTCCATATTAGTCATTTTATGGAAGGAAGGAAGGAAGGAAGAAAGAAAGAAAAAAGAAAGAAAGAAAGAAAGAAAGAAAGAAAGAAAGAAAGAAAGAAAGAAAGAAAGAAAGAGAGGAAGGCAGCATAAATAGTATGCTTAGGTATGTATTCAGATGCCATCAGTTTTTTCTCTGGAGGTGGATAGCATTTTTCCATCATGAGTCCTTTAGGACTGTCTTAATATCATTGCATTGCTGAGAATAGGCAAGTCATTCACAGTTGTTCATCATACAACATTGCTATTACTGTGTACAGTGTTTCCTGGTTCTGCTCACTTCACTCTGTTTCAGTTCATGTAAGTCTTTCCAGGTTTTTCTGAGATCATCTCGTTTGTCATTTCTTATAGCACAATAATATTCCATTACGATCACATACCACAACTTGTTCAACCACTCCCCAACTGATGGGCATCTCCTTGATTTCTAATTCTTAGCCCCCACAAAAAGAGCTGCTATAAAGTTTGGATTCAGTCAAAGGGCCACTTCTGAGGACCTAGAGGGCCTCATGTGGCCTCGAGGACACAGGTTCCCTACCCCTGGTCTAGGTTTTCTTGACACTACTTTCTCCTGCTCCACCTCAGTCTCCTTTGCTGGATCTTTATCCAGGTCACAGCCACTATAAGTGTCCTGGAGCTTGGTCCTGGGCCCTCTTCTCTTCTCTCTCTACAATATTTTACTTTGTGATTTCATCAGCTCCCATGGATTCACTATGTCTATACTAATGATTTTTAAATCTACATATCCTGCCCTAGCCCCTTTCTGCTTGTCTCCACACTAGTATCTGCAACTACCCATTTAGACATCTTGAATTTGATGTCCATAGACATCTTAACTCAACGTGTCCAAAAAATCAATTCATTATCTTTCCCCAAAATCTTTCCTCCCTATTACTCTTGAGGCTAGCACCATCCACCCAGTCCCCCAGGCTCACAACCTAGGTATCATCTGTAATTCATCATTCTTTCACCCCACCCCCCCAAATTAGACCTGCTGCTAAGGCCTAATGATTTTACCTTTCTAATCTCTCTCATCTATGTCTCCTATCTCCTCTGACACTGCTACCACCCCAGTGCAGACCCTCACCTCACACCTGGATTATTACAATAACCTGCTGGTCAGTCTCTCTGCCCGAAGTCCCTCCCCACTGCAGTCCAGCCTCCACTCAGCTCCCAAATTGATTTTCCTAAAACACAAATTTGACCCTGTCACACCGCACTCCCCCCCAATAAACTCTAGGTGTTCCTATCACCTGTTTAGCATTCAAAGTCCTTCATAACCTGCCCCCATCCACATCATTCCAGTCCTCTCTCATCTTACACACAATCCCAACACTCACACCCACACATACTCTGTGATCAGGAATACTGGCCTCCCTAATGTTCCTTGAACAAGACACTCCATCTCCCAACAGCAGGAATTTTCCCATCCACCCTGTCCCCCTACACATACACACTTTGTAAACTCCAGTGATTCCCTATCACCTCCAGGATGAAAGACAAGATGTCGTGTTGGGCATTCGAGGCCTTTCATGACCTGCTCCTCCTACCTTTCCAGTCTTCTTACACCTTCCTCCCTGACACAGACTCTTCCATCCAGTGACAGTGGCCTCCTGGCTGTTCCTTGAATAAGACACTCATCTCTCAGCTCCAGGCATTTTCTCTCCCTCATTTCTGCTGCCTTGCTTTTCTGGCTTCCTTCAAGTCTCAACTGAAATCCCACCTTCTACAGGAAGCCTTTCCCAATCCCCCTAAACTCTAGTGCCTTTCCTCTCAAAACAATTTCCTCTTTATCCAGCATATGGCTTCTTTATACATATTTGTTTGCTTTTCTTCCTCACTGGACTGTGAGAATCTTGAAGAAATGGTCCTTTTTTGGCAGGCTTCTCCTTTTTGGTATCCCCAGGGCTTAGCATACTGTCTCGTACACAGTAGGTGCTTAATAAATGTTTACTGACTGATTTTACTGGCTGTCTCTCATACCTACAATATTTTCCCTCATGTCCACCTACTGGCTACTCCAGCTTCCTTTATGTCCCAGCTAAAATCCCACCTTCTACAGGAAGCCTTCCCCAACCCTCTTAATTCCAGGGCCTTCTCTCTGTCAATCGGGTTCTATTTATCTTGTATATAGCTTGTTTGGGGCAGCTAAGTGGTGGAGAGGATAGAAAGCCGGGCTTCAAGTCAGGAAGACTCATCCTCCTGAGCTACAATCTGGCCTCACATACTAGCTGTATGACCCTGAGCAAGTCACCCTCTTTGCCTCAGTTACTTCATCTGTAAAATGAGCTGGAGAAGGAAATGGCAAACCACTCCAGTATCTTTGCCAAGAAAGCCCCAGAATGGGGTCACGAACGGTTGGACACTGACTAAAACAACTGAACAAGATAGCTTGTTTGTCCAGTGGTTTCTATGTGGTCTCCCCTATTAGGTTGTGAGCTCCTGGACGGAGGGACTGTCGTTTACCTCTCTTTGTATTTGCAATGCTTAGTGCAATTCCTGACTGGTTGATAGGCCCCTCCACCTCACTTGTTTATTTCATTTTTATTTTTGATGATTCCTCAGGACCTTAAGGGGAGAGGTCCAACCCCCAGAACCATGGCCCCAGACAAGCTGATTATGCCCTTAGCTATTAGGTATCTCTTCTCTGTCCCATAGCACAACTTCTCTGTAAACCTGGAAAGCATAATCCTGTGTACCCCTCTTCCCTATTCCTTTGTAGAATGAAATAAGGCAATGGCAAAAGGTCCTCTGACCGGCAAAGCTGGCTCTATGAATGGTTAGAAGCAATGGCTGCATACGATGTATGACTTTACAGTCTCATCTGTGATATTTTAAAATACACACTTCCTTAAGTAGAAAAACATCAGAGGATATAGTCTCCAGAAGAACCCTCTTAAAATACGGATGTTACCAGGCAGGGAACTGGGGGGCCAGGAATCTAAACCTGTCCCACAAATACAAGAGGCTCTATCAGCTTGGATGCATTGATTACATTTGGTCAGAAAGCCAAGAGCAAGCCCCTGAGGGAAATGGAGGGCAGGTTAGACGGTGTTGATGGGAAATATGAAAGAAGAAAATCCTTCCAAGTTAATGCCTCATCCCAGTCCCAGCAGCAAATCATTACAGCTTTGTTCATCTTACCTTTAGAGCTTCAGATTCTGGCCAGCAACCAGAAATGCAGCAGCCTAGACCAGAGCTGCCACGTTCCTTTCCAACTTGAGCTTTCATTGTGATTTCATGGATGTTATTATTATCAGCTGCCAGTTCACTATTCCCATTAGGGGCTGGTAACACATCATATTGATTTGCTAAGCCTGGCACAACAACCAATTGTGCCATTTCCCTTCTGATTATCAGTAGTAGCACTTAGCACAGTGCTTGGCACATAGCAGGCATTTAATAAGTGTTTATCGATCAACTACTAGCTGCTGATTTGTGCCCTCTTAATACGCTAACACTCTGCTCGATGGAAGATACCGCTAATGACCGTATTTGGCTCTGGGTACCCCAGGAAGGACCTTGGCCAGTGGGAGGATGGCAAAGGACCTCAGGCTTGTGCCATCTGACCTCTGACGGAACTGGTGATGTTTAGCCTAAAGGAGACTCTGGAGGGGTGAGGTTGGTAACTTCACTTAAAAGGCTTGCTTATGAAATTGCCAAGAGGCAATGGAAAGGTGCCTGGTGGGCATGATTCGCTGTCACAGATGATAAAAAAGAAATGAAGAGGAGACAGTGTAGAGGATGGCATGAGAGTCGTCAGTAACTGGGAAAAAATGAGGGGTGACTGAGGGTACCTGGTATCTGCCCACTGGCAATGGGACTGAAGTCGCCTGCGCACTGAGCGGCAGCCCTTGGGCAAACCTGCAGAGAACACAGCTGGGGTGTCCAGGAGGAGCCTGCTTGGACGGGCTGCATCATTAATGGTAATGTCTAAAAGGGTGAGGTCATGGTAGAATGCAGCGTTAGCGGAGGGGAGAAGGGAGGAGACATGTTCTATACAACCCCAGACAGCAGGAGCAATGGGTTTAAATGCTGAGACAGATGTGTGCCAAACACCAGGAAGTAGTTCCTAATGCTTGGCACCATCTGACACTGAATGAGATGGGCTGCCTCAGAAGGACAAGGCTCCTCCTCTTCAATGGTCTCCAAGCCAGACCAGATGCCCGATGATCAGGGATTCTGAAGCAGAGATTCTTGGTCAGGTTTGTGTTGGCATGGATGGCCTCAAAGGTCCCTTTCAACTATGACATTCTGGGAAGCTAAGAGTTTCCATTAATTAAATGAGAGTGAATGGGAGGGAAACAATGTGTAATCAGACAAATCAATGCAAAATCTATCCAAATATAACAGGAGGAGAGAAGTTCTAATGGGGGGCAGGGGATCAGGAAAGGCTTCCCATAGGAGGGCACCCTTTCATTGAGTTGTGAAGGCAGGCAAAGGTGAGGAAGAGTATTCCAGGCACGGGGCATAAGCTGTACAAAGACAAGGAGATGGGAGATGTGTTGTCATGGAAGGAGAATGGCAAGGAGATCAATGTGGCTGGAAGAGCCAAAAAAACCAATGCCTCTTAAGATCACGTGGGGGCATTGATGCCTTCTGTGCCTAGGAACAGGCGGGCCTCAAAGGAGA
Source organism: Phascolarctos cinereus (assembly GCF_003287225.1). NCBI lineage: Eukaryota > Metazoa > Chordata > Mammalia > Diprotodontia > Phascolarctidae > Phascolarctos > Phascolarctos cinereus. The sequence continues at coordinate 21,972,370 of NW_027555625.1, read as the reverse complement.
CCAGAGAACAGAGGCCTTTGGATGGTACATGGGGTAGGAGGGATGCACCTGCCTTGGAAAAAACCTTGCGCTGCAGTGGGGATGAGTCACTCCCTCCCTGCCTGCCTCCAAGCTTCTGTCAAACCTACTGCCTACCCCAGAAGACTTTGGGTTAGAAGGTATTTTTAAGGCTTCCAGTGTGGGGAGAGCTAAAACATTCTGCTATTTTCAGCTGGGCCCAAACAGGTTCCCTGCCCTCATTTCCTCCTTCCCTGCAAGAGAGGAGGGGGGCCACCATGCCTGAATCTAGCAAGCTGAGCTCCCACCTCCCAGGCAGGGCCTGAGGGAACTCTGAGCAGTACCTTCCTCCTAGATTTGGGGTCAGGATGGGAGGAAGAGTTGTACCAAGAAGACCCCAGCCACAAGAGAAATTCTCTGCTGTGAAGGCCACCAAAGTCTTAGGTGGGTGACTGGGAACCCTCCAGATCTCTTCAGAGAGATTCTTATCCCACCATTGTGCAGAGCCAGGCTTCTGCAGGAGGCCAACAGGCTGGGGGAGATGGGACCCTGAAGACCAGATCTCTGAGGAGTCCAGAAAGTGCTGGGCCCTGTTTCATCATTTGCTCCTTCCCTTCTTGTGGCTGTCAAGGACCAGAAGGACGATATGGCTTGGTTGGTCAGGGCCCAAAGAGGAAGGATCTGAGTTTGACCGGCAACAGCCAATGGAGCCCAATTAGTGCTGCTAACTGGAACTGGGAAGGTGGGGGGGAGGAGGCTTCTGCTGGGAGGGGATGGGGGAGGCCATCTGTTCTCTGGGCAGAGAGACCAAGCGGCCGCCTCGTGCCACACACGCCCATGTTCCCCACCAGCCACCAGATGGCCCCTCGGTCATTGCTAGCACATACCAGAATGGGAGGGGAGGTGAATGCCACATCTCACCCCCTTTCCTGTGACCATCCTACACCCCTCTCCACCTGTGGGCACTGTTCCTTCAAGGAAAACAATGAGACAAAAGGGTACAGGGTGGACTTTTATGAACTGATCAAAGGATGGTAGGGAGGAGACCTGGTTTCATTCCCCAAATCTCAGACACTAGGAACAGAAGCCCCTCCCCCAAACCCCTAGGGGGGCTGGAAAGAGGCCACTGGAGGCCACATCTCATCCGTCCTCCTTTCCCCAGAACAGAACGACTATGGAGGACTCGTTTCCTCCAAAGGCAGCCCCAAGCTGGGAACAAAGACAGCCTGTGGAAGAGGTCAGAAAACTGCCTGAAGAATGGACAAAGGAATTTGGGGTCTGGAATCAGAGATCTAGGCTTGGACCCCAGCTCTCTACCACTTTAGGTAAAGCTGTTTGCTTTTCACCTCCTCAGTTTCTTCGTCTGTAAGATGAGGACATTAGACCTGGTTAACTGTAAGGGCCCTTTCCACTCCAAATCTGATAATCCTAGGACTCATCTTGTGCTATAGAGAGTTCCCTGGCACAGAAAGTATTTAAGGAGGGGATTCACATGGCAGGTGGAGGCTGGGGCTGATGAGCCCCGACTTACCTTTTAACTCAGACCTTCTGTGATCCCTTTAATTGAGTAGTGAAGAGAGGCAGAAGTGAGGAAGGAGGTCATTCCAGGCACAGACAATAACCCGTGCTGATCCCTAAAAGACTGCAGAGAAGGGCCATCCCTGTCTGGCGTGGTGCAGTCAGAAACACTAGAGCTCAGCCTCCAACTCTGGAACTTACTAGCTGTGTGTGAGATCTTGGATAAGTCACCGAGACTCTCCTTCTCAGGTTCCTTGATTGGAAAGCGGGGTTGTTGTTGGGCTCAAATGAGCTCTGGATAGAAAGCCCTTTGTAGACTCCACAGTGCTGTGCAAACAGCAATCGATCAATCAGTCAACATTTATTAGGCACCTACTGTGTGCCGGGCACAGTGTTATGATTGACAGTGAGGACAGTCACAGAATTGTGATCTAGAGACCCAATCAGGTGACAGAGCAGGGACTGTATTAGGCTTTGTGCCAATAGCACCAGTGGGCACATAGTAGGTGCTTAATAAATGCTTGTTGACTGATTGAGTTGGGAGCTCCTGGGGACTCAGTTTTGTCACTTGTAAAATAAGGGGGTTATGGTGCAGTAGATAGAGCACCAGCCCTGTAGTCAGGAGGACCTGAGTTCAAATCTGGCTGTGTGACCCTGGGCAAGTCACTTAACCCCAATTGCCTTTAAAAAAAAGGGGGGGGGGTTGGACTACATGGCCTCAGAGGTCTCTTCCTGCTTGGATCCATGAGCCTTTGCATGACCTTGGGCAAGTTATTTACTGCTCTGGGCCTCAGTTTCCTCATCTGTAAAATGGAGAGGGGTGGGCTCTGAGGCCCTTCCAGTTCTAGATCTCTGGACCTAGGACTGTGGGGAGCATGGGCCTGTGCCACACTGGGATGACTGGGAGACTGAGTCTGTGTCCCAAATGCTTCTTCCAGAAGTCTCCTCAAGACTGTTTCCATTCTCCCTAATGGGAGTTACCTTGAATTACAAAGGTCTACCCCTGCCCTTATTCTCTCTTGTTAAGGGGGAGGGGTGCATCACTATTTTGTCTTTACATTTTTTGCCTTGCTGGGAGGCCACACCCCAAAATGCAAAGAGGCAGAAACAGGAGCCAAGAAATCTGGGTTCTACCCCCATTAAAGACACTTACTAGTTGTGTAACCATAGGAAAGTCACGGAATCTCCCAAAGCCTCAGTTGTTTCACCTACGAAATGGGAATCTCGATATTTACATGCCTGAAGCTATTGTGAAGCAAGGGTTCTGTAGACTTTAGATCTCTAGGAATTAGGTCGCTTTCTGGGTGGTCCAAATAAGTGACTGTGATGATAGGTGCTGAGTTCAACGGTTCTGGTGACTGATCAAGGGCAGTTTGGACTGAGATGGAACAGATTCCAGCTGAGCAGTTGATGAAAGAAGGGTGGGGGGACATGGAGGGGAGAGAACTAGAGGAAAATAAGGTAGAATGGAATGAGTCAGTGGAGAGTTCATGAATTAGCCGAGAATAATCTGGGGAAAGTTGGGATCAAGATCTAATTCTTACTTACAACATCACTGATGTGAAAATATGTCTAATAGGAATGTATATGTATAGCCTATATCAGATTGGGGAGGGAGTGGGGTGGGGAGGAAGGGAGAGAAAAATTTTAGACTCAAAAGCTTATGGAAGTGATTGTTGATAAATCAAAATTAATTAATTAATTTTAAAAAGAAAAGGTTGGGATCAAGAAGGAGAAAGTTAGGTACAAGGGAGGGAAGAGGAGGCCAGTGAACACCAGAGTTACAACTAAGGCAAGATGAAGCGGCTCTGACCCAGGCACTGATGTAGAGCAGAGGGATGGGCTTCATTTATTTTGCTCCCCCACCATGTTCTCATAAGTTGCCTTGTTTCTTGGACCAGGTACCATGCTCTGGAAGACTTAACCTTCCCAGCTCTGAAACTCCTACCCTAGGGTCTCCAAGGACCTGAGTGTTTCACTTTCCTTCCCTATTATCTTTCTCTTGCTCCCCTTTCCATTCCGGGACTATAAATAAATCAATACTACCACTATGGGCAGAACGGATATGCCAAGCCCTAGGCCCCACTCACCATTCCTGTAACCAAACCAAAATACCCACCCTGGCCACCACTACCCTATATATGATGCCTCCAACTAGGTTGCCAACTTCTTAGAAGGCAGGACCCTCTCTTTTCTATATCTGTAACTCAGGGGCTTAGTAGTACGTGCTTAACAAGTATGTTTTCATTCATTCCATCCTTCCCTCCCTGTGGAGGTCCAGTGATCACCATCCTCAGACCTTACCATCCACTGATGCCCCAGGCTGAGGCTGAAGAGCCAAATCATGGGCTCATGGAGAGAAGGAGGAGGAAAGAAAGAAAGGACAGGCTGCCTAACTCTTCCCTGCCACAGCCCCATCCCAACTATCCTCTGGGTCACCCACTCCCTGACTACTTTTTCCCTGGGTGAGAAAATTCCGAGTTATGCCTCCAGTAAAACCATTTTAAAAGTCTCACATTGCCCTTGTGGGTTAGAGAACAATCCAGTTCAGTGGATTCAGAGCCCAGGGAATGATGGACCCATTGATCTCAGCTGATGATGTCACTCTGGAGGAAGGTCTGTGGTGCAGCTTCCCAGAGATCAACATCCTTATCAATGACTTGGATGAAGGCAGACATGGCAGGCTTCTCCGATCTGCAGATGTCCCAAAGCTGGGAGGGAGAGCTAACACACTGGAGGCAAAGTCCGGATCCAAAAAGATCTTGGCAGCCTGGAATGGTGGGCTGACTCCAAGAAGACAAAATGGAATTGGGATAAATGTCAAGGACTATACTTGGGTTCAAAAAACAAACCTCAAAAGCCAGGGTGGGGAAGGCTTGGCTAAAGAGGAGGGTGCCTGGAAAAGCTCTAGGCACTGTAGTGGACGACAGGTTCAATATGAGTCATCAGTGGGGCAGGCCTGCCAAAAAATCTAATGGTATATGTACGCTAAGCTACCTTTAACCAGCAAGAGAGTTCCATTCTCCTCTGCCTGGTCAGGCCTTACATGGATGAGAGGGGTCTAGTTCTAAGCATCCAAGCTAGAACAAGTTAGAAAATGTGTAGAAGAAGGAAATTGGGTCCCTGAGAGTCCTGGAGCATATGCCATAGTATTGAAGGTATTGGGAACATTTGGCATGGATACCAGAAGGCTCAGGGGACTTGTGTTAGCTGCCTTCAAGGACTTGGGAGGCTGTCATTGTGCAAGAGGCCCAGATTTGTTGCTTGGCCTCAGGGGGAAGAACCAGGAGGGAGAGGCAGGGAAACAGATTAGCTGGATATGAGGAAAACTTCCTGACGATGAGAGCTGTAGAAAAGCGGATGGGAGGCAGACGGGGATGGAAGCGGAGTCTCCAGCTCACAGAGGAAAGCCACACCAATATACCACATAACAAACAAAAGCCCCCCAGACTGACGAAGTCTTGCTGGGGTCTGGACACAGGCGACGGAGAGTTCAAAGGCAATGACACATGTTATGGCCATAGGTGGATTTAAGGATGTCTTGGGATTTCTTTTCCCATTTTTATTGGTTTTTGTTATTTATTGCCCTGGCATTCCTAAACTGGGAGGCCTTGTCTCAATGCCAAGGAAGAAATGACAGTACCAATAGTAGTCCTCTGTGCAGCAGGATAGGCCCTGTGGCTTGGAGAATATGTAGATGAGGGCTGCTTCACAGGCCCAGCCCAAGGCCACGATGGCAGGTCGCCACTGATATCCAGCGCACAGACCTCAGGCAACCATGATGCCTCATCTGTGCTTGTCCTCTTCGACCCGTCCTTCGGTCCCTGGGCTCTGACAGGTGGGCTTTTGACTGTCCTCACTCAGAACCAGGCCTCCACATCAACCCCTGGCCATTGCCACCCCATGCCACTGTCTGAGAAGCCTCCTCTCCAGCTACTCTTTATGCACGGTCTCCCCAGCCTGAATGTAGTCCTCAGTCCCCAAGGGCAGAGACTCTCTCTTACTCATATGTGAATCCCCAGTGCTCAGCACAGCGCCTGGCCTGTAGCAGGTGCTTGACAAAGGCTTCATCATCCATTCGTTCATGACCCACGGGGGAACCAAACTTTTATTTCTCTTCTCTTCCCCTTCCCCACAATTAAGAATTGCAGTACTCAAAGAGGCCAGAGTGTGGATTTGGGAAGAAGAAACACTTTGTCTGTCTCTCCACCAATCAAGATTCTGAGAAGTTTAAGGCCAGATGGAGAAGAGGGGAATGTTTTGGGGAACATCCTCACGGCCCACTTGGGGAGATGAGGTCTCTCCTGTACGGAAGAGAATGTCAGGAGAATGTCTTCTGCTTTCTATGTGGGCTGCCATGATGATCTGCATTGGTGAAGGCTGAGTCCCAGGAGTTCCCACACCAACACAAATCTATCCTTGACACGTAGCCCCCAAATAGAGGACACTGGCCCAGTCTGCACAGATGCACCACAATGCCAAGGGGTCACCGGTGCTCTTGGGAATGATCTCCTGAAGCTATAAGTGAAGGAGCCTGGTAAAAACCCTAATGTGTTGGTCCTCTATCAGCACCAGCAGAGAAGTGGGAGCAATCCACCTGAGGGTTCCTGGATAAGTGAGGCGGGTATGAGCCAGCCATTCCCCCTCCATTCCTTCTCTCTCATTCCTAGAGAGAATCACCACAGCTTCCCTGGATTCAGAGAGGTCCCTGTCAGATCCAGGAGACCCAGACCTTGGGCCTTCGCCTGAAACCTGGCCTGCCACTTACTTAGGGGAGGCAGAGTCAGAGGGGCTTCATACTACCTGTCAGCAGGCCAGGATCTAGTTCACGCTCTGCACCTCCCTAGCTGTGTGAACTTGGGCAAGTGACTTTACCATCTGGGCCTCAGTTGTCCTCATCTGTAAAACGAAGGGGTTAGCCTGGATCAGCAATTCTTATCCGCTAGTCTGGCACAGTCTCATGGCAGGTAAGACCTTTACTTCCCAGGGGCCTTACTTCATAAACTCTATAACCGAAATGGGTTCTTTTCCCTTCCTCCCACCTCCAGTTCTCTCCTCCTTGGCTCCCCAAATCCTCCCCCTGAACTGTCAACTGGGGTCACAAGGAGTCCCAGGGGAGAGGGAAGCTCTTTTATGGTCTGCAGCATTGTTTGACAGGGGGTAGTGTGGCCTAGGTATCTCTGAGAGCCTTCCAGCTCTTCCGCCTTGTGCTAGGGGGGAAGGGGAGTGCTTGAGCTTTGAAGGAAATCTGGGATTTCCTGAGACTAAGATGAAGACGAAGTATGTTCCAAGCAGGGGAGATGGCCGGTGCCAAGGTGTGGACATGCAATGTCATATGTTAGGAACAGCAAGTCAGCCAGTTTGGCAGCAACATGGTGGATGCGAGGGGAAGTCATATGTAAGAAGGCTGAAAAGGTAGGTGGCAGTCAGGAAACTGACAATAATGGGGTTAAGTGCCCCCCCCAAAAAACATGCACATACACATACACATATGTACATGCATATATACATATATGTACATGTGTACATGTAAATGAATGTTCACACATATTACTTTTTTTTCCTTTCTGGACTCAAAGTACAGTTTTCCAAAACACCCAGCCCTTCAGTAATGATGAACCTATATACTGAACTGAACTGGGCCAGGGCAACCTCTATCACAGCCTATGGAATAGCCCACACAGGACTGTGGAAAAGAGAAGCATTGAGGGGGAAGGACTGATTAACCCACCTTATCACCATCCCCTACCCCCTCCCAATAAAACCACCACGCCCCCCCAACCCCAACCTATGATAGGGGATAACCTTATAGCAAGGGCTTTTGGGGGTCACAGAATTTTAGAGTAGAATTTAACCTTAGAGATCATCTGATCTCACCCCCTTCTCTTATAACAGAGGGAACTGAGGTCCAGACAAGTTACAAGGGATCTGCCCAAGGTCACAAAGGCAGTGGCTATCCGAGCAGGGCTGCGAGCTCCTTGAGAGCAGGGGCTGTCTTCTGTCTTTCTTTGCATCCCCAGTGCTTAGCACAGTGCCTGGTGCCTACTAAACGTTTACGGGCTGACCAGCTCACTGAGGTCTGACTCCACACCCAGTGTCCTTGCCCTTAAGGCAGCCTGGCCCTATCAAGAGAATGCTGGGCCGCAGTCTGGAAGAGCTAGGTTCGGATCCCATCTCTGGCACTACTAGTTGTGTGACCTGGAGCAAGTCACTTATTGCCTTGAATCTCAGTTTTCTCATCTGTAAAATGAAAATAACAAGACCCATAATCTCTATTTTATAGGGTTGTGATGATGCTTGGAAGGGACATCATACACAGAGCACTTTGAACATTTGAAAGCACTGCAGAAGGGTCCTGATCGTTATCATTACACTACATGGTGCCACCCACCCCCTTACAACCCCTTTGATGGGATCCATAGCTTTATACAGAAGCTCCCCCTCCAGGGATAAAAGACTTTATGGGTTTTAAGAACTTTGAAGGAATTATCAGTCTCCATAGAATGACTGAAAATGTCTCATTTGTTCAGGAAGAGGATGGAAGCATCCTCAGCTTGGAAACAGTGTGGTTAGTTAGCACTGGTACTTAACAAGGAATAGTACCTCAAAAAAAATTAAAGTCATCTGTTCCAACTTAATCTCTCTTCTCCACCCCCCTTCCCCCTTTCTCCTCCCTCTGTCTATATTATCCCTGAAAAACAGGTTTCCTGGGCAAGGAATTTAAGGGAAAAAAAGAAAGGGAAAGAGGTAAGGGGTTGGGCCAGGCTCTGGTGGTCTGAGTGAGGCCAGGGGCCTCTCTCTACATTGTCCAGAGCCTCATTAGCCAGGCCTGTCACTTTCCTTCTTCCTTCTCTGTGACTCACTCACCTGAGACACCTCCTCCCTCACTGGCCCACCAGCCAGTCAGTACACCAGAGGATGGAGATCAGAAGTAAGAGGCAAGGGGGGATTTCCAGTGGCCCCCAAGATATTTGGGGTTCCCAGAATTAGGAGAAGCAGTTATGGGAATAAGAATGGAAGGCTAGGGGCTAAATAAGGTTTGGGGATTCACCCTGGAGGATGTGTGCCCACGGGTGGCTCAGCCCTGGCATTCACCTGCCTCACCCACCACAATCTCCACCCTTTCCCCTAGATCCACCCCAGCCAGAAATCTGTGGGCTTACCTGCTCATTGGTGACCCCTGGAGGCAGCGTCCCATGCTTATAATCTTCTAAGAGCTGCACAGCTTCTTTAAGGCGACTCTAGGAGGGGAAGGGAAACACAAGGGGAACAGTCAGGGGCATGAAGCTTCCAAAGTGGCACAACTGATGACTGTGCTCACAGGGTACTGTGCAGGAGCTGGGAGAACCGCAGGACAGCCTCTGCCTCCCAAGGCTTTCATTCCAGCTAATAACACAGACTGGGCATAGCCATAAAAAAATGAAGACCTACACATGGTAGCCTTAGTAAGGGCTACACAGCGGATGTGCAATACCTCTAGGATAATAAACAAAACTACAAGCTTATTCTTCAACATAGAGAACAAGCAGTATGTACTAAGTACATGCTGAGTAAACATGGAGAGAATAAATACAAATAAATACAAAGTAACTCAGTGAGTCAGAACAAATCACATTCTCTTGGCCCTCTTTCTTAGCCAAGGTATTGGGCCTTGGGTGATAGAACAATGAGAAGACAGAGTCCCTGCCCTAGGAGAGGTTACAATCTAGAGGAGAGCTGGGATAGGATTCTAGCTAAATCATGGAGAAAAAAAAAGTGCTACAAAAAGATAACAAATATTTATCAAGGGCCTACTACATGCCAGGCACTGAGCTAAATACTTTAAAAATATGATCTCATTTGATCCTCACGATAATTTGGGAAGTTAGGGGGTATCATGATATCCATTTTTACAGCTGAGAAAACTGAGGCAGACAGAAGTGAAGTGACTTGCCCAGGGTCACACAGCTAGTAAATGTTTGAGGCTGGATTTGAATTCAGATCTGCCTGACTCCAGGCCCAGGGCTTGACCTACTGCCCCACTACCAAGAGCGCTGAACAAAGAATGGTCTTTTAAAAAAATTATTATAAGCTTAAATTTTAAAAAATTTAAATATACAAAGAAGAAGAAATACTATACATGAAACTGACACCTTCAGATATTTGTAGTTGGTTTTCTAACACACACACACACACACACACACACACACACACACACTCATAGGATGGTCCACAGATGTAGAGCTGAAAGGACTATGGAAGTCATCTCAGCCAGGGCCTTTATTTTATAGAACAGGCCTAGGAGAGAAGGAGTGACCTCCTCTAGGGTCACACAGGTCGTAAGTGCAGAAGCCAGGACATGAACTCAGGTCTTCTAACTCCAAAGATCAGCTCTGTCCACTACATCACATTCAGTCAGTCACCAGGTATTTATTATGCACCTACAGTGTGCCAGGAACTGCGGCTGCAACCAAGAATACCAGTGCTTTCCATATGTTATGTCGTTTGGCCCTTCCAACGACCCTGTGGAGGAGGAACTGTTATCCCCATTTTATAGCTGAGGAAACTGAGACAGCCAGAGATGAAGTGATTTGCTCAGGGTCATACATGACGGTACCGGGCTGGGACGGGATTTAAGCCCAGATTTTCCTGATTCCAAGTCTACCATCTATCCACTGTGCCACCTCACTGGCTGAAGGAGAAGCACTAGCACCTGAGGGGTATTTGGAAAGACCTTAGATAAGAGTTGGGGGATTTGGGGCCAATTTGGCTGTGTACAATGTGTACAAGATGTGTACAATGCATTCGTCTGACTCTACCTTCTTCACTGAGACTATTACATCTCAAAATGGGAAAGAGCATTAAAGAAATACTCATGGGAAAGATAGCCTCGGGACTGAGCCTTGAAGGATGGACAGTACTCACTTATTACTTGTGGCCTGTGCTTCTGCTTCTCCCTCTGTTCCATGAGGGGGCTGGATTCAGCCTCCCTGGGTCTCTGTTTCCCCATCTGCGTAAGGATGGGCTTGGACTAGCTGGCATCTGGGGTTCCCCCTTTGCCTGCTCTAGAACAGGGGTCCTACGCTCTGAACAAGTGATGAAGGAGGCTGGGAGAAAAGGCATTTCAGGCAGTGAGAACACTGAGGGCAGACTCGTAGAATCTGAGAGTTGGGAGTGTCCGCAGTGGCCAGGTAGTCCAACTGAAACACAAAAAGAATGCCCCTTCTGATACATCCAGAGAGGAGTTACTGGGGCTCTGCTTGGAGACCCCCAAAGAGGAGGAGCCACCACTTCCTGAGGAATCCCTTCCACCTTTTTCCTGACATCAGGCCCAAGGGCAAATGTCCTCTGGAGCCACTCATCCACATGACAGCCTTTCCCATACATGAGGACAGGCATCATGTCTTCCCTGAGTCTTCTCTTCTCCAGTTTCTTGGCCCAGAGTTGACCCTGAAGCATTCTAGCTGCCATTCTCTGAACACTCTTCAGCCTATCAAGGCCATTCTTCAACTGGGACAACCAGAACTGATGACAATACTCTAGATGAGGTCTGAGCTGACTGGGGCAGCACCCAGCAGATCTCTCCTTTCCAGGTCCTGGAAGCTCTGCTCTTGACATCTCACTGCTGACTCACACTGAGCCTGTAGCAGCCCGAGGGGTAGAGGTTAGAAAGTGCAGAATGTGTCTGAGGAACACAGAGTCTTAGATTTAGAGCTGAAGGCAACCTTGAAGATCCCCTAGTCCTGCCCTGTCTTTTTATAGAGGAGGCCACTGTGATCCATTGCTCAAAGTGACTAGTTGGGGAATTGAAGGCAGGTTCTCCATCTTCAAATCTAGCAATTCCTGTTAATTAGCTGGACTGGAGACTTAGAAACAAATACACACGCCCATCGGTGTTCTATCAGCTCAAGGGCATAAACTCCCGGGGAAACTCTTTATTCAATAATAATTGCTAGGAAAACTGGTTAAACCCGTGGTGATTAAAAAGTTTGAGAGACATAATTTCTGGGTAATTTAACCATTTTATTAATAATGTCAGCATTTTAATAAAACAATGGTCATTTGGCTGACCACAGACAATCATGGTGATGGGCTCATAGCTTATATGCCCATTGAAAGAGGGGTGGCAATCAACTCTGATAGGCTAACAATTAATGAGAGAATGAATATTACAATAAGTGGCTGAACCTATTCAAATGAACCTTGATTATGCTATTTACTTCAAAGTTACTCCCAGCCTTGGGCAATCTATTAAAAGAATTTGTCTCCACCCAAACCTGAGTAGAACACAATGGCTTCCCCATGGTGGAAGTGGAGTATGAACAAGATGGTTAAGAAGGTTAGTCCAATCTCATTATCAGTACTGTTCTTCAAGAGACTGAACTTTTGAAATCAGGACTTTAGAAAAAGGGGGAAGGGACTCGAGATCTCCCCAAATCATTAGTTATTAATAATCATTTCTCTCAAACCAGCATTTCTACCACATCATACATAAATTCCAAATGGATGAATGGTCAAAATATGAAAAGTCACATTTCACATCACATACAGATGGGGGATGCGGTGGAGTCGGGATTTGTAACCTGACACAGGGTAAAAGTGATGGTTGGGAAAAATGATTTGCATCAAACATCCCTGACAAAAGGCTGCCATCTGAAATCTTTAGGGAACTGACACAAATCTATGAAAGGGCTGGATCTGATGACCTCAGAGGTCCTTTCCAGCTCAAGTTTTATTATACTAGGAATAGGAAGAATTCAGAGAAGCATAGGATGACTTCTATGAACTGACACAGATTGAAGCAAATAAAGTCAAGGAAACAATATACAAGACTACAACCACGTAAATGTAAAGAACCAAAACAGGGACATTAAAGGCTATCTAATTATAATATCCACGTTTAGTCATTAATTGTAACGGCCCCAGAGAAGAGGAGAGAAAATGTCTCTCACTCCCCTGTTTGCAGAGATGGGGGTCTACAGATATGGAATTTTGCATGTCTGATTAGACATGACTGATGTTGACTGGCTTTGCAGAAAATGCATTTTCCTCCTCTTTATTCCCCCTCCTTTTTCTTTTTTGACTTTGTAACAAGGGATGGTTCTCTGGGGAGGGGAGGAGACAGGAGAGAGACATATTTAGAAATGAAGGTGATACAAAAATAAAAGCTATCAATGAAAATAAAATTTTAAAAAACTTAAAGGATACCTGCTGTGATTAGGTAGAGTCTGAAGGAAGATGAAAACCTTTGGCATGACCTCTAGGGAGAAAAGGGTAGAGAACCAAGGAAGACAATAAGTGTCCTTAAGGAATTTGCCATGTTGGGGTAGGTTCAAGAGACCAAATAGAAACATATCAATAGGCAAATATATCCATCTGACCATAGGAAGCTCTCAAAGGCATCTAACATGCTCATAGCAGTGCTAGGTACAAGGCTTGCCCTAGGTGAAATCATGAAGTGGACAGAACAAAACTGCCTTAGAGCATCCTCCCAGGTATTCTTCCCCTTTGATAGAACTTCTCCCTGCCTCAAGTTTCTCCCTTCTCCTTCTCCAATCCATTCTGCAAACAACTGCCAAATGGATCTTCCTAAAGCAGAGCTCTGACCATATCACTCCCCTGCTCAAGAAGGGTCAGTGGCTCCCAACTGCCCCATGATAAAATACAAACCTCCTCAGCCTGGTTTGGTTTAAGAACCTCCACATTCAGGGTTCATCCCATCTTTACAAACTCCACACTCTCTGCTTGAGACAAACTGGCTGACTTTTTGTTCTGTGTCTAGAACATTCCCTCTCCATGTCTAGAATGTACTTATTCCAAAGGTTTCCTCCATACGTACACTCCAGAGAATTTACACTGTACATATTATGCATAGACTTCTCTGTGTATATGATGCTTTCTCTCTATAGACTTTAAGCCCCACAAGGGCAAGAACTGTTTCAATTTCTCTTTCTCTCCTCAATGCTTAGTATAGGTCTTGGCCCATAGTAGACAGTCAATAAACATTTATTAAGCACATACTATGTGCCAAGCACTTAGTAACTATCTGTAGGACTGAATTTCATTTAAGTCACTCCCTTACCTCCCAAGCTGTTGGGCAGAGGCCAAAGCTGAAGAGGGGATTCTCCCCCTCAGAAATCAGCACATCTATGGCTCCCCCATACAGCCTCTCAGCCTTCCAACCTCCTTCTCCTCCTTGATACCTTTTTTTGGGGCTTGGGACCATAGAATCATAGAAAGTTGGGAGGGGCCTTAGAGGCCGCCTAGTATAACCCCTTCATTGTAAAGAAAAGAACACTGAAGTCTGGGGAAACTCTAGTGTCTTCCCTGCTTTAAGGATAGCCACGGTATTCATTTTCACTTGGGGCAAAAAGCCTGTCAGATGAGTGACAGAGGGTCAGATTAGCAGAAGAGTGACAGCTTCAGCAGACCTCAGCCACAGACTCAGTTCCATGCTGGATGTGTGAGACCTTGGAAAAGTCAATGATCTCTCAGTCGACAGATAACACTTAGCCACAGAAGGGCACCAACTGCATTGGTGGAGAATGTTTCCTTATCAGGACTTTGCGGTGCCATAAAAATCACAGATTTTAAAACCCAGATCAGAGGGAAAAGAGTATGTACAGCATCCTCTACTCCAGGATTACCTGGGCCCCACTGTTCCCCCCAATGCCCCATCCCCAGCCCCTCCTTGTACCTCCCCCACCCTATCCAAATCTGATCCCCAAGATAAGAGCCAATATTAGCCCAGACACCTCAGTATTTATTTAACTTGAATTTTAAGCCTTCTCTTTAATTAATTCTAATTAATTAAAATAAGAGGTGTTTGTTTCAGATTAAATTATTTTTTTGGAGAGAGTAAGAATTTCAAGGCCCACCAAATTATACTCCAAAGCAGTAGCCATCCCCAGTTCTGGCTACCCAAACACGCAGAGGAGGCCAAGGTCATGGCTCCTGAGGGAGGGGCTAAAGCCAGTGGACAGAGGAAGGAGGAAGTCCCATGGTTCTAGTCAGGATAAAGGAGCAGATAGGTGGGGAATCTTCCAAAAAGAGAAAGGACTTTCTCAGGGAAACAGCTGCTCCCCAGTGTCTGAGCAGGGCCTGCTGACGTGTAGAGCAGGGAGCCCGGCTGGCAATTAAAATTCCACCCAGCTCTACCCCATCTCCCAGCCAGCCGAGCTCCCACTCTGCTGTGTTACAAAGAGCTTTAGAAAACATCTCCCAGCTCAGAAGGCAGGGGGATGAGGAAAAGGTTTTCTTTTATGGGAGCCATTGCGGCTGCTGCTTCCCTGCCTGGAAATCCATGGACACAACTGTGGAGAATATCATCCTATAGTCACCAGAGCAACATCTCTCCCCACCAATCAATAAGGAGAGCCCTGTGCTCTGCCCTTCAAAGCCCGTCTGTAGCCCCGCAGTCCCAAGACTCCAGGCTATGGAAAGCAGACTAGACTGTAAGCCCCTTAAGGGCAGGGACTAAGTCATTTTGGACTTGGTAATCCCAGTGTCTAGCATGGGCCCCCAAAGGTGCTTAACAAATACAGGCAGAACGGTTGAATGAGAATGTTCTGTTTTGTTTTCTTTTCTTCCCCCATCTCCAATTCCAGCTCTGTGATATTCTAAGAGCAGGCCTTGCTGCTGGCCATCACACAGATTATCTGCCAACCTATAAGTTGGCCAAACATAGAGAGGGCGTGAGATGGACGCAAAGACAAATCCCTTTACAGAGTGGCAAATATGCTGTGTGGTTACACTTAAACACACATACACACATGCGTGCACGCACATACACACACATCACAATGTGGGTATATGTATATATGCATATGTGTATATGTGTGTAGCTATGTATGTAGATACGTTAAAAAAATTTTAAAGATTCTCCCACGTGTTTCAGTCATGTCTGACCCTCCATTATCCCACTTGGGGTTTTCTTGAAAGATTCCAGAGTGGTTTGCCATTTCCTTCTCCAGCTCAATTTACAGATGAGGAAACTGAGGCAAACAGGATGAAGTGACTTGCCCAAGGTCATATAACTGGTAAGTATCTGAGTACAGATTTGAACCCAGGAAGATGAGTCTTTCTGATTCTAAGCTCAGTATCCACTGTATCATCTAGCTGCCCATGCCATGGTCTAGCCATGGTTCAGAGTAATCATAACATACAAGGGAGCTTTAGATATGAAAGTATTTGTTAACAAGCAGCCTGGAAGAAAAGTGAGAGTAGATGAATGTGGCCAAGCCTTTCCTCAAGAGAGGAGAAAACATATCTTCCTCCCCTCTCTGCAGAGGTGGGGGACTACAGGCGTTAAACACAGTATACACTGCCAGGCTCAGTTGACGTGTCAGTTATACTTGACTGCATTTCCCCCCTTTCTCTCTTATTGTTTGTTACAAGAGATTACTGAAGAGGGAAGGGAAACAGAGATGACATAAAAACAACAGATATCAAGAAAATGTTCAGATAATAATAACAAGCATCCGTCAAAGCCTGGGGTTATTCTTCTTGCAAAAGGGGAGGTGGAAGAGGAGGAGGGAGAGATATACAGAGAGAGGAAGGGAGAGGGACAGAGAGATGGTATGGAGAAGAAACTTAAGAGCAGCTCTCCCTAAGGCTTGGTTGTCTCCAGGAAGCTGCCCAGAGCAGGGTACTATGGCTTGCTTCAATACTTCAAAAAGCCCACTAGGGGGCGACTCCCCCTACCAATGCAGACCGTACCCCATCTCTGCCTTAATACACCATTTGAGGCACTGTTGTGTTCCTCATCCCCTTCACTCTCCCATCCTTGATAAGCCTCTAAGAACACAGCCTGGTTGCTCTCCAACCTGAGGGCAGGGACTGTTCCATGGTTCCAGAGTCTAGAATGGTGCCTGGTATGCAGCAGGTATCTAATAAATGCCTATCACATGCTTGATTTATTCTTTGGTCACAAAGACTTTGTGGCCTATTGGCAAACCCACAGTGAAGGCCTTTCCAACTCGGGAGGCCCAGCTGGAGGGCTACTCTGCTCTAGCCCTCAGACTGCATGAGAGAGCAGAGGGAGGGAGAGACAAAGCAAGCCCAATTTCTGTGGACGTGTGCCAGCGTCACCACAACCTGGGCGGTCAGCGATAGGCAAGCACGTGTGACCTAGAATAGAGGAGTGGACACGAGGCCAGTAGGAGAGGACTCAGTGACCCAAGATGTGAGCCTGCAGGAGGGGAAAGAGAGAAAGAACAGGCACTTTTTAAGGGCCTACTGTGTGCCAGGCAGTGTGGTAAGTACTTTACAAATATTATCTCATTTGATTGCCACGACAATCCTGGGAGGTAAGTGCTGTTATTACCCCCATTTTACAGATGAGGAAATTAAGGCAGACAGGTTAGTTGACTTGCCCAGGGTCATACAGCTACTAAGGGTCTAAGGCCAGATTTGAACTCAGATCCTCCTGACTCCAGGCTACTGTCTCCACTGTACCACCTAGCTGCCTTCTTAAACTTCTCTACTTCCTCACTTCATTAGGATTCTCTGCCCCACCCTCCAAAAACGGTAAGGTCCAAGGAAGGAACATCGGAAAGAAATGGGTCCTGGTCCCTCAGGATCCATGGACAGGTCGAAGATCCAACCCTCGGCAGGCACTGATAAAACAGCTACTGCGTGCAGAACGCTGTCACTGGTGTGGGTAAAGTCCAGGGGTTAGTGGAGTCAGGGTCCCTGCTGACTCACAAGCAGCGGGGCAAACCAGGCCTAACGCAAAGCATTACACAATCTGAGAAATGGAGAATGTGAGGAGGAAAAAATTCTTCGTGAGGCCCAGGGGACATCAGGCAGCTTCGAAGCAGGACTTTTAAACATGGGCAGAAATAGGGGCAGCAAGGTGGTGCAGTGGATAGAGCATCGGCCCTGAAGTCAGGAGAACCTGAGTTCAAATCCAGCCTCAGACCAAACACTTGACACTTACTAGCTGTGTGACCCCGGGCAAGTCAGTTAACCCCAATTGGCTAAAAAAAAATAATAATAATAAAATGAAATAAAATGGGCAGAAATTCACCAGATGAAGACCAGGATGGGGGGCTATCAGGCAGAGAGACTAGTTGAGTAAAAGTGCACAGCTGGGAGAGCACTGGGGAGCACAGCTAGGGGTCAAAGAGCTACCCAGCTGGCTTAAAGCATGGAGTTTACAGAGCAGAGTACAGAAGTGACAACACTGAAAAGGTGGGTTGGTGACAGACCATGGAAGTTCTTCAGTCCCTGGCAAAAGAGACTGAGACTTGACTCAGGAGGCACTGGGGAGGTACTGAAGATTTCTGAGCAGGGGAGTGACCGTAGCAGATCTATGCCTAAGAAAGATTATTCAAGCAAGTGAGATGGGCAGAGAGTGGAGGCAAAAGGATCCCTCCAGCAGACCTGGATGGTCATGAGGGCCAGCCTCAGTGGGATGACTGTGGGAGTAATCATCACAGTCAACTGGAACATGCCTAGATAGTGCTTTAAAGTTTGCATTCACTGCCACAGGAGCCTCACAAAACTGTGACACTTACACGGACTCCAGGCATTATTCTTCCTTTACAGGTGTGGAAACAAGCTCAGGGAATTCCAGGGACTTGCCCAGGGTCACAAAGCTCAAAAGAGTCAGGGGTGGGATCAGAACCCAGGTCTTCCTGACTTCAACTCCAGAACTGTATCCGCCATGTCTCCTCTCATTCACTAAAGTACTGCGGCTCTCCGTCACCTCCAGGATCAAGTTTAAATCCACTGTTTTGCTTTGAAAGCCCTTCAAAACCCAGCCAGGGGCAGGGAACCTGCAGCCTTGACCTAGGCCCTTCCCAACCTTACCACTCTTCTTACACCATAAAACGCTCCTCTCTCTTCCCACAAGACACTATTTTCTGACTCCCGGTTTTTTCCCTGGCTGTCTCCCATGTCTAGAACTTGCTTCCTCACTGTCCCTTCCTGTCTTCCCTGGTTAAAGTCTCCCTTCCGTAAGATGGCTTCAGGATGGCTTCCCAGTCCACAATCTTAGCGCCTCCCTCTGCCGACTGTCTCCAACTTATCCCTACTCAATTCTTTTTTTTTTAAAAGGCAATTGAGGTTAAGTGACTTGCTCAGGGTC
Source organism: Phascolarctos cinereus (assembly GCF_003287225.1). NCBI lineage: Eukaryota > Metazoa > Chordata > Mammalia > Diprotodontia > Phascolarctidae > Phascolarctos > Phascolarctos cinereus. The sequence goes on along the minus strand of NW_027555625.1, from coordinate 21,953,784 downwards.
GCACAGCTAGTAAGTGTCAAGTGGGTGGTCTGAGGCCTGATTTGAACTCAGGTCCTCCTGACTCAGGGCCAGTGCTCGATCCACTGTGCCACCTAGCTGCCCCTCTACCCAACTCTTTACGTGTCGTTTCCCTCATCAGACTATGAGCTCCTTGTGACATGGGGCTGGGTTTGGGTTTTGCCTTTCTCTGCATCCCTAACCCTCACAAGGTGCTTGGCAAGCACTACCTAAATGCTTGTTGACTCGACCAGGCTACGCTGCCCCTCAGACAGAAGACAGGATGGATCACCATGATTCTGATTAGATTACACACTATCATATACAGAGTGTGCATGATTGGATTAGATGATGATTATTAGACTACATATTATATCACATGTCATACACAGTATATATTATTAGACTAAATAATAATGATTATTATTGGATCGTTAGAGGGCGGCTACATGGTTCAGCAGCTAGAGGACTGGGCCTAAAGTCAAGAAAACTCACCTTCCTGAGTTCAAATCCAGCCTCAGACACTTACTAGCTGCGTGACCCTGAGCAAGTCACTTCACCCTGTTGGCCTCAGTTTCCTCATCTGTAAAAGGAGCTGGAGAAGGAAATGGCGAACCGCTCCAGTATCTTTGCCAAAAAACAAACAAATAAAACAAACCCAAATGGGCTCAGAGAGAGTCAGACATGATGGAAATCACTGAACAACAACAATTGCCTAGAATCACACAGCTACAGAGCACTTGGGGGTGGGGCGTGCAGGCAGGCCTTCCTGACTCCAAGCCCAACAATGCCCTATCCACTGCGCTACACTGCCACTTTTGCCGGCCCCACCGGATGCAGCAGAATTGGCTTGCTCTGCTGGATGTGAGAGCTGAGGGAGAAATAATCAAAGAGGATCTCAGAGCTTCAAAAGGGAGGGATGGAGCGAATGATGGCGCCCCAGGGAAAAAGGCAAGTTAAAAGGCAGGCCAGGTTTCAGGGGAAAGACATTAACATCCATCTCGAGTGGGCTGAATTGGCTATGCAGGGAGCCGTGGGGGGGGGGCATGGAAGCAGCAGAATTTAACAAAGGATCTGGGTCCTCCCAAGCTGGCCAACGAGAGCAGCCACCCCACCCCACTCCTGCCTCTTCTCCAAGCCTGTTTCCTGTCACTGAGGCAGCTTCCATGGAGCTGGATGAGGCTCTGTGAGTGATGAATGGGGGAATGAATGGGGCTGTGTTCACATTATTTCCCCCCAACTTCTCGAAAGGATTCTCCAGAGTTTCTATAACAACCGTGGCCGGACTCCAGCTCATTTGGCATCATCACCAAAAGAAGTCCTCCTCCCTCCGCCACTATGGAAAAAAAATTTCAAAAGAGCCTTGACCCTGCCTCAGTTTTACTCAGCAAAGAGATGTGGGGGTGGGAGAGAAGGAAACACATCACTAGAGGTCCCGGAGAGAAGGCCAGGAACCAAAGGCCCGAAGCCTGCTCCGTCTTCTTATTTCTAGGGCACCAGTCTCCAGCTCTGTCCTGAACACTTGGGCCATTCTCACACACAGAAGCAAAGGATACCTCTATCCGAAAACCCTCCATAGGCTATGGCAAAGACCAGGCAAAGTCTATGCTGGAGAGAAGACACAAGCACCCTGAGGCACTGCTGGTGAAGCTGTTGGTCCATTCATTCTGGATCATGCAAGAAACGTGATCAAACAGCCGTGCCCTTTGACTCATGTAAATAACATACCCCAAGGAAGCCAGAGCCAGAAAGGGAGATTCACCAGACACCCAAATCTTCAGAGCAGCATTTGGTCAGCAAAGGCCAAGAAACACACAGAGAGCCCATGACCTGGGGGAAATGGGCACATGCAGGGAACAGACCATGATTGTGCAGACTGAAAATACAAGTATGAGGCACTTAGGAAAGTGGGAGATTTGCCTGAACTGAAGTGGCTGGAATCAGGGCCTCCCTGAGTGCAACACACACACACACACTGACTACAACAATGTAAATGAGCACAAATTAATTCTGAGGAAAGAAAAACCACAAAGATCCTGCAGAAGAACTAATAAAACCTGCTTCTTCCCTCTTGGCAAGACGTGAGGGTGAGGAAATCATTAGACAAGTTTTCTGGAATGGACACCCGTGCTTATTCACAAGGGAGAGCTCAGTTTGGGGGTGGTGTGTGCATGTGTGCCTGTGTGCACATGCGTGTGTGTGTGTACAAAGTAATTTAACTTACATACAAAAAACAACAAAAACATTTATTTTTTAAAACTGCCAACGCCCTATGGGAGCTTTGTTCTAATTGAGGCTAACAGGAAAACTTCTTGTAGGAGGTGACATGGCCTGAGCTGTGAAAGCAGCCTGGGCTTCCAAAAGGCAGAGAGGAGGAGGGATGGCATTCAGACATGGGGGACAGCCTGGACAAGAGCACAGAGAAGGGAGAGGGAATGCAGTATACGGGGAAAGGGGAAGTAGGCCCCTGTGTAGGGAACACAACACATTACATTGTCCTAGAAAGATAAGTGGGAGCCATTACCAGGAAGGGCTGCTGGATGAAATCGGGTTGAGCTACTTTGTATCCCCCTTTCATTCTTTGTTATAAAGGACATCTCCCAAGGTTGGCAAGGTGAGAAGGATGTGAGGTCAATGTCGATGGGCATTAAATGCCAAACAAAGGAATTCGCATTTTTATCCAAGAGGCAATAGGGAGCTTTGGACCTCCTCTGGAAACCGAGGCCCAGACAGGAGACGTGAGTTGTTTGAGGTCCCACACACAGTGAGTTAGTTACAGCTGGGGATTTTCCATGAGACCTCAACACTTACTCACATGAGTAAAATGTCCTTATTTATGACAGTAGGTAAGAGAGAGAATTTTACAATGTAACTTATATTGAGCTATTAGGAACAATGCCTATGATGAATACAAGGACACTGGATTTAAGCACTTCAAAGGTAGTCTGCACTGCAGCAGAGAAACAATCTCCTGTGGAGGCTACAACAATGTAGCTCAAAACATAACCTCCATGGAACAAGAGCTTCCTAGCCCCAAAAACTGAAAACAAAGTAGCCGCCCATAGAGGAGTGGAGGGAGGAAGGATCCAGGGAGGAAGGACCCAGGAAAGAAGAGCTGAACTAGTTGGGGGGGGGTCCATGAACATAAAGGAATCTTCCTGTTCTGTGAGAAATGATGTGTGATGAATTCCAAGAAGCATGAGAAGGTCTATACAAACTGATGCAGAGCTACACAATGACTACCACAATGAAACGGAAAGATCCACCACACAGCAAACAATCCAGCACGAATGAGGCAAAATGACGAAAAAGAAGCAGGGCTTAAATGAAGAGAAGATGGCCCCACCCCCAGCCCTCTGCAGAAGCGGTGGGCCATGGGAGCGGCAGGTAAACTGCACGTGTCAGATGTCAGTTTTACTGATTCATTCTCTCTGTCTCTCTCTCAAAAATAGTACTTGCTATATGGAACGGCTGGGGAGGGAGGGAATACTGGAGGGCAATGTAAAAAACAAGAGACATCAGCAAAAATTTCCTTTAAAAAAGAAAAGGAATGCTGGGAAATAACAACAACCACGCTTGCCCTCAAAGAAGAGCTACGAGAAGCCATCTCAGCTCCTTTGTAGAGGTGGGAGACCATGGGGGCATGTAATATCACAATTTTTATATATTTTTTGATATCTTGGTTACTTTGTGCAACATTTTTCCCTTTCTTTCTCTTTGTTTTATTCTTTTACGATAAAGGATGGCTCCCGAGGAGGGACTGACAGAGAGATACAGTAAAGAACGTCAGCAATACAAAAACGAAAGACATCAATTGTTAACAAATGGGGGTGGAGCTCCTAACAGACACGGCTCCCGAGCAGCCCCTGGCCTCCCAGACCTCCTAAATTAGGCTTCGGTTCAAGTTCGAATCTCCCTACCCCCAGTTCTAAGCTCAAGGGCTCCTTGTTCTTCTGTTAGGGATGAAACAAAATGATCTCCAAGTCCCTCCTGGCTCTGAACTCCTCCCGTCCTCTGTGGTGGGGAGCTGTTAGAGGTGTGCTCTGCCACTTGGAGGGATCAGCAGTCCTGCTCTAATGAAGTGCCCCCCCCAGAGATGCATTCACAGCCTGTCCCAGGATTGGTCACATGGGCCAGATATGTCCCTGGCTGCAGCCCATCTCCAACCTTTCTTCCCTGATCAGAGTGTCTTTACCCTGTAATTAAGAATCTAATTCCAATGGTTGTGACCTCACACCTGTCAAGACAGAGGCAGGCACCCCTGCACTGCCAGCTCATGCCCTATGCCACTGTGGTGGGAGGCAGGTGCCCACTCCAGCAGCAGCAGGGGAGCAGAGGCAGAGGCCTGGCCTGGCATGGTTGGTTAAAGAACCTGACAACGTGCCTCCCACCTCCACAGTAGCCGCCTGACTCTCTAGGCCTATGGAGGCTGCCCACAGCTAAGGGAGCAAAGCCAACCAGACAAACCCCAGACTGGAGCCTGGAGGGGATCTAGGGGAAAGGGAACGCTTCCCAGAATCTCCAAGCTGGAAGGCATCATCTAGTCCAACCCCCCCATTCAGCAGCACAGGAAACGGAGGTCCAGAGAGTGCAAGCAACTTGCCCACAGTCTCAGGAACGCAAATGGCAGAGCCAGGACTTGCATTCAGGGCATGGCTTCTTAAAAGTACCTGACGTTCATCTTCATTTCTCAATATATCCCTCCCACCTTGCCAGCGTGGGAGTCATCCCATCCCTATAACACAGAACAGAAAGGGGGACAGAAGGAGCTCTACCATCACCTGCAGGGGTATCCCCATTTGTGGGCTGCCATCGTAGCAAAGAAGGGAAGAAGGCAATGTGAGCTCTTTCCTTTTTTGGGGGGGCAGCTGGTGAACCCAGATCTTGTGACCCCAAGATCACTTCCCAAGGCCACCCATCAAGTTAATTTTGTGGCAAGACCAGATCTCACATCCTATCTTCAATACCACCTGCCTGGGTGATGTTGAGGAAATCCCCTGCTAAGCCTCCAGCGCACAAATGTGCACTCCCTTCCCAGAATCTGCAACAGAATGGGTAGCATGCTGGCCTTGGACTCAACAAGAAGACTTGGGTTCAAATACTGCTTTGTCCCGTACTTGCCGTGTGATCATGGGCTAATCACTTAACCTTTCTAGGCCTGGCTTCTCTCTTGCAAAGATCCTATAAATGTAATGGAATCCTCCTCCCTTCCTGGAGTAGCCCTCCCTGCTTTCTGTCTAATCAAATCTTTCTCTGCCTTTGAAGCCCAGCTTAGGTTCCATCTTCCTCCTCCTGGAAGCTTGCCCTGGATCTTCTGACCATCGATCAATGACAAACACCCAGGACACAATGAGAAGATTATAAAAATGAGCAGTCTCTAGTGATGTTTTCAAAGGCCCCCTCAAAGCTGCTCATGCCTCAATCCCTGAACTCTGAGACTTCAGCTTAAGTGTCAAAATATATGTAGTTTATGAACCATTACTGCTGACGGGAAAATCAAGAGGTTTACACTCAAGAAAGGATAGAGGATGTCCTGAGCAGGGCCCAGATAAAGGGCCAGGGCAAGTACTTCAAGCGTCCTGTTTGCATTGTGCCCCAAAACATTACAGGGCCTCCTTGAGGAGATCCATGAGCACACAAAAGAAAAAGGCCTAATAATCCACCCAGGAAAAGTCAGAGATGAAAGACGCTCACTGTCTGTCTAGACTACAATAAGCCAGAATTAGACCCTGGTTTGGATCCAGAACAAAATAGCATAAAAAGAGCTGAACTGGATTTGGGAAACTGCCCCATGCTTTTAATCATCCAAACTGCTTCCTAGAGCACCTTCAAGTTCTTGCATGCATAGACACATGCAAGAACACACACATACGTACACACAATCAGTTTTATAATACAAATAGTCTGGCAATGCTGCATAGATGCAAATATTGAAACACTGTGGTCACTAAGGAATCAAAATCACGACTTAATTTCATCTAAAGGGCAATGGCTATTACACAGTGGGCACAAAGCATAGCATTCATAAGGGGTGTGCTGGTAAATGTTTAACAACCAGTTCTTGGGGTATGCGCGTGCGTGTGCGTGTGTGTGTGTGTGTATGTATGTGTGTGTAATGTAAGCATGACACAAGCTCAGTGTGCATTATTAATGTCTTATCCATCGCTTTCTTAATTTTGGACAACCAATGAAACATCTGTTAATCTGGGCAATTTGTATTTTTGCAGATATTCATTGATTTCACTTAGGTTATCAGATTTATTAGCAGGTAATTGGGCGAAATAGCTCCTAATAATTGCTTTGATTTTGTCTTTACCAATGGTCAACTCACCCCTTTAATTTTTTATACAGGTAATTTGGTTTTCCTCTTTCTTTTTTAAAATCAAATTAACCAACAGTTTATCTATTTTACCGTGTTTTTTCCCCCACAAAACCAGCTCCTAGTTTTATTTACTAGTTCAATGGTTTTCTTACTTTTAATTTTATTCACCTCTCCTTTGATTTGCAGGATTTCCAACTGAGAAAACTGAGGGAACTGAGGGGATTAAGATAGCAAGTGGTTAATTGTGGGAACTAAGTGAACCACACTGACTCCGTCTTCTAACTCAATTCTCGAGCTAGCTCAGTTCCTTTTTTATTCAATTACGAATCTAGTCCAACTTCTATCCTTTATTCAATTGTGGGAATTGGGAGAAAAAATTATTGTCTTGTTTGAAGCCAGCCCTGAGTGCCTGGAAACCTGGACCATCTCTACTTGCTATTTAGAGACCCTTAACTAAGGACCACAGTTATGTTGACCAGAAACCCAGTCAGATCCAAAGACTGACGCAAGGAGTTTTCTCGCAATTGCACATCTCAAGCAACCCGCGTGTCTTATCTGAAAATTGGCCCCATACTGATCAATCAATTAGTGTTTCCATATTCCTTGGATTATTTAGAGACACTTAGAGGGAGTGTGATACATCTTTTTCTGAATTCAGGGAATTGCACCTGTTCACCTTTCCTCTCCCAATCTGGAAAGTTCCTAATATTTCATCTAATTAGAAATCAAATTACCGAAAGTTGTATTATTTCCTTTGAATTAATTGGCCTTATTTGATTGTTTTTAATGTATAAACATCTGTTTTCCCTTGTATTCAGGGGTCCAGGCCTAAGTTGAGAAGGTCCAGTACTCGTTGGTTGGGAAATTACCATGTGCTGCTTAATAAATAGATATGCTCAGATGAAACTTTTTTTCCCTCAGTTATTTTATCTTTCATCTGCCACACAACTTGGTGTCTAATTGGAAACTTTTAATCTGCTCTTTTTCTAGCTTTTTGTGTTTAGTTGCATGCCCAATTCATTGACCTACTCTTTCTCTATTTTACTGATGTAATGGTTTAGCAATATTAATTTTCCCTTAAGTACTATTTTGGCTGTATCATATACATTTTGGCATGTTGTCTCATTGTTGTCATTTTCTTTAATGAAATTGATTGCTTCTGTAATTTGTTCTTTGGCCCACTCAATCGAGGATTTGATTATTTAGTTTCTAGATAATTTTTAATCTGTTTTCACAGCCCTTTATTGAATGTAATTTTTACTGCATGATGATGTGAAAAGGAGCTATTTAATATTTTTGCTTTTCTACATTTGGCTATGAGATTTGTATGCCCTGATATCTGGTCAATTTTTGTGTAGATGCCATGTACTACTGAGAAAAAGGTATATACCTTTTGATCCCCATTCAATTTTCTCCAGAGTTCTATCATATCTAACTTTTCTAAACTTCTATTCATTTCTTTAACTTCTTTCTTGTTTGTTTTTTGGTTAGATTTATCTAGTTCTGAAAGGGAAAAGTAGAGATTCCCCCACTAGTATAGTTTTACTGTCTATTTCCTCTTGTAACTCATTTCACTTTTAAAAAATTCAAAGGCTATATCATTTGGTGCATATATATTTAGTACTGATATTAGTTCATTGTATGTGGCACCTTGTAACAAAATGTAGTTTCCCTACTTATCTCTTTTAATTAAGTTTCTTTTTGCTCTTCCTTTGTCTGAGATCCTGATTGCTACCCCTGCTTTTTTTTTTTATGTCAGCTAAAGTATAATAGATTCTGCTCTAGCCCCTTACTTTTATTCTGTATGTGTCTCTCTGCTTCAAGTATGTTTCTTGTAAACAACATATTGTCTGACTCTGGTTTTTAATCCACTCTGCTATCTGCTTCTTTTTTATGGGTGAGTTCATCCTATTCACATTAACAGTTATGATTACTAACTGTATTTCCCTCCATTCTATTTTTTCCCATTTATCCTTCTCTCTCTCTCTCTCTCTCTCTCTCTCTCTCTCTCTCTCTCTCCTTTTACCCTGTCCCTCCTCAAGTCTATTCTCCTTCTACCATTGCCTCCCCCAATTTGTCCTCTCTTCTATCACTCCCCTCTTCTCTTATTCCCTTCCCCCCTACTTCCCTGTAGGGCAAGATAGAGTCCTATACCCAACTGAGTGTGTATGTTATTCCCTCTTTGAGCCAATTCTGATGAGAGTAAGGTTCAAGCATTATCTGCCACCACCATCCCATCTTCCCCTCCACTGTAAAAGCTCTTCCTTTCACATGTCTCTTATGTGAGATAATTAACCCCATTTTACCTCTTCCTGCTTTCTCCCAGCGCATTCCTCTTTCTCACTCCTTAATTTTATTCTTTTGAAATCATTCCATCAGAGTAGACTCACACCCATGCCCTTTGTCTACTCCTTCTATACTCCTTTTTTAAAAATTTTTTTTTTATTTTTAGGCAATTGGAGTTAAGTGACTTGCCCAGGGTCACACAGCTAGTAAGTGTCAAGTGTTTGGTCTGAGGCCAGATTTGAACTCAGATCCTCCTAACTTCAGGGCCAGTGCTCTATCCACTGTGCCACCTAGCTGCCCCGCTTCTATACTCTTATATCCTACTTCTAACTGTTCTAATAATGATAAAGTTCTTAGGAGTTACAAGTTTCAACTTTCCATGTAGGAATGTAACCATAGTCAAGTATAGCCTATAGCCATCAGACTCTACCCTCCTTCTCTTTTGGACAATTGGATTAATAGTGTGGGTCCTCCTGCAGGAAAGTCACAAAACTTTCATTTCTGCAATGCTCCCAATAATGTCTGGCTCTGTAATTCTTAAACCTGTAGTTTCTTATTGTGTGTGTAAGGATATTTGCTTCTTAAATTTTGCAACTGCAGTAGTTACCTTTGTTCCCTCTGAGGAATGTAAATGAATTAACACTGTTTGTTCTACAATAGGGGAGTAGCAATTGGACCTCTACCCACCCAGGCTGCACCTTCTTTACAGCTCATAGAGTTGCCCAGGGCACATGAGGTTAAGCAACATGTCCTTAAGGGTCACATGGTTAAGAGGAGTCACAGGTAGGACTTGACCCTGGGTCTTCCTGACTCTAAGGCCCACCCTCCCTCTGCACTGTCTCTCGTGCTATGGAAAATCGACATGCATTTACACATTGTACATATTTATATAATATTGGGTTTATTTACTGTATAAGTAGGGCCTTTCTCCTGTGTTAGGATGTTTACATATGGGATGGTTCTTTCCCTTTCCCCATGGAGTCTGGGTTAGCATTTCATATATAGACTCCCAAGGAAAAAAAACCCTAAACACCTCAGTTGAGGGCTTTGATTCGCACTTGGGAAAGCAATCCACGGCCGTTCTCCCAGGATTTGCCAGATGATTGATAGTTGATGAGACCACCTCAAATCATTCTTGTTAACCAGCCTTCAGGAAATTCAGAAACGTCTCCTTCTATTCTCTCATCCCCAACAACTGTACTGAAGTCATCCTGAAGTGAAGGTCTGGAATTTGAGGCAACATGGTAATGTGGAAAGAGACACATCTCTAGTGCTTCCCACTTGTGTGACTTTGGGCCACTCCAGGCCTCAGTTTCTCATCTGTAAAATAAACAGGTTGGACTAGAGAGCTGAAATTCCTCCCAACTCTAGCTCTAGGATCATATAATCCAATTTCTATCCCGGAACTCCCACAAAGAAGGGTGTGCCCTCAGTATATGTCAGAGATGGGAGTTCTCTTAAAGAGGGAGATCTAAGAAACTGTTCTGGAAGCTGACATGCCATCACCCTGATCTGGATGCATCCCACTGCAAACAGCTGCCAAGACTCTGCTTTGATAAGCAGATATGTCTCCATTGGACACATAACTCTTGTGTGTAGAGTACAGGACCTGGAAAGGCATTGGCAGCCAAATGAAGGAACCGAAATGGGCGAGAGAAATTGATCAAGTATCTTTATCTCCGATTTCCCCAGAGACCCCCTCATTCTAATTGCTGCCATGAATGGCCCTAATTAAGTCCTTCCATTGGTACAGATCATAACCTACCAATGCTTTATAATCCTGTCTGACCCTCGTCCAGGTCCTCCCATAAATTTTCCATGAAAGATTTATCCAACGTACTGGAAACCAGCCTCCATATCTCGACATTAAGAAAGTCCTCATGCAGTACCTGAGTTGTCCATCCGTAGATCTCTCTCCCTGCAGCTACCCAACCATCTCCCTCCCCCCAGAGCCAAGGCTCCTGGATGATACCACTTCTCAAACACACTGGAAAAAAAAAAGGCAAAATGTTTATATCCATATTGTATAAGCAGGAGAAAAAGCAGAAATCAGGTTGGATCATTTCTGGGGGATGGAAAGGCAAGGTCCTGCCCAGAGACAGAGAAATGATGCCTGCTGGTCCAGGATTCCTCTGGGGCTGGAAGATAAGGGGTCACTGAAGAGTACCTTTCTGGGAAAAAAGCCAACCACCTACCTCAGTGACAAAGAGAGTACGGGGATCAATGATGTCCAGGAAATGCCGGAACCGGCCATAGAAGGAAGTCTGTAGAGAAGAAAGGAAAAAAGGAAAGAGATTAAAATGACTACTCCCTGGATAATTACAAAAACCAAAAACCCAAAACCAACCAAAATCCCATCCATATTTAGCATCAGACAATGACCTCTAGGACATCTATCTCACCACAACCATGGAGTTTGGGCCATTTCTGTAGCCCGTGTACAAGTGAATCTGTAAATGAGCGTACTAACTACCTCGATTTGCTTGAGCTCCCCAATTATCCAGGTAACCTAGAAGAATTGTAGGAGGACTGGCTGTATTAACTAGGATACAGAGTGGTTTGACATACCAACAATCCTCTGCAGTGACTGAGAACAAGCCCAGCTGGATGTGCAGAAAATCAGCAACTCTGAAGCTAATTAAGGTCATACCAGCTTTGCAGCAGACTCTGAGCCATCTGATGGCTTACGGACCTACCGGGGGCATCCTCATCTTCAGAGACTTCCCTAACTGTTGTTTACGGGGCTCTTAGACACACCTTGTTTTACAGTTTTTGAAGGCACCCCCTTACCCTATTGTTTATGCTCAAGCCTTGGACTGTCAGGTTGGCTTATCACCAAGAATGTCTTCTGATTTGTGTATCAAAAGGCTATAGCTGTGACACCTGGAATTCCTCACACCCCGTTTCCTGGATCTTCCCTTCCCCTTGGGAATGGGGCTCCCTGCCTCATTCCTTTCTAAGACCTGCAATTCCTGCCTTTCTCCCCAATTCCCTGCTTTCCTTTGTTTCAAAAGTGCGTGTGTGTGTGTGTGTGTGTGTGTGTATTTCAATACATACATATATACATGTATGCTGTTCAAATTAGGCTAACTGTTCCTTTTCAAATGTTTTACTTCCCTGCTTAATAAAAATCTTCTTTAATTTCACAGGCATCACCTTCCTCTGGTTTTCTTCCCTCTAGGGAAAAGGGTGATTGGATCTCAAGAACTGGCCTTTGTGTTCCCCAGGTATCTTCCTGCTTTGGGGGAAAGGGAGCTCCAAATTCCCTAGAAAGAGCGCCTGCCTCGCCTGCCTCGGTTTCCACCTGCTGAGGCTGTATATCCATACGTGAGCCTCAGCCCACTCTAAGTCCTACACTGAGCTTCCTCCCATGCTGGTGGGAAGAAGGGACAGCAGCATCTCTGCCAAAGACTCACTGTTCTCCCCCTCTTCCACTCTGAACAGTCAGAGCCCCAGGCCTTGGGTGTTTGAGACACAATGAATACCATCAGCACCAAATCAAGTCAACAGTGAAGCCCTTCCTGTGTGCCAGGTACTGTGCTAAGCCCCCAGGGGTCTCTGGGTGGGTCTGTCTGTTTCTGGGTCGGTGGGGAGGGGAAAAAAGGAGGGAGGCCAGCCAAAGAGGAAGGGCAAAAAGGAGAGCAGGAGCCTCGGAGAGCCCACTGCCCCTCCCCCCACCTCCCCAGCTCCAGTTTCCCAACCTTTCCTTCTCCTTCCACATTAAGCCCTTGGCAACAGCCCTGGGCTCCGGGGCTCCAAAACACTGAAATTCCAAGGAGGAAGGTATGGGCAGCCCTATCCTTCATGTCACTCCCATGCCCCCAGGCACCCAAGGGTGCTGACTTCCCCAGTCTCATTTCCCAGTAACCCCCCCCATTATCTCCTCCCTCCACTCAGGTCAGGCTGGACTCCTCATGGTGTACTCCCCAAGCACATCAGACCCACTCACTCCAAGGCACCCAGCTGCGGTGGACATTAGGGTCAGCAGAGGCTGGAGTGCGAGAGGGCTGGGATCAGGGGCAGCAGCAGAGGAGGGGTTCTGAACCTGGATTTCTCAGAATACAAATCCGACACTCTACCAGCTGCCTGGACCTCCCAGAGGCAGGCACAGCCATGCCAATCCTGTTGGATGACAATAAGGAACCCCCCCCCAAGCCAAGATCCAGCAGCACTTGTGTTCTGTAGCAGGCACCTGCCAGCCCAACGACACAGACACTCCTCAGAGGCAGGGGCTATTCTGCTTTAGTCTGTGAGCCCAGGCTGTTGGCACAGCCAACTGCCACATAGGCACAGGGACTGGTCCTGTGATTTGATTTGCTATAGGGAACTCCCAGAAAAGGAAACTCCTTCCACCAACGCGGATCTGTGGCTTCTCTGCAATGGAACATATTAGGAGGTTGCCTAGAGCACCCAGAGGTGAGTGCCCACAGTCACAGCCAGGATGTGTCACACTTGAACCCAGGTCTTCCTGGCTATACTATGCTACCCAGCCCATAGTGGGTGTTTTAAAAAGTGCATGAATTTAGGGTTTAAGTACTGAATAAGTATTTAACTGATGAGAAAAAAAAAGCCGAATTTCCCCTGTGCAACAAGCAGGTCTCTCATCCCTTGGGGTGCAGCAGAAAGAGCCCTGGCTTTGATCAGATGGCACAGGTCAGTGCCAGGTCCTTGGAAGGCAGTTAGTCCAACTCCCATGGGAAACAGGAGCCTCCTCAGTTATACACAGTTAGCCACGCTCAGCTTAAAATACCTCCAGTCACAGAGTATTCTGGCCAAGGCTCTTTTATCTTTCAATTTGATCGACACTGATTGAATGCCCACTCTTTGTAAGGCAAAAGCTATCACAGTGCGGGGAACAGAGGCCTGATCTTAGAACCAGAAAGATGAATTCAGTTCTGACAAATATTAATTGCATGACCCTGGACAAGGTCCCAGGCAACTTTCTAAGATTAGAAACTACGAACAGTCTGCCACGGTGGATAGAGTTTGCACACTGGGGATTATCTACAGTGAAGAAATCATAGACCCAAATTCTCCCCCTAAAAATTGTGTTTGGTATTAAAGACACAAAGGAAAAAAAAGTTAAGCCTCAAACAGGGCACATTATACATTTTCAAATCTCACCTAGGCCTCTGTCCAATCAGGAAAGATGAATTTCTGAGTTCTGGGACAGAACCAGAGGTTTTCAGCAAAGGCCAAACCAGAGGCACTGGACTTGGGGGTCAGAAAAACCTGAGTTCAAATCCCCTCTCAGGCACTTACACCCTGTGTGACCTTGAACAAATCCCTCAGCCTCTCTGGGCCTCAGTTTCCTCAGCTGGCCTCTAAGGTCCCTTCCGGCTCTAAATCTAAAGCAGGCCCCTGCCATCCCCTAGATCCAGTCCAGGCAAGTGGCCCTGGGGAGCAGAGAAGGGAGAGGATCCAATGGGCAAAGGCATTAGAAAGGACTTCTGAGTCTGCATTTCCACCATTTATCTCTACACAGGCCCAGCTCCCAAATGACAGTCTCAAGGAAGAAAACAAATCAGAAGGAAAGAAAGGAAGAAAGTAAATCAGACGGTCAGTTAGCAAGCATTTGTTAAAGGCTTGTGATGTGCCAGGCTCTGGGCTAAGGACAGGCAGATAAAGGAAGGGGGGAGGGGAGAAGGGGGAGAAGAAGATAGGGGGAAGGGGATGGGAAGGAAAGGGACAAAGGAAAGAGAAACTCTGCTTCTGGACTCCTCAGGAGACCATCTAGTCCAGGGAGGACCTCCAGGGTGGGGTGGCCACCTCTTCAGTCTTTGGCTACCCAGGCTCTGCTTGGCCTCGGGGCTCTTGGGAATCCTTTTTGTACGTCTGGCTGCCTCCTAATTGAAAGCTCCCCTCTTCTGCCCCCTGCAAACTGCCCCCCACCCCTGCCCTCATCCCCCTCCCCTTTTCCTCTTTTCTCCCTTCTCAGCAGCAGACTTCACCTGCTCGATGGAGCCAAACCCGCCTGCTCGCTGCCTTGAGTACGACCTTCCACCTCCTACCTGCTCACCTTCGCACAGGCTGACTCCCTTGTGCCTCTTGGAATCCCTGGCTTCCTTCAAAGCTCTGCTTGTGCTGCCTCCCACAAGAGGCCTTTCTGGATCCCTCCCCAGCTGCCAATGCCTACCCAATGAAATTATTTTGCATGTACTTTATGTATCTGTCTTGGGGAGAGGGGGTTATTATACACACATATACATACACACACACACACACATGTGGGGAGGGAAAGAAAGACAGAGAGCCTGATTTAAGGTTTATAGAGTGCTTTCTTTATACATATCATCTCGTTCAATTCCATGGGAGCGGATAAAGCATCAGGCCTGGAGTCAGGAAGACCTGAGGTTTAAATCTGGCCTAAGACACTTACTAGCTGGGTGACCCTGGGTAAGTCACCTAACCTCCGTTTACCTCAGCTTCCTCATCTGTAAAATGGGGGTAATAACAGTACCTCCCTCCCAGAGTGGTAGAAAGAATCAAATAAGATAATTAAGCACGTAGCACAGTGCCTGGCACACAGTAAGCATTACCTAAATGTTAGCTATCATGAGGTAGACGAGCAGCTAGGTGGCACAGTGACTAGAGCACTGGGCCCGGAGTCAGGAAGAGGAATCTTCCTGGGTTCAAATCTGGCCTCAGACACTACCTGTGTGACCCTGGACAAGTCACTTCACCTTGTTTGCCTCAGTTTCCTCATCTATAAAAGAAGCTGGAGAAGGAATGACAAAGCACTCCAGGATCTCTGCCAAGAAAACTCCAAATGGAGTCACAGAGTCAGACATGACTGAAAAACAACTCAACATGAGGCAGACACTATTATTATTCCCATTTTATAGAGGAGGAAACTGAGGCTAAGTGACTTTCCCAGCATCTTCCTGAATCCAAGTCTAGTGCTCTATTCACTGTGCCCCCTAGTTGTGTGACTCAGAACGAGTCATTCAGCTTCTCTCTCTGTGGTCTGGGCAACTTTGAAAGACTCAAAATTGCACTCGAAGGTGCCAGTCTATGTTGGCAAAGGGGGCTTCTCTCTGGAACATTATGCCAATGAAAATCACAGACCCAGTCCCTACACCATTAACCCCCTTATTCCCAGCACCTAACATGGTGTCTGGCATAGAAGGTGCTTACAAATGGTGGCTCACCGATGGGTTATTCCCTACCGAAACAGTAGATTTCTTGGCAGAAATTGTGTCTGGGCCTTCCTCTGTGTCCCTTACCATGGCATTCTGAGGGGCCTGCATGTAGGGGTAAGGAAGTCACAGCCTACCAGAGCTCGGCTCTGTCTCAAGGCCTGAAAAGAGACGGGGGCATTAGCATCTCAAGGCCCCTCCTCGTCACAGGAGCTGATGAAAAGAGACTTTTAACTCGCACTGATTTCCAAGTCTATAAACAAAACACTGAGACAAGGGGCTTTGCCAACCTCTGCCTCTAGGTTCTTCATCTGGAGTGGGTGCAAGAGAAGGAAGCAGCAGAGGTGAACAGCTGAGGGGGAGCGGGGGAGCTGAGGGCAGCAGTGATAAAAGGAAGAGAGACTGTCTGGGAAACTGGCGCGGCTGGAGTCAGAGTAAACAGGGATGCTTAACCCACAGCATTGGCTGCGTGTAGGAGGACACTCAAGATCCAGCGATGGGAAAGGATGAAGAGAAAATGAAAAGACTTTGCCAAAATTTGGGTCATGACCTACTGAATAATCTCCTGATCCTGACATTCAAGCCCCACCCCCCAACTCCTTCCAATCTATCTTTCTAGCCTTCTCTCATACTTTTCCTTCTCCCAGACTCTCTGGGCTACCTTAGCCCTAATTCTTACTCCTTTTGCCTTTATTTATTAGTTCAATGGTTTTCTTACTTTCAATTTTATTAATCTCTCCTTTGCTTTTCAGGTTTTCCAATTAGGTGTTTAACTGGGGATTTTTAATTTGTTCTTTTTCTAGTTTTTCTAGTTGCATGCCCAATTCATTGATCTATTCTTTCTCTATTTTATTGACGTTAGGAATTAGAGATCAAATTTTCCCCTAAGTACCATTTTAGCTGCATCCCATAAATTTTGATGTTGTCTCAATATTCCTAGAATGGGTTCTACTCTCACCTGCCTTTCCTTCAAAGTCACTCCTTTTGTGCAACAAATGCTCCTTGAGTATGTCCCCCCAGGAAGCAAAAGATGAAGGGAACCTTAATTTCTGACAACATCCCTTGTCAGTTACAAAGGAAAGGACAGAAGTGCCCTCAATAGAACCAGGAAAGTCTGGAGGTAGGATGGGCTTCTGGGGGAAGATTACAAGTTCTATTCTAGCTATGTTGAGTTTGAGAGACTCCAGGTGCATATGGAAAGCAGGACCAGAACCCAGGAGGGAGGGTAAGGCTGGACAGACAGACCTGACAGACATAGGCACAGAAGCAATCACTGGATTGGTTAAGGACAGAGCCTTCCAAAGCAAAGTTAGCTACCTGAGGACAGAAATAGTTTCATTTTTTGGCTTAATATTCCCTTTTCTGGCTCATTTCTGTTTGGCCTGGATTTGTAAATCCAGCAGAAGGAAATCCTGTTGCAGAGACACCCTTCACCTGTGCAGGTTGGCAGCCTTCCAAGGTATCATCCATCTCCTTGTTCATCCTTTGTTTCTGGGGGGGTTTTTTGGCTAGGCAATGGGGTTAAATGACTTGCCCAGGGTCACACAGCTAGTGAGTGTTATGTGTCTGAGGCTGTCATCCTTTGTTTCTGAAGAGGACCAATGACATCAGGGCAGGGGTGGGGGTGGGGTAGGGTGTCTTCACTTAACTATGAATTGGATTTAAGTGAGGCACAGCTGCCCAAAGTCTTCAGCCTCACTCTCTCTTTCAGAGTCACTGAAGTCCAACAGCAAGACAAAGTCAAGCTGACTGGTGATGACCTGGGATGCAGCATATGACCCTGGGTCTTCTACTTCTGATCAAGCTTTAATTGCTTCACAGCACCTGCTTCAGGCCATTGGGGCAAATCATTCTAAGCTAAAAAGTGCCTGGGGCACTGAAAGTTAAGGGGTCACACAGTACCTCTCAGAGGGAGGCCTTAAACCCAGGCCATCCTGATTCTAAGGTCAGCCTATCTATTCTCTATGTCACATAGCCTCTAGCCTTTGAAGGCAGGGGGTTCAATTTAATTGAGAGGTGCAGAGACAGAAGAGAAGAGGGCCCAGGCAAGCTTTGGGGGATGCCCTCTCTGCTGGAGGACAGAGACAGATGAGGATTCAGTGAATGAGCCTGAGAAAGACCAGTCAGACAGGTGAGAAGAGGGCCAAGAGAGAGCAGTGTCTCAGGAACCAAGGCAGGAAAGAGTATCCCAGAGGTAGGGGAGAGGATCAACAGTTTAAAAATCCTGCAGAAAGCTAAGGATAGGCCATCAGATTTAGCAATTAAGGAAGAATTCATTGGTAACCTGCAAGAGATCAAGTTACAATGGAATGATGAGGTCAGATCACACAGGATCACAGACAGAAAACTAGGAGGGCCCTCAGAGACCAGCTTGTCCAATCTCCCCCTTCTACAGATGAAGAAACTAAAGTTCAGAGAGGTCAGGTTATTAGCCCAAGGTCACGAGAATCAATGGCTGAACAGATTGCCAGAGATTAAGCTTGTCGGTGGTGAGGAACTGGAGGCTGAGAATTTAGGTTATTCTTTCTAAATGCACTGTGGAACAGAGAAGAGATAGAGGACAGACTAGGCAGAGAATGGCTTCAAGGGATGGCAGCAAAGTCTAGCGAAGGTTTTTTTTTTAAGTGGAAGAGATCTGAGTATGTTTATAGGCCATAGGGAAGAAGCCAGCAGACACAGTGAGATGTAAGACAGGGATGCGAATTAGGAAGGCAAGGGAGATAGGACTGGACAGCTAAAGTTGGCCCAGACTTTTACCGGATCTCAAAGGAATGAGTAGCTGAGGAGTTCAGACTTGATCAACTGGACACCATGCTTGGTAGTTATCTACAGGGCTGCTTTCCCAACCCAGGGAGATCCCCCTGGGCCTGGAAAATCCAAGAATGCAACACATCCATGCTCCAAGGGACAGACAGACCAACCAGGAGCCAGTAGGAAGCTCCAGACCTCCACGTGTTGGGGGTCGGGGATCCGACCAGGGGCACATTCATTTGTAGTAGAATGTAAGCTCCTGGAGGGCAGCGGCTATCTCACTTTTTTATTGTTATAGCTCATGCTGGACACACAGTAGGTGCTTTAAAAGTGCTTCCTATATGAACGTATCAAATGGATCAATCACCAAGCATTCATTTGTCAGACCTGTATTTCAGGAATATCTTTAGGCAGCTCTGCAGAGGACAGATTGGCACGGGGAGAGACTGGCGGCAGGGAGAAAGACCAGGAGGTTGTTTAGCTGGATAGAAACTTGGTGAGTGACGAGGAGATGAATTGTGGAGGTAGAATTGATTAGATGGAGAAAGTGACCAGATATGGGGAATGTGGGAGAAGAGCTGGGGATGATTCCAAAGACTCCAGGCCACTGCTTTAAGCTTCCTGTTCTTTTCCGGTGAAAGGAGCCCATCTCAGCCTAGCACAGGGTGCCCAATACTGGGCCAGAGCATGTCTAGGAGAAAACGAGGATGTGGGGCTGCTGACTCATCACCCGCACTCTCAAAGCCAGCTCATTCTGGGAGGCTGGCTGGCGGGGCCCAAAGTACTGCTTTCATTCCTCCTGACAATGCTGCTCACAGCTGCGCATGAGCCACAGGGCACCTAAAAGGGCCTTGTGCAAGTCCCATCAGGATGGGGACAAAGTGCTGTGGCCCCCACCCCAGCACCCAACCCTGCAATTAGCCAAATCAAATACCATCAGCGGCTCTGCCAGCAGCTGCAGACGATCGCCCCATGGCCGTAATGCTGGAGAAAAACACCTCTTTGTACATACACACAGGCCGGCTTTGATGTCCATGCAGGTGTGCATAGCCACACCCTGGTGCACGTACAAATACCCACACCCAGAAACACACTAGGTAGCTACTGTTCCCCAAACTAACATGAGTTACATAAGCTAAACCCGGGGGAAGGTATAACCAAGGCATAGTTAACCTAAAGCCTTCTGGGAAGATACTCAGAGAGAGGGGCTCCATCCAGGCTGGCCCTCTGAACCGAAGCAATCATTTCTTGCCTCACTCAGTCACCTAGGTTTCCCCAGAGCCTTCTGGGATGCCCAGAGAGGCAACCTCCCTCAAATGTTCTGTCAGTCAGTCAGTCTACAAGCATTTACTATTACATTGCATTATTGAAAGAACACTGATAGCATGGGAAGACTTACATGAATTGACCCCAAGGGATGGAAGTAGAACCAGGAAAGCAATAGACGCCCAACCTGGATCAATGGAAACAGAATAAACCACTGGACATTCAACACTGTGAGAAAGCAGGATGGCCACGCCTGGCCCTAAAGAAGAGAGGGGAGAAGGTGCTTGCCCAGTAGAGGGGGTCACTGGGTAGAAGACAGCATATGTCAGACTTTTTCAACGTGTTGGTTAGTTTGGCTGGACTGTTTTTGTTTTTTCATTTTTTGTTATAAGGGAGATACACTCACTGGGAAATGAGATACATTGGGAGAGGTATCTTTGAGGTACACTGAGAGTGAGAAATGAGATGCAGCGGGAGTCATTTCATGAGCTACATTGAAGATACATTGGGAAAGGAGATACATTGAAATATACTGGGAGATGTAGTTGGTATAAAACCAAAGGTTATCAATAAAAATTTATTTTTTTAAAAAAGAAAGAACATTGATAAATATAAGTATGCAATAAGAAACAGTGACTGTGAAGATGAGGTAAACTTAAAACTTACATGGACTGCTATATAGCAAAGTTAGCAAGGCATAGAAAACAGTTGCCACAATCACCACCATAATGGAAAATAAACAAGAGTTTTCTCCCACCTTACCTCCTCCTCCCTTCTTGTCTCTCAGGTAAGGAAGACTGGCCCATGGCCAAAGAGGTAATAGCCCTACTTCCTAGCCCAGTATGAGGTGATATCTAGTATTCCCTCAAAGATACATGCTTCCAGACATAAAACTGTTAATAGCTAGCATTTATACAGCACCTCAAGGTTTGCAAAGCATTTTAGAAATATTATCTCATCCGATCTTTACAACCACCCTAATAGGAAGGTGCTATTACTTCCAGTTACAAATAAAGCATCTTAGGGACAGCTAGGTGGAGCAGTGAATAGAGCTCTGGCCTTGGAGTCAGGAGGACCTGAGTTCAAATGTGGCCTCAGACTCTTGACACTTACTAGCTGTGTGACCCTGAGCAAGTCACTTAACCCCAATTGCCTCACCAAAAAGCAAAAAAAAAAAAAAAGACATCTGAGGCTGAGGTTAAGTCACTTGCCCAGAGTTACACAGCTAAGTACTGAGGCAGGATTTGAACTCAGGTCTTCCTAACTCCAAGCACTCATCTAATTACTTCTAGGTTCACAGGTTCATTGATCTCTTAACTGCAAAATCCAATGGCCTCAGTCCTCATCCTTTGTGACCTCTCCCCAACATTTGTCACTATTGTCTACCCTCTCCTCCTGGACTCTCCCCTTCAGCTTCTCATGACCCTACTCTCTCTGGATTCTCCATCAGCCTATCTGAGCACCCCTTGGTCTCCTTTGCTAGGTCCTCCTCCATGTCATGCTAACTCCTCATGGACGTCCCCCTTGGTGATCTCATAAGCTCCCAAGGTTTCAATGATCATCCCCCTACCCTCTGACTTGTCCAAGCATCACAATTCACTGAGCCTCCTCACCTCCTGCTTGGACTACTGGTCTGTGGCCCCCCTCCAGTCTCACTCTACTCTGCTCCATCTTCTCTGACACCAAAATGATTTTCCTAATGTTCAGATCTGACCATGTCCCCCCCCCCACCATAAACTCCAGGAACGCCCTGTCACTTCCAGGATCAAACATCCTGGAATATCAAACCCTCCAGGCCTTTTCCTCCCTTCTTAGCTGTACAGCAGCCTGCTCTCATTTCCTTGAAATCGATACTCCACCCCCATAGACCTCCATGCCTTCGTACTTGCTGTCCCTCATGCCTGGAACACTCTCCTTCCCCTCTTCTGCCTCAGTTTCCCTGGCTTCCTTCTAGTCTCACTTAAATCCCACCTTCTTCAGCAGGCCTTTCCTGGTCCTCCCAGCTGTTATTTCCTTCCCCTCTCAAATGACCTTCCGGCTACTTTGTATCCATCTTTTTTGAACCTAGTTGTTTACGTGAAGTCTTGCCCATCAGAATGGGAGCTCCTTGAAGGCAGGGACTATTTTCCCCAGCTCTTAGCAGAGTGCCTGGTGTGTGACTGTTCAGTCATTTCCAACTCTTTGTGATCCTGTGGACCTCTGTCTAAGGGGTTTTCTTGGCAAAGATACTTGAGCGATTTGCCATTTCCTTCTCCAGTGGCACA
This sequence comes from Phascolarctos cinereus, assembly GCF_003287225.1. Classification (NCBI taxonomy): domain Eukaryota; kingdom Metazoa; phylum Chordata; class Mammalia; order Diprotodontia; family Phascolarctidae; genus Phascolarctos; species Phascolarctos cinereus. The sequence goes on along the minus strand of NW_027555625.1, from coordinate 21,931,759 downwards.
CAGAGATTTTTGCCATTTCCTTCTCCAGTGGCACACAGAGATTAAGTGACTTGCCCAAGATCACCCAGCTAGGAAGTTCCTGAGTCTGAATTTGCACTCAGGTCTTCCTGACTCCAAGCCCTGCACTATATCCACTGCACCATCTAGAGGCCTGGCACACAGTAGGTGCTTAATAAATACTTGATTGATTGAAGATGGAAGGTAGCTGTGGAACAGATGCTGGGCCTGGACATCTCTCCCTCTGAGATGTGGGTACACCTGACTTCAATCCTGTGGGCAGCAGGTCTAGCATCATTACCTGAGTGTCTGCACCCCTGGCTTCCCCCTGCTGGGGCCAGAAGCAGCATAGGGCAAGCTCCAGAATGGAGGATTCTATTACAAAGAAGACAACCAGCAGCAGCCACCCCTTCCCTTCAGATATAAGAGACCTGCTAAGGGGAAGGACTGGCCTCCGAAATCAAAAGCATGGGACAGCAAAGCCCAATGAGGCCAGAAAAAAACATGACGCACAAAGCCTGACACACTCCTGCAGGGAGGGTCCTGCATACTCACTCGGCAACCTTCCTCCTGTCTGTTACTTTTACCCCTGTCTGTTTCCCTGTTGTGGCTGGCACCAAAACGCTCGAGGAAACCTCATGAGGGCATATGTTTGCTTCAGGGACAGAAGGGTAGGGGAGAAGCTGTGAGACAGCTTTCCCCTTCCTCGGAAGCCATCATAGCTTGAAAAATTGGAGGCAGCCGGACAAGGCGGCACAGGACACAATTCTCCCTGAGGAGTTTGGAGAAGAGGAAGGGCGGAGCCAGGAAACAGGAGAGACCAGTCAGTCAATAAACATTAAGGACCTGCTATGTGCCAGGCACTGTGCTAAGTGCTAGCGGTACAAAAAGAGACAAAAGACAGTCTGGGCCCTCAAAGAGCTTACAATCTAACATTACAACAAACATGACAACACTCCAGGTAGGCAAAAGTGTCTGATGGCCAAGCCTTGATGTGGGGTTCTGAGCACAGCTTTATTCATGTGGACGTTTGATTCCTTTATCAGGAAGAGCACAGCAGTGTAATAGGGAAACGAATGGCCTTAGAGACAGGAAGGCCGGGCGAGTTCAAGCCCTGCCTCTGACCCACACCAGCATGCATGACCAGTCAACCTTTCTGCAGCAGTAAGCAATATTCTAAGGCTCTGCTTTACAGATGAGTTGCTAAGCTGTATTGGTGAATGGAGTTTCCATACTGGGTAGCAGTTGAGAGCATAGATGCAGGGAAAAAAACAAACAGTTTTCACACTAAGGGATTTCCAAGGAGAAACCTGTGCTTCCTTTCATCAGAACAGACTCGGGGTTCTTTCCTAAACTTCCCCAGCACCTAGTCCAGAATTATACTCTTCAAATTCAGGCATTGTGGTCATAGGATCATCGAGTCAGAGCCGGAAGGGACTCAGAGACCAGCTGGGCCAACCCCCTCATTTTACAGATGAAGAACTGAGGCCCAGAGAGCTAAGTGATCTGCCCAAGGTCGCACAGGTAGTAAGGAACAGAGCTGGGATTTGAACCCAGGGTACTCTTCAGAGCTCTCAGGCACTCGATCGCCAACCCATCCAGCTTTTTCCTCTAAATTCAGGAATCTTAACCTTTTTGTGTGTCCTGGGCCCCTTTGGGAGGCATCTGACAAAGCCTACGGCCCCCTTCTCAGAGTGATGTTTTTAAATAATTGAGGGAAATGTTAAGTTTCTGTTAGAGGCGAGTGGAGACAAAAATCTAACTTCTCCACCAGCATTTTTGTGGAGCTCTGGCGTTTTTCAAACAGGCCACTGTGTCATCTGCAAGCAGAGAAATTTAAACTCTCCACTGCTTACTACCTTCACTTCTTTTGCTTGACAACCCTATAGCATTTCCAAAATTATGATTCAAAGGGAGACTGAGAGTAAACAATCCTGCTTTGCCTCCATTCTTAGTGGGAAAATTATTACTCCTCTATTTTCTATAGATAGATAGATAGATAGATAGATAGATAGATAGATAGATAGATAGATATAGATATATAGATATAAGTAGATCTTGGTTTAAAAGAACATGTTTCATCAATGCTAAAGAAAAATCCTTCAAATCTAGTGCCTGGTTTGTTTTTTAAACCATGAATGCTGTCTTTTATGAGGGGCTTTTTCTGCAACTGTTCATATAATTATTAGTTTTTAATGTGTTTGGACTTTTGTTTACTGATATAATTACTATAAATTACATTAGAGTTACTGATTTGCTGCTGTGAAAGAATTTTCCCCAATGGGAATTCCCTACACAGATGAAATCACAGGTCCACTTTGAGGAGGGGGCCAGGAGGTGGTTCAATGGATAGAGTCCCTGGCCTAGAGTCAGGAAGACGCATTTTCCTAAGTTCAAATTCAGCCTCCAGACACTTACTAGCAGTGTGACCCCAGGCAAGTCACTTCACTCTGCCTTAGTTTCCTCACCTGTTAAATGAGTTAGAGAAGGAAATGGCAAAGTACTCCAGTGTCTTTGCCAAGAAAACCCCAAATGGGGTCATGATGAGTCAGACATGACTGAAACAACTGAACAGCAAGACTGGGTGGGGGTGGGGAGGTGAAAAGATTTTCTATGCTGAATATTCTCTTGATATTGAGGCATTCTTGGCTTCCTGGGATAAAATCCTACTTAATTATACTGAATCACACACACAAACATACATATACACATATGTATAAAACTGAATGTTTTGTATAGAAAATTTGTGTTTGTGTGTGCGTGTGTATACTTAGAGTTGTTTTACTGGATAGTATTTTAACATGTTATATTGACATCAATTACATTGATCTAGAAAAATCACAGATCCAAATAAAAATAATATCTATAATAATAATGTATATAATACAAATAAATGTTTAACATATATAATGTTATAATATGTTATAATATAGTAAAAATAAATATATGGTAAAATAACATATAATAAAAATATCTATGTATAGCACAGAATCCAAATGGCCAAGTGGTTAGTGAGGAACTTTAGTACCAACATCATGGAAGACCCGGCCCAGCATGGATTAGGAAAAGAATGGGCTAGACGCTTTGGGGCAGCTGCACAACGGTTTTCATGGCTCCAAATTTCTCTCTTCCCAAAACAAAAACAGCAATATCCTTTCAGGGTTGACTATGGCTGCAGTGCCACAGTCTCGGAAGAACCTTTTTGATGTGTGCATAAATACGAGAAAAGTGTGGAAGAGCAGAGGTGTTAGACTGACTACCAAACTGAAGGTCTCCAGGGCCGTTGTGCTGACCTCATTGTCGTATGCCTGTGAAACCTGGATGGTATGTCAGCTCCATGTCAGGAAACTGAATAGCTTCCCTTTGAATTGTCTTAGGAAGATTCTGAAGATCACCTGGCAGGATAAAATCCTGAGGTCCTTTCTCAAACTAAACTGGCAAGCATTCAAACTCTGCTACAGAGAGCACAACTCTGATGGGCTGGCCACATCTGAACACAAAACAAATACTTGCCAAAAAGACTGTTTTATAGAGAACTCACACAGGGCAAGCGTTCACATGGTGGTCAGAAGAAACGATACAAGGACACTCTCAATGTCTCTCTTAAGAACTCTGGAATTATTTTAAAAAAAAGAACATTGGAATTGATTGTGTGCCATGGAAGACACTGGCACAGGACCACTCAGCACAGCGTGCCCTCGTCAGAGAAGGTGCTGTGCTGTATGAGTGAAATCAGAATTGAAGGAGCCCAAAAGAAACACAAGATGCGCAAATTTAGAGAATCCACCCCAAAGGTCCACATGCACTATTTGTGCCCGACCTGTGGCTGAACATTCTGAGCTCGTACTGGTCTGATCAGCCACAGTCAGACCCACTACAACAACTCTGGCACAGTGATGTCATTTTGATCCTCTTCGAGAAGGAAAGACAACAACCTCTGAAGAACCGGAGTCTTTGTCCGTGCAATGAAAGGCAAGAGATCTAGAGGAGGGTCCTGAGCACTCTGGCTGCCCCCCATGGAAGACTCATGAAAGGCCAACCAAGGTCTCTCACAAGAAGTGAAGGCACAAAGAAACGTCCAATATCTATGAGATGTTGGAAGGCATTCCACATGGATGAATTCTCAGGTCAACCCAAGGCCTGGTACAAAGCAGTTGCTTCAGTAAATTAATTCATCAGTCATTGACTGATGGATCACCGAATGAATCACAGGTTGATTCGATTCAACAAGCATTTATTGAATACCTACTGTGTAGAAGGTGTTCTGCTAGGCTCTGCAGAAGCAAAGACAAAAACAAAAGTCCCTGCCCTCTAGGAGCTTACATTTTACATGTACATAATACAACAGGTACTGAGTTAAGTAAATACAAAATACTTTCAGTGAGGGGTGATGGGGGAAAGGTAAGTGTGGGGAGCACCAACAACTGGAGAGAATCAGAGAAGAAGGCCTCAGGTTGGAGGTGACAAGTTTTGAGGGTTCTGTGCAATGGAGATACAAAAGGATTGGACTATAATTCACTTTCTCTGCCTCAACCTTACCAAATTTGAGTATCAGAACCATATGTGCCTCGAGGAAAGTTAGGGAGAACACTATCTTTCTCTATTTTTGAAAACAGTTTGTAAGGATTGTTTGTCTTTGAATGTTTAAGTTTTCACCTATTTCCAGAGGCCACGTGGTGGTTCACAAATAGCCTGGTCAATTTCTCCCTTGGAAATGAACTTCCTGAGGTTACCTATCTCTTGTTCTGTCAATTTGGGTATTTTTAAATTCTTGGGGACCAATGAAAGGGCAACAGGTAGCCACATAAAGGGCATGAGCAGGCTGCAACCCATCACAAACCAAATCAGGAAGAAGCAGCTGCATAAAAGAGATCATCAAAGAAGCATGAACACGAGGGCTGTGCAGTTCCCATGGCAAGAGCAAGGAATGCCGGTGGGAATGACGACTGGGCAGTCCTCTGCTTCAGGGATTTCTCCAAGTCGTTAAATGAAAGCAAGACGGGCTGTTGCCCACTGAGTGGATTCTCTATGGCAAACTCATAGAAAGACATGAAGAAGATCTCTCACCTCTGTTCCACCAACTGACCTCCCTGGCTTCCTTCCAATCCCTGCTAAAATCCCATCTTCTACAAGAAGTCTTCCCTAGCCCATCCTAATTCCAGTGCCTTCCCTCTATTGATTATTTCCCATTTATTCTTACTATACCTTATTTGTACATATCTGTTTGCTTGTTGTCTCCCCTATTAGACTGTAAGCTCCTTGAGGGCAAGGACTGTCTTTTGCCTCTTTTTGTATCTACAGCACTTAGCACAGTGCCTGCCACTTAATAGGCACTTAATACATGTTTACTGACTGACCTACAAGAGTCTCATGAGGGTCCATAGGCAAGGATGGGTCATGATGTGCTCTTCATAGACCCAATCAAGTCTATTTTTGTAAATATCCCTCCACCCTGTCTTTTGTAGTCTCAGTTTTGTTACAAAAAGCTGCACACAATAGTCTCTGATCCTTTTCTTTGTTTCTGCTCTACTCATTGTGGTTTCCCCTTTTTTATTTTTGCTTTTGGTCATCTGGTTTTCCTTTCTCTTCTTTTGGATTAAATATCCCAAAGGCATAAAATTTCATTAGGCTTTTTTCATGCCACTTCTTTGCACCAGCTATTAATGTAATTTTTCTTTTATTTCAATTTAATTGATGCATTATCTTATTCTGAAGATTTTTTTGTGGTCTCTTGTATATTATTTCTTTGTTCATTGTCTCATTTCTTTAACTACAAATAACTAATTAATTTCCTCTTCTGTATCAACACAGGCATTCAGGGATATAAATTTGCCTTCATGTACTGCTTTGGCTGCAACCCATAGATTCTGATATGTTGTATTTATATTGTCATCATCTTTAACGTACTTTGTTTTTTGTTTCTATAATTTGCTCTTTAACCCAAGCATTATTCAGCAAGTCATGTTTTTAGACTTCACAGAGGATTAAATCATCTAATCATATTTTTTCTTGTTGAGTAGGATTACATTATGATCCTTGAATATAGTTTTAAATAATTTCTACATTTCTGAATGTATTTATGATTCATTTGTGCTCTGGAACACAGTTTTTAAGAATGTTCTATGTATATTTGGGAGAAAAAAAGTATTTCTTGGATTTTTCCATTCAATTCTCTCTATACAACTACTAAATTTAGTTTCTTCAAAAATCTACCTGTCCAAATTTTTTTTCTTGTTTATCTTTCTGTTTTATCACAGGGGTTCATAGCCTTACCCTGACTCATGAATTGATTTCAAAGGATCTATGAACTTGGTTTTTTAGATAGTTAAATTTATTAAACTTATATAGCTTATTCATTATTAAGTCATCAGGATAACAGTTGGTTAATATTGCTATTCTCTCATTGGCAATGGCACCCATGAGTATAATGCCCCTATTTATCTCTTTTTAAGATATCTGGACCTCTGATGTCTTCAATGTAGCTGATGTGTTGGGTGAGTTGGGCTTGGAGTCTGCCCGACTGCTGTCCCACAAATTCTGCTGACCTGCAACCTGCACTTCCTTTTCATTATTTTTGGGGAAATTTTCTTACATGACTTCCTGAAAACCAGTATTCAGATTCTTTTCTTCTTCATCAGTCTTCAGAAGTGCAATTAATTAGACATTAGTTAAATCTGGGAAAACAGAAGCAATCCAGAAGGGGCCAAGCAAGATGATGAATGGGGGAGGGGAGACCAGGCCCCATGAGGATCGTCTGAACAGAGTGTTTAACCAGGGGAAAAGAAGACTTGAAGGAGGAAAGCAAAGACCATTGTCAAGTATCTGAAGGGCCACTGCTTAAGACTTCTTCTTTTTACCCCTGGAGGGCAGAAGTAGGAGCTGTGAGTCGAAGTTACAAAGGTAAAGTATGATTTAGCTTCCTGACAATCAGTGAGGCCCAAAAGAGGAATGAGCTGCCTCACGAGGAACGGGCGTCTGCCTCATTGGAGGCTTTCCAGCAGCTTGTAAATGTTGACCTTCGCAGCACTTGACACTGTCATCAATACTGTCCACCTGGAATATCTCACTTCTCCAGGTATTTCGTCTCTCCTGGCCTTCCTCCTACCTGCAGCATTGTTCCTTTTCAGTCTCTTTTGCTGGATCACCATCCATGCCCCTCCTTCTTTCTATAGATGTATCCCAAGGCTCTATGAAATTAAAAGACATTTGCTCCTTGGACAGAAAGCTCTGGCAAATCTAGACCACGCATTAAAAAGCAGAGACATCACCTTGCTGACAAAGGGCCGTAGAGTCAAAGCTATGGTTTTCTAGTAGCAACGTACGGCTACGAGCGTTGGATTGTAAGGAAAGCTGAACACCCACAGAATCGACACTTTCAAACTGTGGTGCTGGAGAAGACTTTTCAGAGTCTCTTGCACAGCAAGGTCAAATCAATCAATATTTAAAGAAATTAATTAACAGGAAGGCCAAATACTGAAGCTGAAACTTAAATACTTTGGCCACATAATGAGAAGACAGGATTCATTGGAAAAGACCCTGACGTTGGGAAAGATTGAAAGCAAGAGGAAAAGGGGGCAGCAGAGGATGAGATGTATAGATGGTGTCATGGAAGCAATGAACATGATCTTGGACAGACTTTGAGAGATAGTGAAAGACAGAAGGACCTGGTGTGCTATGATCCATGGGATCCCAAAGTTGGACACAACTTAACAGCAACAATAACAGGACCCTTTCCTCGGCCTCCCTCTCCCTATTTTTCTCTCTGTCTGCAAACATATCAGCTCCTGTGGTTTTGACTGTTATCTCTATGCAGATAATTCTCAGATCAATGTATCTAGCCCTTGTCTCTCTTCTGAGCTCCATCTACTATCACCAGCTGCCTCCTGGGTGTCTATCCGTTAGCGTCTCAAACTCAACATGTCTGAAATAGAGCCCGATCTTACTCCCCACAAATCCGTACAGATGTGGAGGGTAAGAGCATCCCTGGTGTCATTCCAAAATCTTCAATGCTCCTGAACTCTCCAGGGCCAATCAGTTGCCAAATCCTATCTCTATCTTCACAACTCAGTACAATTGAACACAGCCCTTCTATCTGCCCCTTTCTTTTTCCTCACCCAGTCCCCAACCTCATTCAGACCTTCTCATGCAGGCTAATGTGGTCCCTTTCGAATGGTTCTTCCTGGCTCCAGTCTCTCCTCTCTCCATTCTAGCCCTTCACACAGTTGCCAAATTATATTCCTAAAACTCTGTTCTAACCACGTCACTCTTCCACTCAAAAAGCTCCAGAGACTCCCTGTCATCTCTAAAATAAAACACAGACTCCTCTGTTTGGCACCTAAAGCCCTTTCCAGCCTGGCTCTAATCTACCTTCTCAAATTGATTCCCTATTACCCTGCCTCCCCCATCCTTCATTCCAGCCAACTGGCCACTTGCTGTCCTTTGTATACCACCTTATAAATGCTGCTTCTGTGGCTCTGAACACAGCACTCCCCAGTCTTGAATGCACTCCCTCCTCCCCTCTGCCTCTTAGTAGCCATGGCTTATTTTAAAACTCATCTCAAGTGCTACCTACTGCATAAGGCCTTTCCAGATCTCCCTGGGGAGTCAGTGGTCTCCTCAAACCCTGAAATTATGTTGTAGATGTTTTGTGTTCATTTAAGAAAGGCAGCGTGGCATGGTGGATGGAGAGCCAACCTCAGTCAAGAAGACCTGAGTTCACATGTTACCTGACACATACCACCTGTGTGACCCTGTGAAAGTCACTTAATGTCTCATTACCCTAGACAACTTTCTAAACTGAAGACGTAGCATATGTTCTGATTGGCAATGGCAGGCTGGGTCTGAAGAAGAAGGCTACTGCATTCCTTCAGGGCTCTAGAGTGAACCCTGAGAGTGCAAAGGTCTTTTAGTACTCAGGTCTCATGAGCTCCCAGGAGTGTAAGTCCTCATATGATTATCAGTTGATAATAATTCTCCACACTTAGTGTTTAGAAACTGGTGTTAATGAAGGCAATGGTGTCAAACTCAAATAGAAATAGGAGCCATTAAACCATACATGACAATCACTTTGGGCTACATATTCACTTAGAAAACTACATATTAACATTATTTCTTTTCTATTGTATTTTTATTTATTTTATTAATTATTTTCCAATTACATTTTAATCTGATTTGGATGGCACTTGGGAATGTTGGGAGCCTGTTTGACACCTCTGAATTAAGCTATCAAGGCCTAGCATCTTAACACTTTAAATGAGGGTAACTGACTGACTCAATGACTTACCCTTACACAGAAAAGGGGCTAATCCTGCCTTGGTAGAGGGGCTGTTTCACCTAGGAGTTCTCTATTTCAATGACATCATAAGTCTAATCCATGTCCCCATAGTTTAGATTCATTTATTATTTATATTCTTTTATATTTATATTAATTTATCTGAGTTCACACTGTTCCCCTCATTTATATTATTAGCTCCTTGAAGGCAAGGATTATTTTGTTTTGTTTTGTTTTATATCCCCATCACTTGGCACAGTTAACTGGCACATAGTAGGTACCACTAGCACTTGTGAAATTGTAGTGAATGACCACTGTTTCGGAATCCCTTGGACTCAGTCCATTTTGTCTCCACTCTTTCCAAGTATTTCTAGTGATAATAGCTAGCATTTATATGATGTCTACTATGTGCCAGGCACTGTGCTAAGGGCTTTAAAAATATTTTCTCATTTAATTCTCAGGACCTTATAGTGGTAGGAGCATTTTACAGATGAGGAAACTGAGGCAAACAAGTGCTTGCCCAGGGTCTGATTTGAACTCCTGATTCTAGGCCCAGCACTCTACCCACTGCCCCACCTAGGGTTCAAATCTATGGCCTTTGACTCAGAAGAACTGGGTTCAAATCTGGACTCTTTTACTTACTCCTATGTGACCTTAAGCCAAGTCATTTCACCTCTCTGAGCCCCAGTTCCCTGATTTGTGAAACTGGGGGTGCTGAAGGTCCCTTCCAGCCCCAGATCTGTGATCCTGCAACCCATACCTAGGGTTCTCTGGGAAGGACAGCAGTCCACAGCCGATCTTCCTAAAAGCCCAAACAAGTGAGTAATGCAGGAGCACCCTCTGATCAGAAACTCCCTATTTATCCCCTTGATATCACTCCCAGAAGGGCAGGGAGGTGCCCTCTCATTTTATCAGGTCCTGTGCAGGCCATCTTGTTTTATTTGGGGAGGAAGCCAGAAAGCTCTATTTTAAAACCTTTGAAGGAACAAACGAGGTAGCTTCTGAGCTTTCTCCGAAGAATCACAACCACACATATCTTTATGTAATGCATGAAGGTAAATCAGTTCTCTCTGCCTAGCCTTCCCTTTCCCCTTCCAAGAATCCCAGGCAAAGCAGCCCCTGTCTCCACCTCTGAGCTCCCTTATACATTTCTCTCTACAATCTGGGTTCTCCCACTTTCTCCTCTATCCTCATCAACCCTCGAGTTCAGCTCAGGAGAATCTCAGTGCTTAAATGCTTTTTTCTTTGGGAAGTCTGTTTTCTCCTTTACTCCTTGAGGGAAATCTCAGCTGCTCACCCCTCAGGGAGCTGGCAAAATGCTGAAAGCTCAGGAATGCCTGCAAATGTGCGCTTACTGATGAAGTCCCAGGGTGCAGTTCTGAAAACCTCCTCTTCGGGAGGAAACCAGCACATACACACCCTGTCCACGTCCTCCTCTGCCCTGGGCTGAAAACCGGCAAGAGATAACCTGAGCAGAGGTTAGTCTATTCTTGTTTTCATCCCCTTGGTTAGTAGTTACCAAAGGGTAATGAGGAATATCTGCTCCCACACCATTAGGAAGTATCATTCCTAGGCAAGGAATTGGGGGGAGGGGAGGGGAAGGGGGTACGGGGAGGCCCTCGGAGAGTGGGAAGGTGCTGACTAAGGGATTCTGGCTGCCAAGCATTGGACAGGCAGGGGTCGGCCGTGGACTGCCACCAGCTACCTTCACCCACCCTCCTGCTGTCGATGCCCTTTGTCCCCACCGCAGAGGCCACTTTTGAAATGTCCCTCTAGGAAGCTGGATAATTAGGCTTACAACTCGGTATGCTGGTTCAAGATGATGACTCAGCATTCTCTACCACCACCTCCCACTCCCCTTTTTGGCTTCTGGCAGCAAATCTGCCTACCCCTCAACATAGCTCCTCCTCAAGCCGCTTCTCCCAAGCTAAAGCGCCCCCCCCTTCACTCTCCACTCTGAGAGCACTGCAGGGACCCCAGGAACTGGAACACCCGAGGAAGGGAAAGGAAGGCCAGAGAGAGGGACAGTGCTCAGACCCAGAGTCACATCGTCGGGGCTGCACGCGAAAACCTAGGCTCGGCCCCGGGTCCTTGAAGGGCCCTGGCCAGGTCAATACATCCCGAAGTATCGAGAGCCTTGTGCCGGCCAAGGCTAGCGCTAGTGACCAAAGGCTGCAGCCCGGAGACTGCGAAACGGCCATGTGCCGGGTCTGGCCCTCGCTGGAAGACAGGATTTAAAGATAGCTACATAGTAGCAAAGTCGTATCCGCCCGTGGGATTTGAACTTGTCACCTTCGGGTCCAGGGTACCGCAGCCTAGAGAGAACCCCTTTCGGACCCACCAATCCCTTCCTCCAATCATATCCCGCCCCGGTCCCACTCCAACCAATCATAGGACGACGCTGGAGTTCGGCTATGGGCGGAGGCAGTCCCCAGAGAGCGACAGAGCCAGCGGTCAATAAGAAGCCAGAGAACGAGAGACCGCCCACCGTGCCGTCCAATGGCCGAGAGGCGGCGGCGGCCACGGTTCCCGCGGCCGCAGCTGCTGGTGCCGGTGGCCGCGGGCTGCAGACCCCGGCACGGGGGGGGGGGGGAAGGCGTGGGCTCGCCACTGGCCCCCTTCCCGCCCGTCCGCCCCGTGCCGTCCCCTCCCCTTGCTCGGCAGCCCGACCCGCCGTGGGCCTCACCTGCTGGAAGCGAGGCTTGCCCAGCTGGAAAGGAGGAGTCTCCGCCGAGGCGGCTTCCGCCGCTGCTGCCGCCGCCGCCGCAGTCTCCGCCATGGCCACTGATGCCCGCAATCCCCGGCCCTTTTAAAATGTCCCTCCTCGGCCCCCGCCGCAGCTGCCTCTCCCCATTGGCTGCAGCCAGCCGCAGCGTCAGAGCGGCGCAGGGGATTGTGGGCGAGGTAGTTTTTCTTCTCTGCGCCCCTTCCTGCGCTCCTGGGAAGAGACCATAGAATGGGAAGCCAAGAGAGGCCAGAGCGTCTCCCACAGAACATAGGGCTGGGACTTTGCACCAGCGGCCATCTTGGTATGGGTAGCCAAGTGTGGTTATCAACACCTTGGCAGGGTGTGCCCGATGACTCACAAGATTAGATTTTATGTGTGCAAAAGCAAAGACCAGCCCATCAACTCCTTCAATGGCCCTCAAAACTTTGATTTTCTCTTATGACCTCCTTTAAGGTCAATGCCATCCCCAGCCATTGCCACTAAGACTTAATGGGGCTAATTCTCAGGCAAGGGTGGGTATGAGGATGATGGGTGTGTCAGGCCAACAACAAACACTTATCAAGCTGGTGGGCCCACGGGTGAGACCATCTCCAAGGGGGGTTTCCAGCAGGTTCTCGGAGGACCCCAGCTGGGGAGGGGAGTAGCCCGAGCCACAGAGGCAGGCTACCAACTGGGAGAACTGCCATGCCCCCCCACAAACCCTTCGGTCCCATGCCCTATGTGGCCAAAACCTCCCTGTCCTCTAGAAGCCCCCATTCTAATGCCCAAGGAATAAAGAGTTAGGCCCAGAGGCAGCTTCCCTTGAAAGGGAGCTCAAGCTGTTCCTAGGACTTAGTGCTGGGGACAGCTGGTCAGCCTCTAGACCAAGGGTTCTTAACCAGTGAATAGTCAGCTGGGATTGGAGTTAGAAAGACCCCAGTTCAAATCCTGCCTCAGATACTTCCTGTGTGGACCTCAGGCAAGTCAATTAAGTTTGCCTCAGTTTCCTCAACTGTAAAATGGGGGATAACACCCGCTTCCCGGAACTGTGGTGAGATCAAGTGAGATAACACGTATAAAGCATGTGTTTCAGTGCTGCGCACTGTGGCGGGTGCTAACTGCCAGCTGTGATAATGATGATGAACTTGGGGGGGGGAATGTAGCTTTATTAACCTTTGGCTTCCTTTGTAATCCTATGTATTTTATAAACTTAAAAAAATTTTTTTTGAGGAGTCGATGACAAAAACAAAGTTTAAGAATCTCTGGTCCAGGGGCAGCTAGGTGGTGCAGTGGATAGAGCACCAGCCCTGAAGTCAGGAGGACCTGAGTTCAAATCCAGCCTCAGACCAAACACTTGACACTTACTAGTTGTGTGACCCTGGGCAAGTCACTTAACCCCAACTGCCTAAAAAAAAAAATCATCATCATCTCTGGTCCAGACAGAATCCTGGGGCACTCCTTTGCTAACGGTGAGTTCCAGAAAACATGACTCTCCTGTTTCTGTAAGCCCCTTGTGCCTGGTAGAGTGCCTGAAACACAGCCAGTACTCAAGTTCTTACTGAATCGAGCAGTGCTGGACCTAAGAGGCAGAGAAGCACAGGCACACTCCCAGCTCTTCGGTGTTACTTGTGTGACCCTGAGCTAACACAACCTCTCCGGGCCCAATCCTCATCAGAAAAGTTAGGAAAGGGGTCTGATTAGGGAGTCTCTGAATCTTTGTATGATCCTGCTGGCATGTAGAGGGTCTGTGGTGTCAGGGGCTCACCAGCAGCCTGCCTGTCACTCAGTAAATGGACCACGTGGCCCTGAGGGTCAGCCAGCACCAAAGACAGCACCAAACCCCAGGCTTCCCGACACCACCACGCTCTGCTCCGCAGACTGTAACCCAGCAGAGGTAGCAGGGGGCGCCGCAGTGTACAGAGTGCGGGGCCAGGAGTCAGTGAGACCCAAGGACAAACCAGTCTCAGACACTTGCTAGCCGGGTGAGTCTGGGTTGCCTCAGTTTCCTCACCTGTAAAATAGGGATCCTAAGAGTACCTCCCTGACAGGGGTGTCGTCAGGATTAGAGAGGTCATTTTAAAGGGCTCAGCACGGTGCCTGGCACACAGTGCTACAGACACGTTAGCTATTATTTATCAGTAATCTATTGATAACAAAAAACAAAGACAGGTGGATTGGTTGATGGGGGCCTCATTCAAGTTTCCTTAAAATCTGGCTCGAGGCTAGGAGTCCCAAACGAGGGACAAATCCAAAAGAGGAATCCTACCGCGCCTGCCAATGACAGGGCACAGGATGAACCCGACCAATGGGGGCAGTGTGGTCTGACGCTCTGGGTTCCTGCCCCCCCTACTCCCTAGGTGGGTGATCCTAAGCAAACTTCTTATCCCCGCCCACCCCTCCAAGTGCCTCAGTCTCCTCGTGTGTAAAATGGGGCTAACCACCCTTGCATGGTTGGTGCGAGGAAAGTTGGTGTGAGCCCTCAAGCCGCCACCCCTTCCTGGTCGGGCAGCCCCCATAGCCTGTTGGAGCCACCCCACCCTCGACCCAGTAACTAGACAGAGCCTCCCATGGTAGATGAATCCAATTTTTATTCTTTGTAAAGTGCTTAAAACACAAAGAACAAGCTCTTTAGAAACATGAACTGCAGCAAGGAAGACAAACAGTGAAGCAAAAGGATGTCCACCCTCTGCTGGGCCTCCAGCTTGGGCCAGGGGCAAAAAGACAACACGGAACAACTTGGGCTTCAAACACTTGTGGCTTGGCTGTAGACTCCAGCCCCCTCCCAAAGCCCAGCAAGGCTGGGTCCTTCTCTCCTTGGCTGTGCCCCAAAAGGGATGTTCCCTCCCCCTCCCGCTCCCGGATGTCTGCAGACCCTGGGGAAGGGAGAGGATCAGGGCTGTGAAGGACTCAAAGGCGGTTTTCAAGACAGGCTACTGAGGACAGGGGAGGGCATTGCTTTCAATCTCCAGTAACTCCTACCTACATCAAGACAGCCCACCAAAATTCCATACACATCTGTATACACACACACACACACACACACACACACACACACACACACATACACACACACACACACACTCTCAGGTTTCTCCTCTCTCCAATGACACAGCCCTCCAGAGGCCAAGTCAAGACCCATCACCAGCGGCCTTCCTTGCCCACCTCAGCCTGCCATCCCAGAAGGGGTCCCAGGCTCGCACCCATCACAGCTGCCCTGATGCACCTGTCCAGAGGGTCAGATCCAAGGTGGAAAGAGGGCAGATGGCTGAGGTCAGGCCCCAGGGGCTGCCAGGCCAAGGTGGGCCAGCTGGGAAACATGGGACACCCAGAATGAATGCTTACTTTTTAAAGTGCAACAGCCCAGTTAACTAAGGCAGCTGGGTGGAGAGGGCGAAAATAGCAGCTTGGCTGGCGGGGAATGGGGGGAGGGAAGTGGCTGAGAACTTCCTCCCCCAAGTGCAGCATCCCAGTACCTCCTATGAGACAATATGGCCTGGAAAGGGGGAGGGAGGCAGCGGCAGGCCGGCAGGAACTGGGGAGGGGAGAGAAGAGGGGGCACCCAGCTCCGAAGGAGCCGCAAGGGCACTGAGCTACTTAATAATTCATTGAGTGAAGTGGGAAAAGGGGGATGGTATCAAACCTTACTACCCCCGCCCCAGTTCTGGTTTCCTGGGCTTGAGAACTCATTCATGGAGCTGGCCAGCCATCCATTTTCTCACACTCGGCTCAAGGTTGGGGAGGTGAGCCAGAGGTACCCAGAGCCATGCAGGCAGATGGCCAGGGCAGGGGTGGCCAGGAGCCTCTGCCCCTTCTCTTCGGCAGGGAGGAATGGGGTGCCGGGTGGAAAAAGCCCATCATGGAAAGGGAGGCGGGGCAGGTGGACCTTGGTCCAGACCCCTTCCTGGGCCCCTCCCCACAAGGCACATTTTACATTTTAATGATTTTTTTCTAAGTACAAACCCCGCTGGGCTGCAGAGTTTTGGCATCTGAACGGGTAAGCAGAGAACAGAGAAGCTTTTAAACATTAAAACCCAAACAGATCCCAGAAGAACCCCAGAGACAGGAAGCCTGGGATCACATAAAGACTTGGGGGTTGGGGGCAGATTATTCTTTTGGAGAAACAACAGAACCCAAATCCCTCCCCTGAATAAAATGAACCGAAGACCCAGAGCACACCCCTCGTCCCCAGCTCCATCTTGGCCTCCCCCAAACTGAACCGCAGGGCCACACACACACACACACACACACACACACACACACACACACACACACACACACACAGTGGTGGGGACGGGGCAGCACAGCAGAGTGGTGACAGATGAGCCGGCTGGTTGTCAGGCTCACATTTTGGCAGCTTGCTTCCGAAGAGGTAACACTGGCAGTAACAGTAGGGTGGGGGACTGGGAGAAGCTAGTTCCAGCTGGGGGGGGGGGCGGGGAGGAACACCTGGGCTCAGACAGGGATAGGGAGCATCACTACCGCCCAGGTAGCAGCCCCCCTTACCTGCCCTGTGTTGTCCTTGGAAGACTCTACAGCCCACCCTGGCCCCTGAGCTCCAGCAGGCCCCAAGCGGAGCTGGCCTCCTCCCATCCCAGATCTGTCCCTGGCAGCAGGGGGAGCCCTGACGGGAGCAGAAATAGCTTCCCTTTGGGGCCCTGGCTCCTCCCCTGCCAGGAAGGGCCCAGACTACTCTCCTACAATGCCCTACAATTCCACCATCAACTCTTGGCTGGGAAGACTGCCAGCCCACAGGGTGTGTGTGTGTGTGTGTGTGTGTGTGTCTGTGCGTGTGTGTGTGCACACGTGTGCGGGCACACACATACGAGCCCTCGGGGAGGGAACAAGGGAGGGGGGTTACTTGGGGGCCCGGGGCCCTGGTGGGATCTGCAGCAGCGTTGGGGATGTCTCCATGATGCGCACCAGCAGCTGGTCAATGTAGCTCTCCAGCTCATGCACGTGCTCATCCCGGCGGCTCAGCTCCCGCTCCCGCTGCAGGAGCAGGGTGATCAGCTCATCGTGGGTCAGGTGGTAGTACTTGGCCGACTGGTCTGGCTGCAAGGGGTCCTGATGGCGAGCAGAGCCGAGGGCTGAAGGAGGAACCCTGGGCCCTTCCCCCGCCCTCCTCCCCGAAGGCACTGAGTAGTCAGACAATGAATGGTCCCTGGCGTCAGAGGGCTTCTGTTCTGAGGGGACCCACCACGGGGGCAGCATGGGGCTGCAGCAGGGGGAGAGCACAAACGGGGCGGGCCAGCACTTGTGCACTGTACACGCGCCACAAGCACCACAGCTGTCATCAGACTCGAGGGCCTCCAGGCTGGGCTCTGAGAATGAGGATGGGGGGACCAAAGCAGGAGAGGGCTCCAGGCTCCACGCCTGAGATATCACTACTGACCCAGGGACTCCCAGCCAGTCACAGTCAGGGTGGGACTGGGGCCCAACTACCCCAGGAGATTCCCTTCCAGCCCAGCCTGCTCACCTTCAGCTTCACTTTGGATTCCGCTGTCTGGTCAGCCTGGGGGGCTACAGGCGGAATGCTGCCCGAAGTGACTGTCTTGAGTTTCTCCAACCCACTGGTCAGGGCTGAGCTCAGGCTAGATCGAGGTGGCTTCCTGTCTACAGACCCCTCTGGGGGTGCCGAGCTGAGGGGCTTCACAGGGTGGGGGCTGGGGAGACAAGGGGAGAGTTGTCAGACAGGAGCCTCAGTGGGATGAATTTCAGAGGCTCTCTGATCCCCTCCATACCTGAACCAGCACCTAGCCTGAAGGCCGCCCCAGATGGCCCCTTCTTAGCCTAAAGCGGCCCCTTGGCTCCCGATTCCCCTTCTGAGGCCAAACACTCCCCACAGGACAGGGCTTCAGATTCCTTAGGCAGCCGTTTCCAGCCCCCAAGCCTTCTCTGCTCCACACTAGACACACCCAAGGCCCCCTAACCATCCTCAGAAGGCCCTTCAGACCCCCGGGGGCCCTGCTCAGGACACTCCCCTTCCTCCAACGTGGTCTTCGGAAGGGAAATCACAACAAAAGCAATGACACCCTGTAGCAGGAGGCAGTCATCTTTTAAACCTGTCCTGAGATCACTCAATCAGCATCTCAGAAGGGACCTCAGGGGCACTTAACTCTGTGTCTAAAACAACAACGAAGTTAAATCCAACAACCCTTTACTAAGAACCTACAAGTGTGTGCAGACTCCCTGGAATAAGGGACAGTTCTGATGGGCTCTCATCATGTGACAGCAGTGGTCACAGGCGTGTGCTTCTACTGAGCCCGGGCAGACTCAGAACTGACCTTGACCACGTGCAGCCAGATTGAGCTGATCTCCCCCACCTTTAATCAGTGCTCTGTGAGTTAAGTTTTGGATTTTGTACCACGCACATGTTTCACTACTTCATTTTTAACTGTGTGGTTCTTAAGAACAGACGTCATTCTAGGGATAAATGCAAAAGTTGTAAATTTTAAAGAGCATACTTTAATGACTATTAGAGATATTGCACTGGCTGTTGGTGTGGGAAAAGCAAGCATTTCAAGGATCATCAAAGCCCTCCACAAGGTAGGACTGGGTGCACCTAGACCCAAAAGAAAACATGGTCCAGGGCAGCTAGGTGGTGCAGTGGATAGAGCACTGGCCCTGGAGTCAGGAGGACCTGAGTTCAGATGCGACCTCAGACACATAACACTCCCTAGCTGCGTGACTCTGAGCCAGTCATTTAACCCCAATTGCCTCACATAAAAAAAAAAAATCACAGTCATTTAAATGGCAAACCACTCCAGTATATTTTTGCCAAGAAGACCCTAAATGGGTCACAAAGAGTTGGACATGAATGGAATGATTGAACAACAACCTTAATACCGGATTCAGGTCTCTTTTTTTCATTTTTAATTTATGCAATAAAACAAGCATTTCCATAATGTAGTATAATAAAAAGATGATTGCCTTGAAACTGCTAATCTATTATGCATAACTTGCTATTGCTTTTAAATACATAATAAAATCATCAAGTTAAAAAAAAAAGAAAATGTGGTTCAAAATGAAAAAAACAAACTATTGTTTTCAAATGAACTAATCCTCAGAAAACCAGCAAACAAGGACCTGAGAGCTGCAAGACATGTTTCTAATTCTATCACGGTCCATGACGCAGGCTTTTAAAACCAAAAGAACAGTGAGAAAGTCGGTTTGGAGAACAAGTCGCTAACCATTGCTGTGAAGAAAAAACCCTTGTCACAGCCTGGATCACATGAAGACGCAAATACTAAAGACTGCGAAAGGTCATTTTTGCTGATGAGCCTCACTTTTTCATTCCAAGCTTTATACCAAAACAATAGTCCAATATAAGCCCAAGTGAGCCTCTAAAATCTAGGTACGTTCATTAAACTGTAAGACATCCACCCCACTTCCCCCGGAAAAAAAAAATTGGTTCTGGGGAGGATTTTTTGTTTTTTGCTCCCAGTGGGCCCGACTGGTTTGATGATGAAAAATTAAGGAATATGGATTAAACTCTTGTGAACTCAAGGCCAAATCATTATTTTTAAAAGTTATTGCAGCAAAGAGATACAATGCATAATAAAAAAAAAATTAAAGATATAAAGAGTTGCAAGGTTTACTCTAAAGTCGCTTTACTTTGTAACAAGGACCTGTTACATTCCCTTTTGCTACATTCCCTTTTGCCCGCTGCCTCACCCTGGTCCAAGGCCTCATCACTGAGTCGGCCTGCCTCAAGTCACTCAGCCACGAGATCCAGTCATGCGGCTCCCTGTGGCCTCCAGCACCAAAGCCCTTCATCACCTGCCCCACTGTCACGCACTTTTGCAGGATTCTTATCCCCTGCCTACACCATCCCACTCCAAAGAAACTCCCATCTCCTAGCTGAGCATTTTCACTGGCTGTCCCTCCAAGTCCCAGCTAAAATTCCACCAGGAAGCCTTTCCTAACCCTTCTTAATGCTAGGGTCTTCCCTCTGATAATCCCCACTTCATCCTGTACATATCCTGTCTTACAGGGCTGTTTGCTTGTTACCTCCCCTACAAGACTGCAAATTCCTTGAGGGTGGGGACTTTAAGCCTTTCTTTGTATCCTAAGTACTTAGCACAGTGCCTAGCAAATGCTGTTTAGTAGGTATTTTAGCTGTGTCTGACTCTTCAGTACCCCATTTTGGGGTTTTCTTGGCAAAGATTCAGGAGTGGTTTGCCATTTCCTTTTCCAGCTCATTTTACAGATGAGGAAACTGAGGCAGACAGGGTTAAGTAACCTTGCCCAGGGTCACACAGCTAGTAAGTGTCTGAGGCCAGATCAGAACTCAGGAAGATGAGTCGTCCTGACTCCAGGCCAAATGCTCTATCCACCGTGCCAAAAATAGTAGGCAATTAATAATTGCTAGTTGCCTGACTAACAAATCTATTCCAGACAGGCATCGGATGTTGGATAGAGAGCAAGACCTAAGAGTCAGAAAGCCTGGGGCAGCTAGGTGGCACAGTGGATAGAGCTATGGCCTTGGAGTCAGGAGAACCCGAGTTCAAATGCAGCCTCAGACACTTGACACTTCCTAGCTGTGTGACCCTGGGCAAGTCACTTAACCCCAATTGCCTCACCAAAAAGAGAGAGAGAGAGAGAGAGAGAGAGAGAGAGAGAGAGAGAGAGAGAGAGAGAGAGAGAAAGCCCCTATCCAACACAAACAGGCCAGGTGACTCTAGGCAGAACACTTAACCTCTAAATGCTCCAAAGCAACCCCTTATCCCAAAATTTGTGATGTGAAGCTGAAGTAGGCCATCAAAAAAAGAGGGAAGTCAGATCAATGACTTAAGCGTGCCGTTACAAGGCCCAGACTGAGCCAGACTGCTTGTGTCTGGTGGTGTGCTGCACAACACCACGGAGATGTGCAACAGCAGAAGCAGAAGCAGAGAAGGAACTCCAAGGGAAAAACCAAGAATAAAACTAGACGCGAGGCCTCAGCCCCAGGGACGCTGAGGAACTGCAGAGCACACAGCGGAAAGCACCCCAGCACTTGAAGGGACCTCGGAATGAAGTAGTACGAGGATCGGGAGAGGGACTGGCAACGATGACCCGGACGAGAGAAGACTTGGGGGTGTCTGCAGGGCCTCCGGAAGATACCCAGACACAAATGCTCCAGTGCAGGCAATAAGCAATTCACCTCGGTAGGAGGGACGTGTGATGACAGGGCCTTCTGCAAGGATACAGATCTTCAAAAAGCACCTCCTGCACTGGAAATCTAGACCTACGAGGAGGTTTCAGGGGCTGTCCAGTCCAGCTCCCTGATAGTGCGGATGAGGAAAATGAGGCCCACAGAGGCAAGGACTTCATAGCTCTGAGCTAGGACCTCCATGGCTGCCTAGGGCAACTCACTGATTTTACACATGGGAAAATGAGGGCATTAGGGGGTGCCACGGTGCAAAGAGCACCAGGCCTGGAGTCAGGAAGACTCCTCTTTCTGAGTTCAAATCTGGCCCCCTACACTTACCAGCTGTGTGACCCTGGGCAAGTCACTTAACCCTGTTTGAGAGAGATTCCAGTATCTCTGCCAAGAAAACCCCAAATGGGGTCACAGAGTCAGACATGAGCCAACAACAACTACCAAACAAGGGTCCTTGGTGGGCTGAAAGCCCAGGGAGGAGAAAGCACCAGAGCAGGCTGAGGCCAGGAGCTGGGTGGTGACAGGCCCAGGGACACAGGCAACCAATGCCAGGACTCAGAACTTTTCATGAGAGTCTGCAGGCCTGGTTGCTACAGTCACTCCCAGTGCAGCCTCAAGCCATACCCTTCTCCCACTCTTCTGCAGGATGGGAACATGACACTTGCCCTGGTGAGCCCGCAGGGTGGGTATGAATCAGGTGAAATGACTGGCACCTGCTCCAGTCCATGCAGAGACCCAATAGTCCCTGCCCTCCAGGCGCCTACATTCTCTTACATGGGGGGAACAGGATAGCCACGGATGAGTCCACAGAAAACAGAGGAGGAAGAAATGCACGGTGATCTCAGTCACCAACAGCTAGAAGAACACTGGCAGGGGAGGTCCCATTGTAGAGATGAGGAAATGGAGGCGTGGAAAACTTGACCATGGCCTCGGCTGACACGTGTGAGAGCCAAGAGGCCAACTGGGTGTGTCCAGACTCCACGGGCCAGGGCTCTTCCCACTAGACCACCCTGCCTGCCTAAGATATAGTGAAAACAAGGGCCTCCCTCTGAGCTGTGGCTGAGGCTGAAAAACACACACACACACACACACACACATGTTCTTCAGGCACTCATAAGCACATGAGGAAATGATTCCATTTTAATTTCACTGAGAAAATTGGTGACAGTATTACTTGTCCAAAAACATGGCCGAAGACAGTGACAGTGTTCTGAATCTATATGCTCTTCTGTAGATTTTCAAGGCAGCATGACCCAGTGGAGAGAGCCCACCTAAAGTTAGGAAGACTTAGGTTAAGAGTTACCTCTGCTAAACTGTGGCTGCATAATTCCCAGAGGTAGGCTCTCTGGGGCATGGCAGGAGACACCTTTAAGGCTAATCTGAATTATTAACATTTTCTCTGTCATTAAGTCTAAACAATCAACAAAACAATAAACTCTGATCTGTAGCATCTGCAGATTTCCAATTTCTGACTGTAAATGCTCCCACTGAAAATTTAACAATTTGTGAGCTGGCTCTGGCACATCCCTGTGTATACAGAACCCTGGGCAAATCACTCCACCCTGTTTGTCTCAGTTTCCTCATCTGTAAAATGAGCTGGAGAAGGAAAAACAGCCAAACCACTCCAAGATCTTTGCCAACAAAACTCCAAAAGAGGTCACGGAGAGCCGGACACAACTGAAATGACGGAACAACAACTGAACTGAGGCACAGTATCCTAATGGGTAGAGAGCTGGCCTTGGGCCCAGGAAGACCTGAGCTGAGTCCCGCTGAGTCCACTGAGCCCCATCTCAGTGCTCCAGGCACCTCTGTAGGCCTCTGACCCGCACAAGGGGAGGGAGGCTGCTCCTCACCCAGGAGGGCGAATGAAATCGCAGCTCCTGGCCCCGTCCTTCCCAGACCGGAGGACCAGGGAATGCTGCCAATAGGCCTCCCTAGATTTGAGGCTCTTGTTTTTAAATAGTGTGAACTCAGCTATAAAAGCTGGCTCTGGGACTCGCCAGGAGACTCGACACAAGGCAAATGTAAGTAACTCTTTAAAACTACTCGATGCCAGCCATCTACCACAGGCTTTCAGTCTCAGGGAAAACATGCTAGGACGTGGCCAATAGAGTGGAATCGGGACGGGCTGAAGGACCGGGTCTAAGAAGCCATCAGTGGTTAATGGTCCAATAGCAGCTTGGAAGGAAACCTCCACCTGAGCCTCCAGGGGCTCTGGGCTTGGTCCTGGGCTGCTGAAGAATTTTATCAGACAACAAAGGCCTGCAGAGGGCAAGCTTATTTAATCTGCAGATGACATCAAGACTAAATCTGCCCCAATCCAAAAAGCTCACCCACACCGAGCACAACACTGGGCTGAATCTAATGGAGAGAAAAGCAGTCTCACAAACAACCTCCCGAGGACCGAACAGCGGCTTGTCTGAAAAAGACTGGGTTTTATAGGTTAAACACCCAATCTGAGGCAACAGTGGGATTTGGCAGCTGGAAACATTAGGACAAACCCAGGCGGAACTTGGGCCACTTCCAGAGGACTCCTGAGTTCTCTCTGGGGCACCCTGTTTTAGAAGGGACACTAATAAACTGCAGAGCACACAGGGGAAAGCACCCCGGGATGTGGCAGGACCTCGAAATGAAGTCCTATGAGGGTCAGGAAAGGAACTTGAACAATGACCGGGACAAGAGAAGATCTGGGGGGGTCCCAAGGGCCCTGCGGCAGGAGAGTAATTACTGAATTCTGACTGGCCTCTGAGGACAGAGTTAGAAGCAAAGAGTAGAATTCGCACACGGAGACACTTCTTCGGCTTGACGTCAGGAAAACAATAATAATACCTAGCATTTATATGACGCTTTAAGGTTTGCAAAGCGCTTTACAAATAGGAGCTCGTTTGATCCCCACACCGGCCCTGGAAAATGGGGGCTGTTATTCTTATCCCCATTTTACAGATGAGGAAACCGAGAGTGGGAGGCATGGAGAGATTCATTCAGGTTCACCCAGCTAGGAAGTGTCTGAGGCTGGACTGGGGCCCCCTGGTGAGTGATGGGCTCCCTGCCCCTCTACAGTGAGGACAACCAACTCAAAAAACAAGCTTAGATCCAAATGGTATGGAGGCGCCACCCAGTGGCAGTCGCCTAAACTGCAGTCATGATGGCAGAAGCAGAGGCAGCTGGGGAAAGATGAAGCAAGAGAGGTTTGAGAGAATGGAAGCCTCGAGTTCGAATTCTGACTGCCACTTACTATCCGTGTGACCCTGGACAAGTCTTTTCCCTTCTGTAGGTATCATTTTCTTCCTCAGTGAAATGAGGGCGTTAGAAACCATTTGGCTGCCTAAATTCTATGACTAGACAGGCCCTACAGTCCCACAGGAGGTTTGCCTCACCTGTGTGCTAATGGCACTGTCCCACTCACTCCTCTCCTGGGGCTCCCATCACCGCCAGGATCAACCCCTCAGGAGCCCCTGCCCATCTCCACATACACTCCGCTCCAGCCCAAGGTTCTCCCATCTTCCCCAAGCCTCTTAATTGTCCTCCTTTCTGTCCGGGGCTGAGCTCCTTATTAAAAGCCTTTCTTTGCACCCCTAGCAGACACTCAGTAAAGGCTTCTTGACTGACTCACTGATTTATATCACACTGCAGAAGAAATAGGGCAGCCAGATGGCGCCAAAGTGCACAGACCACTGGGCCTGAAGTCAGAATGACCTGCCACGTTGACTGTGTGTGTGAGACCCTGGGCACTTCACCCTGCTTGCCTCAGTTTCCTCATTTGTAAGATGAGCTGGAGAAGGAAATGGCAAACTATTCAGTATCTCTGCCAGGAAAACCCCAAAGGGAGTCACGACAAGTCAGACACGACTGAAAAACTGAACTGGACAGTGGAAGAGCAAGCTTGGAGTCCTCTGGTTTCCCGTGACTTTCCATTATATACTATTCACAAACCTGGAAGAGAGCGGCTGAAAGCTGAAAGGAATCGTAGATATCACGTCATCCCGTCTTTCACTTTCCAGAGCTGACGGGACTTGGCCAAGGCCCCCCTTCCTTTGGATTCCAGCTCCGCTGCCGTGTCCAGGTGGCCTCCATCCTCCGCCTTCAGAGTGATGGGATCAGGTAGGACAGTGTCCAAAGCCCCTCCCAGCTCTACCTCTAGGACCATCACAGCTACCATTACTGACTCTGTTTCACAGCTAAGGAGACAAAGGTTTTGAGAGATCAGATGACCTGTCCTCGGTCACGTAGCCAAGGGCTTGAGGCAAGATTTGGACTCGGGGTCCGGGGCTCCATCCACTCCGTGCTGCACTTCATCTTCATTTTCAAAGACGTCAGAATGGGGGATTTTGCCTGTTCTTCCATTTTCACTTCTCTGTGGTTGAGAAGGAAGAGCCCATAACTCGGGCGCAGGAAGAGGGAGAGAGAAAAGGCTCTTGGCTCTTCTAACCCAACTCTCTGGACTTTTCTTCCTGCCTTCTCAGGTTAGATGAGCCCCCATTGGTGGCCTCCTCTGACTGGCAAGTTCCTCCATTTGAGGAAGGACCCACACCAGCCATGCTGACTTCCTCCTATCTGGGCACAGCGCTCAACTCTCCAGACTGTTCCAATCTGCCTGCCTCTGCCTCTCGGCCTGATTTACTGGTTGACGTTTGCCCCCTGCTGTGGCTCTAGTGGCCACGGCTGGTCCAGATGTGGCCACAGTCATAGTGGCTTCCTCCTCCCTTGAGGCCGTTTTCCCTCAATAAGCCCCTTAAGGGCTGCCATTTTCCCTTTGCTTGTTGACCAACTGACCCAAGCTCCACACAACATCTGGAAGACAGAAAGGACTGACTACTTTAATTTTCACCTAAGGAAGCCCAGTTGGTAATGGAAGAAGTCGGGCAGAGGGGCCTCTAACGACATCTCATGGGCTAAGCCTGGCATGAGATTGGCTGGGTCTGGTGCCACTCTTTGTGGCCTCTCAGGGTAGGCCCCAGCAGACGCCCCACTGTAGTCACCTTCGGGCCAGTCAACTTGCGCCAGTCTCTCACCACTCCAATTTGTCCACCAGAACTGCGTCTGCCCCTAACTCACAAGCCTCCAGGGGCTCCCTCTAAAATCCAGGAACAAACAGAAGCCCTGTGGCTCCATGGCCTGGACTCCTCCTACCTTTCCATTTTACTTCATCACACACACTCCATCTACCAACTCTTGCCTCTTCAACGGCAGGTCCCTATGCCTGGAAACCTCTCCTGGTTCCCCACAGCTAATGCCATCCCTCTGAGACGTATACTGTCTCTACCTTGTTTACACACAGCTCTTTGCATGTTGTCTCCTCACTGGACTGTGAGCTCCCTGAAGGCAGTGACTGTCTTTGACTTTCCTCGCATCACCAACACTCTGTACAGGGCCTGAGACATAATAAACGCCTGACTGGCTGACTGCAATGGAGATCCCATCTCCTCTCCCACAGGGTTAGCAGATGGACCAAACAAAGTGGTGCACGTCCGTCAGTCAGCCAACATTTCTGAGGCACCTGCAATGTGCCAGGCACTGGGCTAAGCACTAGGGATACAACAAAAGGAAAAAAAAAAGTCTCTGCCCCCAGGTAGCTCACAGTCTACCTGGGGAGACAGCATGCAAACATGTGTGTACAAACAAGCTGCAAACAGGATAAATTAGGAGTGATCTCAGAGGCAGGGTTCTGGAAAGAATTAGCCATCAGAATGTTTTTGGTTTTGGTCCGGATCTCTGACTTCATTGGGGTGGGGGAATGCCCATGTACCAATCTCTCCCAATGCAGATCAGAAACTCACCTAGTAAGGAGAGAAGGCCTGGGGTCCTGAGAAGTGGGCTCGAGGCCCCCAGGCTACTCCTTATGTGTCCGAGGCAGAACCTGAAGCCAGACCTTCCTGACAGTAAAGCTTGCTCCCCTCCCTTCACCCCATGTTTCCTCTATCATTGATGAGGGATATAGTCAGACATCCAACCGAAAGGAGCCCTAACAACCAACTCAGCCAAACAGACCGCCTTCCCCCAGATGAAGATGGCTGTTACTGGGACCATCTCCACATCTGGACCAGCCAGGCCATGAGAGTGAGGAAGGCCCTGGCAGAAGAGCAGAAGAGCACTGTCCTGGGCTGGAAGGAAGGAGAGACCTGCCCCTGAATTTCCCCTCTCACCCCGAAAGGTCCCACACCCTCAGCTTCTGCATCAGTAAAGTGGGTGGATGAACACCCACCCTCCTCCCCTCACGAGGTCCCGCAGATAATGGGGATCCTTTCCATTTCTGACACCCCCACTTGGAGGCTCAGAGAATCATAACCCTACAAGCTGGAAAGCGGCTTCAGAAGTTGCCCGGGGCCAAGACCCAGTCCATTCCCATACCATGCAGCCCAACCTCTTCCCCTCCCACCAGAACCCGAGCTCCACCCTGGTGTCCTGGACTTCTACCTCCTCCCCCACTCCTTTTCTTTCCCCAGATTGAGTTTTTTGTCTTCCCCCAGAACAATGTAAGCTCCCTGAAGGCAGGGGCTGTCTGGCTTGCTTGCACAGTGCCTGGCACATGTATGAGCTTAATAAATTCTTTTTCTTCCACCCATTTGTACAGGTGAGGACACTCAGGGAGGAGAGAGGTCATACAAGGATTCACAGAAAGACAGAGCTACCACTCCAAGAAAAAAAAATAGGGTGGAACAGCATCGCCATCTATTGGGCTTTTGCGGTATTGCTCCTTGAGCTTTTGCGACCACAGACATGCCTTGGACCCTGCCCCATGGTATCTGTCCTGCCAATCTGCTGAAGGCCACCAGCTCCCCCATCTTGACAAAGCCACTGTGGTGATCCCATATAAATGCTGTCTGGTCCCTCCCTACTAGAGGACCCCCGTTTTCTTCCCTGTCAGAGGACTCTCATTTCCTTCCTATCAGAGGACCCCCATTTCCTCCCCGCTAGAGGACCCCCATTTCCTCCCTACTAGAGGACCCCATTTCCTCCCTTGTCAGAGGATACCCATTTCCTCCCCACTAGAAGACTCTTGCTTCTTCCTATCAGAGGACCCCGTTTTCTCCCCATCAGAGGACCCCCGTTTCCTCCCCACTAGAGGATCCCCATTTCTTCCCCACTAGAGGACCCCCATTTCCTCCCATGGAGGCAGCACTTCCCCAGGCTGGATGAGCCATATCCTTCCCCTTCCCCGAGGCCTGGCCTCTACTGCCAGTGACTACAGGAACCAGACTCTTCACGTGGGCTACCCCCTCTAGATTTCAGCCCATCCTACCTCCATCCCAGGCTCCTTTGCTCTAGTCAGACCAACCTCACTCAGGAGCTGGCCCCCAGAACTGTTCCGGGCTGGGCTCTGTCCTGCCCTCAGGGTTCAGATGATCTCTGTCTAGCCCAGCACCCTCCTTTTAGACAGGCCCAGGGAACGCAGGGGATCTGCCTAGGAAGAGCCCCACCCCCCTTCCCCTCACCTGGCGCCAGGCTGGCTCGAAGGCTCCTCAGCTGGTCGTGTCTCCAAGGGCAGAAGCGCAAGCAGGGTGGAAGGGGTCTCACTGCCCCACTGCGGGCTCGAGGAGCCCTCGATGGGCGAGGGGAACTCGAAGGGGCCTCGGGTTGCAGGGAAGTCCATCGGGGCCGGGGTAGAGAAGGATAAGGGCCGGCTTCCATGCAGAGAGAGGGATTCTTGGCCAGGCTTCCTGCTCACATTAGTGGCTGGGCATGGAGAAGGGAGAGGGGGAGGGAGGGGAGGAGCAGGGGGGGGATCCTGAGGGGCCACAAGTTCTAGCCTGGGAGATTCTGGAGAAGCTTCATCCCCGGCAGACAGCAAGGCTGGGAGGATGGTGGAGGCTGGGCTTCCACGAGGTAAGGAGGAGCTCAAGGTGTCATCATCATCATCATCAGAAGCCCAGAAAGGATCTTTCTCCAAACCAGCAGTCGCCAGGGGAGCAGGGGGCTCAGGTTTGTCTTGGAGGGTCCCCAACACGCCAGGGAATTGAGACTCTGCTTCCTGAACTGCCCAAAAATGCTGGCTCTGGCCAGCTGTGTTCTGTGAGGGGGAGTGTTGGGGAAGGGACGTCTGGGACAGCAGGTGGAGAGCTGGGCCCAGGGACCAGGGGAACTGGGTCCCAGCAGCTGACAGAGCCCACTTCTGAAGCACATTGGTCTGGGTGGTCCACAGAGGGGCAGATTTCGAGCTCTTCCACACCCAAGGCACCCCCCTCCATCTCATCCTGGTGGTCGGGAGCCGGAAGGCCTGGGCAGATGTCTTCGACACACAGTTCTGTCCCTTCTCTGCTTAGCGCCCCTGGGTTCATTTCTTTCTCTTCATTCTGGGAATTCACAGGTGTGAAAAGGCGTGGTGGCTTGGGTGGGGGAGTGCCAGACTCTGGTGCAGGCGACCCCTCCCCTTTGTCAGGGCATAGTGAGAAGACTTCTCTGTCCACGTCTCCTGCAGAGTTTGGAGGTGGCTCTGGGGATCCTGGCTCCTGAAGGCCAGGGGGTTCATCCAGAGACCCCCAAAGGTTCTCTTCTTGCTCCCAGCTTCTCTTCGGGATGGGAGGGGGGCTCTTGGACACAGGAGGGATGTTCACCATCTCTGATGACCAGAGATCAGTAATTACATTCAACTCTTGGAAAAAGTGGCCTTTCACACTCCTGGGCTCTTCTTCAGGCTCCGTGGATGCTCCGGGGTTAGGCGACCTCTCCTGCTCAGTGCTCACTCTTCTTTGGGGACTGGGACATGCAGCCTCGGGGGCTTCTGGGTGTTGGTCTGCTTCCTGACGCTGGGAGGGGGTCTCCTCCTCTTCTGGCTCCTGGCTCAGGGAGTGCCATTTGGCTGATAAGGAGGGGCTGGGTCCTCGAAACACAGGGGATTCCCAGGCCACAGGAGCCACACTCCAGCCATCAAGATTCGAGGGTGCAGCAGCCTCTGACGCCAACGCGGAGCCTGCTCCCCCTCCCCTGGGAACTTCCTGAGACTCGAGCATCCGCACATCATCATCGTGGGCCCGGAGCACTCCCAAGGCCCCCATCTCTGCGGCTGGGGCCGAGAGTCCACGCCCAGCACCGGGGGGCAGCCTGCTGGCGGCAAAGGCGTTGAAGGTGTCGTCCCACTCTGGCAGGGAGGGCGCGGTGGGGGCCGCTACCAGCGAGCCGCTGGGGAGAGAGCGAGCAGGTGAAGCACACTTTAACGCTTTGTCCGCCAGGAGCTCCTCATAGAAGGGGTTGCTCTGCAGGGAGGGGAGGAACGGGTTGGTAGGTCCCAGACATCTGGGGAGAGGGCAGGGGGGGAGGCAGAGGCAGTAGCGGCGGCAGCGGGTGCAAAGAGGTTAGTGCTTAGCATGCTAGCGGCGGCAGCAGCGGGAACAGGAGCAGGGGGGGAGCAGGGAAGGCTGCCCGGAGGAGGTGGCGCAGGCGCATCTGGGCCAGGTTCTACCTGAGGAGACACGTCCAGGCTGCGGAAGGAGACAAAACCACGGGCCTCCTGGTTAATGTCTGGTCCTGCTGCAGACCCGCCCACACCAATGAGCGTGCACACAGGTATGCACACACTCACATGCGCACACATGCATGCATACTTAGCATGCACACACATGCACACACATGCAAACACACGCACACACTTAGGTACACTACAAGGTCAGGGCTGTGAGGAGGAGAGTGTGGACCCAAACATGCCCCAGACCCCTCCAGGACCCAGGACCCAGGACCCAAGACCGACAGGTGGGGCCAGAAGAGAAGCCCCATTGAGGCTGGGGAGGGAAGACAGTTCACTCAAGACCCAATTCTGTGGTGAAGCAGTGGGATCTCTGATGTCCACAAATCAGCATTGATTAAGTGACTAGTAAGTGTACAAGGAGCTACAGCTGGGGACCTGGGGATGGAAGCCAGAAAGGGTACCCCCCCACACCAACAAGGGGCATTGCCACAAATGCCCACTGATGCCCCTGAAGGAAGATGAAGCAGCTGTGGTCCTGGTCCCCAAAGCAGCCCCTCTGTTCAGGACTGGGCCAGGAGTGCTTGAGGGGACAGAGGAGGCAGCGCTGGACGCTCCCCTCCCCCCCAGGCCAAGGAGAGCCCAGAAGCACAGCGCTATCACAGGACTGGAAGAGGCCTTGGGGGTCACCCAGCATGACTCCCTCAGGCTGTGACCCCAGGGCTTCTTGTAAAGGACCCAGTTCTACAGAACTGAGCTCAGACATCACCAAAAGGCATCCACTTTCCCACCTGGCCCTTCCACTATGGGGCGACCTCTTCTGTCTGAATCTGTGACTTTCATGGCTGAGGGAGCTCCTACCTAGGGAAGAAAGCCCCTGTGCCCATGCAGCGCCTGCTCAGCAGCTTAGAACCCTTTGGTCACACTGCCCAAACAGATTAAAATGCAACTGGGAAACGTTTGAGCAACTAGATATACAACACAGCACAGAGCTGTGACTCTGGCTTTGTACGGCTGTGCGAGTTTGCCAGAGCACCAAGCACTGAGGGGTTTTAACCCCAATGGGTTCTGAGCCAGGGTGGGGCAGGGGCAGGCCCTCCAGCACCACATCTCAGAGAGAGCTCCGGCTCATCATCTGAGAAGCAGAACCGATTAGGGGATGGAGGCCTGGCCTTAAGAGAGGCTTCCAATACCTAACGGCCATCCCTGCCGGACCAACTCCTTCATCTCTCAGTGCCAAGTCTCCCGAGGGCCATCTCAGTCTGCACTGGCAGGAGCTCCCACACAGTGACATCACAGGCCTGGCGCTCTCTCGTAACTGACCCCGGGCCTTCCTGACCCCGCGTCCAAACCTCCTGACAGGACATCGGCAAGCCCGGCCATGCCACAACATACACTTAGGGCACCTTCCACGAGCTAACTGCCTAGATCCCTACAGCTGATTTCAATGTAACTGTTTTCCTTTGTAACACTAGACATATTTTTATGCATTTAAAAACACTGTTCAGAGAGGGGGCAAGAGACTTCACCCCCAATGTCCCTGGTGTTGGGACACAAAATGAACAACACCTGGGCTAGAGGTCAGAGTCAGAGGTCAAAGATGGAGGAATCCAGACTTCTAGTCCAAGCCCCTCACTTTAGAGAGGAGGAAGCTGAGGCCCAGTTTTCTTACAACCACCTTGTACTACCTAGCCTCATTTTATGGATGAAGAAACTGAAGGTTAAGTGAGTTTCCCAAAGCTAGGCCACCAAGTCAACCTAGGGTTACCCCAAAGTTCTAGGCTCTAGAGTAGAAAAAATAATGGTGTGGGCCCTGCTCCT
This sequence comes from Phascolarctos cinereus, assembly GCF_003287225.1. Classification (NCBI taxonomy): domain Eukaryota; kingdom Metazoa; phylum Chordata; class Mammalia; order Diprotodontia; family Phascolarctidae; genus Phascolarctos; species Phascolarctos cinereus. The sequence continues at coordinate 21,899,424 of NW_027555625.1, read as the reverse complement.
TCACTGGCTGGGTGCCCTGGGCAAAGCACTGGCCTCCTCTGCACCCTGTGCAGGCACTTAACAAGTCCATCAACTTGTTTTTTAAAATGACCATCTTTCTGGGAATGGTCCAGAGGTTTCCTAGCCTGCCTGAGCCTGGCTCGAGGATGATGTAACCAACCCTCCCCTCCCCCTCCACTGGACAGATGGGAGGGCCGGCATCAGGACGGCCTGGGTTCTAATTCCACCTCCGACACTGACTAGCTGTGTGTCTGGGGGCAAGCCACCGCACCACTGGGCCTCAGTTTTCTGAGCTGTAAAATAAGGGGCCGCCTGCATGGTCTCCAGGGTCCCTGCCAGAGCCCAGAAGTCAGGGAAGCCCAAATGGCCAGCTCCAGCGGAGTCTGACATCTAAGCGATGATTATTTTGATCAGGCCTTTTTAAGAGAACAGGGAAGGCTGAGGGGGAGAGGCCCAGAGTCCCCCTCACCACGGCTTAGATGTCCCCAGAGCTGTCAGGGAAGTGCTCTGGAAATCTCCTGGCAACACGTGGATGGGCCAGATCCATGCGTCCTCTCCACTGTTCCCTCTGTGTTGGTGCTGGGGGGAGAAGCTGGGGAAAGGTCAGGGATTCAGCCCCCCCCTAGGAGGGGGAGGTTTCTGGCCCTTGCTGCTTACTCTCAGCTGAGTAAAACCAGGCCCACCCAGAATGCCGAGCACTTCACAGGTACTAGTTCACATGACAAAAAGGGCCCTCCTTTCTTGGTGTGGTTGGGGGGGGTACACATCCAGGAGCTCCCCAACAACAAAGTCTAGCCCCCCCTTTCCCAGCCAAGCACAAAGCACTGAGCTCTCTACCTACTGGGGGAGGGGAGGGGGGAGGGAGAAGGCGAGGTATCAGGATTTTCAAGCTGGGGGAGTCCTTAGAGGTCATTTGGCCCAACCCTAATGGAGCTCGAGCCAGCCCTGACCCCATACCACAAGAGCAAAGCCAGAGGAGGTTCTGAAAGGTTCCTAGCCCCCCCCCCCCAACCTCAGTGGGGGCTGGGAGAAGGCTGGGACCTCCACCTCCCCAGTCAGCCCCCACCCACACACAGGTGCTGCCCCCAGCTTGGTCAGCAGCAGGGCAAAGGGGCTTGGGGGGCTGCAGCCACACTCTCTTCCCTGACTTGACCTCACATCACTCCCTCCTCACCTGTGGGGCCACTCTCCCAGCCCATGAATGAGTCACCAGTTAATGGATAGGGGTAGGGAGCGAGGGCAGGGCAGGGTCATGGACCGGTGAGGAGGGAAGGAGAAGTAAGAAGGGCCACAGCATGGCCTGGACTGGGCCAGCTCCGCCCTGCCCTACCAGGAGATGTGCACAAAGCTGTAGCTATGATGTCAGGAGCTGGCCCCCGGGGAGGGCTCCCTGAAGGCAGCAACTCCAGGCTCCAAGGCGCCTTCCTGGCCATTCCCCTGCCTCCAAGGGCAGAAGCTGCACGCTCCCAGGCTCCCCAACTCAACATTTTCCTGTCACCAGTCTGGTGCAGGGGAAGATGCCCGGCATTCAAGGCCAGCTCTGCCAAGGGTCCCTGGGTGCCCCCAAGGCAGCCAGATGGGACAGTGACCAGAGGGCTGGACTTGGGCCCTAGGCCATTACAACCAGCTGCAGCTGGATCTCCTCTGGGCCCTGGCCATTTTGTACCCAGAACCCCTAAACCCATCTCTAGGCCCTCACTGCCCCTCTCTCGTGCCTTCATACAGAGCTGCCAAACAAATCTGCCTAAAATCCCATCAACTCCCTGACCCCAGATCTTCAGGGGCTCCCCATTAGCCCAGGATTCCAAAGGCTCGGCCTGGCATTAATGCTCCCCCCAGACTCATCTGCGGCTTCCCTCTGCACAGCCTGCACTCACTCGCACTCCCACTGCACTCCCTCCTACCTCCAGTCCCTGCTCATGGCAGTCACTCCCCCTTCCTTCGGGGTCCAGCCCCGATCCCCCAACACATTCCCTCCCGGAGCCTGGCACGGGAAGGACACCTGGGCTCCACACCAGAAGCCATGTGACCCTAGGCCAGGAATGAGCCTCAGTTTCCTCATCTTTACGATGGGGATCAGAACCCTTGTGCGACCTGCATCATGAGCTTGTGGCAGGCAGTGGAAGGGATAGGAGCACTGGGTGCGTGTGACCTCCCGCCAGTCCTGGTAGGGCACTGCCCCGGGGCCAGGGGGACAGAGTCCTCCAGAGGATAAAAGGTGTGCTAAACAAGGGCCCTGGAGGAAGAGAGTCACCATGAAGTCCTTCCCTGTGTTTTACAATTAGAAGCTGTTTCTTCCCTGGGGTCAGAGAGAGGGTGTGGAAGAGGCTGGGGCTCTGAACGGGCACCAACATTTACCAGGCACCTGCTAAGTACAGGGCACCCCAAGGAAGATGAAGGCAGCACCCCGTCCTCAAGGAGGGCCCACTGACACCAACAAGGGCAGAGAAACTCATAGATCTTGGGGGGCTGGAGCCCTCGATCCCCACACCGGCAGCTGGGCCCGTGCTCCAGGCAGTGGGGGAAACACACAGGCCTCTCTCAGCACTCCCAGGGAGCTCAGCACTGGGGGGAGGGGGAGGTCACCCTCACGGGTTCCACTAGTGCAATAAAATCAGAGAGTGGGGGAAAATACCAGCAAGGAAGGGAGAAGTCAGGGAAGGCTTCAGGGCAGAGTCAGCAACAGGCTGTCCCCCAAGGAAGCTGAGGCCTGGACAAGCTGAGATAGGGGCAGCAGAATTCAAACCCAGGCCCTGCCTTCTCTGATGGATTGAGGCAATCCAGCCTGGGGCAGAACTGGGCTTAACTGGGGGGTGGAAGATAAGGGAGATGCCCAGCCTGCTCTGCTAGCAGGCGCTCCAAGGTGCAGGGGCCCCTCTGGGCACCACCCACCCATCAGCCCTCTCCCCCTGCCTCTGCCTCTGGGTCAGACTAGCCTGGAGCAGCTCAGACCCTGTCCGAGGAAGGGAATTCCAGGTCCCAGGGTCTAACCTTTGTGACATGACATGCCCCATGGCCCTATCGCTGCTCCAGCTCCACGGTAACCCTCAGAACAAGGGGTCTCCCCTTCCACCCCTGCTGCCTCTCTTCTCATAGGCTCACAGATCTAAAGCGAGAAGTACCTTAGAGGTCGCTGAGTCCAACCCCCCCGCTTCATCTTACAAGAGAGAAAACCCTGCTGGTGGGGATCCGAGGCAGGATTCACACTCAGGTCTTCCTGGCTCCAGGTCGAGTGCTCTATCCAGTGCCTGACCTCGCTAAGTCTAGGCATCTCTCAAGCCCTCCCATCTCTCCTCAGCTCCTCAGGGTCAGGGCAGCACCAAGCTCAAATCTCATCTCCACCCAACTTCCACAAAAGCACTCTCAGCTCCCAGATACTTCTCCCCACTCCTTTCCCCTAACCTGCCCACCGACCCACCTCCTCACCCTAGCCTAAGCCTGCGGCCCCACGGGGGCCACAGCTTAGACACCCAAAGAGGCGCCCGAGAGGCCAGCTTCCTGTGCAGAGCGGGCATAGAAAGGCGCACAGAGCAGGTGCAGAATGGCGCACGCAGCAGCTCAGCGTCTATCCTGGTCTCCCACACATCCTCCCCATTCCTTCCCACGCGGGAGGTCAAGCACCTTCCTTGCACCTATGTTCCCCACCCCGCTCCTCCTCTGTTTCTCGCGCACACACACACACACACGCACGCACGCATGCACGCACATGCGCACACCCCCCCCCACACACACACACAGTAGGCAGCAGTAGAGACACTGACGGCAGGGACACGGGCCAAGCAGCCAGGGAGCAGGAAGCCAATGTCCCCACTTCGGGCCATTTGCAGACTTCCAGGCACCCAGGTTCAGGCCCAGCCCTTGGGGCAGGTAGTAAGGGGGCCCTGGAGCCCTAACAGGGACCTGTCCTGATAGGCAGCAGACACTTCCTCTGCTGAGGGGTTGGAGAGGCTTCAGTGGGACCAGGCCCAGAGCAGAGACAAGGAAAATTGTAGGGCAGCCTCCCAGGAGGCCCTTGGGAAAACCGGCCAGGCAAACAATATTATCAGCTGCTTCCTTCACAGGGAGCCCTCCCCCCAGCTCTACCCCTACCTCCAGATCCTGGAGTGGGATCCCAGGCAGGGCCGGTGAGTAAATGGGACCAGGCCCCCAACCCTCTGCCATGCGGGGATGGGTGGGGGCCTGTAGGGCTCCTATCTGGCCCCTCCTGAAAGGTGAGGGGACACAGAGGTGGGCAGGGCATGCTGCTCTACACTGTCTGGATCGCCTAAAGCTGTCAGTGTTGGGAGGGGATGAGTGCCCAGACTCCCAGGGAGAATGTGGGCATGGGGGCAAATCAACATCACATTCTGGAGCCCCCAGAGATCAAGAACTCCCCTAGGCTCCTGCCTTCTCTCCCTGGCTTCTGGGGTATGGGCTAAGGGGGGGGCCTGACAGGACCTTAGAGATCGAGTCCCCATCATCAGGAGGAGAAGGCAGTGATCAGCCCAAGGTCACTCAGACGGTAAGCAGAAGAGCTGGGATTTGAACCCAGGACCAGTGCTCTCCCACACCATGCCTCCTGCACAAGCCGGCCTGTCCAGGGACAAGGAGCCAGGACTTCTGCAGAGAGAGGTGGCCCCTGCTGGGCATCACACGGGACCTGTCCTGACCCTCCAGGGCCCCCCCAGAACGCAGCCTCACCCCTGGGGCCTGCCCCCCACTGCTGCCAGCATGGCCGACACCCCCAAGGTCTCACCTGGGCTTCTGGGGGTGCTCCTTTCCCTCTCGGGAACCAAACCAACCGCTCCTGCCTTTCTCTTCCCCACTGGAGGAAGGGTGCAGGGAGGCACCCAGGGCCAGGCCCATCTTCTCCCCGAGGGAGCCCCTGCGGCCGGCCCCGTGGTGGTGATGGTGGAAGAGACCCACGCGGGTCTTGCGCTCCTCCTTCCTCCCGTCTTCTCTCTCTGCTGACGTAGATGGGAACACTATGGGTGTGGCCACCTGGACGGGCTTCCCCTCTGCCTGCCGGGGACCCTCCTCCTCGCCAGCCCGTGCTCCAGACTCCTCTCGGCCCACACCTGCTGCAGCCACCGGCTCAGAGCTGCCCCTGGGGGCCGTGTCCGAGGGCCCCGTGCCCTCCTCGGCCCGCCGCGGGGAGAGGCCATGGAGGGCACTGGCCGAAGGGAAGGGGCCCGAGATGGAGGCGCGGTGGGCCAGCGGGACAGGCGGCTCATCGTTGTAGATGTGACTGCCGTTGATGCAGAGGGAAGACCCAGAGCCGGAGTCATGGCCAGTGTGGGGCAGCCCTGCCTGCACCTGGCTCACTTCATCACTGTAGGCCCGCTTGTGGGTCAGCAGTTTGGGGGACGGAGCCAAATCCTTGCCTGGAAGGGGAAGAGAGAGACATGGTGCTGGTGGACAAGTGGAAGGAGAAGAGGAGGAAGGACCACTTCCTGGCCTCTGCTTCCTTCTGCCCTGGCCAATTTTCCAAGAGCAGCCCCCTACCACCATATCCGACTGGTGGCGCCCTGAGGGCAGGAGCTGTGTGTGTGTTCCATGCCTTCCCCCCTATCACTGACCCCCATTGTCAGACCATGGGCATCGACCCCCAAGGGACGTCCCCTATGAGGGTGCCCTACACAACTCCCCATCCCCTCCCCACGGCCCATGGTGGGAGGGAGGCTGTACCAAGGCCTCGCCAGGCCACGCCCCGTCTGGCCACACCATGCCTCACCACGCCTCACCTCACCAAGCCACGCCCCACTCACCGCCTTCGGTGGACAGCCGGCTGTGGCGGCTCGGGGAGCGCGTCAGGTACTCGGAGCCCAGCCAGGCCAGGCTCCCGCTGGCGGAGGAGAGCGTGCTGTCGGAGCCCAGCGAGGTGTTGGACTGCGTCAGCGAGGACTTGCGCAGTTTGTTGCGGAGGAAGAAGGCCTTGGCCTTGGCCTTCTTGCTGGAGCCACCGAGCAGGTCCGGGTCTTCCAGGGCGCTGCCGGGGACGATGGCCGAGGCCGACTCCAGCTCGTACTTCTTCTTGCCCTTCATCTTGTCCTTGATCTTGCCGAAGGGCGAGCGCGGCTTGTCCTTCACCGACAGGTCGAACATGCTGGCGCTCAGGGTGTTGCGCGTGAACTGGATGGTGACCTGGATCTCGCCGCGCTCCTTCTCCTTCTTGCCCGCCTTGGAGTGCAGTTTGTACCACCTGCACGGGGAGGAGGCGGGACAGACAGAGCCCTCGTCAGGGTGCCCCATGCCGAGGGGGCGCTGGACAGAGGCCAACCCGGAGCCCCCTCCCTCCGTCCAGCAGGGTCTCAGGCCACCGGCTCGCATCCCCCACCCTGACAGACTGGGACGCGAAGCCCACGTCCCCCAGCTAGGACCGGGCCCTCATAAGAAAGGGCAAGAACAGCTCCCGCTGGGGAGGCTGAGGTCAAGACACACGGCCCACTCGTAAGACTCACCCCCTGGTGTGGTCAGCAGCACCCCAAACCTCAACAGCATGGAATGAACAGACAAGAGAAAACCCCCCCCCCCGAAGGAGGAGGATGGAGAGAGACATCAGACAGAAAGACAGAGACAGAACGGGGAGACAGAGAAATCAGAGAGACAGAGGCAAAGACAGAAGGGAGAGACAGCCTGACAAAGAGACAGGGACGGTGGGGAGACAGAGACAGAGAAGGGAGAGAGAAATCAGAGATTCAGATACACAGAGAGGTATGAGAGACAGTCTCTCCAAGCAGCGTGAGTGGAGACCCTCCCCGCCACCCTGCAGCGCACAGAGCTCCCTCCTCCAGGGCCACTTCCTCAGGGAATCGTGCCCTCAGCTCTGAGGTGAGGATGGTGGCAGGGTCCCCCTGGATTCCCTCCTTCCTCATCCCACCCAAGGCTCCTCGAAGTCCACTGACAAGTATTCATGAAGCCCCCACGAGGCCCCAGGCACTGTGCTAACCACGTCCCCCGGGCAGCGCAGCAGCACAAGGCTTAGAGTGGGAGGTGGGGCCCTTCAGCACCCGCATCCCCTCCTCGGCCTCTGTGAGACCAGCTGGGTTCCTGCTAAGTCAAGGTGCCCAGGGCCCCAACTCAGCGCCCTTCCCAAGACCCAAGGCCTGCCTGCCTCACAGGGCGCAGGGGCCCTGAGGACAGGACCGTGACTGGTCCCCGGTGCTGCTGCTCAGTCATGTGACCCAGGGACCAAAATACGCCAATACTGACCAAGGCGCTTTCTTGGCAAGGGCGGTTGAGTGGTTGCCATTTCCTTCTGCAGTGGATTAGGCAAGCAGAGGTTAAGTGGCTTGCCCAGAGGCACCCAGCTAGGAAGTGTCTGAGGCTGATTTGAACTCGGGTTTTCCTGACTCCGGGCCCAGCACTTTGTCCACTGAGCCGTCTGGCTGCCCCTTCTCCCCACTGCACGTCCTAACAGTTCCAAGCAAAGATTGGGTTTTCAATATAAGTCAACAGGCAAACAATTTACTATGTGCCAGACACTGCATTCAGCGCTTGGGATTCAAAGACAAGCAGAAGGCAGGCCTTGCCCTCACGGAGTTTCCAGTCTAATGAGGGGGATGACATATACGTACATGAGCTGTTCAGGACCAGAGCCAGAACTCGGCACCGGTTTACTGACAGATTGCCGTAGATGTAGATAAATTCGAGACAGTTTGGGGAAGGAGGGCTGCACCATCAGAGAGGGAATGCAAATGAGGAAGTCAGTGCCTTCAATTCCTCTTTTAGGAAGAGGGGCCTCACGAGACAGAGGTAAAGAAGTGACATCCAGACCACAGCATAGTAAGTAAACGGCTCAAAGGCAGCAGGTGGATGGTTGGGTGGAAGAACAGAGAGAACACCAGCTTGTTTGGACCACGGAGTCCAGGAGGGAGGGTAACGTCTAATAATCCTGGAAAGACGAGGCAGGGCCGGCTTGTGAAGGGCTATTAAAAACTCCACAGAAGAGTTTAAATTTGATCCAATGACATGAAATAAACTCACGTAAATCATCAGCATTTCTGTGCATTGCCAACAAATCCCAAAGACAAAGAGAAATTCCACTTAAAATAATGACAGACCATATAAAATAATTACCAGGACAGCCCCAGGAACTGCAAGGCCAAGACCAAAAAGCACTCTTCACCTAAATAAATACAGAGCTCAGCTACTAGAGAGGCATTAATTACTCATGGGAGTCAAGCCAAAAAAACAAAAATGACTGTTCTGTCAATCAACTTATGCATGCAGTGCCATGCCAACCAAACCAGCCCAGGATCACTTTACAAAGCTAGGAAAATAATGAGGAGATTCACCTGGAGGAGCAAAAAGTCAAGAATCCCCAGGGAAATCATGGATTCCGGTCTAGAGAGGGCCACTGAGTTGTCTGAGTAGGGGAGTGACATGGTCACATCTGTGCTTGAGGAAAAATCACCTTGGCAGCGATGTGCAGGATGGACAAGAGGGGAAGAGGCCGGAGGATGGGAGGCCATGAGGAGGCTGGACCCAGGAGAGGGGGTGCGGGTTAGCGTTAGGAGCAAGGCTGAAAGGGCAGGTGACTGGCCACCTGAGGGGGCCAAGGCACTACTACAATGCTCCCCAGGCCCACCTTCCTGGCTGTGCAACCACAAGCTAGCTCCGACGGCCCTGGCCTCCAGCTCAGGCCCAGGCCGCTTCAGGACGGGATCTGGGGGTCAGCTGGAACAAGTCTGATGCCCCTGAAGACAGCCTTATCCTCCCCCGCCATCCCCACCATGGAGCTCAGGCTCTTCCCTCCACCCCATGGGGGACACCTGGTGGGAGGGGGCAGGGCACTTAGTGCTTCCCCTCACCAGGCAGATTTTAATTTAATCTTCTGTGTACCAACTTACACATGCCCGCCCCACCCTCGGGGCAGCAAGGACTCTCTCAGGCTGCCATCTTCACACACCTCCTCAGGGCCCTTCACTTCCGCCTCACCCTCTTCCGGCCAGGCCTGACCTAAGTCCTCCAGCTGTGATGCTGGCCAAGCGCAGTTGGCATGGTCCCTCCCGATTCCGGTCACCAGCCCCCCCATGACCGACCTCCAGACTGCCCCAGCTTCCTCGGCTGCCATCCTACACCTATGCTGCTGACTCCAGTGGAGCTTAACCCTTGGGACTTCTCAGACTCAGGTTGGCACATGCCTGGCTTCTCCCCCAGTGCCAAAGGGCGGCTTGCTGGAATGGGCATGACATCCACTCATTAGAACACTTGCCTACGTGCAAGGCATGGGCAGCAGGGCATTCTGCTGTTGGAGGAGCACAAAGAATTCCCAGCGAGTAGACTGGCTCTGAGTGCCTGGTTCATCTCTGATGCTTAAGGGCCTCAGTTTCCCCATGTGTAAAAAAAAAATCATCAATTTAGCGCTGGATGGGGCCACACGAGTTATCAAACCCCTCATTGTAGGCAGGTGGGCTCTGGGCCTGGAGTCAGGAAGCCCCGAGTTCAAATCTCCCCTCAGACACTTTCTGACCCCAGCCAAATCACGCTGCCTCCCTCAGTTTCTCAACTGTAAAAGTGGAGAGAAATCACAGCACCTGCCGACTCTCAGGTTGTGAAACGCAGCTTAGCACTGTGCTAGGCACATAACAGATACTCTCTAAACCAGGGCAGGATTCAAACTCAGGGCTTCCTGACTTCCTTCACGCCACCAACATGCCTCTCCTGGCAGGGTCTGGACCACTCTCCAGCTCTGACTCTGTGCGGGGGACACAGAGAGGTTAAGGTCCAAAAGCCAGTGCATGCCTAAGGCAGCACTTGAATCCAAGGCCTTTGACTTCCTGCCCCTCACAGAGCTTACACCGCATCACTGCAGAGGTGGGAGCTGGGGCGAACAACACACACACACACACACACACACACACACACACACACGTTAAGTCAATGGGAAATAAATCCCCCAGGAGCTGTAACTGTTTGGTGGAAGCATTTTCTGGGCAAAAATGGATGGGGATCTGAGGAAACTGAGGCACAGAAAGACCAGGTCACTGGGCCAGACTCTTTGTCCAGGGATGTCCTGGAGGCTTAGGAAAAGCTCCCAGAATTCTCAGCAACAGGAAAAGGCTCAGGACTGCTCTACCTCCTCCCCACCCAGCAAAGCAGAATCAAAAGAATGTGGAAGGAGTCACCAGGGCCTGGAGGGAAGGTCACTCCCCCCTCCCTTCAAGGTGTCTAGTTTGTCCTTGCTAGGGCAGCAGCAGACAGCCCAGGGGGATACCTTTATGTAATCAGGCAGTGTGGCCCTGGGGGGGCAGGGGAGGGCCAGGGGGTCCAGAGCAGGTGTGTACATCTCAGTCCCCCGGGGGGGGGCAGAGAGGAAGAGGAGACAGGGCCACAACCCCCCCACCCCAGGCGGCCGCCTCCTCCCCTCCAGTGTTTGTTACTTAAGTACACCAATGTAAGCACGCCACCTCCTCTGATGGCTTCTCCTGTCTCTAGCACTTAGACACAATAAACACTGAATAAATGCTTCTTGCTTGGCTGCAGCCTGTGAAGAGAAATGACTCTAAAGTGAGGAGATCCTTGGGCCACTGCCTATGACCTTGGGCAAGTCACTTCCCCCCTCTGTGGGCCTCAGTTTCCTCATCTGTAAAATGAGAGGTTGGGACCCAAGGTCCCCCTGTTCTGTGGGATCCCTGGGGCTCAAATCAGGACCTTGGTTTCTTCATCTGGACAAGGAGCCCACCCCCAGGGTCATCCCAGATGGACTGCTCTGCTCTCCCAGGCTGTCCTCAGGGAGCTCACAGTTCAGCCTAAGAGATGACAGGAGAGTAAGAGGGGGAAGGAGGTCAGCACAGGCTGGCCTCAGGCCCAGCCTTGAGTGCCAGCCCCTGTGAGCAAAGTGAGGCCCAGAGAAAGCGAAGTGAAATTAGCCAGAGCAAGCCGAGCTCATCTCCCTTCCAGCAGCACCCGGCCTCTTGGCCACCTCCAAGTCTGCTCTGGGGAATCTCACAATCCCGATGCCCAGGGTCCAGAAAGCCCAGACTCACCGAGCTGGGGGGTTGGGCCCTTCCTCCACCACTCCAACAGCACAAAGGCCTTTCCCACTCCCCATCCTGCCCCAACCCCCCAGGCTGAAAAAACTCTCTTCCCACCAAAGGAGAGCAAATCAAAGTTAACGATCCACACTCCAGGTAAAAGTTTTCCAGAAAGCAACCTGAAATCCAGGGGGTCAGGGCATGACTGGCCAGGGCCCTGAGACATCACGTGTGGGCAGCAGAGCGTGGCCCCCAAACAGCTTCAATGCCCCTTCCTACCTGGGGTGGGGAGGGGGTGAGCTGAGGTCTCCTCCAGAGCGAAGCCCTCCCATCTCCCTCAATCCTGCTCCCAGGCCTCAAGCCACCTCTCCTCTGACCTTCCCTGGTCCCGCCAAGGGCACCTTGGTGGGTCACACAGGGGCTGTCGTGGAGCTCAAACAAGATGACCCATAGCAGTCACTGGCCATAGGAGCTCTGGCTGGCAGGTACCTGGGCCAGCTTCTCAGGGGCCAAAGGGCAGAGCAGACCCTGCCCAGGAGCTTTAGGCTGGCTCCCTCCTCTGATGGTGCCTTCAACTCTGGCTCTTCCATGCTCACAGTCACCGCCCATGCTCAAGCCCTGCGCAGCGCTCCGGGCGATCCTTGGTGCCAACCGGGCCATGGGGCCGGTGGAGGTGGGTGCTGCGGGAAAGCGTTGCCCGACGTACACTGGGGTGGCTTTCGGAGCCCAGACAAACCCAGGACACCCCAGGCCAGTCTTCTCCCTCGAGTCCTGGGTCCCCTCTCACCTCCAGCTGAGGAAGCTGCCATCATACTCCCTTCCAGTCTGGGCCAGTCCATGCTACCCCTAGACCACCTCTCCATCTTGCCCCATCATGGGCACCCCCTCTAGAGTTCCTGCTTCAATAGTGGTAATTAATAATAACAAGGAGCAGTTATGTAGAGCTTTAAGATCTGCAAATTATTTTACAAATATTACCTCAGTTGATCCCTACAACAACCCTGGACGATAAGCAATGTTATTATGCCCATTTTACAGTTGAGGAAACTGAGGCAAACAGAGGTCCAGTATGTCACAAAACTAGGTGAGTGCCTGAGACTGGATTTGAACTCAGGTTCTCCTAACTCTGAGTCCCTTTTACATGTTGACTCCCCCCTCCAGAATGTAAGCTCCTTGAGGGCAGGACCTGTCCTTTTTGTTGATGCGACCCCACAGCTTTCTTGGCAAGGACGCTGGAACGGTTTGCCATTCCTTTTCCAGTATGTCCCCATTTTACAAACAAGGAACGGAGGCAAGTAAGGGTGAAGTGACATGCCCAAGGTCACACAGTTAACAAGTGTCTGAGGCCAGATTGGAGCTGGGGTCTCCCAGATGCGCTCTATCCCCTGCGCCTCATGGCTGGGCGAGGTGGTTACTTGTGCTGAACTGGCTTTTTTTTCTTCTCTTATTTTCTGAGGAAAAAAAAAAAGAGTGGCTAGCCTCGGGCAGAGGGAAGGCAGCGTCTGGAAAAGAGGGCAATACCAAAATAACAACAGGAGCACCACCGCTTCTTGGCAAAACTCTCTCCCTAAACTACCACCCTCAACTTCCCAGGACAAGCCTAAGGCAGGGCTCCTATTGCCCCCATTTTACATATCAGGAAACTGAGGCACGGAGCAGTGAGATGACTTGTCCAGGGCCACGCAAGCTCAGGTCTGAGGCAACATTTGAACTCGCGTCTTGCAGACCCCCAACTCTAATACACTATTTCAAAAGCACTTGTTTTTAGATGAAAAAACCATAACTTGAACAACCGACGAGTCTGGATCACAAACGAAGGCCAGTCAATATGCTCAGTCCTCGGGTCCCCCAAGTGTGGGCTTCTGTGGCCTGAGGGTCTGTGTCTGCCTCCAGCCCCTCCCCACCTGCCTGGGCCCAGCCCTGGCTGACAGAATCCGAAGCAGCCGCTTCCTAGGCCTGACCTGGCCTCAGGGTTCAGGAGGTCAGAGCTGAGCCTAAGAGGACACAGAGATGGTGGCTTCCCTTCAGGAAATCCAAACCAGGGAGTCAATCCATGTGCTGAAATGATTCGACACGCTCTGCTGAGAGTTGAGGGGGGAGACATCCTAACTTCCATTTTTGTAAATGAGGAAACTGAGGCACTGAGCCCTCAAAGGTCATACAGCTAGCTCGCTGGAGCCCAGTGTTTAAATGCACCTTGACCACTACCCCCTGCCCCCGTGAGGCAACCTCTGAGAGGCCATGCCAGCACTGGATGGACAGGGTGCTGGATTTCATCAGGGGACCCGAGTGCAAATCCCAACTGTGCTCCTCACTAGCTGGACGGACTGTGAGCAGGCAACTTCACCTCCCGGCCTCAGCTTACTCAGCGGTGAAACCAGGGGCTCAGACGGGATGCATTCACAATCCCCCTCCTGTTCTGTATCAATCATCCCAGAATCCTGGGGCAGCAGACTTCAAATACCCATGCCTTAACTGATCTCTGGGACTCAGTTTCCTCACCTGTAAAACGAGGGGTTGGACTCAGCGGGCCTCAGAGGCCCAGAGTGGAGCTAAGACCATATCGACCGACCCCTGGTTGCTGACTCCCCACATGGATGTTAGACACCCCCCAGTCAGCCTAGAGGCGGCCAAGGAGACCATGCCATCTCCCCAGACTCAGGGAACAGCTGAGCAGCCCACAGTGACCGATCCCCCACACCTCCCCAGACACCAAGTCGAGCCTTCTTAGAGGAGGGGGCAGTGTGGGTTCCGTTCTTGGCTCAGGCATCACAGCTTTCTGCCACCCATTATCTCACTGGAACCTCACAACCACACTGTATGGTAGGCAAGACACCTATTATTATCCCCATTTTACAGGTAAGAAAACCGAGGCTCAGACATGCCATGATTTGCTGAGTGGTAGGAGGAGGATGAGCACCAGGTGGGCCCCACTCACTAAGCCTCGCCAAGCCCAAGGGGCCTTTCGCAGCCATCTAGTCAAACCAGTTTCGCTGTCTAGAAAGGGAACCTCATTAATCCTAACGAGTCTAGCTAATTCACTGGCTGCTGGGAGATAATAAAAGTGCTCTGCAAACCAAGAATTTCATACAGGTCACGGATGGGGAGCAGAGGCCCCCCAGTCAGCCAGTCGCCAAATGTTTCTTAAGCACCTACTGTGTGCCGGGCTCTGTGCCTGGCCTCAGGGAGCGCACAGCCTAATTTGGGAGATAAGCCAGGTGTGGGATAAACTAGAGCTAATTACCAGGGGGAAGGCCCTGGAGTAAGAGGGCTGGGGAAGGCTTCTCGGTGAAGGTGGGTTTTAGCTGGGACTTCGGGTTGGCTGGGAGTCGGTGGGCCTCAGTGGAACAGCCGGGAGGTCTGAGCAAGCTCTGAACTCATTTTACAGGTGAGACCACTGAGGCCCCGAGGCAGAGCCAGACCTCAGAGCCCACACGGTCCAACCCCCTCTGCTTACAAGGACACAAAGCCCAGGGAAGTGATCTGATGGCCCCCAAACCCAAGGCTGATGCTTCCTCTGCCTCCATCCAGGGCTCTGCTCACACCAGCCGCCTGCCTGGGTCACTTCACTGACCCCATCTCTGGGCGGTGCCTGAGTGTAATGGGCACACACCGTTCACACGTGTTTCAAGGTCAGGCAGCCGGCACCGAGGTGGAGGCCTGGCCCACTGTATACAGTAACAAGAGGTAACACTGATACAGTGCTTCCTCTGTGCCAGGCACGGTGCCAAGTGCTTTACAAGCATCTCATCTGATCCTCAGGACAACCCTGGGAGGGAGGTGCTAATACTATCACCCCCATTTCACAGATGAGGAAATTGAGGCAAACAGAGTTAAGTGACTTGCCAGGGTCCCCCAGCTACAGCGTCTGAGGCTACAGCTGAACTCAGGTCTTCCCGACTCCAGGGAAGCAGGGCCGTCTTTTTGTGAAGGTCCCAGATTCCTCTCCTGCCTCTGCACAGGGCACTGAACATCTCTGGCCCTCAGTTTCTTCCTTGGTAAGATGAGGGAGCTGGACGCAATGACCCCTGCATGTGGAGGCTGGCACCGGGCACTTCTCTCCATCCCAGCAGCCATGTCAGACTCCCTGAGAGCAGGCAGTGGCTTCATTACAGCCTTCCTCAGCCCCAAGCACAGTGCCTGGCACACAGCAGGTGCTTGATAAATGCCTGTGGTGTGTCTGCCACATTTATGAAAGACCTTCTTGGTGAACCAAGGAACCCCGTGGTCTTCCCACTAGTACACACCATGCTATAGACCAGCTTGTAGGCCCTCAGCCCTCCAGACCCAGCACAGCATCCTGACAGGCCCCAGCCCCTCCAGGACCTGGGGAGCGTCACCACACACCTCTAGAGCGTCTCTTCTCCAGACCAAACGTGTGAAAAGAGCTGGACAGGCTCCAGGAGGAGACTGGGGCTGGGAGGCGCAAAGGAGGCCCCGCAGCAGGACCAGCAAAGGACAAAGAGCAAAGCCCTAAGGCAGACGGGGGCACAGAGATGAGATGAGGAAGGCAGAGAGGTGCGGGCCTGCCGGTGAGGAAGCCTGCATGCTTGATCACACCAGTCACTGTGTCAACTGACGTCACTTAACTGGTTTTCATTACCGAAAGGCAAGGCTCCTTTGGTTTGGTCATGCTTGTGGGCTTGAGGGTGGTGGGGAAGAGGTCTTAGAAATGAATAGACAAAATTTTAAAAAAAGTTCTGTTGATAACTTAAGAAAACAAAAGTAATGAACGCGAGGCTTTTTACCCTCCGGGATGCCTTGGCCTAGGTCCTCCTCTCTAGCACAGTCCCTCCAAAATGCCAAGTGCAGCTCTGGGCACAACTCTCCAGACAGTCTGAGCAAGGCAGGACACAGCGGACGGTGACCTCCCTCGCTGGGACACCAGGCTCCCCCATGTCTCCTCCTTCCTATCTGACCGCTCCGTCTCTGTCTCCTGGGTTAGATCTTCATCCAGGTCACACTCACTAACCAGGTGCTGCCCTGGGCCCTCCTCTCTTCTCCCTCTGCATTATCGCTCCCACAGACCCACTCAGCATCTCTGTATAAATGATTTCTGAATCTATCTATCCAGCCCTAACCTCTCTCTCCCCGAGTTCCAGACTCATCTCACCAACTGCCCCTGAGACACATCGAGCTGGATTTCTCATAGACATCTCAACACGCCCAAAACTGACGCCATCACCTTCCCCGCCAACCCCCTCCTCTTCCCAAGCTGCCCACCACCGTCTGCGGCACCGCCATCCCCCCACACCCCACGCCCTCAACCCCTCACTCACCCCCAGGTGCTCCTGTCCACCCGAGTGTCCTCGTCTCCACTCACCAGCCACAACCCCAGGCCAGGCCCTCCTGTCTCGTCCTGACCCTTCCAACTGTCTTCCATGGCTCCCTACCCTCACGCCAATCCAGCCTGCTGGACTTGGCTCCCAGAGGGCTTTTTAAAGCACAGGGACGACTATGTCACCTCCACAGTCAATGAACTTCGGTGTCTCCCTATTCCCCTCAGGACATTTAAATCTGGACCCCAGCCCGGCCCCTTCCTACCTCCCCAGTCTTCATACTCGCCCCTCCATGCACACCACAATCCAGTTATTTAGGGACCTAGTGGCAGTTCCTTGAACACAACACTCTTCCCTCTTCGTGCCTCAGTGTCCCTGAGGTGTCCCTCGGGCCTAGGATGCTCTCTCCTCTCTCTCTCCACCATCCACTGGAGAAGCATCCTGTGTGGAAGGGGCCGGCCACGCCCACCAACTGTCAACCAACTGCCGCCCAGAAGGCAGCTGGTGCCAGCAGAAGGGAGGCAGGAGGCAGCAGGGGTGAGGCCACGCTGACCCCATCTCCCCTCCACCTCCCAAACTGAGAGTGCTGGGAGGAGTAGCACCTCCCAAACCACCAGAGCCCCCACGCATCATCAAGGGAGAAAGCTCGGGACTTGGACCTCACCTCCCTCGTCACCCCCAGCAACAACTGCAGACCAACTGTCACTAACGGCTCCAGAGCCCTGGGAAGGGGCTTCCAGACCCCCTGGCCCGCCTCCAGCCCAGGCCCCATGGCCATCTCAGCTCCCCTCGGACCCCGACGGGGAACGGCCCAGGGCCCTCGGCATCATCGGGGCAGCCACCTTTGTGCAGCCTCGGCCCGGACCAGCTCCTGGTCCCCAAGGCCTCGGCCTCTCAAACAGCTCAGCATCAGAAACCGACACGATTTTATCTGTGGACACGACTTCAAAGAAGAAGCCCAACACCTGACACGCTGCTGCTCCCTCAGCGCCGGGGGACCTTTCCATCTGCCCCGCAGGGGAAACCTTGGGCGCTCCTCAAGCTCCAGGGCTGTGCATACAGTCAGTGCTTAATAAAGGTGTGTCCATTCACTTATTCTCTCCTCTTCTCTGCCTCTTATTGGTCCTGGTACCTTCCAGACTCCACTCATTGCACCTCATGCAAGCAGCCTCTCCCAAGCTCCCCAGCTGCCAATGCCTCCCCTCTCAGATCACCTCCCTTCACATGGGCCTTTCCTCTACTAGAACATGAGCTCCGTGCAGGCACGGACTGGCCCTGCCTTTCCTGTATGGCCAGCACCCAACGAGCGCTCGCTAACACCAGGTCGGCACAGAGAGAGAGCACAAGCCTGTGCTGAAAGGTCTGAAAGCACTTCACAAATAGGCTCTCACTGCATCCTCACAGCCCCAGGGAGGCAGGTGCTATTATTATTCTCATTTTACAGAGGAGGAAACTGAGGCAGGCAAAGGCTAACAGACTTTCTCAGGCTCACACAGCTAGGATTTGAACTCAGACTTTCTGACTCCCAATCCAGGGCTCAGACCCCTCTCAGAGACACAAGGAGACCATCTTTACCATACATTACCATTTCCTGCCTTAGCTACCCTACTGAAACCACAGCCCAGAGCCTGGAGTTGGGCAGGACTATAGAGAACTTTCTTATAACCTTAAATCGTGCCCTGCACACATGTACACGCACACACATGCACGCATGCGCACACGTACCCCTTCAGCAGGAGGTCTGGGGAAACCTGGGGACCCCTTCTCAAAAGAACATTTTTTTTTAAATGCAAAAAATAAAGTATATGGGATTACAAAGGAAATCAAGGATTGGTGAAAATTAAGATGCGTTTTCCGCCTCCATTCAAGCTCCCAGACTCCTGAAAACCATTCCCGGGGCTCTGTGGACAACAGCGTAAGCATGCCTGATCTAATCCAACCCCTTTTGACAGATCAGGACACTGAGGCAGCCTCAATCCTCTGGCCAGTCCTTGAAAGGGGCATCTGTGGTCAGCCCCATCATCCCACTGCCCCCCGGAAGCCCCACACACCCTAGGCTGTACAGTCTCTAACTAGACGGCAAGCTTCTTGGGGGGGGGAGGGCCAGATACCACTTCCTCCCTCTGGCGTCTCCCATGGCCCCAGAACACAGCCAGGCACAGAGCAGGTGGTCAACAAAGGCTGCTGGGCACCTAACGAAGGTATGAACAATAAAGCAGCCTGGAAGCACAGGCCTCCAGGCCAGGAGGCCCAGATTCTTTCTGCCTTACAAATCTGTGGCTATTGAAACCTCTCCTCCTCCAGGAAGTCTCCTGGGCTTGATGTTCCCAGCTCTTCTGCTGTGGCTAAAGAAGACAACCCCTCCTCCCCCTCCAAGTCCAGGTACGAGAGCTCCGCCCATTAGGAGCAGCCTTGTGAGTCCTCGGAGGGAGGCCTTGGTGGCCAGGACTTTATCCTCTGTCTTGTGCAACGGAGTGGAGCTGCGGTCTGCCCTGGGGGGGATTTCTGCAGCATCAGCAGAAGCAGAGAGAATCTGGGCCCGGATGGGGCTCCACACCAAGGTGCAGAAACCACATGTCTAGTTAAGTATGACAGCCAGGCTTTGAGCCCAGGCTGATGGACCCCCCCCCCACCAGCTCCCTTCCAGAATCAGGGACCCCTTGGTCAAGGCCTTCCCTGAGCCTGTCCTTCCCACCTTGCTACTGCCAATTTCCTTTTCTACCCAGTGAAATGGAAGCTCCTTGTGGGCAGGTGGTGGTTCCCCAGTGCCTCACACGAGGCCTGGTGACAGCCAGCATGGTCCAGGGGAATGATCACTGGCTCCCGAGTCAGACTGGGGCCTGGGTTCAAAGCCTGGCTCGGACACTCACCCAGGCACGTGGTTTCTCCACCTTGGTGTGGGTTACTTGAGACCCTGACTATGAAGAACCTGGCAAAGCTTATAGCGTACAGACATGTCAGAGGACATTATGGAGCATAAAGCTACCCTACACTGGGAGTCCATCACCATCCCTCCCCTCCTCCAACCCCGCTCCCCAACTGCTGATCCTACTTACGTGAGATGAGAGTCAACCACACCCGCCCTTAGGATTTGCACGGGCCCTTCTGCCGCCTCCCAGGATGCTCCAGACCCCTGGACCTGGCCATCCGCCCCAGCGGTCCGATGCCAGGGTATCTGCCCCAGGGCTCAGCCCAGGGATAGCACAGAGGAAACCTTCACTGTGCCAGCTCATTCCTTCACCTTAGACATGCGCCCTGACACAAAGGCCCAGAAGCAGCTGAGAAGTGCAAAGCAGGCATCCTCAACCAGACTGAGCCAAGGTGAACGTAAGCGTGTCCTGAGCCAGAGCTGGCGCTCTCAGGGGCCATCTGAGCAACCCCTTCACCTTGCTCCCAATGAGGAAACTGAGGCCCCAAAGAAATGACTTGCCCAAAGGCACACAAGTGGCAGAGGCAGGATCTGAAGCCAGGTCCTCGACCTCAAAGCCAGTGCCTTTCCAATGTGCCAGAGAGCTACACTAGGGATGTAAAGTCAGAAAAAGAGACGGGCTGTTCACGTGGGAAGAAAGCACAGCCTCTGGACAGCCCCCATGCAAGATGAAGTGACCTAGAAAACGAGGCCAGAATTTCAGGCATCATCAGGGGAAATAATTGGGGGAGAAGGAGTGGTCATGTTCTATGGTTGTCAAAAATATAAAAGTAGAGGGCAAAGGTTATAATGACCAAGCTAGGCCCCAAAGAGCTACCATACTGTACCTTCCTTCTGCACAGGGTGGGGGCCATGGGCATGGACCACTACATACACTGTCCGACTCAGGTGGGCAGTGGATAAAGCCCTGGGCCTGAGTCAGGAAGACTTGAGTTCAGATCTAGCATGTGAGCTGGGCAAGTCATTTAAACTCTGTGTGCCTCGGTTTCCTCCCCTGTAAAATGGGGATAATAACAGCACCTATTCCCCAGGGCTGTTGTGAAGATCAAATGGAATAATATTTGGAAAGGGAATAGCACAGTGTTCGGTACACAGTAGGTGCTTAATAAATGCTTATTCCTTTCTCTATCTCTCCCATCCCCACAAAGGATTACTCTCTGGGTGGGAATGAGGGGACGGGAAGACTGGGAAACGAACATGATAAAAAAACAAAAATACATCAATACTATTTTTAAATTTAAAGTTTAAAAAAAATGAGTAAAGGAAGAACCTTCCTCACCACACAAACACAAACACACACACAGTACTGATGGGGGGGGAGGGGCTACCTGCACAGCTGAGCTCCCAGACCCATGGAAGGAAGGATCACCTGAGCAGGGGCCCTGTCTAGAGGGTGGACTCAGGAATGGGTTCAAGGTCCAAAGACCTTTCTCCTTTGCAGGAAATGCTTCCCAAGAGGCAGCAGTCAGAGGATGTGGGTCTGAATCCTGGCTATGCCCCTAACTCCCTGGGTGACCCTGGGTCAGTCACTGCCCCTGAGGACCTCAGTTTCCTCCACAAATCGGGGGCTTGGCCCGGAAGGTGCCTTCTAGCATCGAGTGTGCTCGCTGTCTGAGCTGGCGTGCCAGCTTCTCCTGAGGGAAGAGGGAATCTTGGGGAAGCAGGTTATACCCCAAGGCCGACACCCACAGCACAAAACGACAGACTCCCTGAAGTGACTGGGCTGCCTGGGCCTCCCCAGGGCTGGGCACCATCTCACCAAGGGCCCCAACACAGCACAAAACCAGACCAGGAGGTCAGAGAATGAAAGCTGGAAGGACCCTGGAGGCCTTCTGGTCCAGCCTCCCCATCTTACAGAGGAAGAGGCTGAGGCACAGAGCGGGGGCCCAAAGACAGGCAACGCAGACATGGGATGCCAGCTCCCAATGGCCTGCGTGTGGCCTCTTCCAGGAAGCTCCCCAGCCTGTTCTTTGCTGACCTCCTCTCCCCTGATTCTCAGCAGCTACCTCATCTGTCAGTCCGCAGGACGACTCGTCCCGTTCCCGTTCTGTGCTTTGCTCCCCCCACACACTTACTCATTCTTTCCAAGAAGGGACAGGACTTCATTTCCAGCCCTCAAACCTCCAAGCTCCCCTGGTTTGGAAAGTGAGGTCATATCACCTCCACTGACCTCTCAGGCCCCATCCTTCCTGCCTACTGAAGCTCAGTCTCAAAGACACTGTCAATCAACAAACATTTACTAAGCACCTACTATGTGCCAGTCACAGGGCTTCATCACAGGGCAGGCTCTACTGAAGGGGGCAGGCCCCATGACGTTGGTGCCCCTGCCTTTCCTGACTCAGACAGGTGTAAGGGCCTCATAGGCACACAGAGAGACAGCAAAATCAGTCCCTGCTTCATGAGCTTGCCCGGTGCCTGGGCCCTGAGCCTTGTGATTGGGAGCAGTGCTCCCCTGACTCCAAACCCAGCTCTCTTGGGCAGGGGGTCAATAGAGGGGCACGGCAAGTCCTAAGACATCTGCCCCCAGGACTTCCCTTCCCGACCTCTGAACAACCCCTCCTGCCCGAAGCCTCAGGAAAATGAAGAGGCAAACATTCTTTCAGTAATGACACCAGACTGGAAGGCAGACTTCTGTGAGCTTCAGTTTGGCCCCGCTCTCAACTTTGCTTATCAAAGGGAAGGAGCTACTGTGGAGGGGCCAGGGCAGATTCACTTCAAAGTTCCAGGGAATTCTCAGCCACTTCTCATTATTAGGTATTTCTCAATCAGTACAAGTGCTATCACCCGGGGGGGCCTGAACACTTGTTCTTAGAAAAAAGGGGTAGGGGGAACCCCTGGCTCAGGAGACCCCCAGAAGGTGGCAAAGAGTAGGTGCTTAATAAATGCTTGGGAAATGGCCCCTAGAAGGTGTGACCCACTTACTGTCCTGGAGCTGGAAGGGCCCCTGGGGGTCACCAGGCTAGTCAGCGGCAGGTCCCATGACTCCCCATCCAGCTCTGCTGCTGGGGACAGGGCCCCAAGGGCCCTCACGCCTCGAGGCCGCGCAGCCTCCCAGCTGGGAAAAGCCAATTCCACAAGGAAGGGAGAACACAGGAAGTCCCCTACACGTCTCCAATGAATTCAGAAGCTCCTTCTCTACTGGACGGTGGCCAGAGCAAGGGACCACCAAAGCTCTGCTGAGGTCACAGCCTGGCAAGGGCCAGCCTCCAAGGGAAGAGCGTGCAACCCCTCTACACACACACACACACACACCACACACACACACACACACACACACACACACACACATATGCACACATGTATGCACACACACACTCACACGCACCCACGAACACACACACTTGCAGTTTCTGTTTCCGGCCAAGGCAGGGGAAACATCTGGAGGGTGGATGACACGATCACCCAAGCAGATGAAGTGCTAGGGCAGCAAGTGCGGTCAGCACAGGCCAGAGGAAAAAGGAGAAGCCTGCAGGTCACGGGCCACAGAGGCGAGACTGAGGCATGCATACCCTGCCAAGAGGATGCAGGGGATCCAGGCAGGGGGAGTCTGGGTCCCTCCCCTCCTGCCCCATCCAATGCTCTGCACAGACATCTCCAAATTTAGAAGCATGACGGTCATAATGATGAAAATACCCCTCTCTTCTCTTGCACCCCAGCCTTGGAGCTGACAGCCCTATGTCTGGCCAGTGGGACCTCAGGGAAGCCCATTCCTCTCTCTGAGACACAAGGCATGCTGATTTTCCTACAAATGGATGGCAAACACCACGTGGGTCCTGAAGATGGCCACATCCATCCCTGGGCCCAAAAGAAAATGTTCCCTGGCCACAGCCAAGACAACAGGCAAAAGCAAGAGGACCGAGCCAGGGCAGCCAAATCGAACATTCCTGCCTTAGGTGAGGAGCCTCTCAGGGCCCCGATGGTCCTTGCACCGTCCTCAAGGATGGGCCACACGTAGAAGCCACAGGTCACAAGGGAAGCTCTCCCCCACCTCTCTTGGCCTGAAGACTGAAGAGAGGGGGATGGGGAGATGACCTGTCTAAGCTCAGAATTCTCTCCTCTACCCCCCCTCTGCTCTCCAGTTATCCAGAAGCACCCCAACTGCCAGGGGCTGGCACCCAAGCTGCCTCGGACCCCATCAGGAGAAAACAGATTGGCAGCTATATTCTGTGTCCCAGCATCCTGCCGTGGTGCAGATGCCCAGGCCGCTCAGAATCAAGCCAGGCAGAGATGACAGACATCCACCCCCAGGGCCAGCCAAAATCCCCTCCCCCCCACATTAAGCTTAGGAAGTGACCTCGGGATCCTGAGCTGTTCCCATGGCATCATGCTAAGACCTAGGGTGTGGTTAGAATTGAGAGTCAGGTATCATTCTAACCATTTTACAGATCAGAAAACTGAGGCCTACCTCAGGGAAGAACTTGCCCAGGGTCACAAAGCTAGTGTCTGGGGCAGAAGTTAAGGCCAGGTCTTCCTGACTCCGGGCCTAGCACCCTATCTCCCCTCTCCCCTTAATCACTGCCAGGTAACATTAGAGGGTACCACAATATTAAGAGGCCCTGACAGGCATCACACCCTCCCCACTTCTGTCCCCTCGTCCCACCGAATAAGTCCCACTGAAAAAAGTCTTAAGTAGAGTTTGTCTTCTGGGACTTGGCCGGGTGTTCCCTGTCATTAGACTAGAGGCTCCCCAGTTAGAAGGATTTTAGGATTTAACGACAGAAAGAACTTTATATACAACCCTCCAGGTTAACCCCCTTATTTTACAAAGAGGGAAACAGAGGCTCAGAGAGGAAAAGGGTGGAAGCAGAATCTGAACCCAGGTCCTCAGACTCCAAACCCTACCTTGTCACCTCCCCCAGGACTCTGAGGGGACCAGGGGGAAGGGGCAGACACATGCTATCTCCCCCCATCAGACACATGCCCACAAGTCCCCTTGACTTCCCACCTGGAAAACCTGACTTCCTTTCCCCTCCAACGCTTCTGCCTCTGACCTCCTCCCTCCCCCCTTCCTCCAGTGCAGGAGGCCAGGAAAATGCAAATGACTCACTCTCCCCTTTCCTGCACCCCCTCCCCCTGGTCTGGGAAGAGGGAGAAGGAAGCTGGGGGCAGAGAGGACCTCAAGGAGCTGAGGTGTTACCCTTCGGGTTCCTAGTCTTTAAGAGTCAGAATTCAGGGAGGAGGCCTGGGGCGGGGGGAGAACACCACTGGTGAGAGAGGAGGTTTTGTTTTCATTAAAAATAACGGGTGGGACTGAAAACACTGTTCTAGTGAATGAAATCATGCAACTTTAAAAAGTCTGTACTTCCCCTGTGGTCACCTGGCTGCCAGGCCTGCCATGCCAACCCCAACCACACCCAGGCAGGCTCCAGCCGGGAGGCTGGGGATGTCCAAGTCACTGTCACATCACCCATCACCAGCCTCCAAAGAGAAAGCTGGAATGTGGCTGGGGGCCAGGCAGTGGCCATAGGGAGGGAGGAGGGAGGGAAGGCTGCATTCCAGGCCTGAGCCCAGCTGAGCAAGGCAGGATACTGGCGCAGGCACTTGGGAGGAAGGAGGGGGATGAGACGGCCAGCTGGCTCCCCTTCCCCTGGGCATCTACCAGGGGCCAGGGGCCCCATCTCCCCATGGTGGGGGGGGCCTCACCCACCCCAAAAGCCACAACCTGCAACCCCTCCCCAGGCTTGGAGCTCCTGGACACTCCCACCAACCAGCCTCCTCATGGCTCCAAGGCACTGGCTTCCCTCTGGGCTTCAGTGTTACCCCTCCGTGAAATGGAGCCATCACACAGGCCTAAGAGGTTATCATCATCATTCATTATAAACCAAACAAAAGTGAGCCCTGAGTCTGGCACAGTTCAGTCCACTTTATGACACAGACATACCCTCACTCAGTTTTACCGACAATCTCACAGTCTTTGTTATCACTTCTAGACTTCTTGGATATTTATTTTAACTCCTATGTAAATAAATATAATTTTTTTAAAGGCAGTTGGGGTTAAGTGATTTGCTCAGGGTCACACAGCTAGTAAGTGTCAAGTGTTGGGTCTGAGGCCAGATTTGAACTCAGGTCCTCCTGACTTCAGGGCCAGTGCTCGATCCACTGTGCCGCCTAGCTGCCCCAGTAAATATCATTTGATAAGCCTGAGACAAAATGGGCCTCTTTCCCTCGACCTCTGAGGTCTGCGAAGCTTTTTTACAGACATCAATCAGGTCTGGGGAGTGAGGCAGTGAGGCAGGTGCTGTCCTTATCACCCCCATTTTGCAGATAACAAAAGTGAGGCTCAGGGCCACACAGTTCCTAAGTGTCTGGGAGGGGACAAATCCAGGGTTTCCCAAAGAAGTGAGCAGACAGATTGCCAGCCCTGGAATCAGGAGGGCATGAGTGCAAACCTGGCCTCAGACACGTACTAACTGTGTGATCCTGGGCGAGTCACTTCACCCTGTTTGCCTCAGTTTCCCCATCTGTCAAATGAGCTGGAAAAGGGCATGGCAAACTGCTCCACTAGGGCAGCTAGGTGGCGCAGTGGATAGAGCACCAGCCCTGAAGTCAAGAGGACCTGAGTTCAAAAGTGGCCTCAGACCAAACACTTGACACTTATTAGCTGTGTGACCCTGGGCAAGTCACTTAACCCCAACTGCCTAAAAATAAACAAATAAATAAAACTGCTCCAAATGGGGTCACAAAGAGTCAGATATGACTGAAACAACAGAACAACAACAAAGTGGAGCAGATGGAGGCCCCTGTCTCTCCTCTGGGGAGGGGCGACCTCCACTCACCTACCCCAAGGACAAGTGAAGAGTGGTAGGTTTCAAAGAGTTCCAGAACCCACTGGCCTGGGCCTTCCCAAACCCTCCGGCAGGGGCTGAGCGCCTGCCAAGCTGTCCAGTGATCCACTCTGGCGGGAAGGGGATGTGGGGCGCCGGGCCCAGACAGAGCAGAGCCCCCAGCTGAAAGGGGTGGGGGGTCCAGGTGATCTGGGAGGAAGAGGGCACAGGGCAAGCCAGAGCCTCCAGCTGTTAGCTGTGGTCAATGTCTACCAAAGGTTTGAGTCTCCCCAGGCTGGCCCAAAGACAGGGTCCAGCCCCGCTCCAACCTCCAGGTGGCTCAGACATTAACACTTAAGCCTCCAGCCTCCATCCAGCTGCTAGCTCTCAGTAAACAAACCCTAGACTAGACCCAGGAGCTGGGGGGAGAGGATAATGGATAGAACCCCCACCTAGAGTTCAAATGCAGTCTCACCCCGGCCAAATCCTATCACCTGTCTGGGCCTCACTTTCCCCATAAGAAAAATGGGGACAATAATAGCACCATACCTCACACAATCGTGGTGAGGAGCAAATGAGAATATAAGTGAGGTGCTTTGCAAACCTTAAGATGGAAATGCTAGCTATTATTAGCTGCTATTACACCTAAGAAATCTTTCATCAAAGAGAGATCCTGTAGACCTCCCAAAGGATCCTCTCCATCTGTCGGGGCTCAATGGGGAGGCTGGGTCAGACTCCACATGGAAACTGCCCTCCCCGCAAACAGGACTGAGGCCTAGTCTGAAATGGGTTTAGGAAGAGGGAGGATGAGCTTGAGACCCTAGGAGACCCCTGATTCCCACCCTACCCCACACCACTCCCTCAACCAAGAATGGGGCATCAGGGCAGAGGAATACATGTAGGCCCTGGTCAGACGGGAGGCCAAGGGTCTGGTCTGGCTGGCCCAGCAGGAGAAAGTGAGAACTGGGGGTGGGGATGGGGGGACTGGAGGTCTCAGAATGATGGAGCTCCCCAGCTGGGGGCCCCTCCTGGCCCAGATCACCTCTGAGCTGCTCCAGAGCCAGGAAGGAATAGGGGGAGACTAACAGAACGCTGGCCCAGACACCCCGGCAGCCCAGCTGGGTGATGCAAACAGACCACGTGATCCCCCATCCAGCCTCCTAACAAAAAGTCAGGAGGGAAGAGGGAGGGGGAGGACCAAGTCAAAAGCCAGCCTTGCCAGGGATGGGGCCCGAGACTCACGGCGCAAATTCCTTTCCTTAGACACAGGGGCTTTCTTCTGCCTTGGTCTTTTGCCTACCCTGGACCCCCACCCCAAGCCCCTGCTGCCCTCCCCAGAAAGCTCTCCCAGGAGGCTCCCTCCACTGACACCTGCAGGGATCCCGGCCCTGCTCAGCTGTTGAGGGGCTGGCGATACCTCAAGGGTGGATTCCTGGGAAGGCACAGTACAGGGGACCCAAGTACCTGCTGCCCCCCCAGACTCACTCCCCCTCCCCAGACCCATCTGCTTAAAACCTGGGTTAAAAACAAAACAAATCCTTTTCCCATTAACCACACACAGATGCCCTGCAGCCACCTTCCTCCTTCCCAAACCAGGCACTCCTCTCCCCCAGGGGCCCCTGGAGAGGAAACGGACTCACTGTCTGCAATGTCAGCTGGGGGAAAGAGGAGGGCTGGTCTGAATCCACCACTGCCTACCTTCTTTCCAAGGCCAGAGGGAAGAGCCTTGGGGTTGCTCACTGTGAGGACATCCACTCCCCAAGCTGACTGCCCAGGGGCTCTCCCTCCACAGGGGCCAGAGAGCACCCCCTCCTTAGCCCGGTTCCTGGCTGTTACCTGGTCCCCAATCAACCTGCTGAGCCCTTGGCCTCTCCCTGGTCACTGCCCCCACCCCAGCTCTTGCCACAGAAAGACTAGGATGAGGTCATTTGACCACTGTGGGTCACCGTTCATTCCAGCCCGGCGAATCTACCTCTGGAGAACTACCATCAACCCCCCCCCCCAAACACACACACCAAAGGACTAAAGCACCAGGCTGGGAGGCGGAAGACCCTGGTTCAAGTCCAGCCCTGGGCCAGTCAGTCCATCCAGTGCCTGCTCAAAGAAAGGGCCAGGGGAATGGGAACAGGAGGCAAACAGAAAAGCATTTTCTCGGCTTCCAGGAGTTACAATCCATCCCAGGAAGAGAGCTCTCACTCACTGGCTGGGAGGATGACAGGCTTCCTGGCCGAGGTAGCAGTCCCCGCCCCTGGGCCGATTAATAGCTCTTGGGATGCTCCTCACCGGAGGCCTAGTGGTCCGAATATGGGCCTTGGGAGTCCTGAAGTTCTGGGTTCCAATCCTGTCTAGTTCTGCTCCTACAAAGTGGGTGCTATTGTACACTAATTCACTGGCTGTGTGAACACGCGAGAGTTATTTAACCCGTCTGAACCTCAGTTCTCTCCTCCGTAAAAGGAAGGTGTTGGCCTCCACGGCCATGACTTGGGGAAACCTTAAAGTCCTAAATGAACGGGAGCGAACCGGCTGCCAAAAAGCATTCACAAGTTAACGTCCGGAAAAGGCTGGGGAAGAAACACACACACACGAAAAATAACACTACTAATGGAAGGGTCGCAACCACAGCAGCGCTCTCGCCACGTTCTCTCATCCCAGCTGGCTGTCAGCGTCGGCGGCGCCGGCCGCTTCGGGAGGACAGACCTGCCGAGCGCACGCACAGGCTGGAGGGCCCGCCCGACGCTGGGTAGCCTCCCTAGCCCCCCGCCGGCCCGGGGCAGGGCACTCACTGCGTGTGCTGGGCGCGGCCCTGGCGGAAGACCTCGTCCAGGGCCACGATGGCCTGGCCCAGGAACTTGTCGATGCCGATGAGCGAGCGGTGCATGGCGGTGAGCACGAGCTCGCAGGCGGGCTCGGCCGGCGCCGGGGCCGGGGCGTCGGGGGCCGCGTCCTGCGCCCGAAGCAGCCCGTCCAGCGCGCCGGGGGCCAGCTCGAAGACGCACTCCTCGCGCCACTCGGGGCAGCCCGTGCTCTTCTCCACCACCGACGTGCTGTACTTCTCGCGCCCCACCTGGATCACGGTGTACGCGTCGCTCGTGCTGCTGCCCCCCGTGCCCTTGCCCCGCAGCCCGCGGGCCTGCAGCACCGTCACCTGGACGTGCGTGGGCAGCCAGCGCGCCGGCCCGCCGGGGGGCTCGGGGCTCCGCCGCAGGGCCATGGCCGCGCCCGCGGACCCGCGCCCCGCGAGCCGAGGAGCGCGCCCCGCGAGCGGGGGCCGGGACAGGGCCTCAGGAGGAGCGGCCCCTGCAGCGGCGGCGGCGGCGGCGGCCGCCGAGCAGCAGCGCCAGGGGTCGAGACGCCCTCCGCTCCCTCCGCTCCCTCCGCTCGGCTCGTGCTGGGCGCGGACTGACGTCACCGCCGGACACGCCCCCTCCCGGGCCCGCCCCCCGGACGCGGCCCCGCCCCCGGACACGCGCCCGCCTCTCACCCTGCCGCCGGCAGGGCCCGGCGGGCCCGGGCGGGGGCGGAGCCGGCGAACCGGTGGGCGGGGCAGGTTAGCCCAGGGGCGGGGCCTGAAGGGGGCGGGGCCGGCGATGCGGTGAGCTGCAGTGCAGAGCAGAGGGGGCGGGGCTGGGGAAAAGCGCCTCCGTAACGTTCTCGGGGCGGGGGGGAGGGGCAGAACGGAGCCCGAGTCGAGCCGAGGCTGCCCCGCCCCCCCCTCCCCGCTCTGTGGACATGGGAGAGGGTCCCCCTCTGCGGAGAGAGAGGAGGGGGGCACAGAGCCGGCCCTGCCCCTCCCTCCCTCTCCTCTTGCTCCTCCTCTTCCACCCTCCTCTGCCTTGTCTTCCCCTCCCTTGCCCTCTCCCCTCCCCCTCTTCTCTCCTCCCCTACCTTCCCCTTTACCAACCTTCCCCTCCCCTCCCCTAATCTATCCTCTCGCACCCTACTGTCCCCCTCCCCTGCTCCTCCCTTCTCCCTCCCCTCCTCTTCTCCCACCCTCCTTGGCCTTGTCCTGTCCTTCCCCTCCCCTCCAGTCCTCTCACCCTCCCCTCCTCTACTCTCCCCTCCCCTACCTTCTCCTCCATCGTCCCTCCCCCCTCTCCATTACCCACCTTCCTCTTTCCAGATCTCCCCTCCTTACTCCTCCCCTCCCCTCCTTACTCCTCCCCTCCCTCAACCCATTCTCCCCTACTGTACCCCTCCCCTGCTCCTCTCCCACCTCCCCTTCCCTCCCCTCCTCTCCATCTCTTCTCTTCCTCTCTCCAGCGCTCTCTGCCCTGACCCCAGCGGGGTTGTGAAGGGGCCCGCCCTTGAGTCCCTGGACTCGGGGCCTGGGAGACCAGCTCTGGAGGAAAGCACTGAAACAGGTCCAGACCACAAAGAGGGGGAAGAGCAGTTTGGTGCCATGGAAACAGGCTGACTTTGGAGTCAGCTGAGCGGGGTTCAAATTCTGACACTGTCTCTGGCAACCCATGTGACCTTAAGCAATCAATCAGCAGTCATTTGTGAAGAGCCTACAGTGGGTGCCTTGGAGTCTGTACGACCTGGGTTCGTGTCCTGCCAGAGCTGGACATTGTTCATGCAGGGGTCATGACTCGGTTTCCTCATCCGTAAACAGCTGCTAAGGTCAATCAACAAGCATCGATTAAGACAAGACACCACCCCCACGATGTCATTGATTCTGTTTAAAAACCAAGGAGAAACAAAATGGAGCACCTATTAAGTGCCAAGCCAGCCCCTTCCAACGCCTCTAATTCTACGGGCTGGGAAGCTGCTTCACCTCTGTTTTCTCATGTGTAAAATGGCTTGGGTCTCCTCGAAGTTCTCTTCCCTCCTTGATTAGGATTCTGAGGTCCTTGAAGGCTGTGCAGGTTGGGGGGGAGGGGCACACTACCAAAGTGGGAAAGCTTCTCATTTGGACTGACCACTGGCCTGGCGAGGGGCTCCCCAGCAATTTGGACAAAGGGTGATGAGCTTTGCAGCCAACGAGAGTCCAGATCTGCCTGGCTGGAAGGCATTCTCAGGCTGCCCAAACCTTTGTCTTTGGAATACTCAAGCGGGCTAACAAGCATTTCAATACTGCTTTATACACTCTTCATTTGATCCCTACAATCATCTTTGTGCGAGGAGGATTGCCCTCATTTACAGGTGAGAAACTGAGGCAGGGGAAGGGGATGACCTAGCACCTCACCCAGTTAGGCTTAGCGCTGCTAGAGACCTCAGAATCCACCCCTCCCCCCTCATTTTGTCTTCTGACTCCAGAACCCGGGACTCTTCCCTAGCAGCCGGCTCCTTTGCAGAATAACTCACATCTCTGTGGCACTTTTCAAAGTCACAGCAACCCGGGACTTAGATAGTTCTAATGGGCTTATTCCCATTTTAGAAATGAGGAAACTGAAAATAAGTGACTTGCCTAGGGTCATTCAGCTAGTCATTGGCTAATATTCTGAAGCCAAATCTTTCCAAGACTCTACTCCATATTCAACAGCAAGATTCCTGAGGACAGGAGAGAGTAGCTAAAAGGGTGTGGGTTTGAAACAAGTCTCGGTCTCTTAGTTGTGTGCCTTGGGCCTCCTAACAGTTAACCTGTTTGGGCTTCAGTTTCTTCATCTGTAAAATGGGGTCCCTTCCTATCAGTGCTGCTGAGGTCCTAGGATGCTCCAGTCTGCTTACCTTGATTAACCCAGACCCACCACTAGGGACCTTCGCAGCGTATTATCAGTCATCATTATCAACGACATACAGTACTTGAAACCCCCGCCCACCCCCCCCACCCCAATCATGGCCCCAATTCCAGGAGCTTGGGGAGTTAACCTAGAACAGGGAATGTGTTCAGGAGCGTAGAGATGGAGGGAGCAGAGCCATGCAAGCAAGGCACAGCCAGCGAGAATGGGACAAGAAGCAGCCAGCTCATGAATAAATGAATAAACACATTAATATTTAAATGTTCTCCCTGAGCTCAGGAATTAGTGTTTGGAGCCTGGAGAGACGGGGAGTTAGAGCTGCTGGCTGGCCTTGGTCCTCCCCAGGAAGCCCTGGCCATAGGCAGAGATAGCACAGTGACATTCAGTGACCTCTAAGGTCCATTCCAGCTCTAGGGATAGCTCCCAATTTGTACTTCCCTGCCTGATGGAGCTGGGACCTCCTTCCACTGATGCAGATTGCAAACTCCCCACCCCCACCCTTGTGCCTGGCTGTGCAGGAGAGAATCGTGTTGAGGTGCGCCCCTCAGTTTGCCCCAGGGGGTGCATCCAACATATTGAGGGCCTTCCTCTGTTTTCCCTGACCTTGCATAGACGCCAATGGAGCAGGGAGGCTGGCCATGGGCCGCACCACCTTCGTGACCTCTTTTCTGCTGGCTGAACATTTATCTGATGACATCCTTATCACCAGCCTTCTAGTGTCATTCTTCATTTTTAATGCCACAGGCTGCTCACGCCCACCATGACCCTCTCTCCGAAAGGGCAAGAGCAAAGAGAGAAGTAGGTCGTGAGATCATGGAGTCCATCTAGGCCAAGCCTCTCATTTTGCAGATGAAGAAACTGAGGCACAGAGAGCCAAGATAGAACATTCGGCTTGGAGTCAGGAGAACCTGGGTTCATATTCCGCCTCTGACACTTACTGGATGGGTAACCCTGAGCAAGTCACCCAAGCTTTCTAAATCTCTGTTTCCTCATCTATAAAAAAGGAAGATCCTAGAATTCACTTCCCAGCATTGTTGTATGATCTTGGGCCTCCTAACACAACTTTTCTGGGTCTCAGTTTCCTCATCTGTAAAATGAAAGGGTTGGGCTGATGGCCTCTGGGGTCCCTTCCCTGCTTTAGAACTAGGATCCTGTGATGATTATTTGGGTGGTCCTCAACTTTCATTCTTCAAAGATCATGGCATGCCATGACTCAAAGCCATGCAAAACCTTCAAAAAAACAAAAAATGATTCCCATGGAAAAGACTGCAGTCATCAGCATCCCACCTGCCCCTGCCCCTTCCTCACACACAGAAACAACTCTCATCCTGGGCCTGATTCTGCCCAAGGGGAGTGAGCACTGGACAGAGTTAAGGCATTCTCCTTGGAGGTCATACACTAAAAGGTCTGAAAAAGGTTTAGCCTGCAAGCTTCATCAGACTCAATAGTGTGATACGGCTACTCAGAAAACTCCTGGGATCTCAGACTACAATCAGAGAGGTGTCGTGTCCAGAACCTGAGAGGACATAGTCCAGGATCCTCTGCCCCAGTCAAAGGGCCTTGGGAGTGTCATGGTGTGTTCTCAGCAGCATATTTTAGGAAGGACACTGAAAGGCTGAAAAGAGCAAAGGGGATGGCCACCAGGACAGCAAAGCTGGTCAACATTCTGCTAGGGTCAGTTGCAGAGGAGCCTGGAAAAGAGAAGCCTTGGGTAGCACTGTCTACCTATTTGAAGGGCTGCATTAGGAAAGAGAGATTGGGCTTGTTCTGATTAACCCAAGAGAACAGAACTGTGAAAAACAGGAGTCCATTTGAATGGCAAGAAAAACTTTTGGGGCAGCTAGGTGATGCAGTGGAGTCAGACACTTGACACTCACTAGCTGTGTGACCCTGGGCAAGTCACTTAACCCCGATTGCCAAAGCAAAAAAAGCAAAAGAAAAGAAAAAAGGAAAAACTTTCCAAAAGTAGGACTGGCTGCCTTGAGAGATGGTAGGCTCATTCACTGGAGGTATTTGAACAAAGGATGGATGACTAACTCCTGTCAGGGATGATGACAATGGGAGATTCTTGTTCCAATCTCAACAAGGTCGTTTGTTTCTGAGGCCCCTTCCAGCTGGGACATTCTGTAATTCTGAGACTCAGTATCAGCTCTGCCACTAGCTTGGGTAAATTGCGTCCCCCCCTTCAGGCTCATACCTACAAAACCAGTTGTTATTGTTGTTATTTTTAACACCAGTTTTCTCACAGTGATATTGAATGCTTGCAAATCATGGATCACCCCAATCTGTAAAGAATCTAAGTTCTTGGGGCAGCTAGGTGGCGCAGTGGATAGAGCTCCAGTCTTGGAGTCAGGAGGACCTGAGTTCAAATCCAGCCTCAGCCACATGACACTTACTAGCTGTGTGACCTCGGGCAAGTCACTTAACCCCGATTGCCTCACCAAAAAGCAAAACAAAAAAAACCTTCCTTTGTAACAAATAAGTGTAGTCATGAAAAACAGAAATCCATAAAAATGTTTGTACCAAGTTTCTCTGATAAAAGTCTCATTTCCTGGGGCAGCTAGGTGGTGCAGTGGATAGAACTCCGGCCTCAAGGTCAGGAGGACCTGAGTTCAAACAAACCTCAGACACTTAACACTTACTAGCTGTGTGACTCTGGGCAAGTCACTTAGCCCCAATTGCCTCACCAAAAAAAAAAAAAGTCTTATTTCCAAGATATATGAGACAGATTCAAAGGTGGTGAAAACAAAGAACCAGCCTCCATTGATTAATGGTCAAAAGATATGAACAGGGAATTTTTGAAGGAAGAAACACAAATTACTAACAGCCATGTGAAAAAGTATTTGAAATCACTAATAATTAGAAAAAATGCAAAATAAAGCAACTCTGAGGCTCCATTCCCACCCACTAGATTGGCAAGGATGACAAAATAGGAAAATAACAATTGTTGGAAGAGCTGAAACAAAACAGACCCATTAATACACTTTTGATGGAGTCATTGTTCGGTCCAGCCATTCTGGAGAGCCATTTGGAATGATGCCCCAAAAGTTACTAAACTGAATACGCTTTGATCCAGCAATACTACTGCTGGGCTTGATCTCAGAAAGATCACAGAAAGAGGAAAAGGGCTTGTGGGTACACAAACATCTGTAGCAAAGAACTGGAAGCTAAGGAGGGGCCCCACAACTCTCTGTGCAATGGATAAACAAATGATTGGATATGGATGTCATGGAATAGTACTGTGTTATACAGGATGATGGGCAACTCGGGGGCGAAGTGGATGGAGTACCAGGTCTGAGGTCAGGACGACCTGAGTTCAAATATGGCCTCAGGCTGTGTGACCCTGGGCAAGTCACTTCACCCTGTTTGCCTCAGTTTCCTCATCTGTAAAATAAGTTGGAGAAGGAAATGGTAAACCACTCCAGTGTCCTCGCCAAGAAAACCCAGAATGAGGGCACGAAGAACCAGACATGACTGAAACAACTGAACAACAGCAAATACAAAATGGTAAAAGGAACAGTTTCAGAGAAACCTGGGGGAACTGTGTGAACTGATGTACATTTAAGTGAGTAGAACCAGAACAATTTATGTAGGAACAACATTGTAAAAAATAGCAACTGTGAAAGAGTCAAAGACCCTAATTAATGCAAAAACCAAGCATGATTCAAATCAATTCAGCAAACATTTATTAAATGCCGACCACAAACCAGACACTGTGCTGAGCATGGATTGTCAATGAAGCGTGCTACCTACCTCCCCACCAAGAGGGGATGGACTCGAGATGAAAAAGGAGACACATGTTTACAGAGGTGATACAGTGGGGATTTGTTTTTCTTGGCTATCTATATATTTGATACAAGGACTTGTTGTTATTGTTTTTCTCAATCTGGGGAAGGCACATGGTGGAAAAAGGGAAGAAAGGGATGAGGTAGAAGGAAAGAAAGAAAAAAGGAGGTAAAAGAGAAGAAAAGCATTTTAAATGCAAAAAAAAGAGAATGGAAGAAAGGTGAGGGAGGGCAGCTAGGTGGTGCAGTAGATAGAGCTCTGGCCTTGGAGTCAGGAGGACCTGAGTTCAAATCTGACCTCAGACACATAGCACTTACTAGCTGTGTGACCCTGGACAAGTCACTTAACCCTGATTGCCTCACCAAAAAGAAAAAAAAAGAAAGGTGAGGAGGAATCATAGACAAACAGGGCAATTTTGAATTTTTTTTAAAATTTATTTTGAATTCATTGTATCTTTTAAAAGAAAAGAGGTTCAAAGTTTTATGTACAATCCTCTTTTTCTGTTCCATAATATATATGGAAAACCCATTGTATTTAGTCTTTGTTAAGTTCAGAATAAAAGAACTTAGAATAACAACAGTACCGTGTAATGTTAGAAGAGCTAGAGGAAGGTTCATAGCACACCGTCAAGTCTCAAACATGGGTGAGGATGGGTTGCTGTGTGCACCAATGGAGTGAATGCTCACATCAGCGAGGTCACAGATCTTTTGAGGTAGACAATGAGGTCTTTGGACAAAGTTTTCACATTTTCTGACATCTTGAGGCCTAATGCCTCAAGCTTACCTGCCAGGAGCCAAGGGAGCCCCTGGACACTTGGTCCCAGCACTGTCTCTTCTAAGGATGCTCTCTCTCATCCACTTTCCTGCAAGCCTGAGACTTAATGCTCCCAGCAGCTGCTTAGGGGTGAGTTAGGGAAGGCAGGATGGTCCTCATTATATAGATGGGGAAACTGATGCAAAAGTGAGGTTATGAATGGACAAAGCAATTTGGCCTCTAGGACCACCGATCTAGATCTGGGAGGGTCTGTAAAGGCCGCCTAGTCTAACCTCCACGATCTTTTTAAAAATTTTATTTTAACATTTTTATTTTAAGTTTTGAGTTCCAAATTCTATCCCTCTCCCTGAGACAGTTAGCGATCAGGTAATGGGTTATACATGTGCAATTATGTAAAACATTGCCATGTTAGTTGTTTTGTATAAGAAGACTCAAAAGAAAAAATGAAAGAAAGTGAAAAATAGCATGTTTCAGTCTGTATTCAAACAATATCAGTTCTTTCTCTGAAGGTGGATAATATGCTTCATCTAGTCCTTTGGGATTGTCTTGGATCATTGTATCGCTGAGAAGAGCTAAGTGATTTACAATTCTTCACCTAACAATATTGCTGTTACTGTGTACAACGTTCTTCCGGTTCTGTCCACCTCACTTTGCATCAGTTCGTGTAAGTCTTTCCATAACCTCCACATTCTTACAGATGAAGAAACTGAGGCCCAGAGAAGTTAAGTGATTTGTCCAAGGTCACGCAGGTAAGAGACATTTTGGTAGCAGAGCAGATGCTTTACAAACCAGATATTAAAAATTCTTCCTTTGACAAAAGGAGTTCTGATAATTTCCCTTTGTGTAGGCAACTCCCTGGGGATGTTTCAAATAGGATTTGATTTATACAAATTAATTTGTTTAAACACTTAAGGAATTTATTACCTTCTTTCCTGACTTGTTCCTTACTTGATGTGTGTGTAATTGCCTTTACCCAGCCAACCCAACCTTGAGGTCAGGTACTAGAAGGTCCTCACCTTTTGTCTCCCCCCACTAAACCTAGCAATGGGCTAGGCACAATTCCACTCGACCAACGTTTCTTCAGCATCTACTATGCGCGCTTCTAAGGACTCAAAGTTGCTAAGTTGGCTGGTTTTTGGTTTGTTTGTTTTTTTACATGACATGGTCATGGAATCAGATGTGCACAAATACTTATAATAACTAACATTTAGACAGCACTTTAAGGTTGACAAAGCACTTTACATATGTTAACACGTTTGATTCTCACAGCAACCCTCGGAGGTAAATGCTATTATTATCCCCATTTTACAGTTGAGGAAACTGAGGCACGCAGCGGTTAAGTGACTCGCCCAGGGTCATACAGCTAGAAAGTGTCTGAGCTGGATTTGAACTCGACTTCCTGACTCTGTGCACTGTGGCACCCCCTAGCTGCCTAGAAGAGAAAGATTCTGAATGGTATAGAATTGATGATCTCTAAAATGCTTACTCAATTTGAATTGATGACGTTATCATGGAGCCTTCAGAGAGCTCTCACAAGCCACAAATCAGACTTCTTTCCCCAATCAATTGATCAGTAAACATTTATTAAGCTCCTGCTATGTGCCTGGCATCTGCTTGAGTATGTTGGAAATTCTTAGACCTGGTAAATCTATTAGAAGTTAATAAATATGAACAGAATTGATTTGAACCCAGCACTCACAGGGCCTTGAATGAAATTCATTGAATAGAATGGAATGGAATGACAGGTTTCAGGACATTTATCCTCATCTGTGAAATGGGGACAGTAATGGAAGGAGATTTCTACTTTATCTAAAACAACAACAATAATAACAAGGATGGCTGACTTCTATGTAGCTAGTGTCAGAAGCTGATCTTATCTGCCAACCAAGTGTTTCTTTAACTACCCTGGTTTTCCATAATAATAACTGATATTTCCATATCACTTTAAGGTTTGTGAAATGCTTTACACACGTGCTCTCATTTTAGCCTTACAACAGCCCTGTGAAGTGGTGTTATACCCATTTCACAGGTGAGGATCCTGACCCTCATAGAGGTTGAATGTGCCCAGAGTCATGCAGCTCCTAACTGTCAGAAGCAGGATGTGAATGAGGGTCTCTACACCCAGCACTCCATCTGCCTGCCCCCCAGGGCTGTTGTCCACCCTTGGGCGCTGAGACCATGAGCCTGGCTTAGTTGTCACACAGAATGAGGTCTGCCTGTATGGGGAGTTTGGGGGTGCTGGCTCCCCGGTGCCCTTCACAGTGTGTAGAAAGCATCCGGTTTGGATGTCAGCAGCTACCCGGGCAGGAAGATGGGGTAGTCCCATCCTGACAAAACCGCCTTCACCCTTCGCCCTAGGAGGCTAGATTTGGCAAGATTACATTTCCTCCCAGCAGTTACAGAGAGGCCTGGGTGGGGCCCTCGGCAGGAGCCTCGATGCCTGTGTGGGGTTCCTAGAAGGGGAGGGGAAGGGGCCTCGGAGAAGCACAGCCTCCTAGGGCAGGAGGGGAGGACCTCAAAGGCCTTTGGGCCAAACCCCCCACACCCAGTCCAGCCCTACCCAACTGTTAAGAAAAAAACAAAAAAGCCTTTAGAGCCTGAGAGGCAATCTAGGACGTTTAGTGCCATAAAACAAACAACAAAAAAAATTAGCCATAGAGTCCGAAGACCTAAAGTTTAATCCTGACTCCAATTACCCAGGGCAAAACGGGTCACCTCCTGAGGTCTCCATTTCTTCCTCTAAAAATAAGACCGGATTGACGAGGGTTGGACTCCAGGGCCTTCGCAGCAACAGATCCATGAGGCACTCATCCCAGAAGTACAAGATGGAGGGCTGGCTTGCTTCTGCCTGGGGGCAAGCCAGTGACTGAGGCTCTGAAGGCCTTCACCGGTCGATTTTGGACGTTTCCCTCCTAATCTCCTCCATCACATAGACATTCCGAGGAGGATGATCTTGACAAATTTGGGATTATCAGCACCCAGTCATAGAAGGTTCTGGAGATACGGCCAAGTCTCTG
The DNA here is from genome assembly GCF_003287225.1 of Phascolarctos cinereus. NCBI lineage: Eukaryota > Metazoa > Chordata > Mammalia > Diprotodontia > Phascolarctidae > Phascolarctos > Phascolarctos cinereus. Next base: position 21,860,239 of record NW_027555625.1, on the reverse strand, counting down.
GGTCAGTGCTTACACCCTGCTAGGAGGCTGACTGCCCCACCAACTTGAAAGAGACTGAAAAACTGGGTGACTTGTTAGGTTGAAAGCTTGGGGCCAGTCTCTCCTAAGTGACACAACATTTTCAGCATTCTGTACCCACGATCTTCCAATGTCTTTTGTCTAAAACAGTGTCAATGATGTCATCAGTCAGTCACTCAAGAGGCATTGATTAGCCACCTGCTACATGTCAGATACTTTGCTAAGTGCTGGGGATACAAAGAAAGGTAAAGACAGTCCTTGCTCTCAGTCAATATGCATTTATTAAGTGCCTACTGTGTGCCAGGCATTCTGCTAAGTCCTAGGGATACAAAAAAAGGTAAAAGACAGTCCCCACTCTCGAGAAGCTCGCAATAGGGGAGGTAACGTATAAGCAGCTATGTACTAAGAAGATTTAGAAAGGAAAAGTTGGGGTTGTCTCAGAGGGAAAGCGCTAGCGTTAAGGGGGCCAGAGGAGAGCCTCTCATGGAAGGCCCAATCTTGAAGAGAGCCGGGAAGACCAAGACGAGGAGGGTGAGCGTTCCGGCCCGCAGTCGAGGGATGAGTCTTATTTGAGGAATAGCCAGGTGGCCGGCGTCACTGGACCACAGAGTTAGAGGCAGGGAGGAGGCTGGGGCAGTTGTGAGGAACCTGAAAAGGAAGGAAGGGGCCACGTTATGAAAGGTTTTCAAAGACAAACAGGAGTTTATATTTGATCCCACGGGTCACTGGGAGCCCCTGGAGTTTACTGAAGAAGAGAATGATGTGTTCTTTAGGAAAGTCACCTTGACAGCTGAGTGGAGGAGGACTGGAGTGGGGAGAGACTCGAGGCAGGTAGACCCCCCCCCAGCAGCTATTGGCACAGGCCAGGTGCGAGGTGAGGGGGGTCTGCACCCGGGTGAGGCAGGGTCAGAGGAGAGAAGGAGTGTAGTAGAGAGATGGTCAGAACCTGCACTTCTAGGCAGTTCACCTCTCTGACTCCTTCCTCCATCAGCTTTTGCAAAGTGATAGGTTTCCTTGAGAAAATTCCTAAAATCCGGAGGAGCTTACGAACTTTCTTTGTCTTGCCATTGGAATCTGATCATCTCCACCAATCCAAGGCTAGCACCACTGCCTGCCTGCCTTTCCTGTGGGAAAAGCACCGAGGGCACTACCATCCCCCCATGGCATCTCAGTCCATAGCATCTGGAGCCCCTGGCACAGCTCCCTAGTCCAGGCAAACTCCTTTGTTCAAAACCTCTCAACCTGCACACATTCTTGACTTTCCATTCTTCTTCAGTATCATCAGTGGTCTTAGCCAAGGTGCAGCAGTGATGGAGGACCATAGGAACTCTGTAAAGAAGGACCAGGAGCAGCGGCTAGGTGGCACAGTGGATAGAGCACCGGCCCTGCAGTCAGAAAGACCCGAGTTCAAATTTGACCTCAGACCAGACACTTAAGACGTACTAGCTGTGTGACCCTAGGCAAGTCACTTAACCCCAATTTCCCCCCCCCCAAAAAAAATAGAAGGACCGGGAACACCTTCTCAGTTGTGGGCCATGGGAGCAAAGCAGGCAGATTGGAAGGCAGAAGCCCTAGGAGGATGGCATGAGAGATGGAATGGGATAAAACCATTCTCTTTGAAAAGATCTAAAAACCAGACAGGCTGAGGAGGGTGAATACAGGAACACCTCCATTCGGACACAACCAGAGAGGGTACATTCTGCACCTACTGAGAATCTGGGATGGATGGACTCTCCAACTCAGAAGAGATCCTCCAAGGTTAGAAATGGCCTTGGGAGCAGTTGCCATGTTCCCAGTTTGGGGAGGGCCTATCAGACTTCCCTCCCCTCAAAGGAAGTCCCAGAGTTACGTAATTGGAATGTTACTTGGACTGTTGTGATTGTTGTCATTCTTGAGTCTTTTTCTTTTTTCCAGTCATGTCCCACTCTCCATGACCTCGTTTGGGGTTTTCTCAGCAAACATATTAGAGTGACTTGCCATTTTGTTCTCCAGCTCATTTGAGGAAACTGAGGCAAGCAGAGTAGAGTGACTTGCCCAGGATCATGCAGCTAGTAAGTGTCTGAGGCCAGATTTGAACTCAGGAAGATGGCAAAAATCAGAGTCGCTCATTTTTTAAGGTCTTAAGTGGTCTTTTTAAGGCTTTAAGTGAACTACTCTTTCTGTCTTAGAAGTCAAACCTATCTCCCTCTTCTGCTGTCTTGGAGAAACTTAAGAATCACTCAAAGTTTTCTTCATCATTGAAAAGCAGCAAGTCCTTTCGAGGTGAATTTGTTTCCCTAGAAAGGGTCGTGTTCCATGAAATGATTCTTATGGGCCCATCTCCACGTATATGCAGAGGGTTCAACCCCCGATACGCTAATATCAAGAAACTCAAGTTAAACCATCTCCAGGGTTCTACATTAGATTAACCAAGATGATAAAAATAGAAAATGTCAATTATGAGAGGGGCAGGAAGAGAGGCACTGTGCTGGTAGAGCTGTGAAGTAGACCAGCCGTTCTGGGAAACACTTTGGAACCCCACCCCCACCCCCAGCCCTAGTCATTTAACTTTGCTTATCCACTAAAATAGTATGGGTGAAGGGGAGCCTTGTCTCATCTTCATCCCTGTTGATCTGTCTGCAGCCTTTGACAATCCCCCTCTTCTGCCTGATACTGTCTTCTCTCCAGGCTCTCTCTGCCTGCTCTCTCTTGGTTTTCCTAGCTAGCTATCTGATCATGCCTTCTCAGTCTCCTTTGCTGGATTTTTATCCGGGTCATGGCGGCCAAACTTGAGGGCCTCACAAGGCTCTGTACTCTTCTTTTCTCCCTTTATATCACCTGACTTGGCTTTCTCATCAACTCCCGTGGACTCAATTAGCATTGAAATGGTAAACCACTCCAGTATCTTTGCCAAGGAACCCCCAAAAGGGGTTGTGGAGAGTCGGACACAACTGAAAATGACTCAACAGGGGCAGTTAGGTGGTGCAGTGAATAGAGCACCAGCCTTGAAATCAGGAGGACCTGAGTTCAAATCTGGCCTTGGACCAAACATTTGACACTTAGTAGCTATGTGACAGTGGGCAAGTCACTTAACCCCAGTTGCCTAAAAAAAATAAATAAATAAATAGAAAGTGACTCAACAATAACAAAAATGCTGATGATTCTCAAATCTATGTATTTAGCCCAAACCTCTCTCCCCCTCCAGTCTCACATCTCCAACTGCCTATTGGATATCTTGAATTGGATGCCCCATAAGTATCTTAAACTCTAAATGTCCAAAACTGAATCTGTCATCACCCCTGCCTCTTTCTCTCTAACTTTCCTATTGGAAAAGGGTAGAGGGCACTACATTCCTCCTCAGTCACCCAGACCCCCAACATCTTTGACTCATCTTTGACTCCTAATTCTCTCTCACTGCTATATCCAATCTGTTGCTGAGTCCTGTCAATTCTAACTTCCTAACATCCCTTATACAGTTCCCCTTCTGTCCTCTGACATTTTAATCACTGTGGAACAAGTCCTCATTATCTCACACCTGGATTATTGAAATCTCTCCCCACTCCAGTCCATCCTCCACTCAGGTAACAAAGTGATCTTTTTTTTTGGGGGGGGGAGGGAATTGAGATTAAGTGACTTGCCCAGGATCATACAACTAGTAAGTGTCTGAGACTGAATTTGAACTCAGGTCCTCCTGACTCCAGGTCAGTATGCTGTCCAGTGGACTACCTAGCTGCCCCTACAAAAGTAGGTCTGACCATGTCAAGTACCCTCTCATTCAGCAAAATCCAGCAGTTCCCTAGGACTCCAGAATCAAAGATAAAATCCTCTGTCTGGCTATTAAAGTCCTTCCTAACCTAGCCCCTATTGCCTTTGCAGTCTTCTACCCCTTACTCCCTCCTCATACTCTGAGATGCTCACACAAGACACTCCATCTCCTTCTTTCCACATTCTCTCTGGCTGCCGCCATGCCTGTAATTCTCTCCCTCCTCATCTCTGCCTCCTGGCTTCCCAGTCTTCCTTCAAGACTCAGCCTAAATCTCACTTTGTGCAAGAAGTCTTTCCAGTCCACCTTAAATGAGTACCTTCCGTCTCTTATTTCCTATTTATCCTAATTTATTCTATTATGTCCTATTTGTCTTGTTTGCACTTAATTATTTGCTTTTATCTCCTCCATTAGATTGTGAGCTCCTTGAAAGGGGGACTAGATTGGGTTTTGTGTCTTTCTTTGTATCCCTGCTCTTAGCACAGTGCTGGGCACATAGTAGGTGCTTAATAAATACTTGCTGATGATGGTGGTAGAAGCTCTATCTTGCTTAAGGTTTCACACCCAGGAAGGATGGTGATGCCATCAGCAGAAAAAAAGAAAAATCAGGGAAGTAGCAGAGCTCCAGAGAGGCTAGAAACCTGCCCTGGGAGCCAGGAAGATCTAGGTTCATTCCTAGGTTCAATGCTTCTGCTATGTCCTGGCTGAGTTACTCTGGGCTCAGCGGGTAGACCATCAGTCTTGGCGTCAAATCTGGCCTCAGACCCTTATTTACCAATTGCTTCACAGTGGGCAAGTTGCTTAACCTTTCTCAGCCTCTGTTTCCTCATTTGTAAAATGGGAATAATAATAGAACCTACCTGAGCAGCTAGGTGGTACCAGCCTAGAGTCAGGAGGACCTGAGTTCAAATCTAGCCTTAGATGCTTATTAGCTGTGTGACCCTGAGCAAGTCATTTAACCCAATTGCCTTGCCAAATAATAAAGTAGGTTCCACCCCAAAATTATTTGCATTTACTCTTATTTACTTGTGTTAACTCTTGTTTTTTACTCTTGTATTTACTCTTATTATTACCTATGTATCATTTGTTATTCAGTCATTTTTCAGTGATGTTCAATTCTTTGTGACCCCATTTGGAATTTTCTTGGCAAAGATACGGAAGTGGTTTATCATTTCCTTCTCTAGCTCATTTTATAGATCAGGAAATGGAGTCCAAATGATACAATATGAACAGGTTTTGCAAACCTTAAATTTATACATATAAATGCTAGCTACTCACCTCTCAATTCCCAACTCTCTGACTACATAAGCTTTAGATCTTCAGTGGTAAAGAGAGTTTCCTTACCAGGAATTCCCTACACTGCTGAAATCATAGATGCAGTTGAAGGAGGCAGAGAGACAGAGACAGAAACTGAAGACACAGAAAGAGAGGATTAGGGAAGAGGGAGAGATAGAAAAAGGCAAATAAAAGAGAAACAGAGAAAGAGATAGAGGGAAGAATGAGCCTGGAGGGGAGGAGGGAGGGGAATTTTGAGTAGCATAAGGCAAAAGCTTCTGGGAATGTCTGCATTTAGAGCAGGTGGACATAGAGTTGTCAGTGACAAAGACAAAAAGAGACCTAAGAGACAGAGAAAGGGAAACCATGTGAGTACCATGCTAAGCTGTAATTAGTGATTCGGGGTCTGGAGGCAATTATCACATTTGGGTCAGGGGAGGAGAGGAACAGCCCAAAAGAGGAAGGGATACCAGAAGGTATCTGCTAGGGAAATCCCTGCCAGGGTCTGGGAGCAGGGTGGGTCAGCAGAGGGGCTCGCCCAGGATATGAGAAGACCTCAGGAACCCACCTCAGAAGAGAGCAGGAAAGCACCTAGTAGCCCTTAAGACATTAGAGTCACCTGGCCTGAGTGAATGAAGTGGGTGTGATAGCTGAGCCACCATCAGAGATATTTGAAAAATCTTGAAGAACAGCAAATATTCTACAGGAATAGAAAGGCAAACGTCACCCCCGTTTTCAAAAAGGGTAAGAGAATGGTGTCTGTAAATCATAGACCAGCAGACTTGGCTCTGATTCCTGGCAAAATTCTAAAAGGAAAGATGAAAGCTACAGTTGGGGAAACTTTAGAAAGGAAAGCAGTGATTCCAAAGTGCCAGCAGGGCCTCGTCAAGGACAGGTTGTGCCAAACTGACCTGGTTTGCTTTTTTTTTTTTAAAACTGCTAAGGCTAGAAACACTGTAGATAAAGTTTACCTAGACTTTAACAAAACATTTGCTAAAATAACTCGTTATTCCTGTGGAAAAGATGAAGAGAGGTGGAGTAGATGGCAATGGTTATGTGGATTTGGAACTGTTTGAAAGGTCGGGGCAATTGTTAATGGTCCAGTGTCAGCTTGGAAGGGGTCTCGGGTGGAAAGAGCCAGGGACTTCTGGTTGGCCCTGAACTGCCTAACATTTATATCATTGACTATACGTGGGGGTGTGAATGGAATGGAATATTATTGTGATGAACATGACGCACTCAGAGAAACCTTGGAAGACATCTGGACTGATATCAAGGGAAACAATTAGAACCAGAGGAATGACCATGCTAATATAAAAGGACAAAGTCTGAAAGACTGCAGAGGAATACCTGGGCAAATTATGTTATGTGAATGTAAAAGAGTATTATTGTGCCCTAAAAAATGATTTAAAAAACAAATAGGATTTAGAGACTCTTGGAAAGACTTGTATGGCCTAATGCAGAATGGAGTGATCAGACTCAAGGGAAAAAATTATACAATGATTACAGTATCCCAGCTCCATTTAACCAATTAACGTCAATTAGCTCTTACTAAGGGATATTTACTTTGAAGCTGTAGTTAGAACAAATTGGAAGGATTTAGGAGTGTGAATCAGTACAATGAAGGATCAGGATTCCAGAAGAACAATGCTAAAGCAAGCTTGACAAAGAGGTAGGTACACAATGAGATGGACATTTCCAGGCACGATCAACCTGTGAACGTGGTTTGCTTGTCTCTGCTTGAGGTATGCGGGAGTTGGCTCTCGATCCCAAGCTCTGAAGAGTCAACCCGTCAATTTTCATGGGAGCACTGACACCTCAGAAATGTACAATTGCTACCAATCGGGCATTGATTTATTGTCTGGACTTAAGAAAGTGATAGAGAAATGTTTATAACTCAGGCTAACCTTTCAAGTGTGCCTTGCATACATTTTCTCCCTCAGAGAACTGAGCAGGGGGGAAGGGGGAGAGGGAAGGAAAGGAAAAAAAAGAAAGGGAAAAAAAGCAGTTCCTGCTTTTAAGGACCCTATAGTCTAATGAGGGAGTCAACATAAAATAACTGTGTGCAAACCCAGTGCTTAGCACAGTGCCTGACACATAGTAGGCATTTAATAAATATTTATTGATTAATAAATTGGAGATAATTTCAGAGGGATGGCACTAAGATTAAGGAAGATTGGGAAAGGCTTCTCAAAGAGGGTGAGGTTTTAACTGATGCTTGAAGGAAGCCAGGGAAGACCGAAGACAGAGCTAAGGAAGGAGAGAAATCCAGGCAGGGGGACAGCCAATGAAGGCACTCTGGAGTTAAGAGATGAGCATCTTGTAGGAAGAACAGCCAGAAGACCAATGTCACTGAGTCACAGAATACATGGAGGGGAGTAAGGTGTACAATGACTGGAAATAGAGGAAGGGGGCAGATTATGAAGCACTTTGAAAGCCAGATAGAAGATTTTATATTTGATCCTGGATGTAACAGGGAGCCACTGCAGTTTATTTAAAAAAAAAAAAAAAAGGAAGGGCAGCTAGGTGGCTCGGGGAATAGAGCACCGGCCATGGAGTCAGGAGGACCTGAGTTCATATCCAGCCTCTGACACTTACTAGCTGTGTGACCCGGGCAAGTCACTTAGCCCCATTGCCTAGACCCCCAAAAAAGAAAGAAAAGAGTGTCAATGAAACAATAAAAACTATTAACCCATACACTGTATCCTCCACCATAACATGCTTGGCAAGTGGTCCTCCAGCTTATAATAATAATGATAGTTAGCATTTATTTAGGACCTACTTGTCTACTACCTTGAGGACAAAGTACAAGCATTTCTGTTTGGAACTTAAAGCCCTTTATGATGTGGTTAAAGATGACTTTTCTAGGTTTATGAAACATTACTCCTTTTGCACTAATTACCCCTGACCTTCTTCTTATTCCTCATTTGCTCTATTCCATCTCTAGCCTCCTGTCTCCCAGGCCTGGAAGGCTTTCCCTCCTCATCTCTGCCTCTTAGAATACCCAACTTCTCGCTCAATTCAATGCTACCTCTGGGCTGCCAGCTCCTCCCCACCCTAAAATTACCTTGTATTTACTCTTATTATTTCTTATTTGCCGTTGTTCAGTCATTTTTCAGTCATGTCTGATTTTTCGTGACCCCATTTGTGGTTTTCTTGGCAAGGATACCGGAGTGGTTTGCCATTTCCTTCTCCAGCTCATTTTACAGATGAGGAAACTGAGGCAAACAGGGTTAACTGACTTGCCCAGGGTCACACAGCTATTGAGTGTCTGAGGCCAGACTTGAATTCAGGTCTTCCTGACTCCAGGCCCAGCACTCTATCTACTGTGCCACCTAACTGCCCGTTTATTTCTTATGACTCTTGCTTATCTCGTATATGTGTAGCCAGCATGCCCTAGCCTCCATGTGTAAAAAGTGTGCTCTGAGCTCCCTATCTCCCAGAACCGGGCTGGCCACATTGCTTCCTAGAGGTTCTAGGGGTGTCCCTGAGGGATTTGGAGTATCTTTAATGACCACACTCTAGCCCTCCCCTGCTGTGTTTCCCTCTACCATAAACCTCTAGTCACTAGTATCCCAGCTCCATTTAACCAATTAACACCAATTAGCTCTTACAAAGGGATATTTACTTTGAAGATATAGTAAGAACACTGCCCCCTCCCCAACACCTCAAAGTACAAACTCCCCTGAGCCAGCTCAATGTCTGGGGAGAATGAGCTCAGACTTAGCCCAATTTTTGCATAGTATTGGGACCACCCATTTAAGTTCATGTAGAACTATGGGGGGTGAGTCTTCCTCTTAGCTATCTGTGGTCTAGGTCCCAAAGGTCACTCCTTGCTCCTCAGGCATCAGTGCTGGGCTGCCTATAAAACCCCTCACATCCAGTCTCCCAGGGAGGCTTGCTGTGCTGACCTTTTGAAACTCACAAGGTCAAAGCCTCCAGATTAATTGCCTTCAGCTTGTGAAGTGATTCAATGAATTCTGAGATGGCCACTATTCAGGGGGTCACGTCTTGGTCTTGGAGGGGAGAAAGCCCTTACAGGATAATCTCTCATTGTGTGCTGTCAAGAAAGGAGTCAGAGAGAGAGAAAGAGAGAGAGACAGAGAGAGAGAGAAAGAGAGGGACAGAGAGAGAAAAAGAGAGGGACAGAGAGACAGAGAGACAGAGACAGAGAGAGAGAGAGACAGAGAGAGACAGAGAGAGAGACAGACAGAGAGAGAGAAAGAGAGGGACAGAGAAACAGAGACAGAAAGAGAGACAGACAGAGAGACAGAGAGAGACAGAGAGAGAGAGAAAGAGGGACAGAGAGACAGACAGAGAGAGAGAAAGAGAGGGACAGAGAGAAAGACAGAGACAGAGAGAGAAAGAGATAGAGAGAGAGAGAAAGAGTCAGAGACAGAGACAGAAAGAGACAGAGACAGACAGACAGAGTTGTGAGAGACTATGAAGCCCGATGTGAACTTTGGGATCTAGACCACAGATAGCTAAGATGAAGATCCAGGTCCAGTTTCACACCTACTGTGTGGGCTTAGTAGATCAGACAAGTTAAGAGAATGGCTTTACAGATCTCCCTAAGCATTTCTTTCTCTTTCTTTCTTTCTTTCCTTCCTTCCTTTTCTTGAGGCAATTAGGGTTAAGTGACTTGCCCAGGGTCATACAGCTAGTAAGTGTCTGAGGCTAGATTTGAACACAGGTCTTCCTGACTCCAAGGCCAGTGTTCTATCCACTTTGCCACCTAGCTGCCCCTCCCCAAAGCATTTCAATTACACAGGATCTTGACTCCCAGGACCAGGCTCTCTTTTCAAAATGGATAATCTCAATCAGTGGTCCTGGAGGCATGTGCCAGACTCCATCTATGTATTATCCCTCCCCTTCTCCCCCTAAGAATGTAAGCTCTTTGAGGGTAGGGACAACTTCATTTTTGCCTTTGGCTCCTAGAGCCTAGCACTGAGTCTGGCACACAGCAGGCACTTCATAAATGCTTGTTGATTGATTGATTGGAGAAGGGATACAATTACTGGAAAGCTAATGGAGTTCCTGGCTCGGAGAGGCAGGGTCATTTTAGGAAAAGACCACTGGTCTAGGATTTAGGAGACTGGATTCCAGCCCCTCCCCCCACTCTTACAACCACACTGCACCCTTAGAAAAGTCACTTCCCTCTCTTTCCTCATCTCTAAAACTCCATCAGATGATTCTTGTGAGTTTAGGTTGAGGTCATCCATGCCAAAGCCCTTTCTTTGAAAGCACCCAGCCTATGCCAGGGGGTGGTGGGACTCTTCTGTTAGTTCTCCTGAAACCCAGCTGCAGCGCCTCCTGGGGCAGGGTGGGGACCCGGGCATCCTGAAAGCTCTGCCAAAGGCAGACGAGCTCCAGCAGGCCCTGCCTGCCCAACCATACCACAGAGGCTCCAAAGACAGCCTGGTAATAAACGGGTCATTTGTCCTCGGAGGCTGAGCCAGACTAAGTCCAGAGACAGTCCTCACAGCTCCACGGGGCCCACTACAAGGGGATGGAGTGGTTTGGGCCTGGTAGTTCCCGAACTTGTTCGCTAAGTCATGAAGGGGATGTCATGTACATCTGCGGAAGAAATAGCCACACTGCCCCTTTGAAGAGCTGCAAAGGCATTATTCTCAAACCAGGCAACGGGCCAAAGGAAATCAGGCCCCAGAGGAGGGTGGGTGCGGGAGGGAGAAGATGGTTCCTGCCGCTCTAACAGAAGCCAGGTGTCCTGGATCCCAGGGGAAGTCTAGCCTAAGCTGGCCCTGGCTGCAGTAGATAAATACAGGGTGAGCCTGCCCCAGAGCCCAGCACCACCCTGTGACTCAGCATCCCCACACCAGAGCCAACCAAGCCAGCTTGGGCCAGGGCCCGCACCTCCTGCTCGGTTGGCCCCAGCTCACTATGAGCTCAACCCTAGCCCCCGGTGACCTCATGGAGAAAACATCTCTCTCCTCTTCAGGCAGCCTGACTCACCTCCCTGGCCTCAGATCATAGACTCATCCCACCTCCTGTTCCTCTAGAGGACATTCCTTCCTTTCTCCTCTCCTTGAGTCCCTCCTCATTGTCTGTTTCTCAACATCTCCTCTTCTTCTTCCGGGAAGTCCTCCCAGATTAGTCCTGCCCTACAGTGATGCTTTCCCTTACTCTAAACCTCTTCAGTATTTATTGATCCAGGATTTATGGAGTCAGTAGGCAGTTCATACTTTTCATATGTTGCTGTGTAAGTATTATCAGAGTAGCTTCTCTTTCCCATCAGGCCAGGGTCTCCTAAGGACAGGGCTGTCTTAGCTCTGTGTCCTTTCGTCATTCAAGGCTCTGTGCACGGATGGGGTTGAGCACAAGGGACAAATCACTTTCCTAGGAAGATGACTTCTCTGATTGATTCATTGCCTAAAGAGGAAATGTCTTAGCAATAAATAGAGTGGGGAGAGGGAGGTCCTGTATGGTCTATCTTAACTCAGGACTCGGTCCAGCTGTTGTTCTTACCACTTGGTCAGAAAGGAAGAGACCTTTCTTTTTTTTCTTTCTTTTTTTTTTTGGCTTTTAGGCAGTTGGGGTTAAGTGACTTGCCCAAGGTCACACAGCCAGTAAGTGTCAATTGTTGGGTCTGAGGTCGGATTTGAACTCAGGTCCTCCTGACTTCAGGGCTGGTGCTCTATCCACTGCGCCACCTAGCTGCTCCGAAGAGACCTTTCTTTAGGCCAGGGATGGGGAAACTTCGATCTCCAGGTCCTCCAATGTGGCCCTTTGACTGAATCCAAATTTCACAGAACAAATCTCCTCAATAAAAGGATTTGTTCTGTAATAAAAGAATTTTGTTCTGTCCACCCTTGCTCTAGGCCATTACAATGGGGACAGCATCTTGAGAAGCCTGACTCATCAGAGCCCAGTAGTTTTGCCCAGCTGGACCACAAGAAAGAAAAGGGTTAAATTCGACACATCCTCCTGTCTGCTGCCCTGGACCCTGATGGCTCCAAAGATAAGGGAATAGCACAGGACCCTCTCCTCTCCCCTAGCCCATCCCTTGTTCACTAACACTGCTACATCGAACAAAGTCAATGTGGTATAATAAAGTCAGCACTGGATTTGGAGCTGGAATAAATGAGTTTTAATCATGGCTCTGCCGCCTGTGTGACCCTGGTCATCACTTCCATCTCTGGGCTGTAGTTTCCTAACACATAAAATAAGAGAGTTAATTAGCCTAGATGGTCTATAAGGTTCCTTCTAGCTCTAAATCCTATGAATGAATCAATGAATCACTAAATCAATGAAAAAGCATTTATTAAGTGTTTGCTATGTACCAAGAAAGCAAAGCAGAGGCTTGTGAGTCTTAACCCTTTCAAGGATAAGGGAACCCTTTTTATTGTCAACTTTTGAAACCGCCCCCCTCAATGATAACAATGATACTACTGGTATCCATTGATTGAGAAAGTACTCCCTGACAAGAGATGTCTATGAATTTAGTAACTCTTTTCAATGGATCTGTGTTGTATTAACCAAAATAAGACCCACATACATGTAAGTAGTGGTCTTATATCTTTCTGTGCAATGTATTATTTATTCCACCCACAAAAAGTGTTTATTTATTTGTTAGGTGGCCCTGGTCGCTAAGCCAGGCTCAGTGACTGATTACCTGTTATGACCATGGACAAATCACTTAGCTTCTCTGGGACTCAGTCTTCCTCATCGACAACTAATAGTCTTGGACTAAATTATCTCTATAGCACAACTCTAAAGTCATGATCTTCTTGTAAGAGTGGGAGTCAACTGAGTCAATCCATTAATCATCCTACTCTTACTTAAAATAACTATGAATCTATCAAAGACATTAAATTAATGTACATCCTGTCATGCTTTTGGGTCTTCTAGAAAGTATCAAGCCAGCTCAGAACCCAGCATTCCAATGCCTGGGATCTCAGAAAAGAGAACTAAGCCCTTGAAAGGGAATCATTTAGGGAAGGATGAGAGCGTTTCAGTCTCCTCCCTCCTCCTTGACAAGAGGAGGACCTTGAGAGCTTGAGTAGGCCAAAGGATTCAGGCTTCTGATTGATTCCTAACAGTGTCCCTGGGACAGCAGAGGCTGGTGGTAGTATCTTCATTGGAAGCAAAGGACAAACTCAACACGCTGAAGAAAGGCAGCTTCTGAACTCTACAAGGAGCTGGGGCCAGAGGGGGAGGGGGGCAGCTCCACCATGCCTATGGGGAACTTCAGGAAGGCTCCCAAAGAGAGAAAAGGATTTAGTACAGAAGCTGTAAGTTGCCCATGTTTTGAGGTATGCTCTAAACTTGAACCCACTTTCCCCAGACTCTGGATGTACTTATGCTTTGAAGCATCTGGTTTCACTATTCTGCCTTCATAAATACCTATTTCTAAAAGCCAACTGAGTCTTGCTGACTCAGTGAGTGGTGGAACACATCAGCCGAGGTAATAATAGAAAAAGTTGGGGCAGCTAGATAAAGCTTGGATTTAAGGGGACCTGAGTTCAAATCCGGCCTCAGACACATGATACTTACTAGCTGTGTGACCCGGGGCAAGTCACTTAACCCCAATTGCCTCACCAAAAAGCAAAATAATAATAATAATAATAATAATAATAATAATAAATAATAATAATAATAATAATAGTAATAATAATAATAATAATAATAATAATAATAATAGCAAAAGTTCTGAACTGGCTTTAATACTAGAAAAGCCCAGAGTCCCTAGAACCCTGAAGGGCGATGTAGTTAGCCATCCTTTGGGGACCAGCCTGACAATTTAGTTCCTCTTCTCTTCTCCCCCCTCCCCCTCCCACCCAGAAATCTATGGCTGAGAACTTGAGAACCACTGGTTTAAGAGAAAGAGCATTAAACTGGGTTCCTGGTTCTACCTCTATGAAGCTATATAGGCTTAAGCAAGTGACACTTTCTCAGCCTAAACTTCCTCATCTGGAAGATAGAATAATAAAGTTTTCCGTCCAGACTTCTCTGCAGTAGAATGTATAGGATAAGCATTAAATACATTGCAGAAGCAGTCGATTGAAGCTGAAGGTCAAAAATGCTTGAGTTTAAGTTTCAGAGATTTACTACCTGTGTGACCCTTGGCATGTCACTTAACATTTCTGTTACCTCACCTGTAAAATGGAGGCACCTTCTTCATAAGGATCAAAAGAGAAAATGTTTACAGGATTAAAGGGTCTTGCAAACCTTAAATGCTATATATTTTTGTTAATAATAAAATATTAATTAAACTCTATATAGGACTGGGGATTTGAACCCAAGTCTTTGCATCTTTCTGTTCAAATTCAAGGCAAACCTTTCAACATCACAGTAATGCAAGTCTATGTACCAACCACTGATGCTGAAGGGGCCAAAGTTGCTCAGTTATATGAAGACCCACAACATCTAGAAATAATTCCAAGAAAAGACATCACATTCATCATAGGGAGTTAGAATGCCAAAGTAGGAAATAAAAAAAAAATTGGAATTATAGGCAAGTTTGGCCTTGGAGTATGAAATGAAGCAAGATGGAGACTAATTCAGACTTAAGTCAAAGAAAGTAAGGAAAAGCATCAGACTGTATAGATATGACCTAAATAACATCCCTTATGAATATGAAGTAGAAGTAAAAAACAGATTTAAGAGATTAGGTCTGGTAGTTAGAATGCCTGAAGAACTATCAGACAGAGGTTTGCTCTACTGTACAGAAGGCAGCAACAAAAAACATCCCAAAGAAAATAAAACAAGAAAACAAAATGGCAGTCTGATGAGGCTTTACAAACAGCTGAGGAAAGAAGGAAAGCCAAAGAGAAAGGAGAAAGGGAAAGATATATCCAACTGGCTACAGAATTCCAGAAAATAGCAAGGAGAGATAAGGGAGGTTTTCTTAAATGAGCAATGCAAAGAAATAGAAGGAAACAATAGAATGGAAAAGACAAGAGATCTCTTCGAGAAAGTTAGAGATATCAAGGGAACATTTCAAGCAAAAATGGGCATGATAAAAGACAAAAATGGTAGGGACTTAACAGAAACAGAAGAGATTAAGAAGAGGTGGCAAGAATCCACAAGAAAGATCTTAACATCACAGATAACCAGGATGGTGTGGTTAATTGATCTAGAGCCAGACATCCTGGAGAATGAAGTCAAGTGGGCCTTAGGAAGCCTAGCTAACCAAAAGCCTAGAAGAGGTGACAGAATTCCAGCTGAGCTATTTAAAATCCTAAAAGATGATGCTGTCAAAGTGCTGCACTCAATATGCCAGCAAATTTTGGAAACTCAGCAGTGACCACTAGATTGGAAAAGATCAGTTTATAACCCAAGAAGGGCAATACCAAGGAATGTTCAAATTACCAAACAATTGTGCTCATCTCATATGCCACTAATGTTATGCTTAAGATTCTACAAGCTGGGGGCAGTGAGGTGAGGCAGTGGATAGAGAACCGGTCCTGAACTCAGGAGGACCTGAGTTCAAATCCGGCCTCAGACCAAACACTTGACACTTACTGGCTGTGTGACCCTGGGCAAGTCACTTAACCCCAATTGTCATCGCCAATATTTGGTGGATTATGGAGAAAGCAAGGGAGTTCCAGAAAAACAACTCCTTCTGCTTCATTCACTATACTACAGCCTTTGGCTGTATGGATCATCACAAAATGTGGCAAGTCCTCAAAAAGATGGGAGTATCAGATCATGTTACTTGCCTCCTGAGGAACCTGTATGTGGGTCAAGAAGCAACAGTTAGAACTGAAGATGGAGCAACTGATTGGTTTAAGAGTGGAAAAGGAGCAGCATAACAAGACTGTATATTGTCAAGACTGTATATTGTCACCTTATTTATTTAACTTATATGCAGAGTGCATCATGAGAAATGCCAGGCTGGGTGAACAAAAAGCCAGCATTAGGAGTGCAGGGAGAAACATTAACAATCTCAGCTATGCAGATGATACCACTCTGATGGCAGAAAGTGAAGAGGAGTTAAGAAGCCTCTTGATGAGGGTGAAAGAGGAGAGTGTAAGACCTGGCTTGAAGCTTAACATCCCAAAAATTAAGATCTTGGCACCTAATCCCATCACTTCCCAATTACTCCCCCTTGAGAATCCCTCACCTCCCTATAAAAAGGAATATAGTCAAGAAAAAAACAAATCATCCCATCCAATCCTTTTCCCACTGTAGCACAGTCTCCTTGGCAAGTGAGTGTGTTAGAGTTGGGGGAAGGGGTTCATCCTCATTTCAGGCCCTAATTAATCAATCATAGAAGGCCTAAATATAAATCAAAAGTAAACCAGATGTGTTGATAAGGTCTTGATCAGTTTTGAGGATCATACAGGCTTTCAGTCATTAGATGAAAGCTGAGTACATAAGGGACAGACCTTGTGATTGGTTGAAGAAAATCAGTTGTGCCCTGGGAGGCTGAGGATTACACAGCAACCCAGCCCAGGAGCTGAATGATACCAGTAACAAGGTAGGGGAGTGATTATTGAATCCAGCAGTGAAGGACTTCTGAGGGAGAATTGGGGGTTGGGGAAAGGAGAAGGTTTTCCTGTCTTTCTTCTTCCGGACTCCCATTGACCAGGTGACAAGCCTTGTGAACCTCCAAAGGTCTTCTAGAAGATCCTGAGTTTCCATCGGCTGTGGTAGCAGTGTCCAGCATCCTTTGGAGCCAGTAGTGATGTCTCTTTTGGGAAGTGAAAGCCACATGAAAGACAGATAGACACACCAAGGGAAGGCAGATTTCAGGACCCTTGGAGCCCAGCAGAGCTATCCCAGAGGGGAATTTCATGAGGACTCCACAAAGGGAGAAAAGGGCTTCTAAATGCCAGGAGATAGATGTACATTTATCCTTTAGCCACAGTAGCTCTCCGTGTCCCGATGGACCTCGTGCTTCTGGTTTGAAGGGATGTTTCTGTAACCACACTCATTGCTTGGCAAATACTGTTTTTAAAAACTAATTAACTCTGACTGATAATCAATGGAGACCAGAACAGCAGGGACTTCTATGTGATGGTGCCAAAAACTCCAGCACCTTCGGGTTGCTCCTAAAATGCTGAGGGGACTATTAGTCAGTCACCCTCTGGGGACACAGCCTGGGAGAGGGATTGCAGGTCTGGGGGAGTAGCGGTAGAGGGAAGGTTCCATGCAGATCACCAGAAATAGAGCTACTTGCCATCTTGGGGAGGGGAAAGGGGAAGGAGGGGGGAAATTTTAGGACTCAAAATCTTATAAAAGTGAATGTTGAAAACTCTAAATAAACATACAAAAAGAAAAATTAAAACTAGAATTAATTAATTAATTAATTAATTAAGAGAAAAGAAATAGGGCTACCTGCTGAATGGCATAAGGCATCCTATGCTAAAAGTCAAAGGCATGATACAGATGTTAACAGCAGCTCTGTAGAGCTGAAGATTCACAAAGCACTTTCCTTAGGCCAGAAAATGAAGAGATAAGAGGCTTACTCAAAATCCCACAGAAAAATCGGAAAACTAGAATTCCAAGCAAAACGCTTGGAGATTGAAGTGAGTCTGGTGTTCCAAGACTTCCTTGGCTAGGGGTGGGGAGATATGTTGGAGAATGGGAGGAGGTAATATTGGAAAGGTAAGCGGGCATTGCATTCTGTCTGGTGAAGAGCCCTGGATGTGGAGCCAGGAAAGACCTGAGTTCAAATTCCATCTCTGGTACCCCCTAGCTGCGTGACCCAAAGCCAGTCATATAGGATCATAAATTTAAATTTGAAAAGAACCATCAGCCAACCCTCTCTTTCTATGGAGAGAGAAACTGAGGTCTAAAGCCTCTGTTTCCTCATCTGTAAAATGAGTGTGAGAATACTTGTAATACCCACCTCATAAGGTTGTCATTCAAATGAGATTATGAAGGCAAGGGCTGATGTGTTTTTTGCCTTTGTATCCCCAGTTCATGGCCTGGTGTTTGGCATACAGTAGGTGCTTAATAAGTGTTTATGGATTTGTTGCTGAATTGCAATACATTTGTCATGAGGCCCTCAGCCCCAGTAGTTAGATCTACTGGTAGGGAGCTGAGAATTCCAGTTCTCTAGATGCTGTGTTGTTAAGTGGCATCCCAATAAAGGGATGAGGGAAAAGGAAGTGGAAGCAGGGCCCTATGAGGGCAGAGGTAATCAGAAGATTGATTAGGTGACCTAGCTGCTGGCCAAGCTTTGAGAGGGAGAGCCAGCTGACTTATAGTGACTGCTAAAGCTTGTCAGTGGTATGTTGGGGGTCGAAGACCAAGATCTCTGAGCAGTGGGCACTTGAAGCATTGCTCAGCTTTAATTGACTTAGCAGCCAGCTGTGGCTGAAACCCAGCTCTTTAGGGACACTGTGGAGGTGAAAGATGCAAAGCTCAGCAAAGACACAGTTCCTGCCCTCAAGGAGCTTATAGTCTCCTAGAGGGATAATAACAATGATGAATCACATTTCTAGAGCAGCTGGTGCCTCAGTGGGTAGACTGCTACATAGCCTGAAGTGAAATCCTACTTCCCACACTTACTAACTGTGTGACCCTGGAAAAATTGCTTAATCTCTCTCAGATTCAATTTTCTCAGCTGCGAAATGGAGATAATAAGAGTTATCTCCCTCATACGGTTGTTGTAAGGATATAATGAGATAATATTTATAAAACACTTTGAGTGCCTGGCACGCAGCAGGTACTATAAATGCTTATTCCTTCCCCACCCACATTATATCTGTAGAGAGTACAGATATAATTATCTCTCATTTTACAGATGAGGAAACTGAGACCCAGAGGAGCTTGATGAATGTCACATAGGCAGTGGGCTTCAGAGGCAGGGTCTGGTCCCAGGAGGGTTCCTTCCTCTACTGCCTCTGAGATAAGCTAGGGAGAAGTGAAGGAAAAGAAAGAGTCCAAGAGAACTCCAAGGTTTCAAATGTGAATAATGTAGTAAATGGACAGAAATGGACAGAAGAGAGAAGAGAGAGGAAAGACTATAAGCTAGGTTTGGTGTATGGCAAGTTTGAGATTTGGTGGAACTCCCAGGTAGGAATGTTCTGTAGATAGTTGGAGATGTGAGTCTAGAGCTCAGAAAGAGAGATCAGGCTCAAGGGTGGAGACAAATATTTGGGAGGCTTCTGCATAGAAATAATAATAATAATAATGATAAATAACTGATATTTATATAGATCCACTATGTGTCAGGCATTGTGCTGAGCACTTTACAATTATTATCTTATTTGATCCTCACAATAAGCTTGGGAAGTAGGTGCTTTTATAGAGGAGGAAACTGAGGCAAATAGGGGTTAAGTGACTTGCCTGGAGTTATACAGCTAGTAAGTATCTGAGGCAGGATTTGAACTTGGGTCTTCCTGACTATCCATTGTACCACCTTTTTGTTATTGTTCAGTTGTTTCAGTCGTGTCTGACTCTTCATGACCCCATTTGGGATTTTCTTGGCAAAGATACTGGAGTGGTTTGCCATTTCCTTCTCTAGCTCATTTTACAGATGAAGAAACGGAGGCAAACAGGGTAATGTGACTTGCCCAAGGTCACACAGCTAGTGCCTGAAGGTGGATTTGAACTCAGGTCTTCCTGAGTCCAGACCTAGCACTCTAGGTACTATGGTGCTCTCTAGCTGCCCCCAGCTGGGTTTTAATAAGATTGTCAATGGAGGGAATGGAGAGAGACCAGAACTCGGGGCCGCTGGGGTTCATCCCACTCCACCAAACTGCTCACAGATGCTGTCTAGGCCAAGGATGGAGCAGGCTCCCCCACCTGATACAGGTGTAAGATGCTAGAGAATTAGGTTGGTGGCTGATTAAAGGCACAGCAGAGCCTACAAGCCTGGATGACGAGAAGAAGAAATCAGCTGAGGCCACTTTTTGTGGTAGCAAAGTTAGGGAAACAACACAATGTCCGGGAATAGGGGTGTAGCCATGGCATATGAATGTCATGGAATATTAGGCCTGCAATGGTGACTATGAAGAATTTCAAGAAACTTGAGAGTATTTGTATGAACTGATACACTGTAAAAATAAACAAAGCCAGAATTTCAAAGCAATTCAACAAGCATCTATTAAGCCCCTATGGCTTGCCAGCCACTGTACCAGGAAAACAAGAACAAAATGGTCCTGTCCTCAAAGAGTTTCCCTTCTACCAGAGAGAGAACAGCATGACAATGATACGTACTTCACATGATGACAATAACAAGGGAAATGGAGAAATCACTCACTCACAAAAGGCTCAGCTTTGAGTAGTTGAAAATTAATACTGGTCCTAGGGAGCATAGTATGAAACACAGCTCCCTCTTCTTGGCATCGAATGGGGACAAAGGAGGCAGTATGTTATATATTATTAGTCATGGGCACTGGATTGTTTGTTTCTGTTTAATTGTTTTGTTATAAGGGGGAGTTCAATTTGAGGGGTGGGGTACGCAGAGGCGTTGCTATATCCAAAAAGGACTTACATGAAAACAAAATGTTTCGATTAAATTTATTTTAAAATTTTCAAAATAGGCCAAGGATGGGGCAGCTAAGTGGCTCAGTGGCTAGAATGCTAGCCCTGGAGTCAGGAGGACCTGAGTTCAAATCCAACCTCAGACACTTATTAGTTGTGCAACCCTGGGAAAGTCACTTAACCCTGATTGCCTCAAAAAAAAAAAAGGTTGAGGATAAATGGATGGAGTTCTGGATCAGGAGTCAGGAACACCAGAACTCAAATTCTACCTCATAAACTTACTAGTTCTGTGGCCCTGGGCAAGTCATTTAACCTGGTTTTCCTCAACTATAAAATGAAGATAATCATAGCCCTCTCCTCACAGGATTGATATAAGGATAAACTGAGATAACATAGGGAAAGACCTTTATACGTGTGAGCTATTATTAAATTGCACCTACAATGATCTTGAGACTTTCTACAATCTGACTCTTGCTGAACTTTTCAGCCTTGTCTGCTATGACCCCCTTCACTTATGGACCATCCAGACAAGGTAGATTTCTTACCATCTTCTGCACACATCCTATGCTCTCTGACTGCCTCAGGGGCTTTGTCCACACTGTCTCATAAGGCTCTGATGTTCTCCATCACCAGCTGCTAAAATTCCAACCATTTTTCAAGTCTAAGCTCAAACATCATCCCCTCCACGAAGCCTTCCCTTCTTGGACCTCTCCACCAAAAATATTTGTACTCCTCCCTTTCAGTATTTTGTTCACATCTCTTCTATGCAATGGCCACTTTCTCCTTTCATTAGAGTTATTTATTTATCCCCCTATCGCAATTGTAATCCCCTTGAAGAGATCCTGTAGTTACATTGTTATCTCTCAGTACTTAGCCTAGGTCCTAGTAGAGACAATGCAGTGTAAGGGAGAGAGTGCTGACCTCACATCCCTCACGGCTGCTTGCTAGCTTCCTGTCTGGCTAAGTAAGCATTGGCTGTCTGACCCTTGCCTTCCAGATCCTGCTCTGGGGCCCTAGGCTTTTCACTGGTGAGACCTGACCATCTCCAGCCCTACCTGGACCCATGCCACTGCTGCTCCCTGGCCATCTTCCTCTGTGGTCACTTTGCACTCTCCCCTCCTTTCTCTGAAAACACCTTCCCTGCTTTCGCTTCCAGCTCTGGAAACAATAATCAAATCAATGCTACCTTGCCTCTGGAAAGGACGTGTTAATCGATTCGGCTGCTTTCCTGTGCATCCTCCCTGTGACTTTGAGGACCAGAGAATACCCTTTCTTGGCCACCCCTCCCTATAAGGGCTTGTTGTTTAGTCATTTTTCAGTGGTGTCCAACTCTCCATCACCCCCATTTGGGGTTTTCTTGGCAAAGAGTAGCTTATTATTTTATCCTCCAGCTTATTTTACAGATAAGGAAACTGAAGCAAACAGAGTTAAGTGACTTGCTCAGGGTCACACAGCTGGTAAGTGTCTGAGGCTGGATTTGAACTCAGGTCCTCCTGACTCAAGGGCTGGGACTCTATCCACTGTGCGCCTAGCTGTCCCTTATATGTGCTATCTCCCTTTTATTAGGATCTAAGCTCCTTGAGAGCAAAAACTGTCTTCCTTGTCTTTGTAAACCCTGCATTTACCATAGTTCCTGGCACATAATACATGCTTAACAAATTCCTTTAATTTATTCATTAACAAATCACTTAATCTTTCTGAGCCTCAGTTTAACTCATCTGTACAACAGAGATAATAATACTTGTAGAAATGATTTCATAGCATTGTTGTATGGTTCAACAAGAAGCATTTCTATACTAGGTGTTAGAGCTACAAAGACAAAGTCTCACCCGGTTTATATCTCTTGAGAATGCCTGAAAGAGCCCCACGGTGAACCTTCAGCTGTCATTGCAGTCCTTGGTGCACTGAGTGCCTACAAGCCCAGAGCACTACGGTCTCTGAAGAGGAGCCAGGAGGCAATGGAAAGGTATGTGAAGGGGGTGGGCAGCCTGCAGAGCACCACAGTCTAAGAATGATGGCGAGTGATGATAATGAATGTTATCACAGACATATAGGAGAAAAAAGAACAGCTGGTCATGGGACCAGAGTGCTGGGTCACCCTTGGACAATCTTTATTTTCTTGCTGTCAGGTGAGATTAGAAAGGCCTCCAGATACTAGGTGCATTCTGTGTGGGACTGAGGGGAGGACCACAATCCTCCCATGCCCCAGGATGGGCAGGTGTGGAGGGATTTCACACTGCATCTTTGGAGACACTGTTCCCATTACTGAAATCTGAGCTTCCTGGTAAACGCTTAATAAATGCTTGTTGAATTCTTTGAGTGTTAGTGCATATATACGAAGTTCTCAATCAGTATTTGTCGATTTCCGAAGAAAGGCCTGGAGGCGAGAAAACTCTGAATGGGGGCAGTTAATTTTGAATAATAGGAGAGCCCCATTTTCATTCTCCCTTAGGAGTGTAAGCCTGGGGTGGGCGTGCGGGTGGGGAATAAATGAATTGTCCTCTTAAGGTCTGGCCAAGATTCAGCCCTTGGGATCTGCCTCTCCTCTCTTTATACAAATACTCAAGGCTGCACCCCCAGAGCCCCTTCTACTTGACTCTCTCAGGCTAATGTCTAACTCTGCCCAGAGCTGGTTGGAGGGCACCCTCTGCTGGCCACCAGGAGAACAGCATTTCTTATGAGACTGCTCTCCTATGAGGTCATGCTTCTTTGGCCAATTCAGGATCCAGGCATAGGATAATAGAAGACTATATTTAGAGCAGAAAGCCATCTCAGAAACTATGAATTGCTGTCCTCCATTTTTACATACGAGAAAGCTGAGGCCCAGAAAGGCTAATACAAAGCAAAGTTAAGATATGAACCTAGAAAGAGATGGTGGAATTGAGACCTGGATTCATCTTCTTTTACAGATAGGGAAACTGAGGCCCAGGGATGGGAAGTGACTTTTCCAGGGTCACAGAGGTCTCTCAGTGGCAGAACTAGGCTTCAGATACAAGTACCTTAACTCCGAGTCCAGCAAATCTCCCATGGTTCCATGTTATTTCCCTACTCTTTCCAGTTCCCCTCTTCTCCCCTTTACACAAGACACAGCTCCCTCCCCAGATCAGCCTCTGTCCCTTCTACCTCCATGAGTTTTCTTCTCCCCCTCTCAAGGGTTCCAGTCTTGCCAGCACTCTATCCCTCCTTCCCTCTCCCATCCCTGTCCATCCTCCCCTCTTTCTCATATCTTCAGTATTGATCACCCTGACCATCCTTGCCTTTATCTCTTCAGCTTCTCCTCCCACCCTGGCCTTCTGCCCCACACTATAATAAGTGTTTTCTTCTCCTCCCTGAAGACTCTTTCTCTCACACATGCCGTGGGGATTGGAAGAGATACACTGTCAACAATCAGAGCCTCTTCTCCCCTTTGCTGCCATCATCTCCCAAGGTTATTCCCCATTGAGGCTAATCCTCTGCTTTTACAGAAGAAGAAAGCAGAAGATTGGACTCAGTCGTCTCTAAAGGCCCCTTCTGGCTCCAAAGCCAGGAGCCATCTTTCAAAGCCTTGCTCCAAAGCTATCTCCTCCAAGGGCCTGCCCCTGAGCCTCCCAGGCAGAAAGGATCTCATGAGCTCCTGCACCGTGCCTTGTTCATACCTCTCCTAGGCATGGCGATCAATGTCTGCTTTGTACGACACAGATCTATGTACATGTGCCTCGAGCAGCCAGAAGGCCAGGGACCCTGGGAGAGGTAGAATTTGCTCACATTTTCATGGATCTTTACAGCTTACAGACTGCTTTCCTCCTAACAGCCTTGGGAGGTAGGCAGGGCAGGTTTCACCTTCTTCATTTTATGGGTGAGGAAAGGGAGGCTTCCAAAGAGGAAGTGATCTGCCCAAGGTCTCAGAGATAGTAAGCAAAGCCAGAGATGATCCTAGTTCTTCTGCTTCCAAATCAATGGTCTTTCCATGATACACTGTTTCATAAAGGTCTCTCTGGATTTCTTTAACAGCAGCTGGGTGGTGTAATGGATGGAGTGCTGGGCTCAAATCAGGAAGACCTGGTTCAAATCCTGCCTCAAATACTAACTTAACTGTGTGATCCTGGGCAGGGCACTTAATTTCTCTCAGCCTCAGTTTCCTCATCTGTAAAATTCGGATAACAATAGCAACTACCTCTTAGCATTGTTTTGAGGATCAGATGAAATATTTGTAAAGCGCTTTACAAACTGAAAAGTGCTGTATCAATTCTAATTATTATTATTATTATCTACAAGGAGTCAGATTAAATGGCCTTTGAGGACCTTTTTAACTCTCCATCTGTTTTTCTCTGAAGTGGCAGTGTGGAAGGGAAAGAGAAATGGATCAATTGAGGGGCTTGGGTGAAGGGAAGGCTTTGGGGGGAACCTGTGCATATCTATAGACAGAAGGGAAAGAGCTCCGGGAAAGGGAGAGCCTTCCTTTGGCCCAGCCCCCAATTGGTCTATTTCTCTTCCCTTTCCAAGAGCTGGAAGGAACCTCAAAGGCTATCTAGCCTGCATCCCTTTATAGATGAGGGGATCAGGGTTAAATGATTTGGTTAAAGGTCAAACAGAGCCCCAGGAAAGATAGAAGATGCAAAAGAAAGTCATGGGTGAAGGAAATGTTGGCTCTGTGGGCTTTGCTAAGGAGCAAGGGCCGCTTATCCTCTGAGCTGGAAGGTGGAGGGAGAAGCATTCAGACTTGCTGCACTCAGCCCCAAAGGGCAGACGGAAGAGCCATGGAAGGAAGCTGCAAAGTATGAGATTGATACCAAGTAGAACAATTCTTCCTAACAATTTGAGCCAAGGTAGAATGGCTGCTTCATGAGGTAGTGAGTTTTCTGTTACTTGAGGCATTCAAGGAAAGGCTGGAGGGTCCCTGACCTGCAGTATGGTCGAGGAGATTCTTATTCAAATACAAATTGAACTCAGTCTCTGGAAATATGGAGGAATTTTGAGTGGGAGAGGAGGTGAATTAAGTAAAGGCCAGGTGGGCTCCATCTTCTCAATAAGGGAGGAAGGCATCCAGATCATCTGTGTAGAGGTGGAGGGCTAGAAGGATGGGAGCAGGGACTTGGGGAGGAGGGATTTGAAACAGCTGCTGTGGGGAATGGGAGAGGCAGTCAACAGGGAGGGGCCTTGGATAGGTGAGAAACACAGCTGACTAGGGCATAGAATGTTGACAAGAGAACAGGTGTTATTCTGACTGTCTATAAAAGCACCAAAATTCTATTCTCCATCATCTGGAAGTATAATGGAATCCCATGTGTTACCCACAAGGCTCAAGGCTTCCCATAGACAGATCTCACCCCCAGAGTACAATTTTGTAGATTTTACCTAATATGGACACATTCCTCCTTCCAGTTCTGGTTACTCAATAAGAGAGTAATGAACTGTTCCCAGGGTCTGATCCCACTCTAACTAATCCCCACTCCCTCCCAGGCCAAGTCTAGCCATAACCTGGGAGAGAGAGATGGGGGAGATAAAGGGGGCAGGGCCACGATGAATGGGAATGAGGAGGAAGCGTGGCTTATCACTCCTATCGGCCAATCCCCCCCCCCAGCTCACCATTTGTTCCAGCCTGCTGCCCCAGCACCCAGGGGAGGACAGGTGGGGGCACCAGCCAGAGAGAGGGGAAAGGGGTGGGAACTTGAAAGGTTGGATTCATTTTCCAATTAGAGAACCCCTAAAGTACCTCCTACCCTGCAGGAAAATGTGAGAGACCAGCCCCCCTCTAGGGTCCCAGAGGAAAATAAGCTGAGTGAGGACATTGGGGTCCTGCTGGGGGTCTTAAATCTGGAGACCTCTCTATTGGACTCTCCAACTAAATGGGGGAATAAAGGAGCATAGGTTCGTAGATTTGCAGGTAGAAGGGACCTCAGAGGCCATCTAGGCCATTTCTCCCAGTTTACAGATGAGGAAACTGAGGCCCAGAGAGCTAAAGTGGCTTAGGATCAGAGATTCTGATTATAGACCCCTGTGCTTCTTCCACAGTATGAGAGAGGCTTCTCTGCAGAGGTCTTCAAGTCCATAGACCCCTTTTCTGGGTCTCCTCCCTTCTTAGTGGGCACCTGGATGATGAATGAATGGAAGAATGAATGAATGAATAAAAAGGCAGGTATTAAATGCTTGCTTAGGTTTGAGGCCCTGTGATAAGCACTAGGGGCAAAAATAGAAAAGCAAGATACCCCTGCTGTCCAGGAGCTTCCATTTCTAATGGGAGAGACCACACATAAGGAACGTTTCTGCAGCAAGTCTGATGGAAAGGTCCCACAGTCCTTACGGTGTGGCAGCAGAGAAGCTGGTCATGCTCTCCTTGAAATTCATTTTTATTGATGAAATCCTATCAGTTTCTGATGTTAAACCACCAGACTATTTGGTGGTAAGAACTGCTCTCTGAGTCTTTGGTGGCTGTGGCTGCAGCAGTTGCTGAGACAACAGCTTCAGGTTCCCGGCTAGAAGCAGGATGTGGCCCAGCAGGGACACTGCCCCGCTAGGGGTGATGGTGGGGTGGTGTCCCTGCCAGGCCTCTTGGCCTCAGGGTCCTGGACTGTCTCCTTTGGTGTCTGAGGGTTAAGGTGGTAGTAGCTGCTGATTGGTACATGCTGCCTCCTTTTTCTCCTGTCTCTCTCTGTCTCTGTCTCTCCTGTCTGTCTCCGTCTTTCTGTCTCTCTGTCTCTCTTGTTTCTCTCTCTCTGTCTCCCTCCTCTCTCTCTCTTTTTGTCTGTAGGTGTCTGTGTCTCCAATGGGGTAGAAGAGAGAAGAAAGGCATCTCTGTGAAGTCTTTGAGTACAAAGACCTCTCCCTGGAGATGTCTCTATCTGTCTCCCTGCCTCTCTCTAAGTTAGGGGAACAGGAAGAAAAGAGGGGGCCCCCTGCGTTCTTCCACTCCCCAACAATGTTTCTGAAAGTTCCCAAGGACTAATCCAGTATGTGGGCAGGGCTGCCACCTGGTGGTCACCAGCAGCTCTGCCCATCTCCTTTTGATCCCTCCTTTCCTAGTTAGATTGCTCAGACTAAGACAGACTTGAGGTATGTCACTCAAGGTCCATTCCCCTGCCCCATGAGGCTGGGCACCCAGAGGAGGCCAAGGGGGGGATCTCCCACAAGGACAATGGGAAGTGGTGACCATCTTTTGTTGTTGAGGCATTTCAGCCGGCTCTGACTCTTCAGGACCCCATTTGGGGTTTTCTTGGCAGAGATACTGCAGGGGTTTGGCCTTTCCTTCTCTAACCCATTTCACAGATGAGGAAACTGAGGCAATCTGGGTTAAGTGACTTGCCCAGGGCCACACAGCTAGTGTCTGAGGCCAGAATTAAACTCAGGTCTTCCTAACTCCAGGGCCTGTGCTCTGTCCAGTTTAGCACCTCACTCCCAGCCCTCTTTCCAAAGTCTCACAGAATCATAGATTTAAAGCTGGAAAAGATGTTAGGAGTGGGGCCAGCTAGGTGGTGCAGTGGATAGAACACAGGCCCTGAAGTCAGGAGGACCTGAGTTCAAATCCAGCCTCACACCAAACACTTGACACTTACTAGCTGTGTGACCCTGGATAGGTCACTTAACCCCAATTGCCTAAAAGTAAAAAAAAAATGTTAGGAGTCATCGAATCCAATCACCTCAATTTACAGATAAAGAAACTGAGACCCAGAGAGAGGAAGTATTGGCACAGTGGAAAGAGACCAGGACTTAGATACAGGAAACCCTGAGTTCAAATACTGCCTCAGACACTTGTTAGCTTTGTGATTCTGGGCAAGTTATTTCACCTCTGTTTGCCTCAGTTTCCTCATCTCTGAAATGGGGATAATAATAGCACCTCCCTCCCAGGGTTGTTGTTGTTGTAAGGATCAAATGAGATAACATATGTATAGTGCTTTATAAACTTTAAAGAGCTATATAAATGCTAGCTATCATTATTATTATTGCCCTCAAATCACCCAGGCAGTGAGTAGTAAAAGCAGAATTGGAACTCAGCTCCCCTCACTCCAAACCCATCACCCTTCCCATTTCCATTTCATGCCCCTGCTTGTCAGGCCAGTTAACCTAAATCCATTCTTCTGTAGCTTAAATGTGTTCTCTCCTTTCAAGAAATGTAGAGAAACTAGGCCCTCTCCCCTGGGTAATAAATCCAGCAGAAATTTGTCTCAGGAAACAGCTGTGGGTATGGAAAGAACACTGTTTAGAATCAGACGACCTACATTTGAATCTCTGTTTCTACCACTTTGCAGCTGTGTGACCCTATCCAAGTCACATAACCTGTCTGGAGCTCGTTTCCTCATCTATCAAGTGAAGGAGTAGGAGCAGACAGTCTGCCCTTGAGCCTATGAGGTTAAACATCAGGAAGGGCCTCCAGAAAGAGAGGGCCTTCAATATTAGTTTGGGTGACGAAGGAAGGAGAATGTCCTTTCTTGAGCGGAGTATTTGGGATTGCAGGAGGCTCAGCAACCCTAGCGTCTTTTCACATTGCAAATGCTTTAACCAATATTCTGGGCTCTGTGGTAGAAGGGGTATCATGAATAGAATGCAGACTCCTTAAGGGAAGGGAATGGTTTGCTTTTGTTTGTTTGTTTGCTTGTTTTTTAGTGAGGCAATTGGGGTTAAGTGACTTGCCCAGAGTCACACAGCTAGTGAGTGTTATGTGTCTGAGGCCAGATTTGAACTCAGGTCCTCCTGACTCCAGGGCTGGTGCTCTATCCACTGTGCCACGTAGCTGTCCTGAGTGGCTTTATTTTTGCCTTGATATTCTCAATCCTTAGCACAGTGCCTGACACATAGTAAGTGCTTAATAAATATATATTCAGTTGAATTGAATTGGCCAGCGTCAGGAGAACTCAGTTAAAATTAACCAGCAATGTGACTTTGGGCAAGTCATTTCCTCTGGATTTCAATTTCTAAAACAGAGACCTAGATGGTCCCTGGCACCAAGTGAGCACGTAATAATGCTTGTTGATTGAGTCATTGATTGATGCTTTTTAAAGAATCTTCTAATTCAAATACAAGTGAGAGATGGTTAATGGATGGACAGCTAGACAATGATAAGACCCCTAGAAGAAAGAGTCCAGCACATCGGGGCGAATACCTCCTGGAGGACTTGTTAGAGGACCTGACACGCAGTGACAAAGGCTCAGGGGTGGGTCTATGATGATGAAGCACTGAGATAGCTGCAGGGAGGAGATCATAGATCCCCAGAACGGAACCAACCCACCCTCTCTGTACCCCCTAGTAGCCCAATGGGAGCCCACTTGGAGTTAGGAAGACCTGAGGTCAAGGTGTGTGACACTGAGCAAGTCACTGCACTGGTCTGGGCCTCAGTTTACCCATTTGTAAAATGAAGGGATTGAACTAGATAGCCTCTGGGTTCCCTTTAGCTAGATCTATGAGCATACAGTCCTATGACCTCTCTGAGCCTCAGTGTGCTCATCCGTAAAATAGGGATTATTATCTTCCCTGTCTACACATTTGCTTACCTAAACTTCGTCTCTTCCCCAAAAGCAACCCAAGCATGTACCCAGGCTCTCCGTCTTCAGGTACTTAAGTGGTTATTATATGTTGACCCCACCACACACACACACACACACACACACACACACACACACACACACTCTCTCTCTCTCTCTCTCTCTCTCTCTCTCTCTCCTCTTTTTCCTCTCCCACATACTCAGACCCTCAACCCTGGAATGCAGGTGAGGAAAGGAAGGAGGGAAGTCTTTAAGAACTGAGATTCTCAGTGAACTGGAAGGGTTGATGAATGGTCCTGATGCTCATTTAATTTAGTGACAGGTGATCTAGGGCTTTTGCCAGGACCTGTGATTTTATGGGTACAGGGAATCCCCAAGTGTACAGTCCTTCCAGTGGTGCAGATCAACAACTCCCCTGTAACTTCTGGTCTCAGAGGGTCATCAGGAGACCCTGAGAGGTGAAGGGTTATGAGCCAAGATTTGAACCCCAGACAAGGCTGGCTCTCTCTACAAGTGCCTCTTACTGCTGTGTCTGGAGCCCATTAAAGTTCATACAGCCCATTGCAAGCCTCCCGACAGCCAATTGAATCCCATACTGCAGCACTCATTATCCTAGGTGATAGAAATGGATATTGGCAAATTAACCAGCAATATGACCTTGGGCAAGTCTTTTCCTCTGGACTTCAATTTCTAGAGAAGTCAAGTGACTCATGTATGGTCACACAGGTAGTTAATTAAAGGCAGATGGGAGGCAGGGCTTAGAGTGCTGACTTGCAATGAGGAAGACCTCCATTCCAATACCATCTCATAGGCTCACTACCTGTGTAACCCTGGGTAAGTCACTTGATCTCTAGCAGCCTCAATTTCCTTGGTTGTAAAAATTGGGGTGATGATGGTAGCTCCAACCCCTGTGACCTCGAAAGAATTCTACAAAGGCTAGCAGAGATGTTCCACTGGGCTCTTGCCTCTAATCTGTCTGCTCCCCCTCCTTAGGGGCTCATGGTACCTTAGATCAAGAGCTGGATGGAACCTTAAAGTTCAAGCCCCACTCCTCATTTTGCTGAGGAGGAAACTGAGGGCAAGAGAGGTGAAGTTACTTGTCTAAGATCCTTTGTTTGTTTGCTGAGTGGCTTTTTCAGTCATGTCCAACTTTGTGATCCCATGTGCGGTTTTCTTGGCAGACACTGGAATGGTTTACCATTTCCTTCTCCAGCTCATTTTACAGATTAGGAAACTGAGGCAAACAGGGTGAAGTAACTTGCCCAGGGTCACATGGCTAGGAAGTATCTCAGGCCACATTTGAACTCAGGAAGATGAGTCTTCCTGACTCATCCCAAGGATGTACAGACATTTAGTGACAAAGCTGGGATTTCAAAGCAGCCCACTTTCCACCCTGCTATGATGCAGAATTCTTCCTGATCATTCAATCTGAGTTCTCCCAACCTTGGCCATCCTCACTTCCCCACTCCCTGACCTCCAGCAGAGGATGTTCTCTCTCATCCAAATCCTACCCTTGTGTTCCAGGGTTGCTAGGCTAGGAGTTCTTAACATTCTGTGTGTGCCCTGGCCCCTTTGGGCAGTCTGGTGAAGCCCATGGACCCCTTCTCAGAGGAACATTTTTAATGCATAAAATAAGATACACAGAATTTCAAAGGAAACCAGTTATATTGAAATACAATGATAAAAATGTTGGGGGTTTTTAAGAAGAATAATTTCACACACCCCAGGTTAAGAGTTCCTGAATGATCTTTGAAGCTACTTCCAGTTCTAACTCTTATGACCTTTTCATGCAGGAGACAGTTCAGAGCGCAGGGAAGGATTCACAAGACCATCTGTGAGGAGAGACACTTGGTCAGAGAGCCTGAGAATGGGGAGACAACCCAGCCAGTTCTGAGGATGCTTCTACAAATGTGCCTGTGATAATTATTTAATTGGGTAAAGCATCCATTAGGGAAGATTCTCACTTTCCAGACAGCGTGTGAGTAAACATGTCTATGAGAGTGAAAGAGCTGATCCGAGGAAAGCCAGGGAGAAAGAGGGAGGGAGAGAGGGATAGAGAGAGGAGGACGAAGTGGAGAGAGTGAAAGATGGAGAGAGAGGGAGGGAAAGAAGGGAAAAGGGAGGAAAAGAGATGGAAAGTGAGATGCAGGGGAGAAAGAGACAGAGGGAGAAGGAGGGATAAAGAGAGAAATGGAGAAAGTGAAGGGAGTGAGAGAGAGAGAGAGAGAGAGAGAGAGAGAGAGAGAGAAGGAGAGATGGAGAGAATGATAGGGAGGAATAAATGGAGAGAGAAAGAGGGAGAGGGAGAGAAAGAGAGGGAGAGGAGAGAGAGGGAGAGAGAGAGGGAGAGGGGGAGGGAGAGGGAGAGGGAGAGGGAGAGGGAGAGGGAGAGGGAGAGGGAGAGGGAGAGGGAGAGGGAGAGAGAGAAAGCCAATCAGTTTGATTCCTCCTACCCCTGAGCTCCCCAAGAGGAGCAAAGGAGCATAGGCATCCAGGGTGAGGGAGACAGTGTTGAAGTGCTGCCTGGTCCCACCTGACAGAGTGAGGCCAGGGAATACTCTTGGGAGTATTCAAATTGATTTAAGAGAGCCCTGGGTTCAGATCTTGCTTTTGGGACAAGCGGTGTGGTCCTGGGCTGGTCATCTAACCTCCCTCAGCTTTAGTTTCCTCATCCATAAAATGGGGAATAAACATATTTCTCAGAGTTGTTATGAGAATCAAATGTGATGTTGTATGTAAAGTGCTTTGCAAACCTTAACTAGAAATGTCAGCCACTGTTACTAGTGCTATTATTGTTACTACTGGAAGCAGAGCTGGGCAGTGAGTAAAGACCTAGGTTTGAAGTTAGGAGGATCTGGGTTCAAATCCTACCTCCTACATTTGCTAGCTGTGTGACCCTGGGCAAGGTGATTAACCCTGTGAGTCTCAGTTTCCTCATCTGTAAAATGAGGATAATAACAATTATGAGATCTGAAGTATTTCACAAACTTCAAAGCAATATAAAATAATCACTCAAAACAAATTTTTCAAAATTACTGAAATACTCCACTGACTCTGTGATCTCAACCACTCGCACTCCAACCTTCACAACCCATCCATGCCTGCCTGCTCTGTATAACTGCTACTCATGTGTTCCCAGAAGTTTACCCAGGGAGGAGGGTGCCCACTATTTGGGGAAGCCTTTCTCTAATATGTATTTGTTTGCTTCTTCATTTAGGTATTATTAGAGGCATCCTGGTAGAGTAGATAGAGCACTAATCAAGAAGATGAGATTCCAAGCTTGCCCCTAACACTTACTAGCTGGGTGACCCTGGACAAGTCACTTCACCTCGATTGCCTCAGGCAACGCCCTAGGACTTCTCATGGATCTGGGATCAGAGGATCTCGGTTGGAATCTTAGTTCTGTTCCTGGTAAGATCTGGAGCAAGTTATTTGACTACTCTAGACCTCAATTTCTTCATCTGCAAAATGAGGGGCTGGGTCTAAATAATTTGTAAAGTTTATTCAAGTTCTAAATGTTCAAGACTATGTCCTATGATTAAATTATAGACAGGTTGCAATCGTGTTTCTAGAGAGGGTTCCCTGAGGAAATCATAGATCCTTTGTGTATTACTATGAGCCTAGGGAAAGAATGGCCAGCAGCTCACTATCTTGTCCTCAGCTATGGTACAGACAAACTGGACTCCTCAGATCCCCTGGACAAGCCTTAGCTACTCCTCCTGACCCAAATCCCATCTGCCCTAATGCTCCCTATTGCCATTCTCCATCCTCCCTTTCTTTTGGGCCCCAGGTCAAAAATGCCTTCCTTGATCCCTGCTCTCCCCCCTTCCCCCGAAAAAGTCCTTCCCTCCTCTGATCCCAGAGCACGGGGTTTTCCATCATATTCTAATTTGTCTCATGTTTATTTGTGTATGTGTCTAATCACCCTCTGTTATTGTTCAGTTATGTCTGACTCTTATGACCCCATTCAGGGTTTTGTTGACAAAAAGACTGGAGTGTTTTGCTGTTTTCTTCTCCAGATCATTTGACAGATGAGGAAACTGAGGCAAACATGGTTAAGTGACTTGGCCAGGGTCACACAGCTAATGTCTGAGCCCAGATTTGAACTCAGGAAGATGAGTCTTCCTGACTCCTGGCCCAGCATTCTGTGCACTGCCTCCTTATCAGCCTTACTGAACCAGAAGTATTGGGAGAAGTGCTGGACTTGGAGTCATAGGCTCAGTTTCAAATCCCAGCAGTCATACTTACTAACCATGTGACCTCAGAAAAATCACATCCCTTCCTCATCTGTAAAAGGACTGAGTCAGATTCTCCTTATGATCCCTTCTAGCCTCAGGGGCAGCTGATGGTGCAGTGGCTGAAGCCCTGGGCACAGGGGGATGGGATACATGGGTACAGGAGTTTGCAGGGGACCCCTTGTTCCTACCTGCCATGTTCACACATTCAGGGATGCAGTTCTCTCCCCAGCCTCCCCCCGCAGCACCACCTCTAGAAGGGAAAGAGAGTAGATGTTTTGGAAGAGAGAACACTGACATGGAGACAGCTGCTCACCAGGCGAGGGAAACACACTCACCCACACACGAGAGAGATCCTCTCAGGCCTTCAGCCCCAAAGCCTGGCTCTAAGAAGCAGCTGGGGTATCAGGGCTGCCTTGCCTGCTTTCAGAGGATGGTTCAAACCCCACTCCCAGAAAGCCTTCTTCCCACATGAATGGCTCATCGACTCTCCAGGTAAATCCTGTCCCTGTTCCAAGTTTCCTGAAAAGATAAAAGCATTCCAAAGGACTCTTGCCAAATGCCAAAAGAATGGACTTCTAACAAATCATTTACGAGAGTTTGGAGCATCTCCCTGTGCTATGACCAGGGTGGAAGGATCAGAGATCAGGCCTTGGAAGAGACCCTGAGGATAATTTGATCCCAATCACCTTTGGGGGATCATGGCACTCAGTCCAGTGAAGACCACAGGTGCTTTCTCAGAATCATGTCTTTAAAAATGCACAGAATTACAAAGGCAACCAATTCTATTGAAAATATAATTCTTGGCATTTTTTTTTAAAGTTCACAGGCTTGCCCTGGTACAGTTTACATGAAGATCAGAGAAATTAAGGGATTTGTCCGAGGTCACACAAGCAGATCCAGGATTTGAACATGCATCCTGATTCCCAGGTGGTCTCCACAGTAGCTGGTTTCAGAGCTGATGAGGAAGGGACATTTCCCCTGATCCTACTGACCACACAGCTACTCTTTGTTTTGCAATTATTCCCAAACTATTTGGAAGCCTGGATGTCCCATCTCCTCCACTGGGCTGACAAATGCTCCATCCACTTGGAGGTCTCCCCCCGCCCCATCCCTCAACCGTCCCAGAAGTCCAAGATTACAGGGCCTATCCTCTCCAACCAAAGCAGAGGCACCCTGAGGGGAGGAGCTGTGGGTCTCCCTCAGTCTAGAGATACAGGAGGGCAGAGCCTGTGCTCTGCCCCCAAAAGACCAGGGATCCCTGAGGACAGAAGATGGGCCTCCCCATCAGAATAGAGGTGGAGGGGGCAAAAGCTGTACCCCGATCTCACCAGGGGCTCCCTCAGGGTATGACCTGTGTATCCCCCTTCAGACCAGGAGCCCTGCATTCCCTCCTGATGCTTGTCTGGAGGGGCAGAAGGAGGGCCGGATGACCCAGCTTTCTGGCTCACCTCTTTGCAATCACCCTTGCCTGGGCTCTGGTGGGTCAAGCGTCTCTCTTGCCCCCTCCCTCCAGGGCCCAGGGGGCAGGGGCGCATTGGCAGCAGTGGGGTGAGGGTAGTAGACCAGGGCTTGGAAGTCAGGTCCTGCAGCCCCGGGAGTTGCAGAGGAGGGAGGGCTGCAGGAGGGCGGGAAGCGGGGGTCAGGGGGAGAATAAAGTAGAAGCAAAAACAAATAAAGAGTTCAAATGCGAGGCGATTAAAAAAATAAATGGAAGGCCGGCGAGATAAGGCGCCCGCCGCCTGGGCCGCCTCGTTAACATTCATTGGATGGCATAATCAGGCCTCATTATCTCAAATTGGCTGCATATTTGCCCTCGGATGCTAATTTACAGTTGGCTGCGAGCGCTCTGGGCCTGTTTTGACTAAAATATGATTGCGCTTTGCGGAGCTGGGCTCTTAGCTGTCGGGCATCCCGGCCGGCCGCTCCGAGTGGGGGCTTGGAGACGCCGCGTTTTTCCATCAAGCCGAGCGCGGGGCTGCATTTTTATTATTGGCTCCCTGTTTTGCGTAGAAATGGCATTTCTAAGCCTCCCAGTTAAATTAGAGCCTTTATCAGTTTCTTTGGGGGGGATGGACAGTTTATCATTAATCTCGGGGAAAGGAAATAGGAGAAATAATTTTTTTTGTTTTACGGAGTGGGGCCGGAGGAGGCTCAGTCTCCCTCCTCCTCTGCCCGGCTTCCTCCCATCTCTCTCTCCTCCTCCTTCCCTCCCACTGGTCTTTTCCTCTATGACCTTTAAAGGTCTGGAACTCTTGGGCTTTTTCTTCTCTGGAGCCTCCTTGCCCGTCCTGGGGTCCGGGAGCAACTGAGGCTGGCCTGGTACCTCTCCTTTGGGTGAAGTGAAGAGAGAAGGGAAGATCAGATCTATGAGCCCTAAAGTTTACAGGGCCAAGGACTGGACACATCTGGGACCCTGACTTGGTTCTGGGATTAGGGGGGCTCTGGTTCTTTGGATCAAAGAAGCAACGATGAGAATGGGCCATTCTTCCTCTGGGGTTGGGCTCCATGGAGGTCCCTTCCAGCTATGATTCCCCTAGAAACATGACACACAGGTCCAGGGAGCTCCCTGGAGGTCAGTTCTGAAGCAATGCCCCTAAGAAGTGAGGACAGCCAAGGTTAGTTAGGGGCCAGTCAAGGGCTAGAGCTAGGGCTCAGTCCATGACTCTGGCGCTCTGGGATTGAGATAAGGGGTCATAGCTTTGGAAGGCTCGGTGGTAGACTGAGAGTCAGGAAGATCAAATGTAATTATATGTGTGTGTGTGTGTGTGTGTGTATGTGTGTATGTATATGCACCCCTACGTATATATTATACATGTGTGTATACATATACATATCTATATCTATAGATATAGATATAGATATATCTTTTTTTGGCAGACCTTAAAATGCTAGCTATTATTAAGTCAACAGGCATTTGTCATCAACCCTTGGTTACAGTGTAGAATAGAACTGACTGTCCTCTAGGAAGCCTGACTGATACCTCCCCCAACTCCCACCCCCAGTGGCAGGGCCCTTTTGCCCATAGTTCTAACTCAACCAGCAAGTCTTTGTTATAAGGGGTTGCTGGAAAGGGGGGGAAGGACAAGGATTTATTAATCACTTACTGTATACCAAGCACTGGACTATGTGCTTTACAACTATTATCTCATTTGAACCCCACAACAACCCCGGGAGGTAGGTGGCATTATTTTTATCCCTATTTTACAAATGAGGTAAACTGAGGCAGACAGTCGTTAAGAGATTTGCCCTGGATTACACAGCTAGTGTGTGTCTGAGGTCAGATTTGAACTCAGGTGTTCCTGACTACAGTATCAGGTGTCTGGTACTACCCACCTTGCAAGGCCATTTCCAATGACTTCCAAAGTTTTTCAAGGCTGAGCATTGGTGAGCTATGGGCAGGAAGGGACCCTAAAACGTGGGCTCTCAAAGCTGGAAGGGACTTTAAGACAATAAGTGTTGAAGCTAGAAGGGACTTTTTGAGGTCATCTGGTCCAACTCCATTTTAAAAATGAGGAAATTGAGGCTCAGAGAGGTGGCTTTCCCAAGGTTTATTTCCACATATATATATTCAATGACATTCCCTCCTTTCCTTGGCCCTTCATCCCCAGGGAATTTGGTAGTTCCTGCTCCACCATCCCTCTCAGCTTCCCCTTTCCACCTCTCCACTGCCTCATCTCACCACCTCAAAGCCCCTACCAGCCAGGGGGATGTCCAGCTTCCTGCCCCCTCATTTGCCTAGGTCTGGAAGGTCTGGGGGTGGGCATAGCTAACAGAAGCCTTGGTCTATCTTCTAAGCCTACCGAGGACTGAGGATTCCTACCAGAAAATGAAAACAGGAAACGGAGAGGCCCTGGTTGGGAGGTGGAGGTGGGCAGGGATGGAGGAGGGGGGCAAGAAAGGCCTGGAAATTTCATGAAAACAAAAATAGATGCGATAACAGATTTTTTTTAAAGCCCTTTAAAGAACTGGAGTCATTTGGTGAGTTTAGGCATGTATTATGTATAGCTGAGATTGGTCATAAAATTATATTTGGTATATTTAGAGATATGAAGCCCTGGGGGGAAAAACAGAAATTGTGGAGGAAGAGAGGCGAAGCATCTTTTCTGATTGTTTTTGGAAAAATTCAAAATGTCTTTGTGGAAAAAAAAATGTTTTTTTCTCTGAAATTTTCTAGGTTACCTCCCCTAACCCACATCCCAAGTAGATGGGCTTTTTTCCTTCCAGCAAAAGGAGTAGCTGGGCCCAGACAGCATTCCAAAGACAGAGGGGCCAGTTCAGCTATGACCCACTAATCCTGTCGTGGATTAGGGGGCAGAAACCACAGAACCATAGGCTGCCAGACTGGAAGGGATCTTGAGGGGCCCTCTACTTCAGTCCTCTCCTGAATGACAACTATAATAGCTAACGTTTGTGTGAGGTTTTAAGATGTGCAAAGTGCTTTGCCAATATGATCTCATTTGATCCTCAAAATAGCCTCATAATGCTCACAATAGGTATGGAAACTGTCCCGAGACTCACATGTCTCAGGAGACTAGAGTCTGGGCTATTGATGGAGTTCCCTGGTGGCCTAAACAGAGTCACCAGGTTAATGTGGCCAACCCAGAGACAAAGAAGCCGCACCTAAGTGAATCAATGCTGTATCCTTACTGAATATCCTTTCCCTGCTATGACCAAGTAAACTGCCTATTGTTAACTATCACTCCATCTACAAGCATCCTATATTTCTTTCCAATCCCAAATCCAATCTACCAGACTGTCCAGAGACACACCTGGGCTTCATTGACTGTCCTTTCTAAATGTGGGGTCTGGGACAGAACATAGTACCCCAGAAGTGGGCTGAGCAGCATGGAGTACAGGGGAAGGGACGCTTCCTTATTGTGGGACCAGGTACTTCCAGCAATGCAGTCTAAGATCACCTTAGCTTTGAGACTGCTTGTCTCGGGGCAGCTAAGTGGCGCGGTGGATAGAGCACAGGTCCTGGAGTCAGGAGTACCTGAATTTAAATCCGGCCTCAGACACATAACACTTACTAGCTGTGTGACCCTAGGCAAGTCACTTAATCCCATTGCCTAGC